>NC_069384.1:10479375-11083750 GCF_027475565.1 Acinonyx jubatus
CTGCGGTGACAGCACAGAGCCTGCTTGAGAGTCTCTCTCTCTCTCTCTCGCTCTCTCTCTGTCTCCCTCTGCCCCTCCCCCACTTGCGCTGTCTTTGTCTCTCTCAAAATAAGTGAACTTTAGAAAAAAAAAAAAGAAACTAGCGGGGGAACCTGTTCGTTTTAAGGAAACTGTTTGGGGTTGTTCTTCTTCACTGTGTCGCTCCGATGGCAAATAGCCCAATACTTTAGCAATTGCCGAAAAACAAAGAGCAGCATTAGAGAGCCATTTGGGGGCGGGGATTTTTTATGAATGGAGAAGCCTTGAACTTAAGAAGTGCAGCGAACACTACTCCTCCAAAAACAGGTCTGTGAAAAATAAGCCAGAGCTGGTGGGGTCAGGAGCATGTTGAGCTTTAGGAATGAAAGATGATGCTGAGCTCTATCCTGCTGTGTCTCTGAGACCACCAGCGGAAGACAGGCAATCCGTGAATCATGGATGTCTTGTGTCTCCGGTAAGGGTGGCCGGGGGTGGGGCGGGGCGGGGCGGGGGGGGGGGAGGAACGCCCCTCTTACGTGAAGAGCATCTGTGCGCTTGGCCTGCCGTTATTTCCGACACGGCAGAGTGGGAGAATTGAAGGGTCCAAGGCCCAATGGAATTGGCAGCGCCCTTCAAGAGGGAAAAGTTCGTGGTTATGTCCATTCAGAGCACTGGAGGCCAAGGGATGGCCGGGAATCGCCCCACACCTGCTGGGAGGCAGGTGCTAGAGGGGCCGAGGGGCGGCTCTTCCAGGGCGCTGGCCTCCCGGCTGGGAATTCCCAGAGCCAGGCCTGACGGGTGGGAAAGGAAAACAAGAAGCGGGGTGCAGGTAGGGGAAGAAAAGTCACGGCGGGACGGCACAGACAGGAGCAAGCGCGAGGAAAACAGAAGAAGGCTGAAGCAGACACCGAGCCAGCAGTTTATGGAAGGAGGCCAGGCCCTTCAGCCTGGGAAACTTACTCTTCTCTGCTTCAGGCTGGGAGCACGGAATGGGAGCTCTTTAGCAAAGAGCTGCCACCCCTCAACGGGAGTCCCACCTCGGGAGGTGAAAGCACAATGCGCCTTCCATTGGCCAAGCTCGGCTTTTGGATTTCGGTGCTGCGGCCGGCAGGGCGGGGTGGCGGGAGGTGGCGCGGCGCCCCCCCTGAAGGAGGCCGGTGCTCGGCAGGAGAAAGGGCTTCTGTTTCCTCTCAGTAACCTGCCGTGTGCAGCCTGCTGGAGCCTCGCACGGGCTCACCGTGAAACCGCGTCTTCCCCGGGGAGGGGGCTCGAGGGCACTTTGCACCTCATGGCTGGGGAAACTGAGTCTCCAAGGGATTAAGTCACTTGCCCGAGCTCACGGTGAGTGAAGGGTGAGTCCGGGCTCAGCCCTAATCTCTCAGGCTCCCAGACACCCTTGCTATGCTCTTCCTCAGGCCCTCTCGACTCCCTGAGGGACAGCCCCAGGCCGCGGGTCCCAAATCCTGGAAACGTTTGGGGGCCACACAGACGGAAGGCTCATCAAGCCTCCATTCTGCCCCCTGCCAGCACTCTCTAGATCATATTGTGTCGCGTTCTTGCTTCCCCATCTATAGGACTCCTGACTTTAATGTTTACTTATTTTTGAGACAGAGAGAGACAGAGCATGAACGGGGGAGGGTCAGAGAGAGGGAGACACAGAATCCGAAGCAGACTCCAGGCTCCGAGCTGTCAGCACCGAGCCCGACGTGGGGCTCGAACTCACAAACCGCGAGATCATGACCTGAGCCGAAGTCGACCGCTTAACCGACTGAGCCACCCGGGCGCCCCTAGGACTCCTGATTTTATTAGAATGCCATGCTTCAGAGTTTGCTGCGTAAAACCAGAAGTGTCCGGCCTAAAATTCCAGTCAGGACGCAGCAGGGCCTGTGCTACATGGGAGAAGACACAGAGGCTGCCTGAACGGCTTCAGCCCCTCTAAAATCTGCCCAACAGTCGTAACGTTCTACAAAACCACACGAGCGCTGAGGTGAAATCTAGGGTTGCAGCCGGGAGCACGCACCGCGGGAAAGCCACCACCGGGCTGGTGGCGAGGGCGGCCTCCAGGTACCTCTGCCCCGTGCTGCCTCTGTGTCCCCCACCAGAGATGTGTCGGAGGCCAGCTGTCGGCTGGAGGGCGGCGTGCTGACAACGGAGGGCCGGGGGCCGCAGAGCTGGATGGAGTGGTCTCCGAGGAAGCCAGGCCGCAGAATGACAGGACCTATAGCCGTTGAGTGCCACATCTCGTTCTGAGCTGGGCTCAAGAGCGCGCTCTCCAATACTGACAACTCACGGGGCAGGGGCCGGTGGCCCTGCAGCCCCCGCGGCCCCAGACCTAGCATCACTCCTTTTTTTTTTTTTCCTTGCCTGCCACCACCCTGAGGCATCACAAGGACCCTAGCGAAGCTTGGCCACCTCACTTAGTAGGATCTGCTCAAGGGTCGGCTCCTCCTGAATCTGCTTGGTCAGACCACCGATGTCCCTCTGGCAAGTCCTATGGGCTCCCCCTCATCGGCACCTGGCCTCCCATCGACAGTCTGGATCGTGGCTTGGCTTCGACAGCCTCCCGCCCTGTGCCGTGGACCAACGAAGCTCAAACCTGTACGGTCCTCTTTAGAGCATGCGCCAGCCCCGTGGAATGTTCCCTCAAAAGGTTCCGTTTCTTTAGCTCTGGGCTGTGCCAGGTGATGCTGTGTCTCTCCCGCTTGTAGCTTCCCACTTCGCGGTGTCTGTCATTTGATCCCTGTGAGTGAGGGTCCTCGTTCTGTGTCCAGGGCTCGAGCGCAAGCTAGAGGCTGCCTGAGATCTCCCAGCTGCTGACGCGGGATTTCTGGCTCTTCCTTTTCCAGGAGCCACAAGGAGGGCAAAGGGGCTAGAGAGTGAGTGGATGGGAACCGAAAGCCATCCTTAGCCTCCGTGTTTTGAGATTTTTGTTGGAGGAGAGGGAAATGGAAGAATGGAGGGAAACTAACAGGGTGGCCGTGGACTCATCTGAACATGGCAGATGGGCTGGCCTTACAGAAGTTCACCCAGCCCACCTGCAGAATCGGTTCGGACCTGGCAAGTGTGTTCAGGGGCCGAGATGCAGAGAATCTTTCCGGGAGAGGTGTCTGCAGGGGACGTTTGCTTAACAAAGTACGGGGACGTAATCCGTCTGCAGGGGAGGACAGAGGAGGACTAGAAGGTGCCTTCTGTCCCCTCGAAACCGTGATCCCCCCCTCCCCCCCGGCTCCAACCTCGTGTGAACCGAAGGCTACTCTCTCTTTCTCTCTCTCTCTGCCTCGGGGACACAGTGTGGGTGGGGAAGAGCAGGTGTGCATCCATACGGCCGTCTTTTTTAGGAGCCGGTGACTCGCCGCCCCCCCCCCCCCCCAAACCCTTCCTCGGAGACAACCGTGCCGGAGTCCAGAGTCTTTCTCCAGACGTTGAGAGGAGAGGCCTCGTGGCGAGGGCTGAGCTGTTTCCCCTGGGAAGCGTCTGGCAACTCTAATGAGGACCGGCACTTTGCGTTTATAGAACGCCTTTCATCTGTGCCTCTCAAAGCGGCTCCACAAACATTAATTAACGCTCACACCTGTGAGGCAGGTGAGGCCGGCTGCCCCCAAGTTTAGAGATGAGGAAACGGAGGTTTGGAAGGAGAGGGGCTGGGGGCGGCTCTGCTGCAAAGAGCCGGCCTCCTGGATTCCCGGCGCCCCGACCCCGACCCCGGTGGCCTTGACCGCAGAGCCCCGGAGCCTCCCACCGTCCCCCTGGCGGGGCTCGGAACATGGGTCCCGGAGGCTGTGAACGGTGGAGACGTGGCCACGGGGCTCCGGCTCCCTCCTTCCCTTCTGCCGCGCCCTCCTCCCCCCCCCCCCACCATCCCCGATCCGGACGGGACCCCTCAAAACCCTGAAGGCCTTTAAAACGCAGCATCCCGGGGCAGGTCTCTGCCCAGGCTTGGTGCTGGATGCCTCCCTCCGGAGTAATTGCTGGAACAATGAAGGCATCTTAGCTGTACATGACTAACCAAGATGTCTGTAGCCGGCAGAGACAACGGTTGGCAAATACCAGAGCTATTTCACAACCTCGCTTTTTCCAGGATCCAGAGCTGGTGGGAGCTGACTCACATCGTCTTGGGGTTTCGCCGATAGCAACAAGTCGCCACTGCGGGGTCAGCTACCTGGGCGCACTTCTAGGTGACGGCCTGCCCGCCCGCCCCTTTGGGCTGTGTGGCGTTGACTGCAGGCCTCATAGAGGGGAGGACACAGCTGGAAGACAGTGGGACTTCGGGGAAATGCCTCTTTCAGGACAGAGAACCACCCAACGCCAGGGGCCACGAACGCACAGGGTTCTGAAGGGAGGTGCAGGGTGTCTGGGGGTTGGGGGGGCAGCCTTTTGTTCGCAGGGGAGCCCCGATCTTCCTTCCCAAGGGTCCCAGACAAGGAAACGCAAGCCACCACCGGGCCCGCCCTGACACATCACCCTGGAAACTGACTCACATCTCTGAGCCCTGAGTCATATCCTGTTGTGCGTTTGGAGGCATCCAAGAGGGCATTACACCAGCTCCCCATGACTGAGGTGAATCTGAAGAGCACCCTGGGAAGCACCTTGCCGTCTTCCAAACAGAAAGAGGGAAAAAAAAAAAAAAAAAAAAAAAAAATCCTCTAGGGAAAAAAACCAGGACAGCCCCAAGGGTTTGTATGTTCACCAAGCAGGTTTGGCCCTTTTAAAAATAGATGCTGGGGCCCCATGACATACATAACTGTCTGGTCTCTGTTTTTAAATGGCTCTGAAAGGTTACCAAAAGGTCGCAACTTTTAAAGATATCAGCTGGATGGCCGAAGGAAGGGCCCTCTAACTATACCAGCCGCCAGAGCTGGCGACCTCCTGGCCCCGGGCTGAGAAAAGACGCCCTTGGGCTCAGGGGCGCTGCTGGGAATCCGGGTTTGGAGGGTGGGCGTTAAAGACCCCAGAGGTGGCTGGTCAGAGCAGAACCAAGAGGGGTCTCTGGCCAGGCTCTCCTGGGTAGCCTGGCGGGGGTCTGAGGACCGAGGACAAAGGGGGCCGTCTTAACCTTTTCAAAGAACAGCCTTTGGTTTTGTTGATTTTCTTTGCCACTTTCAATTTCATCGATTTCCGCCCTCATTTTTGTTATTTCTTTCCTTCCGCTTGCTTTCGCTTTAGTGTGCTCTTTTTCCTCTACTTTCCTAAGGTGGAAGCTCAGATCATCGATTCTGGATCTTTCTTCTTTTCTAATATATGCGTTCGATGCTATAAATTTCCCTCGGAGCGCTGCTTTCGCTGCATCCCGCAAATTGTGATCAGCTGGATTTTCATCTAATTCAAAGTGCATTTTAATTTCTCTGGAGACTTCGTCGTTACCCCGTGGGTTATTTAGAGGTGTGTTGTCGAAGCTCCAAATACTTCTTCCAGCTAACTTTCCGTTGTCGACGTTGTCGTTTTAGCTTTAAATCCATGTGGTCTGAGAATACACGGTGCATGATTTCTGCTCTTGTAAATCTGTTAAGGGTGTTTTATGGCCCAGAATGCGGTCTTTCTGGGTGAATGTTTCCTGTGAGGTTGAGAAGAAAGTGTCTTTTGCTGTTGTTAAATGGCATCTTCTATACATGTTCACTGCATCAAGCTTGTTGGTGGTACTGTTCAGGTCAAATGTGCCTTAATTTTCTGCCTGCTTGATGGATCCGTTGCTAGAAGAGTATTTTTCTATTGTTTCTTGTAGTTCAAAGTCACTTTTCGCCTCATGTTTTTTGACACTCTGTTGTTAGGTGCACACACATTAAGGATGGTTACATCTTCTTAGAGAACTGACTCATTCATCATCACGTATTTCCCCTCTTTATCCCTGAAATTTTTCCTTCTCCTGAAGCTAGTTTTGTATAAAATTATTAGAGCTACCCTGCCTTTCTGTGGCTTACTGTCAGCATGGCGTCTGTGCATCTCTTTACTTTTAACCCAGGTCTTTACATTTCAAGTAGGTTCCTTGTCGACAACATATAGTTGGGCCTTGTTATTAATTCACTCTGACAGTTCCTGTGTTTTAACTGGGTGCGTTTAGAACATTCATATTTTTTTTTCAACGTTTATGTTTTTATTTTTGGGGCAGAGAGAGACAGAGCATGAACGGGGGAGGGGCAGAGAGAGAGGGAGACACAGAATCGGAAACAGGCTCCAGGCTCTGAGCCATCAGCCCAGAGCCCGACGCGGGGCTCGAACTCACGGACCGCGAGATGGTGACCTGGCTGAAGTCGGACGCTCAACCGACTGCGCCACCCAGGCGCCCCTAGAACATTCATATTTAAAGTGATTCTTGATATGGTTGGATTCATACGTACCATGCTTGTACTATTTTATATGTATTTACCTGTTCTCTTTTTCTCCTCTTTTTCTGCCTTCTCTGATCTTAACGGAACACTTTCTATGACTCCATTTTACATCCTCTCTTAGCCTATCAATTGCACCTTTTAAGAAAAGTGTTTTTAGGGGCGTCTGGGTGGCTCAGTCAGTTAAGCGTCCGACTCTCGGTTTTGGCTCAGGTCACGATCTCATCATGTGAGTTCAAGCCCCGCATGGGGCTCTGTGCTGACAGCACAGAGCCTACTTAGGATTCTCTCCCTCTCCCTCTCTCTGCCCCTCGCCCCACTCATGCTGTCTCTTTCTCAAAAATAAACAAACTTAAAAAAAAATTTTTTTACCGTTCTTAGTGTTTGCCCTAGAGTTTGCAAACCACATGTATAATGAATCGAAGCCACCATTAAATAACACTACACCATTCCTTCCACTCTGTCATTACTGCAACTCCTATCCTTTGTCCATCTGCTGTGACCATCCAATGTGTATTCCCTCTAACATCTAATATCACTAATGTCATTTTAGACAGTTATCTTTTGGATCAGCTAAGAACAGGAAAAGTAAGACTTTATTTTACCTTCATTATTCTTTCCCTGAAGCTCTTCCTTTCTCTGTCAATTTAAGTTTCTGACCTACATTTTCCTTTTCCTCTAAGAGCTTCTTGTAACATTTCTTGCATGGCTGTTGCACTGGATAAGTTACCTCAGTTTTTGCAGGTCAGAAAATGTCTATTTCTCCTTCACTGTCGAGGTATAATTTTGTGGAGTATAGAATTCTAGGCTGGGGGTTTTTTTCCTCACACTTTTTAAATATTTGCTACACTCTCTTTTTGCTTGTATGGCTTCCAAAGAGAACTTGGAAGTAATTCTTATCCTTCTTGCTAAGTAAGGTGTTTCTGTAGATGGTTTGGTATTTCTCTTCCTTGGTGTCCTCTGAGCTTCTCAGATCTATGGTTTGATGTCCGTCATTAATTTTGAAAAATTATTGGCCATTATGGGGCACCTGGGTGACTCAATCAGTTAAGTGTCTGATTTCGGCTCAGGTCACGATCCTGTGGTTCGTTGGTTCGAGCCCCGTGTCAGGCTCTGTGCTGACAGCTTGGAGCCTGGAACCTGCTTCGGATCCTGTGTCTCCCTCTCTCTCTGCCCCTCCCCCACTCCCCCAGCTCTGTCTCTCTCTCTGAAAAATAAACATTAAAAATAAATTAAAAAACAAAGAAAAAGAAAAATTATTGGCCATTAATAATTCAATTATTTCTTCCACTGTTTTCTCTTTGTTCTCCTTCTGGTATTTCCACTCTCCGTATGTCAGACCTTCTGAAATTGTCCCAGAGTTCATGGATGTTCTGTTTGGGTTTATTCTGTTTGTTTGCATTGGTTTTTCTTTCTTTTCTCTCTGTACACCTTTTAGGTTGGGAAGTTTTTAACATATTTTAAAGCTTGTTGATTCTTTCCTCAGCCATGTCCAGTCTATTGATGAACCTGTCAAAGGCATTTCCCACCTCTGTTACAATGTTTTTAATTTCCAGAATTTCCTTCTGTATCTGAGAGTTTCCATCTCCGTAGGACATCACCCACCTGTTCTTGTATGAGGTCTCCTTTTTCCAGTAGAGCCCTTAACATATTAATCATAATTAAATCCCCCGTCTGGGAATTCCCAAGTTCTGTGTCATATCTGAGTCTGGTTCTGATGCCAACTGTATCTCTTCAGACTGCTTCTCTTACCTTTTGGCATATGCCCTGTTATGTCTAATTTGAAAGCTGGGCCTGATGTATCAGGGTCATGGGAATGGAGGTAAACAGGTCTTCAGTGTGAGATTTTATGTGCATCTCGCTAGTAGTTGGGCTGCGTATAATGTTTACTGAAGCTGTCGATGCCGGAGGATTCAAATTCCTCTAATGTCCTTGTCTCCCTTGTTGTCTTTGGACTTCCCTAAGAACACTTCCCTAAATGGTGTCTTTAAGCTGTGACCCAATGTTATTATACTGGATCCCATGAAACCTGGAGGAGTTTGTGAGGCCAACTTCATGAGAGTGTCCCCGCCCCCCCACGCACGCACGTGCACACGCGTGCACGTGCGCACACACACACACACACACACACATAAGACTACAGCCCCCAGAGGTTTCTTATTCTCACAGGTGCCTATACTCAGTCTCCAACAGTTTATAAAAATTACCATGTAAATGTTCCTACCAGTTTATGTCCCCAGTAGCTTCTGTTCCTGGCATGCAGACCCTCAGTGCAAATTTCTCCAGTCGCGTGCCCCTCAGGACCTCAGGCTGGCGGTTTGCCCTATAGTCTCAATTCTCTAATAGACTACGAAAAGTCATGGATTACCGGTCTGTTCAGCTTTTTTTCTTGTAGGGATGGGACTGGTGGCCCCCGACGCTCTTTACGTTTCAGAGGTGCAGCAGGAAGCAGAACACCTTGACAGCAATTATTTGACAGGGTCACTTCTCACTCTGGAGACTTTTTGATGTCACTGCACCAAAAGGCGACAGCGCTCTGCTTTCTTACTGAGTGGCGTATGCCTCGGAGCTCTCTGAGCTCTTGCTTCTGCCCCGTCCGATCCCCTACATCCCCCTTCTCTGGCCTCATTCCAAACGGAAGGGATGATGCTCAAAAAGCTGAAAATAACCCATCACAAGATGGCCTCAGTAGAGCAGCTGCATCAAAACATTATGTACCCTGAAAAACATAGGAGGCAGAAAGGCTCAAATTTAAATTTCCTAATCCAGTGGTTTTTTTTTTTTTAAGTGTATTTATTTGTTTTGAGAGAAACAGAGAGAGAGCGAGCGCGTGCGAGCAGGGGAGGGGCGGAGAGACAGAGAGAGAGAGAGAGAGAGAGAGAGAATCCCAAGCAGGGATTGGGAGTGCAGGGATCTGAGAGTGCAGAGCCTGATGCGGGGCTCGAACCCACGAACCGTCAAATCATGACCCGAGCCAAAACCGAGAGTTGGACGCTTAACGGACTGAGCCACCCAGGCGCCCCTCTGGTAGTTTTCTTAGTAGCAACATGAACATCGAAGCCACCATTAAATAACCATTAAGAGTGGATCCTTGCCCCGCTATCCTTACCTCAAATATCCGGTTTTCTTGCCCTTTACCACTTAATCGTCCAAGCCCAGTTCCTCTCTGGTGCTGGAGACCAGCTGGCAAGCCCTGTTATCAGTGAACAGCACGGTATTACCTGAGCCTCGCTCTGGAGCAGGTGCGCATGGCCTTACCAATATGTATCAGATGAATCCCTTAGCATGGATTCACTTCCCCTTTTTCAAATTTTTTTTATTTTTTAAATGTTTCTCTTTGAGAAGGGGGGGACAGAGAGCCAGAGCTCAAGCAGGGGAGGGGCAGAGAGAGAAGAGAAAGAATCCCAAGCAAGCTCCTCGCTGCCAGTGCAGAGCCTGACACGGGGCTCGATCTCATGAACCACAATATCATGACCTGAGCCCAAACCAAGAGTCAGAGGCTTGACCGACCGAGCCACCCAGGCGCCCCTCCCTTTTTTTTTTTTTTTTTAATGTTTATTTATTTTTGGGAGAGAGAGAGAGACAGCGTGAGCAGGGGAGGGGCAGAGAGAGAGGGGAGCACAGAACCCAACATGGGGCTCGAACTCACATGACCTCAGCCGAAGTCGGAGGCTTAACCGACTGAGCCACCCAGGCACCCCTATTTTCCTTTTTCATAATATCATCATAAAACTTACTCAGACTAATTGGACATTTCATATGGCCCCAAACTGGGTTACTTGCTTTATATATAGCTTACCTCACTTACCCTTCGCCACTACTTTTTGAAGTGGGAAAACTATGTAGCAGGGAAAAGAAATGACCTGCCCAGGGTACAGGCAGAATTCGGGCTGGAATCTATTCTAGGACTTCAATTAGACACTTTCCCTAGCCTGTTCCTCTGAGGCGGAACAGAAGTGTATAATGAACACCATCAGGGTAGCTCTGACCTGGGAACAGCTGTGTGCAAGCCCAGATTAGACAGACCATCCATCAGTTCGCCTGGACACAGGTCCCTCACGAGCTGTCGTTCCCTAAAGGCGAGGACTACAGTCCACTCACTACCGAGTCCCCCGAACAGTGACCCCAGCAAAGCAAAAATCCTCATGGGCAACACGAACGAATGAGGGTGTGAATAATTTCATTAGCCTATGAAATGGATGAATGAATGGACGAACCAATCAGTGTGAACGAAAACACGAAAAAAACTCTCAACATGATGATTCATGCAATAGCAAGAAACCTTCCCAAGCATCATCTGCTCTCAGGATCTTCACTGATACCAGCCTAGAAGTTCCAATGGGGCAGGGGCCACCTTGGTCTTATTCATCAGGCTACTACTAGCTAAGTTAGTACATGCGGGGCACACGCTAAAATTTCAAAACGAAACAAAACTTCTGTCCTTCTTGATGGCGTGACTTATCGGAGGCCCTCCCTTCAAGAACAAGTCGCCCTACTTTCTGGCGAATGACTTGACAGTGGTTCTCTTCCTCGGCCTGTGGTCTTTTCTGGATCACTTCCGTCTTCTCCCGGCCTACTTCCTCGTCCCAGAATGGCTGCCTTTATTATTAAGAGCACCATTCTTCACCCCACGCTTCCACCTGATTCCTTCCTAAGTCTGATTAGCATACAAGTGAAGCAGAGAAACACTGTGTAGGACCCGTTTGAATTAGAATCCTGCGCTGTTACTGTTGGAAGGGGCTTGGAGATCATATCCTGTCTTCCAGTGCTGGCCCACCTCACTGCCATTTCTCTGCTTTCTTGTGTTCACGTCGGCCCCGTCAGAGCAAGACTGGTAACTGAGCGGTAAACTCAGCATATACCATATCGTTGGCCCTAGTGTTCTGTTCTATTTTTTGCTTTTGGATTTTTATGAATAATACCTGTAGAATTAGAAAACACCCAAAAACCTGGCACGAGCAGCTCGCCATCACCACCTTCTGGCCCATCGCTGGCAATGAACCCAAACCCAATTCACTACGGTCATATGAATGGAAAGTGATCGGACGGGGGTCCTTTGGGTTTTTAGTGTTATCCCTCCTCCACACTGGAAAGCTACGTTGTGTGTGGAGTAAGAATGTTGAATCTAAAACCCTGGGTGAAAAAAAAAAAAAAACAATCAGAGAACTTGGACTTTAATCATAAAGATCATTTTACCAAAGCATATTTTTAAAAGGCTGTGAAACATTATGCAACGTTTGCACGGTTTAATTATGAGTTTAGAAAAGCCTAGCACAACTTTTTCACTACAGTAAAACATGACAGAGCATGAATCATGGCCTAATACTTTATGCTTACTGTGGTTTTAGACACGGGGTTAGGGGAAGCTGGGCTGTCTACACAGCAAGGCATGAATTACTGAACCGCAATTCACACCCCGGAGGGCTTTATGACAATTATAAAACCTCTTTTGTTTGTTTCTTAAATGATTAAAATATTTGAGTACTATATATTCCCGCAGCAAATGTGTAGATCTAAGACATATGCATGCCTTACAAAAATATCTGAGTCTACACTTTCTTCTGCACTTGGAAGAAAACGCTTGCAGTAACAGGGGGATACAGAACATCCTGCTGTTGCTGTTTGCTTACAATTATTGGAAACACTGTTGTCTGTAAGATTGCAGGATCTTTGGCTGTAGTTGAACATTCATTTCCAGTGAGTTTAGAATGGACCAGCTCTCTTACTCCTTGCCCTCTGCTCAAATTCCCCCAAATTCAGAATGACATGAGGGCCCTTCTTTAATATTAGATTTCAGAGATTCTAAGTTAAAGTATTTCCCCAGAGTTTTCAAACTTAAAGAATTGAGTTATTTTATTATTTTTTGGAGAGAGAGAGAGAGAGTGTGCGCATGCACGCGAGCGGGGGAGAGGGGCAGAGGGAGGGAGAGAGAGAATCCCAAACCGACTCCGTGCTCAGCACGGAGCCCAAAGCGGGGCTCGAACCCACAACCTGGGGATCATGGCCTGAGCTGAAATCAAGAGCTGGAACGCTCAACCGACTGAGTCACCCGGGTGCCCCCAAAATTGAGCTATTTTACAGGAAAGAAAGAAATGGATCCACGTGAGGGAAAGGGGAAGGGGCAGGCAGGAAGGTGGGGGAGGAGACCTGGGTCTCCAAACCCCTGCTTTGACGGCTTCCAACAGATCAACAAAAACAGCAAACTTAAACTGTTGGAAATGCAAATTCCCCGTTGGAAGTAGA
Source organism: Acinonyx jubatus (assembly GCF_027475565.1). Lineage (NCBI taxonomy): Eukaryota > Metazoa > Chordata > Mammalia > Carnivora > Felidae > Acinonyx > Acinonyx jubatus. The sequence continues at coordinate 10,491,957 of NC_069384.1, forward strand.
ACTGGACGTTTTATAACGAGTAGGAATAACTCACTTCTTTATGTCCTGGCACATACACAGCTTGTGACTGGTATTTTCCTGAGGAACACTGCTCTTTCTAGATTGACTCCCGGCTTCATGCAGCCCGGGCTATGAGGACCCTGGGGACTGGTGTGGTCCACAGAGAAGGTGGGACACAAAGAGAAAATCGATGTTTAGCCCTAAAAAAAAAAAAAAAAAATGGAAAGCTATCTCTGGCGGGCCAACATTCCATTTAAATTTGCTTACACGTGTTGCCTAAGAATAGAGGGTTTGTTCCTTTTTTTTCCCCTCCATTTCATCTGCAAACAGTGTGATGCTTTTGAAACTAAGACTCCTGTGAATGCTGGAGTCAAATTTACAAAGTCCTTTTTACCTAAATCTTCTGAAGTCAGAGTTTTGTCTCTTCTCTATCCCAGGCCTCATTTATTGGCCATCTATAAAATACTTGCTCAACATTCTGCCCTTTAAACACGGCAAACTGGAGGTCTTGAAAACATGCAGGACAGCTGTTGGTCTGGGTTGGTACCTGTTGGTCTGGGTTGGTAGGGCTAGAGATCACTACTGCTGGGCTTGTGAACTAGTCCCCAGGCCCCATCACCAGCTTCCCAGCCAGACCCTCTTTTCTGTCATCCTTGGGAGAGAATTCACGTAAACGGAGGACATTTAAAAGCCCTTGGAGTATTTTTGCCAAAGGTCCAAAAAAAAAAAAAAAAAAAATCAAAGCTCTATGTTCTTTTTTGCTTACTGACTACAGATGGATAGGTGATCACCTGAGTTGATAAAATGTTCTGGAGGATGAGAATTGTAACTCGTGGTAAAGCTGGGCGGCCAGTACATGTGGTCGTTCAACAGGTGGGTGGGAACACCTACCTGGAAAGCATCTTCAACCTCTCCCGTCGTTATGAGCGTGATCAAGTGAAACCTTTGGAAGGAACAGTCATCCAGGGGAAATCTTCGAGAATAAACTATATTTCACACAAACAATAATTCAGTAACTTTGGGAGGAGGGGGGAGATTCTCGAACAAAAGCAAATACTTGGACTTACTACAAACCGGTCAACAGGCCACAGGACGTATGACAAACAAAGGTGACAAGCTTTTTATTAAAAGGTTTCTTTTCTTCAATCCCACCCCACCTGACGTATGACTGACCTCTCCAATCCTCTGCAGACACAAGGCAGATCCAGCCGTCCCCACCGTGGTCCTATGACCAGTCCTACCAGTACCTGGGATCAATCGCCTCGCCTTCCGTACACCCAGCAACACCCATTTCCCCTGGACGGGCCAGCGGCATGACAACCCTCTCCGCAGAGATTTCCAGTCGACTCTCAAGTAAGCTGCTCGAACACACTCTTTGAAGTCGAGCTAGAGTGGAAGGCTCGAGAGACTGGAGATGCCTGAAGGGGCTGGCAGTCATTTGGGAGGGGGCGGGCAAAATGTGCTTTAAAGACAAGGTTGTCTAAGTCCTACACCCGTGCACGGATTTTCCCTGACACCTTGAGACGGGGATTATGAATGCGAAGGCAGAAGTGGATTCTGTGGGCATTTTGGGCTTGCTCACATTTGGCAGACAAAGGTAGCAAGCAGCTGAAGGGTTAATAATACACAAGGTCAAAGTAATCAGCGTCTAGAACTCTGATGGAACTGTCCATCTGGTGGTGGCCAGCTTTCAGAGGCCATGTGAACAACACTGGGGTACCCGTGCTATACCCCACGTGAGAGATTTCTTTTTTTTTTTTTTTTTAACATGTATTCATTTTTGAGAGCCAGAGAGAGAGAGCGTGAACAGGGGAGGGACAGAGAGAGGGAGACACAGAAGCCGAAGCAGGCTCCAGGCTCCGGGCTCCAAGCTGTCAGCATAGAGCCTGACTCGGGGGCTCGAACTCACAGACCACAAGATCATGACCTGAGCCGAAGGCTGAACCGACTGAGCCACCCAGGCGCCCCCACGTGAGATATTTCGAATGAAGGGATGTTCGCACCAGACTAGAGGAGCAGAATGGAAAGCTTGGGTGTCGTGGTTAGCATAATTGTTGTTAATACGAGCTCATTAAATATTAGTCATGTAACCTATGAGACCTTTGGGCTTGGCACTCACCTTTGCTCGTGGGCAGGGAAATCGGAGTGAGAGAAAAATTCCTTTGTTAAAAGCAAAGGAAGAAACTCCCTGTTTGGAGCTTTGGAATTGGAGCTGGGCCAGACTGTGAAAACAGCTCCGAGAACTTCAGCCTTGTGAAGCCCGCAAGCGCACTTCACGTGTGTTGGGAAGCGGGTGGTGGTTTTGGCTTTTCAGCCCTTGAGATCCGATTAGAGTAGATCAGGGGGCAGGCAAAGGGGCCAAGGCCTCTTGTCCGCCATTTTAAACGCTCTGGGTAACACTGTGTTTTCCAGACAGTTGTGAGTACTCGAGATTTCACCAAACGCTTTGGCTTCTTCCCAGAGCTTCTCAACTGCAGCGCCACTGACAACTGGGGCCAGAGAATTCTTGGTCGTGGAGGGCTGTCCCGTGCACTGTAGGATCTTTAGCAGCATCTCTGGCCTCTAGATACAGCCGTCCCCCACCCCCCACCCCCCATCAGGACAACCAAGGATGTCTCCAGACGTTGCCAAATAGCCAGAGGTCCCAAACTGCCCCCTTAGCTGAGAACCACCGCCTTCGGGTATTCTCGGGCACTGTAGTGAAATGGGAGAGCCAACCTGGGTGCCCACTTCCCACATTATTTTCGACTATTGATGCCCGTATTTTCAGGGCACCTGCTGGGGGCTGAGGAGTTGAGGAAGTAGCCTAGGAATTATGACGTCTGCTCAGCTTGTTGTTTTAGAAGTTCTGTTCCCTCAGGACTAGTTTGATTCCAAAGGCACTTGTCAACTTTTATTGATTCTTCTCAGTGGCGCTGCTCGGCTCTCTACATCTGAAACAATTACTGTTTTCCTTGGAAATGTGCCTGCTGTGGGTCCCTTGGAGTTTATTACATAAGACTTTTGACTTGGTCAGCACCCAAGATCCGCACCTTCTAGAGCCCTAGGAGACAGCTGCTCCAACTGACCAGGGTTCAGATGGGAGGGTGGCTTTTTTTTTTTTTTTTTTTTTTTTAAGGAATGAGTAGCGTGCCCTCCCAAGCCAGGACTTCAGTTACCCAAGGAGTAAGGAAGGACGTCTTATAGCATGAGGGTGTGAAGTACACAAAAACCCCGTCCCATTTCAGCGCCCAAGACTGTCTTGGAGGGAGGGCGGAGAGGATTCCGGATGAGCTTTCCCCCGGTGGCAGGGAAGGGCATGGGACGCTGCTCTTCAACTTGGCAGATCTCCCTCTGAGAATTCAAGCCTGGAGCACAGGCCTGCAACGTGTTGTCATATGCCTGGGGGCAGTGGGGGGGTTGGGACACATAAAAGAAAAGTGCCTGCCGGTCTGCCAGCTTTGAGAACCTGACACTGCTCTGACTGCTTTTCCTTTTAATCCCGCCCCAGAGCTCTGAGATCTGCCCCTCTCCCCGCCCCCAGCCCCACCTGGACTTCCTTCTGCGAAGGGGCCTTGCCCTCTGGTCCCCCCCTCTTTCCTCTGCAGACAGTCTCCACACCTTGTCTGAAAAGAGATGTCATCTGGAGGTTTTCCTTTATTTTTTTTTTCTAAAAAAAAAAAAAAATTAATGTTTAGCTGCCAACCTGGGCGACAGACAGCATGCATTAATCTGAGTCATGCAAAAGATCCTTTTAAGGCAGCCATTATCTGCTCAGGCTGTTTAATCCTTTGGGGGCAGTAGGAGGGGCCTGAGTGGGACAGCTTTCATCCATGTCAAGCTGCAGAACGAACACTTGAGCTGTCACGGCAAATATTTAGCCCCGTCGGTGGGGAAACATTTCCAACGAAAATACCTGAACCTCCTAATCCCTAGATTTCCTACTTCTTAAGAGCTCCCTGTGACTATTAGGGGTCGCCACCCCCACACGCTGTTGAATAAGGGGGCACCGGGCCAGCCGGAGGGACACATGAGCTACAGCCAGGTGGGGTGAACGGTGCATGGCGGTGGGGCTTGGTAGGAAATGTCAGACTGACCCTAAAAATGGCAACAAATATTTGAATAGACCATTTGAATCGGAACGTATCTAGAGGGCCGCAGCTCTTTTTCTATCAAAATGCATGAGGAAGGATGGCTTGACCAGACAGATGGCCTCTGGTGGAGTGGCATTGGAAGAAGAATCACGGGCCGTACTGAAGATCTTTCAGATATCCTGCCCACAAATGAAAGGGCTATTTTCCCCTGACAGCTGAGACCGTAACATCATTCCATGACTTACATCCGTGACCAACCGCGGACTCACTCGGGATTACGGTAACTCGGTACCATCACCAGGTTACCACGTAGTAGCTGGAACACACTGGCAGAACATGTCCAGACATCGCCATGAAACAGGGTGACCTTTCATTCATTTTTCCGGTGGGTTCACCTTTGTGTCTCAGGGCAAATGGAGCAAGAGGCATAATGGGCAGAGTCATTAGCCTGTGTCCAGAGTTCTTGCATCAGATGCCAATAAATTGATTGCATTTGCCTAATGCTTCTCCCTCGACTATAGAAATCTCACTGGAAAAATGGAGTCAAGCTTCCTGTCACGGCTCTCCGTGTGAGCAAAAACAAGTGACACAGAGCTTGCTCACAGACGGCCCCAGAAAGCGGGCAGGGACGAACGCTGTGGAATGAGGTGCGGCCTGGCTTCAGGACGAGCGAGAGCGTGGCCACGGAAGGGCAGCTCTAGAACCACTGTCAGTTCACAGCGTTTTCCCTGCCCACATGTCTGACTCGCTTTGAAAAGATTAACAGCAGTGTTTGTTTGAAAGGCAGACTCCTGGTTTCCTCATTAGCAGAGAGATTGGCTGCAGACTTCGGTTGTTTCTCTAAACTTCGATTACCTCTCTGATGAGGAGTATAGACCTCCTCATCACATTCACCCCAAATTTACAGAGGAGTTCATTCGAGAGAGGGAAGGAGAAGAAGAGAGAAGGGGAGGGGGGGGGAGAGGGAGAGAGAGACAGGCAGAGAGAGGAGCACACTAGCTCTCCCTGCTGGAATAATAGGCTTGAAATATGAGGAAGTTGATCAACCCCGGATGCCTTCCAAAAACAGATTAATCCACCCTGGTAGCTTTCCTTTCAGAGCAAACTCTTGGCTCCGTTAAGTTGCTCTATGGGCCTGAACACAAAAGGGCACAGGCTACATGCCATCCTGAGCTTGGAGTTATTTTATACGTTGGTTTCAGAACTTAACAAAATTTAAAACGTTTCATTCTTTTGGATTTGCTGATGTCACTTTCTGAAGAACAGAAATTACCCCTGGACACCATCCTGCATCTATAGTGGTGGTTCTCAGTGGGGGCGGGGGAGATGGTGGCTTTGCCCCCCTCACCCTACCCCCAGAACACTGGGCAGGGTCTACAGACATCGTTAGTTGTCGCCATGCGGGGTGTGGGGGCACCACTGACATTTGGTGGGCAGAGGCCAAGGACGCTGCCAAACATCCTACAATGCACAGGACAGCCCCCCACCGCCCCAACAAATAACTATCTGGCCCCACATGTCAATAGTGCTACTGTTGGGAAACTGATCTACAGGACACAGAGAGCACTTCCTGGCATCCAGACCCCCTAGTAGTTCCCAAGGGCAGCCTGTGGTTGAGAAAAATGCAGAAGGATGCAGGGAAGGTCAAAGCCGGTTTCCGAAACCATAAATGCATGACCCTAACAAAATGAGTTTTATAGACAAAGCTTTGCCATTCCTGGTAAAACTTCAGCGTGTGCAAAAATGGAGTATATACATCAAGGCCCTGCGGCCACTTGTGTTAACAAAGCAGTGAAGCACAGAACCAACGAAGCGAACCAGGTGAAACTGAGGCTGTATTTTTCTACCAATGTGGAACAAGTCTAAAGATAGACGTAGGGGAGAGAGCGGTGGTGATATTCACTGCCACTCATTCTCAAGTCATTAGTATGGCACGCATTAGAGAAAATCATAAGAAATTGCCAATTTTTAATTGTTTGAGGCCTACAGAAACAGCAGCTTCCTATGATTCAACCTAAATATTATGTATAATGTATTATGTTATTATATATTAATATAACAGTGTCATATTATGTAGGATATATTCTATTAATATTCATCTGCTCATGCATCCATTACATTAGCATTGCATAATTTTATAAGTTACATCTTGTTATTATTATGTTTATATCACAGATTACACTTATATTAATATTGGCATATTAATACACTGATGATAGAGGGCTGGTCAACTTTTTAATGTAAAGGGCTAGACAGTAGGTATTTTACGCTTTCTGCCAACTTTTTAATGGAAAGGGCCAGATAGTAGGTATTTTATGCTTCCCGGGTCCCACGATCGGTCCGTGTCCCGACCACTCAACTTTGCGGCGGTGGCTCCACAGCAGCCCCGATAATACATCAAAGAATGAGCAAAGCTCCTTCCAACGAAATGGTCAGTGTGGCCACTGAAATTTGAATTTCACGGGACCTTCACGTCAGGAAATAGTCTTCTTTTCACTTCTTTCAACCATGTAGAGAAGTAAGCTTGTGAGCCATGCGAAAATCGGTAGCAGCTGGGAGGCGGGCTTGTCAACCCCGCTACACCGATATCCAATCATACGTATCGTATCCACCGTATTGGATGTTACATTACATCGTTGACAATAACGTGGTATCGCACACGAACTCACGTTACGCGTCGTCCTATACGGCCGTCCACCCACCTCCCTGCCCACTAGCATGCTGGGTAGGCCCGGGCTCCGGGGACAGCAGCATTCGGGGTAGCCACGTGGGCGTGGCCGTGGGCGGGAGGGGCGTGGCCTCCCTCACCAGCGCCTGACGCTTCTCTTCTCCCCCCCCACCCCGCAGCGGCGCCCGACCTGACGGCCTTCGGCGACCCGCGCCAGTTCCCCGCGCTGCCCTCCATCTCAGACCCTCGCATGCACTACCCCGGCGCCTTCACCTACTCCCCGACGCCCGTCACGTCGGGCATCGGCATCGGCATGTCGGCCATGAGCTCGGCCACGCGCTACCACACGTACCTGCCGCCGCCCTACCCCGGCTCGTCGCAGGCGCAGGGCGGCCCCTTCCAGGCCAGCTCGCCCTCCTACCACCTGTACTACGGCGCCTCGGCCGGCTCCTACCAGTTCTCCATGGTGGGCGGCGAGCGCTCGCCGCCGCGCATCCTGCCGCCCTGCACCAACGCGTCCACGGGCTCGGCGCTGCTCAACCCCAGCCTCCCGAACCAGAGCGACGTGGTGGAGGCCGAGGGCAGCCACAGCAACTCGCCCACCAACATGGCGCCCGCCGCGCGCCTCGAGGAGGCCGTGTGGCGGCCCTACTGAGGCCCCCGCGGCGGCCGGCGGGAGGGGCGCCCGGCCCCGGCCCGGCCTTGGCCGCAGACGGCCGGCCCGCCTGGGCGGGCAGGCCAGGCCCGGGGCGGGGAGCGCGCCCCGCGCCCGGGGCCCTGGGATCTCGCCCCGCTCCGCGCCGCCCCCCGCCCCCCGGAAACGTGCGGAGCGCCGTCGTGTGGGCCCGTGTCCCCTTTTCCGAACCCGACCCGACCTCCCCCCTCCGCCCCCCCCCCCGCCCCCCGCGAGGGTGTCCGCTCCGCCACCACGCGGACGCGTCGTAAGGCAAACAGGAAGATTCCCAGAGGGAAACTGTGAATGCTTCTGATTTAGCGATGCTGTGAATAAAAGAAAGATTTTATACCCTTGACTTCACTTTTTAACCAAGTTGTCTATTCCAGAGAATGGAATTTTTGGTTTGGGGCGGGGAGGGGTGGGGGAATGCAGCTCCTCTTGTTTTGGTATCTAATTCATAGTTTTAATTTTCTTTGCCAGCACCTTATAAATTGCAAAATGCGTATTTGCATTTGGGGTGGTTTTTATTTTTATATATATATATATAAATTTGAGCTTGCTTCTCTCTTGCTTTGACAATTGAAAGAACTATGATTCCTTTTTCTGTAAGATTTATTTAACTTTTCTTTTGGACTTTCGTGTAGTTGTTGTTTTAGAGAAACAGCTACAGCTTTGGGTCATTTTCAACTACTGTATTCCCACAAGGAATCCCTAGATATTTATGTATCTTGATGTTTAGACACTTACTTATGTGTTGATACTTTTTTTTTATTATTTAAATGTACTTATATTAAGAAGAAAAATATCAAGTACTACATTTTGGTTTTTGATAGTAGCCAAAGTTAAATGTGTCACATTGAAGAAGGCTGCAAAAAAAGGACAGGCATTGAGATGACCGGGTTATCTAAATATTGTTTACATTAAACTCCCTTTCATGTTAATCAAACGAGTTGGTAGCTAATGCAGCAATGTTTTTAATAGGCTTTTTAGATACTGAGGGCCACTCAAAGGATCTGAAGTATGGAATTTTCTGCCAAGCTCAACAGAGGGTCTCCTATCTGACTCTCTCCCTTGGAACAGAGAAGGTCAGATCTGGTTCCAGAGGGTTCAGGTAGATGCCAATGATTGCACCTCTGGAGAGGATTTATTTTCTGCTTAGCAGTTTGCTCCCTCCACGGGCTCTTGATGATGTCAGACATGCTTTATAACCGAGCAAATCCAAAGTAAGCTGTGTGGCAGAGAAGTATCCACATGGGAAGCCAGTGAATGAATTCATGGGTTCCTTAACGGCTCCCTTCTGGGGTAGTAAGGAGATCGTCCGAATCCAGAGTTCAGATTTTTTAGCTCCAAGAAAATAGTCGTGTTTGACACAGTCCCTGTTCGTTGATGCAGAACAAAACGTGTGGCTGTCCCCCGAGGGGGGAGGGGAAGAAACTACAGACCGGGTGCCTTTGAGGCCCGCAGGTCTCCAGCCGAAGTTTCAGAGGGTGGGCCTAGAGGCAGACCTGAACAGGCCGGTCTTCCTGTGTGCGCCCAGGTGGAGTCGCATGCGAAAGCATTGTCCCGCCCGAGCCGGACTCCCGACCCACGCTGCCCGTCCACCGCCCACCCTCGCGTCGCTTTCACCTACCTTGTGGGGTGTGTGTGTGTGCAGTTTTCTCTGTGCCTCAGCGGGACAGGAGAGATTCGCGCCACCGCTGCCCGTGGCTACGATTCAAAAGTAGCCAATGTCACTGTAAATTGTACGGCACTATTTTCATTGGAGAATTCGGTCGGAATGCAGTTGTTGTACAACTCCGAAATACTAACTGCTGATTTTGACATATGTGTGCTCAAAATGATCTGGCTGTTATTTAATGTACCTCTGACGTTAGCTGAAATGATTTCAGGTCAACTCGGAAGAGTATTTGAAAGCAGGACTTCAGAACAGTGTTTGATTTTTAGTTTATAAATTTAAGGATTCAAATTAGAAAGATCTTTGGCTGCAGGCAGCAAAACAGCTGGTCTTATTTAAAACAACTTGTTTTTGAGTTTTCTTATATATATACATATATATATATATATATATTGATTATTTGTTTTACATAGATGCAGTAGCACTTTGGTAAGAAAGAGTAAAGCAGTTTGTTTTGTCAGTCAGGTCATTCTTATCCAGAAAAGAGCTAAAACAGATCTTGGAGAAACTCAGAATATATTCATTTTCAGCTTAGACATAATCCTCTCTCCACAACTCAACTCGATGTTTGATTCTGTATCACATTTTTACAGCAAAATTACCCTTGAATGTCAGTAAATTTAAGTGTTGGTTTTTTTTTTATTTCTGAAAGGGACCTTTAGCCCATTTACCAAATCGAATCGAAGCGTTCTTTTCGGCACATGTGACCGTATCTGACCTGACAAAATCTGGGGGGGGAAATGAAGGAAAAAAAACAAGTTCTATTTTTCACTTCAGTTCCGGTACCTGAAGATGTTCCAACTCAAAACCAGCCTAATGCCCTAGAAGGGGAATCAGAGGATCCTCCACATTGAATCTTTACTCGCAAAGGCATGTATGAGGAGGGCTTGTCACTTCGTTGTAGACCCACTGGTTTGGCCATGCGGAGTTTCACAGTCCCTTACCAGCAAATGTAGTACTTAACTGGTCCAAAAAATTAAGTCAGGTGTTACTTGTTCTGGAGATAGGCCTCACATCACACTTAATGCCTTTCCCCCTCCTGAGAAGTTGCATTCGTTGCCTTCAGGTACATTAAGGTGTCCCTTTACTCGAGGAGACCCTTAAGCCAATAATGTCCTAGCTGGATGTATCTGGAAACATTGGTCCAAGAGAAGAAAGATTAAGCCATTTCTACTGCTCATTCGTGCCTTTATAATTTCAACATGAACGTGCATTTTCGTTCTTTTTGTTTTTCTCACTGTGTTTCTTTTATTACTTGTATTTCTTACAGTACTTCTATTTCTTGCTCTGTTTCGCTTCCCTTCCCTCCTCCATTCTCCCGCTTTATTTGAGGAGACAGCACACACACCCCAACTCCGCACCAAATGTCCAGAACACGAGGAGCTGCTGCTCTCCTCCCTTTGCATAAAGGAACATGGTGAGTGAGCCTTTCTCCTGCCCATGGGTTTCTTCCGGCAGAACAGAGACCTTGCCAGCCATTTTGGGTCGGCTTGCTGTCCAAATGCGGCAACAGAAGCCTTCCTGGGCAAATTACAATCAGTGAGTTAATAGACAGCCTTTCTGCTGCCTCGGGTTTCTGTGCAGATAAACAGCAATGCTCTGATTAGAAAGGAAATGAATGGTTTCACTCAAATGTCCTGCAATTTATGCTTGCAGATTTCTGTCCTGAAATACCTGCTTCCTTAGGACATTCCGTCCTGGTGATTCTTGTCTTTGGTGGGTTTTGTTTTCTGGGGTATGACATATTTGGGGTCTTTTATACATGAAGAATCAGTTTGACGATAATCTCAGAAAACGTTTTTGACATCTGAACAAATGCCTTTTTGTTCACCTACGGGATACAATCGTTTGGGGTTTTTTTGTTTGTCTGTTTGGAGTTTCCCCCCCTCCTTTTAGCCAGATCAGTATTGATGAGGCTGATCAACTGGCATTTTTTTTTTCCTTCCAGAAGAGTTGCAGCAACAAAGTTAATTGTATTTATGTATGTAAATAGATTTTAAGCTTCATTATAAAATATTGTTAATACCTGTAATAACTTTTTTTCAATTTTTTTTGTGTGTGTTTCTAAGGACTTTTTCTTATGTTTGCTAAATACTGTAGACAAAAAAAAATGCTTCTTTCTACTTTGTTTATTTTAGACTTAAAGATGAGCTACTTTTTATTCACTTTTGTAAAGAGCTAATAGCATGGTTCCAGTTTTTTTTTTTTTTTAAGTTCACTTTTTGTTCTAGGGGAAATGAATGTGCAAAAAAAAGAAAAAGAAAAAAAAAAGAACTGTTGGTTATTTGTGCTATTCTGGATGTATAAAAATCAATGGAAAACAAAATAAACTTCCAAATTGAAACGGCAGTAAAACACCTCTATTGACAAAGTAACAATGGGAAACGCAGTCTTACTCCAACAGGCCCCACCCACCTAGTGTCTATTTGCCCGCGGTTACTGGATCTGTTCACAAAGCCTCCTGGAAATGTGTGTGCGCTTTCTTTCTCCCCGGTGCTGACGCGTTGCCTCCTTCCCAAAAGGAAACTGTCAATCTCGAGTTTTAAACCAGATACGGTATGAGAGAATTCCCCCCACCAGCCCCTCTCCAAGGTGTTTCTAGACGGGGTCGGGCGGGGGGTGGCCCCCATCGTGCGTGGGCTCCTGTCCGAGTGGCCGCCTCCCCTCTGCCGGGAGCCTTCCCCGAGCCCAGCCTGTGCAGGGCGGCTGGCCTGCTGCTGCCCGGGGACCACGGGAGCCTTACTTACTCTCTTTGTACCACAGTCTCTTCTGTAAATCCAATCTCCTCGCTTAGCGAATGGCAAATAAACAGTTTGGCAAGTACACACACCCTCATCACACTGGTTTTGTCTGTTTCGGAGATGGAGGGCCAGGAAGCCAAAGGAAGGCCCCGCAGCACGCACAACACCTTCGGCAAGCTCTTCACGGGCTGGCTGGCCTTCGGGCTGGCGTCCTGCCTTCTCCTCCCCGGGGGGCCAGCACACCCTGGCTTCTGAGGCCAGGAGCGCCGAGGCCAAGCCCAGGCCCCCGGTGCTGCTTCTTTGGGCACGAAGGAGCAAGGAAGCACGCTCTCATGCCTATATAAAAGTAATAACTGATTTGAAAGAATTACGTGGGACCTGCAAACACAGAGTGGGAAAGGTGCACCTACGTTCAACAAGAGGCCGGTCGCCGTCATCTGCCTCCATTTCTTGAAACCCCACGAGTCGGCCCTGAGTAGAGGTGGTGAGTTGTTTCAAGTTCTTCCCTCACCACCTACCCCGTGCAACGCTAGTATTTCAGTCTCACGACTCTGTGACCAAATTACCTCCCAGCCACGGACCACCATCTAACACTCCTTCGCGGTTCTTGTCACTGCCTTGTCGTGGTCTTTGATGGCCCGCAGGGTGGTCATGAAGAATGTCAGGACACAAAGCAAGTGGGATCCGAAGAAATAATGGCCAATGAGCCGAGGCAGGAAATGGGTGGGAAGCTCAGGTTAGGCGTGTTCAGAGAGGGGGGCCTAGCGGAGCCGCTGAGCACGTACTGGGGAGCCACACCGCCTGGGTCTGAGTTCTGGTTCTGTTTCACACTCGGAAACAGATTAAACTGTGGGCCCAGCCTTTCCCACCCGTAAGATAGAGAAAACGATGCTAGAAGTTAGGAGATCTAAATTACTTAATACATGTGAAACATACTAAAACGTTGTCGGTATGTTGGGGCGCCTGGGTGGCTCAGTCGGTTAAGCGTCCGACTTTTGACTTCAGCTCAGGTCGTGATCTTACCGGTTCGGCAGTTCAAGCCCCACATCTGGCTCCACGCTGATGGTGTGGACCCCGCTTGGGATTCTCTCTCTCTCCCTGTCTCTCTCTGCCCCTCCTTGCTTGCATGCTCTCTCGCTCTCTCTCTCAAAATAAATAAACATTGAAAATAATAAAATAATAAAAAGTGTTGGTACGTAATACGTGCTCAGTAAATGGAAATACGCAGAATAGTACTACTCATTAGTAAAAACGTAACCAAGATCAAATAAAAAGTTAAAATGCCTTCCACTTTTCCCAATCCATGCCTCGATGTTACTGCTAACTGGTCCACGTTTGCCATCGCAGACTTTTTCTGTACCCATGATATACACCACATATTTTTTTAATCTTTTTTTAATGTGTATCTATTTTTAGAAACAGAGAGGAAGGGAGAGTGCCAGCAGGGGAGGGACAGAGAGAGAGGGAGACACAGAATCTGAACGAAGCAAGCTCCAGGCTCCGAGCTGTCCGCACAGAGCCCGACACGGGGCTCAAACCCACGAACCTGGACATCATGACCTGAGCCAAAGTTGGACGCTTAACCGACTGAGCCACCCGGGTGCCCCTATCCACCACATATTTCATCTCATCCACACAAAAAGGCATCCTATGATACATTACACTGCACAGCCTTTTCACTTCTCACTTAGATCTGCTTCATTCTTTTTAATGACGGCACCACAGAAAACGGGATGGTTGGACTCGTCAGTTTGCCACTTCCTTTACTGATGGGCTGGAAGGTCCCCCCAGTGACTTGCTGCCACAACAGCTCTCTGCACGTGTCTTATGACCTCATGCTTGAATTTCTGTACATTTAAAGAAGAACTGCTGAAAAATAAGATAATAAAATAAAATAAAATATAAAATAAAATAAAATAAAATAAAATAAAATAAAATAAAAAGGAACTGTGGGTTCCGAACGATTTTACATTTTGACAGATCCCTCCAGAATGCTCTTTCAAAAGAATTAGATTTCCGGGGTCAGGGCCACGTGCTAGGAGGCAGAAAACAGAAACTTGCCAGGGACATGCTCGATTACGGCGGTCGGGAGCAGGGTTTAAACCGGACCTTTGGGTCAGAGAGGTTTTGTACCTTCTGCAGTGCTTAAAGCATTCCAGGGGAGGAGTGAATTAAAACTAACAAATTACATGGACGTGCTCACTAAAGCCGGACTCTTGCTAAAGCACTGCACACACACTAGCTTATTCCGTTCTTACAGTGGCCCCGTGGGGGAGATCCTGTTGTTGTCCCCATTTGGCAGACAAGGACACTGAAGTCCAGTGAGGTTAAGCAGTCCGCCCACGCTCCCTGGCTATCGGTGGAGGAGCAGGGATTTGGGCCCCAGAAGTCTGGTTCAGGACTCGTCAGCTCCACCGCTTTCTAGACTGAGGCTCTGAGCAACCCTGACATTCGTCGATGACAAAAGAGCTGAGTAAACCCTCATGGGTGACTTTCCCTTCAAAGCATGCCTACCTCTTGCTCATCTGAAAAGCAGAAGGGAGAAATGAGTACATGAGAGTTTCCAGAAAAGGGGGAGCCCAAGGGGCTTCCGAAGAAATCGTTCACACTTGCTCCATCCTCCCCATCATGGAGAGGCTCCAAGTGAAAAGCGTCTTCCCTGCATGACTGTCTCGGGCAGACCCCATGAGATGTGGGCGAAAGCTTCGGCCGGAGCCCTCCACACCTCCATTCCGACCTGCATTCGCTTATTTTTAAGAACCTTTATTCTTAAAGACGGTTTTAGATTTACAGAGAACGTGAGCAGGCACTTCAGAGAGTTTCCATCTCCCCCGTCCCCCTGCCCCCCGCCACCAGCGCACAATTCCCCCTGTGACTTAAACATCTTAAACGTCGGTATAGTGCCTTTGCAACAGTTAATGAGCCACTGCCGATACGTGATTGTGAACTAGGGTCCGCAGTTTATTCAGATTTCCTTAGTTTTCACCTATGTCCTTTTTCTGTTCCAAGATTCCGCACGACATTTAATTGTCACGTCTCCTTAGGCTCCTCCTGGCTGTGACATTTTCTTAGGCTTCCCTTGTTTATGAGGATCTCGGTAATTTCAAAGAGTACTAGTCAGGTATATTGTGGGCTGCCCCACTATGAGAAGTTCTCTGCCACTTTTTTTTCTCGTGATGAGACGGGGGTTGTGGGAGTTGAGGAGGAAGATCACAGAAGTCACGTACTAGTTTTTATCACATCCTATTAAGGACACATACAATCAACATGATCGATGCCTACTGGCATTGACCTTGATCAGCCGGTAGAAGTGTTGGTCACGTTCTCCTCTGTAAAGTTACCCTTCAATCCCCCCCTTTCCATACTGTACTCTTTGGAAAAAAGTCAGCACACACAGGCCACACTTAAGAAATGAAGAATTGGGGCGCCTGGGTGACTCAGGTCACGATCTCACAGTTCATGAGTTCGAGCCCCACATTGGCATCTCTGTTGTTAGCACAGAGCCTGCTTCGGGTTCTCTGCCCCCACCCCACCCCCGCCCTGCACCTCCCCAACTCGTACTCTCTCTCCCAAAAATAAAGAAAAAGAAACATTAGAAAATAAAAACGAAATGAAGCCTTATTCTTTCTCCCTTCAGGAGGCAGGAGTCCTTGGCTGAGAGCAGTAGGACAGCACCATCTGTGGCCACGTGGCCCCTGGTGTGAAGCAGAGAGATCTGCTCCAGAGAAGACGACCAGCTCCCCTCCCGCTAAGTGTAGGAGCACCCGGTCTCTGCCCCCTCTAGCCTAGACAATCCAAAAGTTCAGGTTTCTAGAAGCTCCGTGTTGCCCAGTCACTTTGGGCTCACTGTCTTCGTTCACAGCCAAGTTTTCCTCCACCCTTTCCTTCCAAATGATGTTGAGAGAGTCCTCACCAAAGTATTCCAATGTGGCTCAGGATGCCAAAAAGTTGCCTCTTTCTTCCTTTCCTTCTTCCTTCCTTCTTTTTTCTTTCCTTCAAATTCTTTTTCTTTCTTTCTTTCTTTCTTTCTTTCTTTCTTTCTTCTTTCTTTCTTTCTTTCTTTCTTTCTTTCTTCTTTTCTTTCTGTCTTTCTTTCTTTCTTTTAGGTTTGTGATCATCGGTTGAACTTTATCTTACGACTTAACAGAATTTCCCATATCTTTGTTCAAAACCGGCACACTGTATGTCCATGATCCCCCCTTTCAGTGGGGTTTCAGAATCCTAGATCCCAGAATCCTAAGGTAATGCCAAAGTAAGCAAATGCTCCCCCCCCTCTCTTTGATGCATATATACCCTTCCTTACCCTTAGGGTTTCTCAAGAGTAGCCTTGCCTCCTTCATGATACATTATAGGATTAAGTTCCCTGCTCATGTTTTCAAAGGGAGAGAAGGTGTCATGGAATGTGTTTACTGCCGCAGAAGAGGGGTGTTCGTTGTGTGCCAAATTTTAATATTGGTAATTACGTTTTGCATACCTCAAATTCTCCCTCGTTTCCATTTCATTGATGCTGTTGTAAAGATTAATTAATGTTTTGAAACTGTTTTGAAGATGAAAAGTCTTACGTGCATACAAAGTATGATTATTTGTTATTACAAATAGTTGTACGAGGCCATTTTCTCTCCTCGCCTTGGTGATTGTGGGAGAGTTTCTGCAGGCAATTAAAAGCTGCAGTGTCTTCCTTAAAAAATGGCTGCCTTCATCAAAAATCTTTTCTATGGCAGTGAACAACAGAGTCTTTCCCTCCTCCTGGGGGAGGCAGACTCTAAACAAATCAACAATAACATATTGTCTGGCAGATGGTATATTGGGGCGCCTGGGTGGCTCAGTCAGTTAAGCATCAGACTCTGATCTCAACTCAGGTCATGATCTGACGGTTCATGAGTTGGAGCCCCACATCGGGCTCTGTGTGCTGACAGTGCGAGCCTGCTTGGGATATTCTCTCTCTCTCTCTCTCTCTCTCTCTCTCTCTCTCTCTCTCTCTCAAAAATAAATAAATAAATCAACTTTAAAAAATGATGGTATATTAATTTCCAAAGATTGCTATAACACAATACCACAACTGGATGGCTTGAAACAAAAGAAATTTGTTGTCTGACAATTCTAGAAACCAGAAGTCCAAGATCAAGAGGCTGGCGAGGGTGATTCTATCAAACAGATGCAGCCTTGGAGCAAAGGACACAGTTCAATGAGTAGAGCACAACTGGATTTCAGGTCCCATTCATCTACTCAGCTGGGTGCTCCAGGTAGATTTTGTGCAGCACACAAAAGGAGAACCAACAGGCTATGCTGATGGATTAAATATGATGTGTGGGAGGAAAAGGAATTGAGAATACCTTCAAGGTTTTAGATCTGAGAAACTCGATGAATGAAGTGGGCATTCCCTGAAGCAGAAATCTGGGAAGGAGTGAGTTTGTCCAGAGACCCCATCTCCTGGTGGGTCAGGAAAAGAGGAGGATGCATTACATGCTCTTCAAGATTCTTCCAACAATGAAGGATCCATCCAGGTGGCAACAGAAGCTATGGTAGATATAAAAAGATGATGGGTTGCCTGGGTGGCGCAGTCGGTTGAGCTTCTGACTTCAGCCAGGTCACGATCTCGTGGTCCGTGAGTTCGAGCCCTGCGCCAGGCTCTGGGCTGATGGCTCAGAGCCTGGAGCCTGTTTCCGATTCTGTGTCTCCCTCTCTCTCTGCCCCTCCCCCGTTCATGCTCTGTTTCTCTCTGTCCCAAAAATAAATAAACGTTGAAAAATAAATAAATAAATAAATAAATAAAAAGATGGGTCTCCCTTGCTTGTTAGGAATTCTGCTTGACAGCCATATACATGACTTAATAAGAAAGCAGCATCCCATTTTCCCACAAGTATTCTGTGATCGAGATCTGACTCTTTGCAAAAGCAGGGGGATCCCTGAACTCCGCCCCCAACTCCACAACCATGTTCTCATTCTTTAATTCGGTAGGCGAGGAATTGTCGCTTCATTTGGCCTAACTGCCCACGGGGAGGGAAACCCACAGCAAGACTTAACTGTAGGCTTCACCTTCTCCCTATGCCAATCAGTTAGCCCCCAAGGATGGAGAGAGGATTTCGCTAAGTCCGTGTGTGCCTTGATTTGGATTGTCAAACAGAATGACCCGCGCATTTAAACCTGCAAAAACGACAGATTCCTATAGCTGAAATACTTTCCTTTCATCCCTGAGTTTTAGGAAGCCAGAACCTGCCAGTTGCCTACCCCAATATCTATTTTCCTCGGTAATAGATTCCCTTGATCACATGACTGCCTGGAGGAAAGACTGCACCTCCCTTACAGCTTGGCCTCCCATGTGACAAATTTCTGGCCAATGTTATCTAAATGGAGGCAGCTCCCAGAAAACTCCTTAATGAAGAGTGGGCGTGCATATGTTGCCCCCATCTCTTCCCTAACCTGGCTGCCTAGAATAAGGAGGTGATGGTCCGTGGAAGAGAGCTACACCCCAATGGATGGATGCCATTAAGAGTTTGGTCCAATGTCTTTGTCCCCATCCCACTGGAACTGCCTATGTCTGGATGCATCCCCATGAAAGAAAACTAAACATTTACCTCTCACTTAGGCCACCTATATGTGGGGTTTCTATCACTGCAGACAAACTTAATCTTAAGTGCCATACACACATAAATGACCACCTCGGGCAGAAACACCGACTGAGGGAAGAAGTGCTTTCTTGCTTTCTCTTCTCCCAAACTCTGATTCCTTCCAGTTTATTAAGGGCCTTTCCGGGTGTTCGGGGGCTGTAGAGAAAGGAGGAAGTGAGAGGAGGTAGCAGGGTTGCTCCAGAATCTACCAGGATGAACAGCCCCGTGGCTCCACTGCGAGTTCATCTCTAACTCTGCCCTAATGTTTGTAACGACCCAAACGTGCTTAGCTCAGGTTGTCAAAAACCACTTTGCCTGTGATCCACTTGCCTGATAGTCAAGTTTCCTTAAAATTCAATCCAGCTTCAGAGTTTTTGCCTTTCTTCCATGTCCCATCCTCGTCTGCCATCTTGTCTTTCTAACTGTTGAATATGGTCTGAGGGCATGTCTGCCATTTTTTTTAAAAAAGGCTTTGACAAGGAACCATCAGATTTACAGCGTTTTATGGATAATGTGGTTTTTTTTCAATTTGGGTGTCCTTCTCATTGTAAATAAACAAAGGACTTTTTAGCCAGGTTTTTTGAAGATCCTTTTCTCAAATTTTGACCATTTTTTAAAATTCAATTTTGTTTAGCTATGTTTATTTGTATTTTATTTCACATTAAATGCTCCCAAACAGATGAAAAACCTTCACAAAGGTGAATTTTGAAGAGAACTGGCCGTTGGATGATTCGTCACGGGCTGGTTTTCCATAGATTGGTTTTGAGTGATATGATCTCCTCCCTACACATAGGTATTTCCAGAATCTAGTCTCCTTATACCTAATCCAAGGACTTGAAATTCCCAACCATCAGCTGCCACACCTGTGAGGTACAAATAAAAGTATCCATTTCAATCTAACTAGTATTAATAATGAATATGTTTGGCAAAAAATTAAAAGGAAGACAACAGAAAATGTTGGAGAGAATGAGTAACAATGAAAACTCTCTTACTTTGCAGGTGGGAGTATAAATTGGCATCATCACTTTGGGAAACAATTTGACATTACCCTCACAGAACTGAACACATGCCTCACCCTCAGTCCCAGAATGTCCACTGCCAGAAAAATACCTGACAGGGGCGCCTGGGTGGCTCAGTCGGTTGAGCGTCCGACTTCGGCTCAGGTCACGATCTCACGGTTCATGAGTTTGAGCCCCGCGTCAGGCTCTGGGCTGATGGCTCAGAGCCTGGAGCCTGTTTCCAATTCTGTGTCTCCCTCTCTCTCTGCCCCTCCCCCATTCATGCTCTGTCTCTCTCTGTCTCAAAAATAAATAAACATTTAAAAAAAATTTTTTTTAAAATACCTGACAGACTCCTCCTATGCACCAAAAGATGCGTTCCACTGCTTAAAGTGGCACTAATTGTACTAGCAAGAACTAGAAACAACTCGAATGTCCACGATAGAAGATGGATAAGTAGGCTGTGTTATATTCTTACAATGGAAGAGTATACCGAGATGAAAATGAATGGACTACCATTACATGAATGAATGGACTACCATTACATGAATGAATGGACTACCATTACATGAATGAATGGACTACCATTACATGTAGCAAAATGAGTCACGGGGGTAAAAACTCAGAAGAATGTACAGGGTGCAATTCTATTTATATAAAGCTCAAAAGCGATCCAAATATTTTAAGGGATGCATACACAGGTGTTCTGAGAAAATTAGGGGAATTATTAACACAAAACTCAGGATACTTGGTTACACTAGGTAGGTGATCAGAGATTCTGGGATATTATATTATTTCTTAGCTTAGGTGGTGAATATATGCATCTTTATCTAATCATATAGAGAGAACTTGGTTCAGTTAAACTGCTAATGAGCTCAAAACTCAACATTAGATCAACCGCTCTTGTCCAAGGCCCCTTTGGAATCCCATGAGTCAACCTATCATGTGACAAATACATACCCGTGGTCACCATAGAAATCAGGTAAAGGAGTAAATGGCTGCTGTTGGAACCACAGCTCAGATCCCCCCATTCCAGTGCCTGTGAGTCTTTTTTTCTTTTTTTTTTTTTACTTTTTTTTTTTTAATTTATTCATTTTTGAGAGACAGAGTGCAAGCAGGGGGTGGGGAAGAGAGAGAGGGAAACACAGAATCCGAAGCAGGCTCCAGGCTCCGAGCTGTCAGCACAGAGCCCGACGTGGGGCTCGAACTCACGAACCGTGAGATCATGACCTGAGCCAAAGTCAGATGCTTAACTGACTGAGCTGCCCAGGCACCACCCCCTCCCCCAATGCCTGTCATTCTTATATATCCAGATCATTTGGGTCAGAGGAAGAAAAAAACGCCAACATGCTAATAGGACTGAAAGTATCCATGGGGGAAAATCACATATTTATTCGACTTCCTTTGGCTGGTTCTTAACAGCAACCATCCTCAAAGTCCTGATGATGCCCCTGAAGTTATTTATAAACCCTCGCTAGTTGCTCCACAAAACAGAGGAAATAGCCATGTTGTCCACAAATTAACTCTTCACATGTGGTTAATGATTTCAACACTAAGGAGGGGGATACGTGCATGTGGGTGGCACTGAGGGGTAGGAAATAGTAAACGTAAAAGAAGGGGACAATAACCACAAATTTAATTCAGAAACAAAACAGTCTTTCTTTTGGTTTCAATTGTCTCTTTCTGTCTCCATGAATACCTCATGTCTATGTAATGATTGGTTCAAGCCTCACTTAAAACACAAGCCCTTAACAAGACCCCAGCTCATTGGTTAGCAAGGAGGGAAGAAAGCTTGCTTCGTGCTGTAAAAAGTTTGATGTAATTGCCCCTCTCCCTGGTCTCTTTGTCTAAACCACTAACTCCTGCAGTACTGAGACTCTGCTTGGAGTTTCCTCCAATATTTGAACACATAAATATAGGTCTGCAAGTACACTGACCCTGTTTATGAGCCTTTTAAAGATCAAAGTGTCGTTTTCAGCTGTTGGGCTTGTCACTCTGAAACATACTGTACCTTACCATTTAACGGGTAGTCCTTTCAGAACAGCCCAGGAGACTCTTCCCATCTTTTCTTAACAATGAGTCCTACAGTTTGTGTAAAGAGATGCCCTTAATAGAGGGTTCAATTCTGTCCCCAACATATTAAAAAGCTCAGTGCCTCCCATTTAATGGAGCTGAATTTTAAAGGGTGCAGGTCTAAGCTTCCATATGTTTCGATCTGAAGATGCCAAAACTGTGCTTCAAAATCAAATGGTCAGATTGACAAAAGAGAATTTCACAGGGTAGGAAAAAAGTTAAGAACTCACCGGGCACTGTTTCTCTAGGTAGTGCCTACACTTAAAGAATGGCTCCAAAGTCGTGAACATCCTGGAGCCCAGGTCACGTTGCTTAACAGTCATTGTCCCTACATGTGTATCTTGTGTTTTCTTGGCAATGCCTTCAATTTCCACTGAGTTCAAATGTGAACTTTGGGACAGCTTACGTATTTCTTACATAGACTAAGATAGAACAAATAAGAGCAAGAATAAAATGGGAGGGTAAAGAAATTAAAAACCAGAAAGTGAGTTTAAATTGATACATTTTCTGAAATCATAAACATACTTTAGGTCTTCAAAGACCTGATTCTCAGAAGTATAGTAGGCTGCCTGGCTTGAAGTTAAGAAGAGTTGTGCATTTGGTATGTGAGAAGTAGATTTTGAAAGATTCCTGCCTCCAATCATGGTGGGAGTAGCATGTTGCAGATTAACACTCCCATAGGGAACAACTAACAAAACGTCAGTGTGTGTGTGTGTGTGTGTGTGTGTGTGTGTGTGTTTGAAGACATCAAACCAAGGTAAACAGGGACCTAAGGGGTCAATATCCTAGAAAGCAAGGGAAGTAGAAAAGAAGTGAGAAGTGATATGAGTCTGACATTTGGCATTACTTTTGCTTTTCCCTTCCAGGCATTTTCTGTTTCTCAAGCCTGCTAAAAAACTAAAAAAAAAAAAAAATTTTTTTTGGTTAAGCTTCGAGGTACAGGGACAAAAATTAGGTTCAGGGCCCTTTAAGAAAGAGACAGGAGAGAGGCGCTGATAAATTATCCAGGATTTCTATTGAAATGCTCCAAGAGCTATACTTGGGAGTGCAGCTTCACAAATACTGAAACACAGACTCTAATCACCTCAATATCTGCATAGATTTAGTTACTTTAAATCCAAATGCTCTCCAAAGCATAACAGATGCTCAAATTATCTAAACAATTTTTATACACAATGTTAGCTATTCAACTAGAAATTACTTGACACACCAAAAGACATGAACAAATAACTGAATATCAAGAGAAATCACAGATAGTTGTCACAGAAATCATAGGAGCTGTCAGATACGGACTTCAAAATATATGCAACCAATAAATGCAAGAAAGTTAGATGGCTATATGTAGACAACTCAAAACTATTAAAAAAAAAGTGGACTTTCTATAACTGAAAAGTACTTGAATTGAAATTAAGAACTTAACCAATGAATTCAATAGTAAATGGAGAGAGGGCTGAAGAGAAGATTCATGAACTAGAAGACCGGTCAAAAGAAATAGCCAGACTTGGGGCTCCTGGGTGGCTCAATCGGTTAAGTGTATGACCCTGACTCAGGTCATGATTTCACGCCTCATGGGCTTGAACCTCACATCGGGCTCTGTGCTGACAGCTCAGAGCCTGGAACCTGCTTGGGATTCTGTGTCTCCCTCTATCTCTGGCTCTCCCTCCCCCCCTCCCACCTCTCTCTCTCTCAAAAATAAACATTAAAAATAAAAAAAAAAAAGAAATCACCAGACTGAAATACAGAGTTAAAAATAAAAAAGCAGAACATACAGAACAGAGCACAGGACACATAGGTACATGGTGAAAGGTCTGATATACATGTAATCACAATTCCAGGAGAAGAAAAAGAGAGTAGGTAAGAAAAATATTCAAAGAGATGACAGTAAATTTCCACAACTAATGGCATCAAGTCACAGATTTAAAAGTGTTTTTAAAAACACCAAGCAGTTTAAATACTGAGAAAACTACACCTAAGTACTTCATAGTAAAATTGTTGAAAACCAGAAACAAAGGGAAAAAACTCTTAAAATCAGTCAGAGAGAAAAAAAAAAACAAAACACTTTCAAAAGAGCAACCGTAAGATTGACAGATATCTTTTAAACAAGACAGTAGAAGCCAGGAAATAATGGGGTAACATTTTCCAAGTGGTGAAAGAAAGTAATTGCAAGCTTAGAACTTCTCACTCAGTGAAAACACTTTTAAATAAAGACAGTTTCAAACAAATGAAAATTGAATTTGTCACCAACAGAACTGCAATACAGAACAATTATAAACAGAGGCCTCTGGGTAGAAAGGAAAGGATTCCATGTAGAAGCCTACAACGGAATTAAGAAGAATGGAAATGGTAAAGTATGCGTGTATGAAACACTAATAATGTCTTGTGAGGTTTAAACAATATAGAGAAAATTAAAATACGTAATGATAACAACACCAAAGGCAGGAGGACATAAAGTTAAAGTGCCCTGTGTTCCTTGCGTTATCCGTGAGTGATTTAAAAAAAAAGTTACTAACTTACGGTAGATTTCAATGTCAAACATGTGTGTTGTAATCTAGAGTAACCATGTAGTATAATAAACAGAACTCCAGGGCTGCTTCTGCGCCCCCCCCCAACTCTTCCTTCCCATGTCCTCACTGGATGGCCCCAGGAGTGCCATGTGCACCCCCACCACCACCCCCCCCCCCCCGCCTCCGGACCTGGGAGTAATAAATCTTGTCTATTTTCTCAAGGTTTCTAACTGGCTATTCCTGAGGTCATCTTGCAATCATAATAAAAATTACAAAGGCCGGTCCCACCACAACAGTGAGTCCAAAAGAAAAGATGTCTGTGAGGAACTCGCCATAGGCCCAGGTGAGTGCCCCCAGGCATTTCTAGCCAATAGCACCTCTGTCAATAGGGTGAGACCCGCACAAAACAAACCAGAATAAAAGAATATATAACCAACAAATGCTTAACAGAAAAAAGGAATGATAAGAAGTAACTACTCCAGATAAAGTAAGAAATATAGCAGCTTAAAGAAAACTTAGCAGCTAAAGAAACTTAGCAGCTAAAACAGCACAATAATATTCCACAGTGTCTGTGGTCTAGAATTTGGAAGGCTGCTTGGCCGGGTGGCCTCAGCTAGAGCCTCTCATGAGGTTTCCATCGAGATGTCAGCCAGCGCTGCAGTCATAGGAAGGCTTGACTGGGAGTACAGAATCTTCTTTTAAGATGACTCATTTATAAAGCTATTGGCAGGAAACCTTAGTTCTTCACTACATGTGAGTGGATGTTTGAGAGTCCCAATAGCATTCTTCTTGTGATCTAGCCTTTTAAATGATTCACTGTCATTTCTGCCTATTCTGTTTGATAAAATTGAGTCAGTATGTCTAGGGCACATTCACAGAAAGATAAAGCTGCATCTCTTGAAAGATGAAATATCAAAGAATCTGTGGGCATATTTTAATGCCATGACAAAACGAGATAAAAGGAATCATAGAAGGTGAGACAAAGAGAAAACAGAATACAAAAAGTAGATTTCAGATTACTTATATCAGGGGCGCCTGGGTGGCTCAGTTGGTTAAGCGTCCAACTTCAGCTAAGGTCACGATCTCCCAGTTTGTGGGTTCTAGCCCTGCATCGGGCTCTGTGCTAACGGCTCAGAGCCTGGAGCCTCCTTCAGATTCTGTGTCTCCCTCTCTCTCTGCCCTTCTTCTGCTCACACGCTGTCTCTCTCTCTCTCTCAAAAATAAGTAAACATAAAAAAATTAAAATTACATATACCAGAAACTATTCAATATGAAAACCAAATATTCCAATTAAATACAAAGACTATAAGACTGGATAAAAAATATGCTGCTTATAGGAGGCACACCTTAAATGAGAATACACAAAGATTTAAAATAAAAGAATGGAAATAGACCCTCATGCAAACATTAACCAAAAGAAAGTGTACATAGCCATGTTAATATCAAATAAAATAGTCTGAAAGGCAAGGAGTGTTACTATAACATAAAGAGGAACATGTCATAATGGTAATGATATTTTGTAATAAAAGGATTAATCCACCAGTAAAATACACTGCAGATATTAAATAAATAACATATATTAAGAACAAAATGCC
This sequence comes from Acinonyx jubatus, assembly GCF_027475565.1. Taxonomy (NCBI): domain Eukaryota; kingdom Metazoa; phylum Chordata; class Mammalia; order Carnivora; family Felidae; genus Acinonyx; species Acinonyx jubatus. Next base: position 10,517,568 of record NC_069384.1, read on the forward strand.
AATTAATGTGGAAACAAATTAATGGGAAAATTCTTAGAAAATACTTCTAAAGTTGACACAAGAAGAAATAGAAACTCTAAATAGATCTCATGTCTGTTTAAATAATTGGATATATCTTTCACTGATAAAAAGTTTGTTTACCATTATTTCCTTAAATTTAAACTTATTTAAGTGTATTTAAATTTAAATTAATTTCTTAAAATTAAGAACACCAATTGTAAACAAATTTCTTCAGGTGATAAAAGAAAAGACATTTCCTCCACATTTTCTAAAGGCAGCATAATGTTAACCTTGACACTAAGGCCTGATAAGAACAATGCAAAAACGGGAAAAGGATAGCCCAATCTCATTCATAAGCAATAGAGGAAAAGCCATTGAATAAAATATTACCAAACTGAATTCAGCAATATCAAAAAGGGTAATTAAGGTGCCTGGCTCAATTGGTTAAGCATCTGACTCTCAATTTGGGCTCAGATTATGATCTCATGGTTCATGGGTTCAAGCCCTGCATCAGACTCTGTGCTAACAGTGCAGAGCTTACTTGGGAATCTCTTATTCTCTCTCTACCCCTTCCCCACTCGTGTTCTCTCTCTCTCTTGCTCTCTCTCTCTCTCTCTGTTTCTCTCTCTTTCTCTCTCTCACACACACACACAAATAAATAAATTTTTTTAAAAAAAGATAATACATCACATCAAGTTGTGTTTGTTCCAAGAATTCAAACTGGCTTACTATTCAATAATCAACTAATCTATGAGAAGGGTATAAACTGTGGCCTCTTTATGTATGGGATACTATGCAGTAATGAAAATTAGTAAACCGCTGATACAGCAACAAGATCTTTCTCGCAAACATCAGGTTTAGTTAAGAAGCTAAACAAAGATGGGGCGCCCGGGTGGCTCAGTCGGTTGGGCGTCCGACTTTGGCTCAGGTCACGACCTCGCGGTCCGTGGGTTCGAGCCCCGCGTCGGGCTCTGTGCTGACTGCTTGGAGCCTGGAGCCTGTTTTGGATTCTGTGTCTCCCTCTCTCTCTGACATTCCCCCGTTCGTACTCTGTCTCTCTCTGTCTCAAAAATGAATAAACGTTAAAAAAAAATTTTTTTAATAAAAAAAAGAAGCTAAACAAAGAGTACATACTGGATGGTTCCGTATATATAGACTTCAAAATTGGCAAAAGTAATCTCAGGTTATAGAGTCAGGATAGTGATTACTTCCTCTAGAAAAGAAGAGAAAGATTTGGAGGAAGTTTCAGAGAGACTTCTAGGGTATTGATAATGTTCTATCTCTGATATAGGCGGTAATCACTTAGAAGTATGTTCATTTTGTAGTAATTAATCAAGCCAATCACTGGTTACAATTTGTGCATTTTTCTGCATCTAAATGGATTTGACTATCAGAACTGAAAGCTGACGTTTAAACATCCAAGACCTAATAAACCAAGTTATACCAAATAAAAATTGGCATATACACAATTCCAAAGAGGGCATTTATCCACTATCTTACTTGCTCTTCACTCCGGTCATCAGAGGTAGCATTGGGTGTGTAGGTGGTCATGGTTATTATCCCCATTACACAAAGAAACTGAAATATTGAAAAGTTCAGTGACTCATCCAAAATGCTATTATCACAATGCCAACATCTAACAACAATCCAGGATGATTGAACCATTGACCATATAGTCCAGTATGGACCATATTTGGACCATATTGTCCAATTTAACAAAGCTCAGTTTAAACCACCCCAGTGGAATTCATGAACATGACTACACAGATTCCATTTTTCCCATTGCTTTACAAAGCCAAATCATCCTGTGTGGAAAGGTGGATGGAGCATAGACGTTGAAGTAAGATCAAACCTGGGAGGGAAAAAATCTATACCTTATCAAAAATGGACTGTGTAAATTTGGACATGGTACTCCATTGTTCTCAGCGTTGCTTTCCTCGTCTACAAAGTGAGACAAATAACTCGCCTCCCAATAAGGTTGTGTGAAGAGTAAATTAGATGACATGGAAAAATTGCCCGGCATGATGCCTGAAAGCAACTGGCCTTCAGTCATGTTGGTTCTACCCCTCACTGGGCCAATGACTTATACTGCTTAGTGTGATTAGGAATCACCATAGTGCTTTTTTTTCCCGATGGGATATACATTTCAAGAATCCCTGGAATTATGGGAGGCGTGGCCCCTTGTTAAAGGAAAGCAAGTGAGGACGACGTGGGGTTGGAACAGGAAGCCTTCTTAGTAGCTATGTAGCTGACCTGTGCTTCACTCCTGAAGAAAAGTGGACCTGACACTGTTACTTAATCTCAAATTTCCTGGACTTTGTTCCCTATGTGTCTTCTCAGAACTTCCACCCAATTTCCCTCAAAGCCACCTATCCCTTGGAGACTCTGATCAGATGCTTCAGTCTCTTCCCACCGGGGTCAACATGTGTTGGCTTAGCAGCCACCCCACCTGGGTTCTACTGATAAACACATCCCCGTGGCCTGGTCATCTCAAATATCACAGTTGATTAAGCCTGGATGGTATGATGTAATCACTGCTGCTTTGTGTGTTCTCCAGGTGGTTTATGTGGCACCGTCCTCCCTGCCTTTGCCATAGATCCTGGGCTTCAATCATTAGCTATAACCCGAGTTTCATGATTACCTCTTTGGCCTCCTTGTGCTTGCCTACATCCTTTCTCTTCAGCAAGAGGTGGTTGTTTCTAGAGCAAGTCTTGGACCATCCTTTGGCATCCCACTGTTGGAAATGAGGCTGGGGGCACCAGATGAGGCACAAAAAAGCAGCTGAAGTCAACCTAGCCGAGGATGGGGGTAGCCCACAGACACAGAAGTATTTAAGGTAAGAGTCAAGGGCTCATTCAGACATTGAGAAGGATGGAGACAGATGCCCTCAGCGTGTGGGTCTACAGGGGAGACATAAGAGGGGATCACATTTCCCCTTTAAGACTCAGGTCTACCTGGTGGACACTACCTGTAGCAGATAATTTAATTAAAGGGACCACACACTCCCTTTTGATAAGGGATATGTGCCCTCTCCAAAAAAGCAATGAAATTTTTCCGCTAAAGGTACAAGGCCAGGGTCATATTCATCCATCCTCCTACCAAATTCTGAGACCAAACACAATGATGGAAGTAGTAGCAGTCATAAAACAGTAAATGTATCGAGTGCTAACTCTGTGCTTAGCCCTTATGAACTACTCTACAAGGATTATCTCGTTTAGTCTTTATAATAACCATATGAGAGGTACATTATTATTTTCATATTCCAGATAGAGCACCTGAGCCTTCGAGAAGTTAAGCAGCTTGCTCATGGTGACACAACTAGTAAGTGGCAGAGTCAGGGTTCCAACCCAGGTAATCCCTTTCTGGAGCCCAGACTTTTGGTCTAGACACTATACCGTCTCCCTACAGATCATGTTGTCGTTTATTGAATGAATGAATGAATGAATGAATGAATGAATAAGCGAGGGAAAGAAACTATGGACTGAGTGCTTACTACACAACACACAGCAAACTAGGAATACTGTTACGTTTTCTAATTTGCCCAGGCAGGCAAATGGTACCATTGGGCCTGGAGATAAGGAACACAAAAGACTGGACATCTGTGAAAAGGAAGGTAGTGGGTTGAGTTTGGGTTGTGTAGAGTTAGGATATCTGTGTGGGACATCCTGGGAGGCTCTGCATAATGATCTCCCTACACACCTCCCATCCCTAAGTTTCCCATCCGTGCTGAGATGGACAATAACAGAAATTGCGTTTCCCTGACATTGCTCATGTATCTGTCAGTCGAGTATGTCAGGATCTTCTTAATTAGACTGGTAGCTCTCAGAGAATAGGGAGCTTCCTCATACATTTTCAAGTCCTGTTTCCCTACTCAGTGATCAACTTGACATGACCGTTCTCCAATTTGAGCCACAGATTGTTTGGGGGGAGCTAAATTCCAGAGTGCACCAAACAAACCTGCTTCTTACTGATGTGGTGCATATGCCTTTTGGCCAAGCAGGAAGAATTCTTTTGGCTTTCTGTGAGACACCCCTGACAGGCAGATCAAGTTGAATTAGGTGCTTTCAATTAGTTGTTAAGGGGTTTATTTCAGAAACAGCATCCTTCAAAGCTCGGTACAAATCCTATCTTCCCCATGAAGCGCTCTCTGAGCATCCTGGCCCATCACAATGTCTCCATCCTCCAGACAACCACCAAAACTCACTGTCTGGACCATAGTTTGGCACTGGCCATCTGTCACTTTTTTCATTCCTTGTCTTATACCAACTGTAAGTTTCATGAGGACAAAGACTATGTCTTCTACTTCTCTGAGTAGCACGATAGGATTTTTAGATACGTATTAATTCCACAAATCCTTATTGCACATCAACAATATGCCAACCAGGAAGGCAACAGAGACAAAATAGATCAAAATCGCTTCCTCGGTGGAGGAACTCTCCCCTATACTGCCTTGTCCTCACCACAACTCTCTTCCCCTATTCTTGCAGAGTACAGAGATCAGAGTCGCATTTTTAAGGTGATCTCCAAAGAATGGCAAGCCCAGGTCAACCATACTGGGCTGAAAAGAGAACACATGAGAACTAGATGACCCTTTACCTAGGGACTGAAGAAGGGCTGCCTAAGCAAGGGGACAGAAGGGGCAAAAATTATGGGTGTCTAAGGAGGGCCCCTGTGCCCTATCCTATGGTGAGCTTGGAACCCACTCATGCCTGCAGCTAATTGTTAAATTTTCAGAAATTTTATGAACTGGTTGAGGTTAGCAGCTTGAAATTGGCCATGGAGTTAGTTTTCACACTTTTGCATCCAGCAAAGCTATTAGTGTGGACCTTTCTGCACCCTTTCCCCTCCCCAGCACCAGGGCTAACTGTTAGACATTTACCAGCACTGCTGAGCCTGCAGCCTCACAGAGTTGCTTCCCCAGCCTCCACCCCAAAAGCAGTTGGGTAGAAAGGGCAGCAGGACTAGAAGGGAGGATCTGACACAGCATCAGAGAGCATCAGAAGTTTCCTTGCTTCCTCAGAGGGGTGTGCACAGGGCCTCACAGTGTGAACAAGAAAGAAACAGAGTCACAAGCTGACAACTGGAGACTTTAGGGGGACACAACCATCTCACAATTGTCTTAGTCATTATTAGAAGTAACTAGTGCAATGAAAGTGGGCGATGGTGAGGGTATGGTATGAAGCAAGAGTTGTGATGAATCCAACCATGCGCTCCTGAGATCCAAGGAAGAGGAAAAATAGGAAGAGGAGGAGGAAGTGGAGGAGGAGAAAGACATAGCCCATGAGCTGGTTGCCTGGAGAAGACCATGACAAGACCACAGACCTCTCAGCAGGAGCCAAAGACGAGATGCCATGATTATAGGCAGATGCTGCCCTGGAAGGAGGGGAAGGCAGAAACTCTCACCAAGCACGTTCCCAAAGCAACCGAAAACAAAGCAAAACAAAACACCTAACCGAATAAGTTACCCTGAAGTAAACATAATTTTTTCTACCCATATTAGTCTGCTCAGGCTGCCATAACAACATACCACAAACTGGGTGTTTTAAAAAAAAAAAAAAGACATTCATTTCTTACACTTCTAGAGGCCGGAAGTCCAAGATCAAGGTCCATCAGGGTTCGGTTTCCAGGGAAGGCTGTCTTCGCGATTGGTGGATGGCTACTTTGTCCTCACGTGACCTCTTCTTGGTGCACATGTGGGAAGAAAAAGCATGGTCTCTCTCCTCTTCTTGTAAGACCACCAATCCTACTGGATCAGAGCCCCAATCTTCAGACCTCACTTAACCTTAATACCTCCTAAAAGTCTTATCTCCAAATGCAGTAACAGTGGGGCTTGGGACTTCAACACTTGAATTTGGGGAGACACCACTCAGTGCATGGTGCTATCACTAGGTAGAAAGGGAGCTTCCAACAAGGACTGAGTTGACATAGTGTTGGGGTTGTGGCCAGCAGGCACTCTCTCCAGGGCTAGTGTAAGTCTAAATTGGCACAACCTCGTGGGGAGGAGTTTGGAAATATTCACAGAACTTACAGAAACATTTGCCCCGTATTTCAGTGATTCCACTTCGCAGAACTTTTTGTATGAACCCAACTTCCTCGGTGCAAGTCGACATATGCACGCTGTTATTCACTGTAGTTGAATCACTGTATTGTACACTTGAAACTAATGTTACACTTTATGTTAACTAACTGGAGTTTAAACAAAGACTTTAAAAAAATCAAAAGCAACCAGGTGGCCATCAGTTAAATCAATAATGAAATAGTCTATGACTATGAAAAAAAAATGATGAAACTCTCTACATAGTGATATGTAAAGGAAAGGACTACGTATTACATTTTATGAGAAAGGGGAGTAATAAGGATATATCTTCAACTTTGGTTCTATTTTAAAAGGATCCACAACAAAATCGAAAGCAACCAGGTGGCCATCAGTTAAATCAATAATGAAATAGTCTATGACTATAAAAAAAATGATGAAACTCTCTACATAGTGATATGTAAAGGAAAGGACTACGTATTACATTTTATGAGAAAGGGGAGTAATAAGGATATATCTTCACCTTTGGTTCTATTTTAAAAGGATCCACAACAAACCAATAAAATGGGAACAAGACATCTTAAGGTGTAGCCTTTTCATACTGTTTTGCTTTTATGTAATGATCGTGTGATCTACTGAAAAACAACACAAAAAGTACAGTTGCATTTCTGCACACTTGAGTTTGAGACTCGTAAAGATTCACTGCCTGCTCTACCTGTAGCCACCATGTTGAGATGGCCAAGGAGTGTTTTCTGATTAACCCCATCTGATCTCATTGAGTCATCAGCATGACTTCAATCCTGTAAGAACGTGATGCGAATCAAGGTTATGTCTGACCTTGCCAGAAATAGGGTTGAGTCCATTGAGTAGCACGTGACTTTAGGCAGGTCACCATCCCTCTCTTGGCTTCCATTCTTACATGATAAGGAAAGGAATCAGTTCAGTTCAGCAAATATTTATTGGGAGGTGACTCCCATCCTGGAGACTGGGAGCTGCCTAAGATCCAGTGCCTGCCCTCAAGCACTTCGAGGACTGGTTGGAGGAGGCAGTCAAGAAAAGCACAAGGCCAACAGAATGTGTCAGGGCAACAGAAGTGACTCTCGGGAGTGCTGGTCCCTAACCTGTGTGCTCAGGGAAGATTTTCTGCAGCAGAAGGGGGAGGGAGGAGGCGTCCAGGCAAAGAGAAGAGCAAGCAAAGGCATAACCGGGGCCCAGGAGGGAAGCCCAAGCACCATGGATTCTGGAAGCATCTGCATGGGCCAGAGAAGTGTAGCAAATGCAGCTGAACATGTGCCCTCCCTGAGCTCCAGCCCATCCTGATTCCCCAGGAGTTGTGTTCTACCTGTAGCCCTCTGTGGGAGCATGGGGAAGAAACTCTCAAGCTCTGTGACCAGGGCATGGGCCACACCACGAGGAGTGGAAGCAAAATGGGGCCCCACAGGGACCAGGGCCAAGAGAAAGTCCCCTTGCTCCCGCTGGAGGCCCAGGCTAGGTAGACAGGAACACCTCCCCCAGGCCCAAGTTCTGCCGACCTCTACAGGAGCTGCCTCCATTGCTACGGAGGAGTTAGGGAGATGGTCCCCGGGACCGGCAACCCTCCACCCCCAGCACCTAGGTGCCCCTGGGACCTACAGCTTGTTCTGCTCTCCAAGAAATGTGCCCACCCTAGATCTCTTCCCGTCTCCCCGCTCCAGGGTCAGCACTGCCTTTGGCTGCTCACGTGCCCAGCTAATCAGTGGCCTTGCAGGGCTGGACCCGGGGCTTGGGTTACATGGCATCATCGTCATCTTATTTGATTCTCACAACAATCCTGCAGGTTGTAATCCTATATTCATTGCACACATGATACACTGAAGTTCAAAGGCGTTAATTGGCCCAAGATCCCCGGGACACTTAGTGGCAGAGCTAGGATTCGATTTCAGATCCCTCCTTGCCAAGCCAGGAAACTGAGCCTAGAAGGGAAGGCCTGTTTGTTTCCTTGACCAGCAGGTTGGCTGTTCCAGGCTTTGTCCCAACCATCTGGGCTGAGCTCCTCCCATGCCCCAGCCTGCCCCACTCATCCCCCAAACCCAAGGCCAGTGCTGCCCCCACCCCCTGAGCATGGCTGGATCAGATTAGCAAAAGCAGCCGCGTTCACAAGATTGCCCTACTTGGCTCCAGCAATTAATTAAAAGCCGTCTGAGAGCCTCCAAAGGGCCTGCAAGCTCCAGCAAGATACAGCACACATAGTTTAATCCAAACTATTTGCTGTGTTTTTCCCTTCACTGGAGAACCAGTCCTTACCTGTTACCCGAACCTGATTAAATTTTTAAGCCGCTCATTCTTGGTGCCAACCATGAGCCAACGTGTTGGTCATTGGGAGGTAGGGAGGTGGCTGGAAACTTGACAATGATAATAATTGATCAAAACATACCTCGTTGTGTACTGGCTGTTCCATGGAGCATCCAGGATCCACACCAGGCACGGCTTGTCCCGGTCAACAGTGCTGTTTGCACATATGAGACCTGCAGGCCCAGCCTGGATATGGCAAGAGCCAGAAGGATCCAGCCGAGAGTGATCTACGGTCAGGGCTGTTTTGAGACCATGATGGGGACCTCGTGACCCCAGAGGCTGTTGCCCATTGGCTCCTCCCAGTCTTAGGAGGGGTCTTCGGGATCAGATAACCCAATGTCACACCACCCGCCAGCTTCATGGTCTATATTCTGCCGGCGTTAAACATCAAAGTCCTATGGGCTCTCCCACCAAACTGTATCCCAGTCCATCTGTTTTATCTGCCTCAATGCCAACACCTGGCTCTGGGGCCACCAAACTTTTCCCGGAAAGAGCCAGGTAGTAAATATCTTAGGTGTTGTGGACAAAGGGGCAAAATCAAAGACATCATGCAGGTACTTACATAACAAAAGAGAAAATATACTCCCATGCATTTTTGTTGTGAAATTTAAAACATAGCGATATTAACAACGGAGTGCAATTTTTTTTTCAGATGCAAGTCAACAAATGAGAAGAATAGAATTCTTTTGTGGGGGAATAACATTCCTCTTAACTGAGATTCAGAGCTAGTGTTCTCTGCCATCGAATCAATTAAGAATATTCACCGGCTGGGGCGCCTGGGTGGCTCAGTCAGTTAAGCGTCCCACTTCAGCTCAGGTCATGATCTCACGGTTCATGAGTTCGAGCCCCGCATGGGGCTCTGTGCCGACAGCTCGGAGCCTGGAGCCTGCTTCCGATTCTGCGTCTCCCTCTCTCTCTCTCTCTGCCCCTCCCCTGCTCATGCTCTGTCTCCTTCTCTCTCGAAAATAAATAAACATTTTTAAAAATTAAAAAAAAAAAAGAACATTCTCCAGGCTTAACAGGTGTCCAGCCAGATTTGACCCATGGCTGTAGCTAACAGACCCCCGCTGTCCACCAAAATACCTTGCCAAGGTACTGAAATATCTTTCTACAGTTGTCCGCCTCCATTCTTGTTCCCAGTAAGTCTGTCCTCCACTTGGTGCCAGGCAGACCTTGGTAAAGACTATATTTGGTCTTTCAGCCTCTGCTTAAAACCTTCCAGTGCCCTCCCGTCCCAGTGGCCTGGAATGCTAGGGCCTGCTCCAGACATGGAGTCTCCCTGGGGAAGCTCACACACCAGGGAGAAAGACGGTCCCCAGGACGGGGGTCCCCCTGCCTTCTTGAGGCTCAGAGCGGGACGCAGAGGGCTGGGCCTGAGGAGAGCAAGTGGGGAGGGGGTGGGGTCACGGCCCCTCCGTGCACAGCACTCACTGCTCCTGATATCCAAGCACTGAGTGCAGAAAGGACGGAGGAATCTAGTCTGACGAGCCAAATATACGCCGGACATGGTATTTCTAGAGCTCAATTATGAGTATAGTGAGTGACAGTATGGTTCATTGTCATCCTCAAGGAGCCAGATCAGGAGATCAGTTCAGAAAACCGGGAAAACAGGGTTCTGTTTTCGGCTTTGCCTCTAACCAGCCGTGCGACCTCAGCCAAGTCAGCAGCTCTGGGGGCTTCTGTTTCTTCATGAGTAAAAGTGAGGGGGGTCATCCCCTAAACTGCTGATAATCAGAATTAATGTGTAACTTAAAAATAGATCCCTGGGCCTCGCCCAGAATTTACTGAATCAGAAGATAGGACACTGTGGCACACATATGCGTATACATGTAAACCTAATATATACATATATTATCCATGGCTATATACACACATCCATACAATTACTATATATAGTATATACGTACATTTTGTATATTGTATACGCATATAAATGTGTATATGTGCATGCATACCTATATATGAACGTAGAGGCATATTTAAAGATTTATATACCACATACTATATTTCTATATATTGCATAGATTCATAAATACTCCTATATATTATATGTATATGTGCATGTACATGTATGTACACATATATACATTGGCTATACATACACACACTTACACATACACACGCACATAAACCTACATACACACACCTACACATAATGTGCACACACACACACACACGCACACATACACACGTGTGTGTGTGTGTGTGTGTGTGTGTGTGTGTGTTCCCTCGGTGATTTTGATGATCAAATACACTTTATTTTTAAATATTTATTTTTGAGAGACAGAGAGAGAGTGTGTGTGTGTATGTGTGTGTGTGTGTGTGTGTGTGTGTGTGAGCAGGTAAGGAGCAGAGGTGGGGGTGGGGGACAGATGATCTGAAGCGGGCTCTTACTGTCAGCAGAGACCTTGACACGGGGCTCGAACCCATGACCCGTGAGATCATGACCTGAGCCAAAGTCAGACACTTAACTGACTAAGCCACCCAGGAGCCCCAGATGATCAAATACATTTTAAAGACACACTATCCCCAGGTTTTAAGGGTCTATTTGACAAAGAAAAGTGGTGCTTATAAATTTTCTACCTCACACACTCTAATGATAAACGTATTTATAAAGAATTGCTAAGCCCTAGGGCACCTGGGTGGCTCAGTTGGTTAAGTGTCCAACTTCAGCTCAGGTCATGATCTCGTGGTTCATGAGCTCAAGCCCCATGTCGGGCTCTGTGCTGATGGCTCGAAGCCTGGAGCCTACTTCAGATTCTGTGTCTCCCCCTCTCTCTCTCTCCCTCTCTCTCTCTCTCTCTCTCAAGAATAAATAAACATTAAAAAAATTTTTTACAGAATTGCTAAGCCCAGAAGTTGAAGCCTCTTAAAAGAATCTCATGCCTCTTGAGGTTAAGAGAGAACTAACGAACAACTAGATTTGGACTCTAAGACAGACTCTAAACAATTGCAAAGCCCTCTACAGTTTGCCTATCGTGTCATCACCTCTATGCCCACAACAAACTGCGGATTATTGTTTCAGTTTTACAGAGGCCGCTACTTTTCCAGGATCACATAACTAATAAATTGCCAATCTGGGATTTGACCCCAGGCTTCCAAGCTTTGGACTCCGTCCTGTTTCCATCAGGGAAAAAATGATCTTGGACATTTTTTGCAAGAAGAATTAGTGGGGCAAGTAAATCACTCCAAGTTCCAAATTGGTAGAATCCAAATTAATACTATTGGAGCGATATCAGCGACTGGCACCTGAGAGATTCTCATTCTTTCAAAGTTTCCTGTCCCTCCAGATTTTTACTGAGAAAACTTTCCAACTTTCCACTTGCTCAGGGTTAGGAAGTTCCCGCTTATTTATACAAGGAAAATAGCATTTTATAGCTGGATTTCTTTTGACAATTACATTGGAAGAAAGAACGGCGCCTGGACTCAATTAGTTTCTTCTGAGGGCAGAGAAAATGACGTGGGATAACAACACAATTCCAAGTCCACGTTTGTTTGTTTGCTCAACAGACATCTGAGGGTCCGGACCATCATTCTCTGACAGGGGACTTTCATCGTCTTGTCTCCCATAACCGTGCAAAGCAGGGAAGCCGGGGGACTGGAGGGACTTCCGTAACCGAGGAGGATACGGTGACAACCATGAGCCACCTGGCAGTTGTCAACCCCGGCTGTGAACCTCTTGGGGGACTTCTACCTCTGTGAGCTCTATCTGTCAACAGGCATCCGTCAACACCCGGTCCTTGTGTTGAGTACTGAGTCCCGAAGACCGTCATGGTCTGAGGCTCATGGCGGAGGAAGCAGTTGTTGGAAACCTTCCCAAGGCATCTAGGTTTTCTCACAAGCGTTCTTACATCCTTAATTAATATTTGGTATACCGCATGCGACCTGAATCTGCATTCTTTTGTCATGTAGGTTTCCAATCAGCCCCGTACCATTCACTGTCCCCATCTCTGCCTCTGTCCGTGCAACCAGTCCACAGGAAGCAAGCCTGCCTCGATGTCCCCACAGGATCCTGGGATCTGCTCCTCACATCCTCCTAATGCATCAGTTCCCAGCCTGGGCTGATGCAGAGGAACCAGAGGAACTTGGGGAGCTTCACAAAGTACCGATACCTGGTGGCATTCTCAAACATTCCAATTTATGTGGTCTGGGCTGGCCATCAGGCTTCCTGGAAGTTTCTGGGTACTCACGGGCAGCCGGGGTCAGAAACCTTGGCTCTAAGCTTCTCTGAGCCAAAGGATTACAATTCTGGAAGTTCCAGCTCTTCACCGAGGGGACGATGAAGGCTTTCATTGATGCGGGAAGGCAGCAAATAAGGAAAATGACTGTCTACACGTGCAGTTCCCCGGACGATCTTTGACTTTCCACAGCTCTCCGTAGTTGAGACCACCCCTCAAGTTTCCTGTGTAATGTGGCTTTGAGGTGACACGTACACACAAATACACACCCAACTAACTGGAAAACAATTAAAACTTTTCAACTGAACGTAGCAAACTGCTGTTTTTAAAACACAATGGTTAGCTTGTTGGTCTGTAGATAATTATCAGGGTGGTATTTTTTCTGAAACACACACATAAGTCAGAGGCTGCCCAAAAGCAAGGTACTCACGGTGCCTGTACGTACTAAAGAGTTTTGAGCCTTTCAAGTAGATTTTCAAAGATTCACGTGTGTATTTGTTTCCGGTGACTGCTGTAACAAATATCACGGACTAAGCGGCTTAAAACAACCCAAATGTATTCTGGTGGTTGAAGCCTGAAATGGGTCTAACTAAGCTAAAATTCAGGTATCCGCAGGGCTATGTCCCTTTCTAGAGGCTCGGGGACAGGATCCGTTTTCTCGCCTCGTCCAGGTTCTGAGCCCACACGCTTTCCGGGGCTCATGGCCCCTTCTCCCTCTTCAAATCTAGCAGGTTGCGTCTCCCTCATGATGACATCTCCCTCGTTCTGACTCTTCTGCTTTCCCCCTTGAGGACCCCTGTAATTGCACCCAGGTTTGCTGCGTAATCCAGGATAATCTCTTTATCGTAAGGTCAGCTGATTGGGAACCGTGGTCCCATCTGCAACCTTAATGTGTATGTGTAACACAACAGTCACAGGGTCTGAAAATCAGGACCCGGACATCTTTAAGGACCTATTATGCCCACCAAATGCCCAAGTGAGTTGGCGACAAATTATTCTCAGGGCATACATAGCGCTTGGAAATCCGTCTCGGCTGAGGGGCGAAATGAAAAACCTTGTCACCAAACTGGGACCCACGTATCATCCACATCAATTAGGAGTAGGGACAGCCCTCCTGACATCTGAGCCACTCATTCCTCAGCGGTTCAGCTTGGGTTCATATCTAGTATGAAGCTTGAAATTTATTTTATATTTTAGAACTCTTTGGAGGAGCGCCTGGGCGGCTCAGTCAGTTAAGCACCGACTCTTGATTTGGGCTCGGGTCCTGGTCTCACAGTTTGTGAGATCAAGCCTCGTGTCAGGCTCTGCGTTGACATCACAGAGGCTGCTTGGGATTCTGTCTCTCTCTCTCTCTCTCTCTCTCTGGCCCTCCCCAGCTCATGCTCTCTCTTTCTCTCTCAAAATAAATAAATAAAATTAAAAAAAAAAAAGAAATGCATGGAATAAAATTTAGTACATACACAAAATGCAGAGTTCTAGGGGTCTTTGTTCATTGAATCTGATCAAATGGGGGGTCTTTTGTTGTTTCCTTGTTGTTATTGTGGTACAAAACACACACCATAAAATTTCCCATCTTAGCCATTTCTAAGCGTGCAGGTCAGGGGTGTTAAATGTACCCACAATGTGCAAGCATCTCCATAATCCTTTCATCTTGCAGAATATAACCTGCCCCCACCCTCCCCCACCCCATCCTCAGCGACCCCCCCTCCCCTCCCCCCAGTCCCTTTCTGTCCCTTGGGCCTCCTGGATGGAGACCCTCCCTTTTCTTGGTCTTCCCCCGACCCCCGCCCCACTCCCTTCCCCGTCTCTCCCTTTGTTCTCTCTTGCCTATTAAGTATCCCTTAAATTCTTCCAAACAATAGAGAGCTGCTCCCTCTGGGACAAACCAAGATGAGGACAGAGCAGGCCGGGAGTGGGGTGCGGCCAGGGATATCCCCGACGAGTGATCATGGAGAGAGCTCACCGGGCACGAGCCGCCGCGCTCAGCCCCGTAGGAAATGGAGGGAGGCTGGGGACACAGTGCTTGTGCTCCAAGGCTTGGCATCCGGTGGGGAAGATAAGACATGTCCACATGGAAAGGCGGTGAGACCAGGCAGTACAGGAGGTGCTCGACCACAGGGCAGGGAGAGTTCCAAAGTTGTCGGTAGGTCAGCGGTTCAGGACTTGTGTGCAATGCATCGCTTCTCGGCCTTTTGGCTAAGATCAAGTGTAGGACTTGTATGCAATGTAATGCATTTTTCTGTGAGAAACAGCATTCTGAGAAGAGGGTAGGTTGTTTGGCTGGCTCATAAAAGCCAACGTAACCGTAAAGTATGTACCAAGCACAGCACCCCAAACACCTTTTCAGGTGCACCCGCCTATCTAGCGATGAAACCTCAGCAGGAAAGTGCCTTCTGGTTCCAACTTGTGACCAAAACATTCCCATTTCCTCCCCGCCACCACGGGCAGCCCCAGGGCAGGGGCTTGGGCGAAGGGAGAGCTGGGTTTTCAAGGTCCCAGTAACTTGCTGAAGCGCTAAGTGTCCTTCTCCTGGCCAATTATTTGAACTGAGAAACCAGCCCGGACGCGGTGGGTTGTTCGTAAATGAAGGGCTATGAAAGCAGAGCTCACCGTCTTGATCTAGATGCCAGCTGTGTGGGCAGGAAACAAGAGCGGGGGCTCATGGTCAGGGATGCTTCAGAGAGGAGGCAAGGATTGACCTGGGTCCACGGGACAAGCAGGAGGAGGTAGAGAAAGACACAAAGCAGGCCAGGCAGAAATGAGCATTGAACTTCAGGAGCCACTACGGGTGGAGAGGTTTGGGGAAATAAAGCCTAGAGGTTCCTACACAGAGTCCTGAATAAAAGGCTGAAGGGACAGTGGGGGGCAAGTGGCAGGAGCCGCCCTGAGAACAAGGCTAAGGATTTCAGACTTGCCCTCTGAGAGGAAGCGCGGCTACCAGCCATTAAGGGGACGTGAGATAAAGGTATCGGGGCACCGGAAGCGTTACTTTTAATGAAGCGGGATCAAGTCAACTGGAATGGAATAGAATAAAACAGGATGGGGTGAAATGGACTAGCAATGTCAGAGAAGGTTCCATATGAGAAAGGTAAACATTATTTCATGATTCTTGTCTTGTGGTTTTCGAGGGTGGTGCATATATATGTATGCGTACGAGTATGTACATATGCGTGTACTTACACAATAGTCGAAAACACATTTCTTTATGTGGCTTTTGAGTAACGACTGCTGACGTGGTTGTTTAAAGGCGAATGCAGGCAGGATTTGAAGGATTGGTTTCAGAAGAGAGGGCTTGGCAGGGAGGGGCAGTTAGAAGAGACGAGGGGCCAGTGGGGAAGCCTCGGATCTGGGTGGTTCCAGCAGGAACAGGATGAGTGGCCACCAGGCCCTGAGAGGAGGAGGAGCCGAGGCACAGGGTCTGGAGAATGGGAGACAGGGTTCTACTGTGACAGTGACAGTGCCTGGGGGGGCGGGTCCCCAACTCCCAGGCCCAGGCACCGCCCTCAGGCTGCAGCAGGTCCTAGGATGGGTGCGGCACATGTGTGCATGTGTGTATGTGTGTGCATGCATTGTGTGTGTGCATGCATTGCGTGTGCGTGTGTGCGCGTGCATGTGTGTGTGTGTGTGTGTGTGTGCGCGTGTGTCTGCGTGCATGCTTTACCATCTTAATTTCTTTTTTGGATGTTTGAACTTTAAGTTCAAAACTGCTGAAATTTTAAATACCGTACTCCGATGATTCAAGTTGTGACTTTATATCACCGTGCACAGGTACGTCTACACATCGCAGATAACTGAACCCCTAGAAGCCATTTTTAATCGAGTGTTGAAGAACTGAAAAGGACAAAGGCAAACCCAAATTAAGGCTCGATAATCAATGTCACTTCTGTCACCTGTCTGAGCTTCCTTATTCATTCAAGGGATGAATGGGAAAACACAGATTACTTTTTTCAAACACACGGTAACTTATCGGCAACCACCTAGAGATCTGGTTCTTGTGTCTAAATAGCTTAACACACTCGTAAACATATTCCCTGTTATCATCGCGTCATTTTGCTAAATGCCGTCCCCAAATTAAAGATACCTGTTTGCTCAAATAGATGCTCTCTCTTCATAAGGCACCCTTGGCAAGAGAGGTTGATTCACAGCTTATTACATTTATGTCCCAACCACACAGGCAAGAGTCCAGGCCAGCTGTGGACCAAGAATCTGTGCAAGGATCTGTGCCAGCTGTGGACCAAGACGTGTCACAGGGGAGAAGATGGAATGCTTCCTCTTCCTGGTGTCTAAGAAGGTAAAACACAACGATACGCTTGTAATCTGAGGGAAGGTCAAGTGGGCTGGCTTACCCTCAGCAGGTAAGCTACTTGTGGGAAGTAATCCAGTGAGGAGAATATACTGAGATGAATGGTAGCCCCCCAAATTTATGTCCCCTTCCTAACCCCTGGTACTTGTGAGTGTGACCTTATCTGGGCACAGAGAACATTCTGGAGTAACGGAAATATTCTACGTCTTGATCAGACTGGCGGTCACATGGGCATCTCTATACGTACAAATTCACTGAGTTGTACATATAAGATCTGTGTGTTGGGGTGCCTGGGTGGCTCAGTCCGTTAAGCGTCTGACTCTTGACTGGTCACGACCTCACGGTTTGTGAGTTCGAGCCTCACGTCGGGCTCCATGCTATCAGCTATCGGTGAGGAGCCTGCTTGGGATTTGCTCTCTCCCTTTCTCTCTGGCCCTCTGCCACTCATGCTTTCTCTCTCAAGATAAACACATAAACTTGAAAATTAAAAAAAAAAGATCTGTGTGTTTTATATGTTACACTGAAACAAAAAAGTATTTTAAAAACCTGGAAGAAAAGTTGAGACAGCAATGAGATGTCACCGTAAAATAGGAAAGTATTTGGGAAATGAATAAACTCAGCGCGGGCATGTTACTCAGCGTGCTGGAGTATTCCGGGGACATCTCAGAAGGATAGGTGATCCTCCTAACCCAAACACTTTAAAAGGGCCCACCTTTAATCAGTTATCTTCACTTGAAGAAATTTATCCCAAGGAAATAACCACACAGATGTACAAAAATACTTATTGGAGGATGTTTATCGCTTCATTGCCTATGACGGCAAAAAAACATTTGAAGCACCTAACTGTTCAACAGTGGGGGACTGAGTAAATACATTTTGCCACATGTGTCTGACAGAATATTATAAGGACCCATTAAAAATAATGGGGAAAAAATGTAATGAAAAAGGACATTCAGCAAATGAAGAGAAAGATCACCAAACAATGTGCTCATTAAAATCACATTTTTATTAAAAGTATGTATATACTTTATGTATAATATCCATCATCTATCATCTGTATACCTCTATCCATCATCTATATATCTCTATCATCTATCTACCTGTCTGTCTGTCTATCTATCTGATGGATATGACCCAAATGTGATGATTGCTCTCTCCGAATGGTGGTATTACAGACAAAGTTAATTTTGTTCTCGGTATTTTTCTCTATTTTTAAACTATTAACAGAAAACCTGGTAACCCTTAAAGAAAGGTTGCCGTTCCTGTAAGAAATGTGCTTCAGCTTTAGCTGAAGAAAATCCCCGTGTAACATTCAGTTCACATGAAGCAAATGGTGGCCCTCGCCTGGAGAAGCTACTGGTTGTCTAACATCACACACGCACACACACACACACACATATACACACACACACAGAGATATACATGCTCTGACCCACTGGCTCCATCCCATTCACCTAATCAGATCTGGGCTCCTGAGGGGTTGAGGTTGGACCCGCAAGACCCAGACACCAGGAGCTGAGGCCAGGCCACCTGAAGGACCCCTCTCCCGTGACTATGACAGCCCGGCATGGAAGGGCCAACCTAGCTGGCTTCGCCCGCCACCCTGGGCCCGTGAAACCTCCGTCTCTTTCCCGTACACTCGCCTCTTCGATCACATGTTGATTAAACTGATAAGCCAGAATCCATTTCTGTGGTTTGTAACCAAGAGGACGTCGCTGACTACACGGCTGTTTTGTTTTCCTCCTTCCTCCCGCACCCTCACCTGCACGCCCACGTGCTGGGGAAGCCTATGCGGCAGACAGGCCACAGGCAGACCACTGCGCCGGGGGCTTTTTGGACTTTCAGCGGGCGGGGGTCAAGGACTTGCTCTGGAGGTCGTCATTCTCCAGTTAAGAGGGCGGTACAGGCCCTCAAAACAGGAAATGAAACGGAGTCGCCCAGCCGTGTTAGGTCCTGGGCTCCGGGCAAGGGACATCCACGCGGGGAAGGAGACGCCTGTCCCCGCGGGAGAGGAAGCGTCGCCCTGGATTTGGGGCTTTCTTTCCCCTCACAGCCTTTCGCGGGGAGTCTAGACTTTTGACTTTCCTGAGTGATTTCTCTTGTGCTTGGGTTCAGATGCAGAGGAAAACTACTTGCACGTCGGCAAGAATTGCAGAGCAGCGGAGCGTGACCAGCACCCCGCGTGGCAGGAATTAATTTCAAATGCTGGTGACATGAAGGCTAATATCTCAGGTTAGGGCGCCGCTGTGGGGTGCTTGCCTTCTAACCACTGAGCATGCCAGTCTGGAAGGAGCGGGGGAGGGTCGGGAGGGAGGGACGCTGGAGGTGTCGAGAAGCCTTCCTGGGGCGTTTCCTCCTGCATTGCCCCTCCCTCCGCCTGCTCTGGGTGTCTCCTACCCGGGCCTCAGCTTCTTCGCAGGAGCCTTCCAGAGGCTCCCGGGAGATGATGTCGATGTGAAAGTTCTCCGTAAACCAGAGCATGGATGCCACATTGCAGTGCTTCCCTTATTGCCCGTGACTTTGGGCCCCCCGTGGGGAGACCTCCCCATCTCCCCTCCCATTCCCCCATCTCCATGGGCAAAGACAGGTACAGACACTGCTCGCCCCAGGCGGAGCTGGCCTGGTGCTTGGAGGCGCTGCTCATTTACGTGACCAGTACTCTCCGCCCCCGGCAGGGCCACAAAGCCACCGGGGTATCCGTGTCAGTCTCTCTCGCAGCCAAGCAGGGTCCCTAATGGACCAGCACCCCCTACAGATTCTCAGCCACCACAGGGGGGCCTGTGACTGGATCAGGGTGAAAGGGACACACGTTGAGGGCGACCAGACCCTTTGCTGGGACTCTGTGGGCAGCCTGGTGTGGCTTGAGATGGATGGAGGAAGTATTTGCAAGGGGGTTCACCTAGGAGACACTTCCTCGATGCACAGCGGTGGGACTGGGTGGTCCGTGTCACCAGAGAGGGTCACCGGAGTGGACCTGATAACTTGGAGAGACGCTCAGGAGACCTCTCCCCCTCCCCCACCCCCCTCAGTAAAGAGCTTCCCAGTCTGGAAACAACAGAACTCACCACTTAAGCACACTTTTCATCTTCAAAGCCCAGAACCTCAATTAAGTAATTAATAGGTCTGGTCATGTTTGCAGCTCTCTAAACAACGAGACTGGGGAAGCTCTGGCTTTCACTCCGAGAGAAGTGCTTTCGTGTCAAGCCCGGAGAAGCTCCTGAGAAGGCGAGCAGTAATCCAACAATCATTCCCCCTCTGGAGGCAAGTCCCAAGGCCTCTCCGCAACCCCAGGCGCGGCCCCAGAAACGCGGCAGGCATTGTGGTTTGCTGCCCCCTTGAGGGAGTTCTGAGTATAGCAAGCAAACGGGGCACACAAACAATGCATCCAGTAATGGGAAGAAAACAGCCGATTTTGTCTGAAAAGGAGTGTCTGGCGTGCCCAGGACTTCTTAAAGAGAGGAAGATATGAACCCGGGGCATAATAAATCTTCCCTCCTTTCAGTCGAAACCTAGACGGACCGTGTTGATATTCCATGGGCTAATACCTTCCAAACGAAATGACAGGTTACTGGAACTAAGGGACGAAAAGTCCCCTTCGCACAGCAGAGGACGAAAGGAGGGTAATTGCCCTCAATATTTATTTTCGATTTGGAAAGTCCGGAGCGAGAAGCCTTTGAAGAAGTCAAGATCTGATTATAATTCTAGGCTTCGTGCCAATGGGATAAATCGTCTGGCAACTTTTTGCAGCATTATCGAAGCTGTTTCGATCAGACGCCAGTGGCCCAGCATGGTACAAAGCCTCATAAAGCGCTCAGAAGAGGGTGTCGTCCCTACATCGCTGACGAAATGCAGAGTGCCCCCCGCTGCTCATAACCCAGTCACCTCAGGAGACTGTGGCGCCTCCGTCCGCTAGACGACCAGTAAACTGGATTCTCCCACAAGGACTCTTCCGTCTACACCTTAAAGGCTGTCTGGCCTCCGTGTTCTCACGATTTAGTGCCCCCAGGGTTGGCATATCTAGTGACTTCTTGCCCTAGACAAAAATGTTTAAATAGACACATAAAAAGCCCCCTCACGCACACACACGACCTTGCGATGCGCGCCCCAAACTAAGCTCTCTTCCTTCAAGTTTTTTTTTTTACTGTAGTTTAGTTTAGTTGTTTTTTTCAGAGAGAGAAAGAGAGAGAGCAGGGCAGGGGCAGAGAGAGAGGGAGAGGAAAAAATCCCAAGCAGGCTCCGCACTGACTGTCAGCACAGAGCCAGATGCGGGGCTCGAACCCGCGAACCTGAGCTGAAAGCAGGAGTCAGACATCTAACCGACTGAGGCAGCCAGGCGCCCCTCATTCAAGTTTTAGATTCACAGGATTCCCCGTCTGGGCAGGGCTGCTGTCAGGGGAAGCAGTCTGCAGTGGTTCCAGGGGGGTCGTGGAGAGACGGGTCACAGTCAGCGCATTTGGGGACAGCAGGGGAGCAGCCAAGGGTGGGTGCCCCAGCCCAGCTCACCGAATCCCAGCCGGGGAGGGAGACCCTGTGGTGGGGGTCGGCGGGCTGCGTGGCTGGAGCAGGGACATGGCTGGCCGGGGCGCCCCCTCTGCCTCCCCCAGAGCTCCGGTAGGTGAGGCGTCAGGGGGCTGGCGAAGGGACAGCGGCCAGGGAAGCAGAGAGATGATCGCAAAGGAACCGCCCAGGCCTGACACGGAAATAGCAATGCCCACTGCCCAGCAATGGAGCGACAGCTATTGGGGCCGGGTGTCACCGAGACTTCGATGGGCTCGGAGGCTGCAGGTCCGAAGGAGGCAGCTCCCAGTTCGGGCCCGTGACCCCGTCCACGAGCAGCCCTTTCCAACTGACGCCTGGAGTGACCCGAACGCTCTCCCGGAAAGTCCAGTCTTAAGACGACGACACTGCCTGTCGCGGAGAGGCTGCCCGAAACCGCAGGGGGGAAAAAATCCAATAACCAAATCCCAGTGACCCCACCCTGTCTGCAGTTACTCAGAGTTGGCTGGCCGAGGCCCAGGGAGCGGACCTCGTCAGGCTGAAGTCTATCCAAATTTAATTTTCAATTGAAAATGGAAACAAGTCAAGCCAAGACAAACCCGGGGCCTGACTTAGCCGCAGCAACTGCCCTGGTGGCAGACGTCGTCCTCCGGGGGTGGGGGTGGGCACAAAGGTCGCCCTCCAGCACCCCGGGGGCATCACACACAACCACATCCACACACCGCTGAAGCATCTTTCACACAGAAACTCATTCTCCGCATGAAACGTTCTGGGAGACGGGCTGTGCTACAGGTGAGGACGCGGAAGAGGTTGGATGACCAGCCTCCGCCCCCACGGTGGATGGGGGGCAGGCCCGAACCCGTGGGTCTAGCCCCAGACCAGCCTCCCCGGGTGGGGTTCCCCGCTCCAGCCCCTCCCCCTCCCCGGCTGCAGGCCCCAGGGCATGTGGGGATTTGGCACCAGAGGGGGTGATGGGTTGTAAGGGACATGCTTCCGGGGGTGAGGCCTCACGTCCAAAGTCCAGTGTCCTGGAGACGTGAGGTGGAGTCCTGAGGCTCCCTGCCTCGGGGGTACTTCTAAGGGAGACGCTTGGTCCCCTGCCACCCACGCCAGCACCCCTGACACGGGACACACGAAGCCCCACGCCACAGGGCGTTCTGGGGGACCGGTCGGCATGCGGCATGGCCATGTGGAGGCCCCTGGGCCATAGAACCTGAGTGACGAGCTTGACTTCTCTGCGCATTTATTTCCTCCTCTAGAAGGCGGCCATCACAAGGTTGGGTGCGTGGGTTGAAGGTAATTTTGAAAGACTGATGTGGGAGAAAATACGATCATAACAAACAACATCTTTCTCTGGTAGGAGTCCCCAGCCTTTTATGTCTAGAGAGTATCCGTCTACCTATCGTCTATTGATCTATCGATCTATCGATCTACCTATCATCTATCGATGGATGGATCGATCGATCTAACATTACCCATCACGTATGGACCTACCTACATGCACGTGTCTCATTCAAGCCGCCACGTGGAATTTTGATTACGCACTCTCAGTCCCCCTGGGTTAGAGTCCAATTTCTGAAAGTCACTGGCTAAGGGACGTTGGGTAAGTTATTTAGAGTCCAATTTCTGAAAGTCAGGATAAGTTACATCACACCTCTGTGCCTCCATTTTGTTTTTGTTTCTGTTTATCTGGAAAATGGGAAGCATCAGAGTGCTTATCTAATTGGATGGCTGCAAGAACTAAATTAGGAAATCTGTGTAAAAGGTCAGTCTGCCAGTCTGGAGCCTGAGAGCTCTTGATAAACGGAAGGGAAGCTACTACGGGCACCAACCTGACTTTCCTGTGCCCAAAAAGACAAAGCAAAGTGATCCCAAAAGCTATCAGAGCAGGGCTTTGGGGAAGAAGCTTGGCCTGCGCTGGCTGACCTGAGCTCATTTTTACAGTTTTCCCGGAGATAAGGCCTGGAGAAAAATCGGATTTGGCTACCAGACAAGAGAGAGGCAAAGGGGCAAATGCCACCGAGGTCAACAGGAAACTGTACAACAACTAAGGCCCATAAACAGGGCACGGGGAGGGCGCCAAGGCCCTGCAGTGTGTAAGACCTGACACCTATGCTGGCGAGGAGTCTTGCTAGGCCCAAGGTCACTGCAAGGAGACCTTGCACGCGATTCACAGTCACGTAGGACGCCCCACGTAGGACGGTAAGGCCCAAGTTGGGGGCATTTCTAGGAAAGCATGCAGAAGTCATAGCCTCTGCGCCTCCTTGAGGGCCAGGGCACGTTGGGACTGTCTGGCTTGTCCCAGAGTCCTGGGTATGCTGCCTGGCCCGGAGCGTAGTCAATGTCCACTGAAGGACATACCGGGGGCCGCTCCCGTGGCCCTGAGTTGGGGCTGCTCTTTAAGTTTGCAGGGAGATACTGAGGTTTGAGAAAGGTGTCACCTGTAGGGCATTAGAAGGGGACAGCAGGCAGAGCCCAGCTGCCCTGAAGGGTGGGAAAGATCCCCCCGCCCCCACCCCCCAAAGTCTGCACCACACCAAGCAGGCAACGGTGAGGGCGAGGGCGGCTTCTGCCTCTCTGGGACCCACCTCGGGGGCGTTTGCTGAACCCCTGCGGAGAGCTGGTCCAGGTCAGACCCACAGACGCCAGTGGGAAGCCCCGCCTGGCCGCTTACCAGCCGGGAACCTTCTGACAAATTCCCTCACTTCCCATCTGCAAAGTGGGGACAAGGTTAGGAATCTCGGCCCCGGGAGAGCACGGCATGTATAAAACGCTTGGCACACGGGTCGTGCTTCCCACCCGCTGCCATCTGTGTCTCCTCGTCTTTTCCCGCTTCTGGAGCATGTCGGGCCCAGGAACCTGGAAGGAAGACGCCTCAAAGTGTCCCCACGGTGCCCACACCGGAAACAGGCGAGAGACTGCTGGTTCCTCCTGAGACTACGCAGAATCCTCCGAGGCCTCGTCCTAGCTTTTGGGAGTGACTGGCCTTGGCCTTCCTCGGCTCGCAGCCACACCTCTGCGATCTCTACCTGTCGCCACGTGGCCTTCTCCCTCCGTGTCTCTGTGTCATCACACAGCTGTCTTTACCATGTGTGCGTCTCTCCTCTTCTTTTAAGGACACCAGTCATATTGCATCGGGGGCCCACTCTACCCCAGCATGACCTCAGCTTGCCTAATTACACCGGCAAATAGGCTCACATTTTGACGGCGACGTGTCTTTTTGAGGGACACTATTTAACCTGTAGTACCTGCCAGGAAAAACAGGTTTCTAGTTCTCACCCCCGCAATCTGTGAATTTTTTTTTCATATTTATTTTGAGAGAGAGCAGGGGAGGGGCAGAGAGAGAGGGAAAGGGAGATAATCCCGAGTAGGTTCCGTGCCGTCAGTGCAGAGCCCGACGTGGGGCTCGATCTCGCGAACCGCGAGATCACGACGTGAGCCCAAATCGAGAGCTGGATGCTTACCCGACTGAACAGAGCCACCCAGGCACCCCCACAACCTGTGGTTTTTAATAAAGCTCCATCCCACCCTAAAAGTGGCCTTGATAAGTTCTAATAAGCCGAAGGGCACCCCTGAGGAAGCCTGGCTTCGCAGGTGAAACCACACGGGTGACACGGATCACATCTCTCAATCCCCCACCCAGCGCTTCCCCCGTAGCCCCAGAGGAGACACCTTCTGGATATGTGAGGCCGGAGGAATCTTGTAACCTCTCTGCAAACTCACCCAGCCCGAGGAAGTTCAGACAAGACAGAAGATGCTCACCCGTTGGGCCAGTTTTATGCAAAAGTGATGTTATGGGTCGGTGGTGTCCCCCACCTCCCCCCCCCAAAGAAGATACATTGACATCCTAACCCCCAGTATTTCAAGCGTGACCTCATTTGGAAGTAGGGCTGTTGCTGATGTGATTGGTACAGACCGGGTAGTGCTGGAGTAGGACGGCCCCTCGTCCAGTACGAGGACGTCTTTATAAAAAGAGTGGCGCGCGAGCCATCCACATGACGAGTCGGAGACACAGAGCCCACGCGAAGACAGAGGCAGGGATCGCAGAGTCACTGCCACAAGCCAAGAAGCGCCCAGGGTCGCCGGCCGTCAGCAGAAATTAGGACAGAGGCCCGGGACAGATTCTCTGGGGACAGATCCTTCCAAAGGAGGAGCCAGCCTTGGTGACACCTTGAGTTAGGACCTCTGGCCTCCAGAACCGTGAGGCCATCCACTGCTGTTGTTTTAAGACACCCCGTTCGTGCAACTTTGTTATGGCCGTCCTAGCAAACGAACACAGCCGGTGATGGACGTGTCACAGACACCCAGGGCTGGAGGGACGCCCGGGGCCTCCTCGGTCGCGCACTTGGACATGGGGCCCTCGGGGGGATCCCAAGGGTGGTGGGGGGGGTGCTGCCCATGCTGGGCGTGCAGGGAGCAGTGAGCCAGAGCCCTCGGGTGTCCCTTATGTGTCAGCCTCACGGCTGCAGCGGGTGGCAGGTGACCACGGGATGAACCCCACACGGGCTGTTCTGTCTGGGGAACGAGCCAGCGGGGCGGGGCTCTGTGGGCTTTTCCCCGAGCTCTGTCCTGCATCCAGTAGGTCCAACAGAGCCGTGGTTCAGAGCGGGGCAAGAACCATGCAGCCTGGGTTCCAACTGTGACGATACCACCTCCGGGAGAAGCTCCTTTCTGGCCTCTTCCTCTGTAAGCCAAGGGTTCACACGGCACCACTTCCATGGGTACGAAGGAGGCCAGATGACGCTGGGCACGCAGAAGTGTCCACACTGCGCCTACGGTGTATCAGCATCAAGGGCTCCTTCGGGGCTGGGACCGTCTTCTACGTGGACCCTCAGGGAAGCGTTGGGTGCCAGAGCGGAGTCCTGGAATGCGCCCTCGCTCTCTGTTCCCTTCCCTCACAAGCCACCTTAAATAACCTATCTTTGCCAAAATAACACGGGAGAAGCCGCTCGCGAATCACCTTCACAAAAACGGCCTCGTGTATTCACCATGCCTACCCTGTGAAGTCCATGGGGTTATGACTCCACTTCTCAGATTTGAAAGCTGCGACTCCTGGAGATCAGTGACTTGCTAAGATCGCAAGATGAGGGTCGGCAGCGGTCACCATGTTTCTGGAGGCGGGGAGGGGATTAAAAGGGAAAATGTGGGCGGGGGGGGGGAGGTAGGATCAGGGCGCCTGCAGATGTCACTGGATCCTGCAGGTAGGGCTCGGGGCTCCAGGACGATAGCCTGCTGCTCTGCCTGGCTCCCAACCCAAACTCCCAAGTACGTGCACACAGCAGAACGTCCCCGAGGTCCGTGGCACCCTGGTGCACGCCCACCGCTGGCACAAGGACACCCGCGTGAGCCAGGACCTTGCTTGGCACACGTCTACTGCAAATGCACCAGAAGGCACAGCAGCTCTTCACTCAGAAGGAGACGCGAGGTAGGAAGCAGCATCGTGGCATCTGCCTATCACCATGGCAGATGGTACGTCGGCCGTGCTTTGGTCACCGAGCTTTACAGCCATAGGGGAAACCCCGGGTGCTCAGGCACTGTAGGAATTGTCTACAAAGCAAGCCATGAATATTAGCTGATGATCAGCGGGTTTGCTCCTACCTGAATGAGGAAGCACTTTCCTAAGATCACGAAGCAGGTCTAAGGCAGAGCTAAGGGATGGGCCCAACCCTCCCAAGGGACCCTTGCCTTCTTCACCGTCACGAGCAGCACAGATGTAGCCATGGTCATTCATGGTCTCTAAGGAAAGAACGAGACGTCTCACAGCTGAGGATCTGAATGTGTAGTGTGTTCGAGTGTCTACCCTCCTCCCTCCATTCCTGAGCCCTCACAACACACATCAGAGCCTCTTCTATGCAAGCAGGCTTAACAGAGGGTAATGAGTTTGCTCAAAGAGAGAAAGGGTCTCTGATGTGAAGGGCAATGAGACAAGCAGGGCCATAAAGGGAACCCATTGCTGGATGGCCCCAACGCAGTCGTGCTTGAGGGGGGTGGGGTGGAGAAAGCTGAGTTACCGGGGCAATGGGGTGGGGGTGAGAGAAGGGAGGAGATTGGAAGGAAGCAGAACTTTAAAAGCAGGTTCTCTCTGCTGGGAGAGGCTCCCAAGCCCAGAGGCACCTGCTCCCCACGGCCTAGACTCTGGGCATAAGAGTCCCTTCCTCTGGGAAGAAATGGGCAAGCATGTGTTACTGACTTTGTTTTTCTTGACCTACATACCCACAGCCAAAGTGTTGCTGATGGAATTTGAAAGGTTTCCACTGCAAGAGGTTGAGTGATGGATGACATAGTTGGGCTATTTCAGGGACAAGGTTGAACTGGGCCTTTTTAAGGAATGAAATCCAGCAAGTGCTAGACTGGGAGAGCCTCCGTGGAGAGACACCACATTGTATTGTTCTTTGAATTCTCAGAGCCTCGCCCTGATATGTGGGTGGATGGGTGGATGGATGGATGGACGGATGGACGGACGGACGGATGGATGGATGGATGGATGGATGGACAGACGGATGGATGGATGGATTGGTAGATGGATCCATGGACTGATGGATGAATAGATGATTGGACAGATTGGTAGGTGAATAGGTGGGTGGGTGGATGGATGGATGGTTGGAAGTCAAGGGAAATACAAAGGAAGGACAATTTCTGCTGCACCCTAAGCCTCTTTCCTTACCTAGCAAATGAGGTGGGTCAATTTAATGGTCGCTAAGACCCCTCCATGGTCTGTCACCCCATGTTTTTATGGTTTCATTACTCTGAGCTGCCGAAGATCCCCAGGCTGATTTGTGGGGTGAATGGAGTAAGGGTTGGGGGGGGGTCTCTCACCCTTATCATCACCAAGAAGCTAAGATTCCTAGAAAAAATCAGATAAGGCAAAGTCAGAGGAAAGGAATACTGCTTGCTGAGTCCAGAAACAGACAGAGGTGCTTCTGTGCACACACCCAGAGGTTCCCAGGCCTGCGGTTGACCTTCCCACGCCCTCTAGACCTTCAGTGGAGACAGACGCTGGTCCTGGGGAGCACAGCACTTGCAGAGGAGGGAGCATTGCTCGTTTATCTTCATGTAGGGAAAAACACACTTTAAAATACCTAGTCCCTGGTCAGCAAGGGAGGAAGACTTTTGTCTGTCTGCGTGTGAAGCAGCTCCCCCAAATGCTGATGCTCAAAGAAGTCCCAGGATTCACGGTCACTGAGGTACCGACAGGGATGTCCACCAGGTTGAGAGAAAATAATTTTAAAGTAAATAATTAACACATATCGTTATCCCCGTAAATGATATCTAGATGGGAAATGGCCTTTGAGCTGTATGTTTGGCAAAGAGGAGAGGGAACTAAAATGTGTTGCGTGTCATACTAGTGTGGGGTCTCTAAGAAGCAGGGACCGAGATGGAAGTCGATGCCACTGTGATGGCAAAAAAGGGAAAGATCCAGAAGGGGGAGGGCCAGCAGAGCAGATGCCTGTCTGACCCTGGGAAGGAGGGCGGGGGAGCCGACACACAAAGTCTGTCTGTAGCACAGTTCTAAGGAAGTTCTGGCCAAGCCCGTGCGTGGGACGTCCTCGAGCCAAAGCTGTCTGACAGAGGAAGCCCACATCCCTCGGGAATGCACCTGTCGTAGCACCCCTGTGATGCCCGGTCACCGCCTGGGAATAGCCCGTGGCAAGTGTGGCTCTGCACACATTCGTGGTGGGTCCAGAGGAGCAGCAAATGAGTTCATCACCAACCTTCGGCGGAACATTTCACGGCTGCCAAAAGCGCTTTCTATGGGGTCGGGCACTTTCCAAATGTGTCCTTCGGTCCTCACCCACTGCTGTTGGATATTGGTATTGTTAGCCGATTTTACAGGTGATGTAACTGAATTTTGGAAACATTAAAGTACTCCGGGACTTTAAATGACCGAGCAGGAACTTGGGGGCGCCTGGGTGGCTCAGTCAGTTAAGCCTCCAACTTCAGCTCAGGTCATGATCTCGAAGTTCGTGAGTTCGAGCCCCACATCGGGCTATCTGGTGTCAGCAAAGAGCCCACTTTGGATCCTTTGTCTCCCTCTCTCTCTCTGCCTCTGTCCCGCTCATGCTATCTCTCAAAAATAAATAAACATTAAAAAAAATTTTTTTTAATGTTTATTTATTTTTGAGACAAAGAGAGACAGAGCATGAGCGAGGGAGGGGCAGAGAGAGAAGGAGACACAGAACCTGAAGCAGCCCCCAGGCTCTGAGCTGTCAGCACAGAGCCCGACGCGGGGCTCGAACTCACGGACTGTGAGATCATGACCTGAGCTGAAGTCGGACGCTTAACCAACTGAGTCACCCAGGCGCCCCAATAAACTTTTTTTTTTTTTAATAAATAAATGACCAAGAAGGGACTTGACCATCTATAATTGTCTCCCAAGACCTCCCTGGTCACCAGAGCCCTGTGCCAGGAACCGGAGACCAGGGTTAGCTTTGGGAGGATGGCCGAGTGAGCTCAGGGTATTAAATTTAAGGGATAAGAAGCAGAGGAGGGACAGGAAATGCTCTCCGGATTAGGGGACGTAGGGGATGCACTTAGCCGCACATGCAGGGAGCTGAGGTGTCCCTGCTTCACAGCCATCCGGTGTAAAACCTCCAGCCCACTCCTCATTCAATGCTTAAATAAGGACCATTGAGGCACAGTGAGACACGCGGCAGGCAGGGTTGCTCACGTGGGGCTCATGGGGCGGGAAGGAACATAGGGTCTCACCTGCACCATTTGTAAACCAGAGAACGCGGCCCCCTGAGGACTCACCTGATGCTCGGTCTCTTTGGTCTCCCTAAGGGCTGAGTTTATTTCCCTGCGTCTGAAATGATGGATGGAAATTCGCTGCCCATCAGCTGTCCCTCGAGGACAGTCAGATGCTGACCATGACAGCTAACCAGTGTGCACGCTCCCAGCTCTGGCCGGCAGTGCCTGGGGGGCCAGTACCCAGGCATTGAGGAGTTGGGACAGGTGACCGGGAGCAAACACTGCGTGCCCACCACGCCGACAGAGAGCCACACAGAGGCCATGACCGCAAACGGAAAAAGTCTGAGTTTTCAATGGAGTCTTTGACTCCTAATTAAGGAGAGAGATAGGATTCTCCAAAGCCTAAAGCAACTTGAAAGTCCCTCTGTCCAGACACGTTTAAAGCTTTTTTTAAAAGGAACAGTCAAAGGGCCCGAGTGCAGGGATTCTCGCCCTTTGCTGGCACGTGGGCCCCAAAAATTAAGCCTGGGGGTGGCCCGCCACCGCCCCCGACACACGCACACACTCTACTGCCATGGGCAAGAGCTGAAAAGGGGCCCTTTCAACCTGAGCCCGGCTCCGCACGCCACACGGCTTTGACCTCCATAATTAGCGTTCTCCCCATGCTTTGTAATGAACTCCTGGAGCCCTGGCCTGGCGCTCTGAGAGCAGGTGCCTGGCGGGGAGCGGAGTCAACAGTGACAGCTTGGACTTTCACAGCCTCTGCCTGGAGATTGGAGAAGCACGCTCAGGTTGGACGCAGAAGAAATCTATTCTGAAAATACCAAATCCTTGTAACAGAGAGGGTCTCAGCTGACCTCTGGCCCAGGGAAGCGGAGACCTTCCACAGGCCGTTCTTTCCGGGTGGAGGAAGGGTCTGCCGGCGTTGGTGGATGTCACCTGAGGTGCCAAACAGGCAAGCGTTCCTTTCCTTTAAGGTGACAAAAAGAGGGGCGCCTGGGTGGCTCAGTCGGTTAGCCGTCCGACTTCGGCTCAGGTCATGATCTCACGGTTCGTGGGTTCGAGCCCCGCGGCGGGCTCTGGGCTGACAGTTCGGAGCCTGGAGCCTGCTTCCGATTCTGCGTCTCCCTCTCTCTCTGCCCCTCCCCTGCTCACGCTCTCTCTCTGTCTCAAAAATAAATAAAAACAAACAAACAAAATCTAAAGGAGACAAAAAGAGAATAACTGTTCTTTACATCCTATGTCTTAAGCATGTGAATAGATATTCAAATGAAATCTATACACCGGGACTGAAAATACTACTCACATTTGGGGACACAGCATGGTGGAGGTTGGGAGGCTCCCCCGGGTTTCCAGAGACAGTGTGAATCCTCACGACCCCGCCGGAGGCTCATTAGGCAAAAGATAACAAAATTAAAATCCACACGCCCTCTGACCCAGCCACTCGGCTTCTGAGAATTTGTGCCGCAGGGACACTTTCGAGAGGACACGCGTACAAGATGATTCACTGCGGCTTGGGGGGCGAGGGAAACCACTGGAAACAAACCCAGCTGTCCATCAAGAGAGGATGCGTTAAAGAAAGCACGGCCCGTCCAAGCCACCGCGCAGCCGCACAAAGGAGCAGGAAGCTCTCTGTGCGCTGATACGGATCAAGTTCTGGGACATTTTGTTACGTGACTAAAAAGCAAGGTACGTAATACTGTGTATGGAATGTTACCTTTTGTGGGATAAAGGGAGCAGGCGATACCATAGGCATATTGACTTGTATCACATACGAATCGACCAAGGCGTAGAAGAAAGGACAGGGGATGTGGACTGATGGGGGCCGGGTCGGAAGAAAGGAAGCCCTTCTAGACTTTTCTATTTTTAATAAATGTGAATGCATAGCATGTTGCAATTTTTGAATTCGCAGACTTGTCTGCCTCATATGAAAATATCCCAAATAAGCAATCCATGGAACTAGAAAGCGGGTTAGTGGTTTCCAGGGGCTGGGGAGTGCGGTGCAGGGGAAGAAATGGAGTATGATTGCTTGATGGGTACTGGGTCTCTCTTTTTTTGTTTTAGAGAGAGAGAGAGCGAGGGAGAGGCAGAGGGAGAGAGACAGACAGAGAGAGACAATCCCACACAGGCTCAACGCCCAGTGCAGAGCCCGATGAGGGACTCAATCCCATGACCATGAGATCATGAGCTGAACTGCAATCAAGGGTCAAATGTTCAACTGACTAAGCCACCGTGTTGCCCTCTGGGTCTGTCTTTTTTTTCTATTTTTAGAGAGATCAAGAGTGCAAGCAGGGGAGGGGCAGAGAGAGAGCGAGAAAGAGAGAGAATCTCAAGCAGGCTCCACATTCAGCACAGTGCCCAACACGGGGGTTGATCTCAGGACCCTGGGATCATGACCTGAGCAGAAATCAAGACTCAGATGCCCAACCCACTGAACCACCCAGGTGTCCCCTGGGTCTCCCTTTGGGGATGAAAATCTTCTGGAAATAAATAATAGTGACGGCTGCACAATCTTGGGAATGTAGTAAACGTTACTAATGGTAACTTTGATGTTAGGTCAATTATACCAGGATAAAAGAGTAAAAAAACAAAAACAAAAACTACCATTATAGCTACATTTCTAATTTCACAGGCCTTCATTTGGGAATCGTTTTTATTTGGAGAAGGATTTCCAACATCTCACTCATTCTAGAAAGCTGGAGCACACGGGTTTGTTTCTGCTGCAGGCATAAGGCTTTTTCGTGAACCCCTTGAGAGACACAAGCTCATGGGAAGCCCTATTTCACGAATTCATCAAGCACTGAAATTCAGCGAGTGAGGGTGGCAGTGGGTGGGATGGGAGGTCAGGGGGTGTAGTCAGTGGGTACCTGAAACACTGGGTGCTGGAGAAAGTATGGAGCCCCACCCCCACCCCGGGGCCCTAAACCACTGGCTGCAGGGACTGCTGGGGAAGCAGAGGAAGATGTGACTTCCCCAGGGTGGAAGGGTGCTCAAGTAACGAAACGCACAGACCCCAAGGCAAGACATCTTTATTTGTGGGGATCCCGGCATCCACCTGTCAGAGCGCTGAGCTGTCCCAAAAGGTCCTTGGGAAACCCGTGGCCAGTCGACTGCTTACCGAGGTCACCTGGCCAGACAGATGATTCTGCTGAACTAAACCAACAGGTTAGAAGCAGACTCAGCCCATCTGAGTTGGGCTAAGAGAGTTAGATCCGGGGGCCCTGAGGCTAGGTCTGCATCCATGGCCTTCCAGAGAAATCTAACTTCTGGATATGACGGGCAGAAAAAAAGAGAGGCGGAGAGGGGAGGAGATCGTTTGTAGAGCAGAACTTTTCAACGGATTCTCTCAGGTTTTTCCTCACCACAAACCTGTGGGGAAGGGACTTCGTGTCAACAAACAGACAGCCAGTGCTGTAAGAGTTGAAAGTGGCTTCCCCAAGTTGTTCAGCCTGTCCGAACTCACTTGCCCCATGTTAGCTTGAATCCCTACCTCTCTCTAAGATGTGATACCATTATCCCACCAGGATTATGAGTGTGTGTGTGTGTGTGTGTGTGTGCATGGGCTGTGTGTCTGTGTGTGTGTGTGTGTGTGAGAGAGAGAGAGAGAGAGAGAGATGCCAGTTACTGCAGAACTGTGAAGATGTCACCATCCTCTCTGTGACTGGATTTGCTCACTTGTAAGATGACGATAAGAACACTTGCTTCGTAGCGTAGGTGTATGACACAAAATAACGACTGTCCTAGATCACTGTTAGCTGGGGTTATCTTCAAAAATAAGAGTCGTTGTAACTGCAATAAATTCTCTATTAATTAGCATGGTTGATAATAAAGTGTTCTGATGAAACGATCTGATAGCTAGATTTATGATATGTGTCACCAAAGAATTGCTACGTTTCCAAAATTAAAACGCGATGAAATACCCTGAAGCTGGCTACTCAACTAGGCGTTTTTCTTGGCCAATCCAGAAAGCCGTCAGGGACCGAGGGGCACCTCGCTGTGAACGCCGCTTTGATATCCAGGCAGGTGTGCACCATGCGGGGATATGCACCGAGCCGGGGAATGGAGTGGATCGCAGAGAATTTACTGCCACAATTTGAAAGCACAGATGTTTGCAAGCCAATCTGCCTTTGCGGTCGGCTTCACGCTTGGAAGGGAAGACTGGCCTAGGCGAGGCAAGCGCTCGTGACTCGACCTTCTGTGTCCATTTGCCATTTGCTGGACTCCCTTCCAAGTTCAGAATCAGCCCATACCTCCTAAAAAGAACAGCTGGGCCGCAGGCGGCTGCTCAAGTGACATGTCAGGCCGTCCCTGGGAGCACGGTTGTTTCCCAACCACCTGAGTCATGCCAAATTGCTTGAGGCTTGTA
Organism: Acinonyx jubatus; assembly: GCF_027475565.1. NCBI lineage: Eukaryota > Metazoa > Chordata > Mammalia > Carnivora > Felidae > Acinonyx > Acinonyx jubatus. The sequence continues at coordinate 10,551,965 of NC_069384.1, forward strand.
CTGTAGTGGAGTCTGAAAATACCTCCCTACAAGGTGGAAGGTTTCAGAGTCAATCACTGAGCAATGCACCTGAGGCCAAGTGCTCATCCCCCTCAGGCACTAAGGCCAGCCCCTTTGGGGTCCTCGGTCATGTAACGTCCAGCCCAAGCTCTTTCCTCTCACCTAACCGGTCTTAGGCTACTGTTACCATTTCCAGAACTCATTAGGCCCATCTCCACCATATGACTGCTAGGTCTCTCTCCCCGTTGGCATTTCCAACCTCACCTCTGCACCTCAGGAAGTTTCCAAACTCAGGTTGTTGCCCCGGATGTCTGTATCATTCAAGGATTCAATCACATTCTGTCTTGCATTCCAATATAAAAACTTTGGCTATGCCCTGACTCCCCATCAGCTACTTGAAGGAAATATTTATACCCAATATGTCCTTCTTTCTTTTTTTTTTTTTTATTTTAGAGAGAGAGAGAGAGAGAGAGAGAGAGAGCAGGGGAGGGGCAGAGAGAGAGAGAAAGAGAGAATCTTAAACGGGATCCACATTCAGCATGGAGAACAGTGCAGGGCTCAATCCCACAACCTTGGGATCATGACCTCAGCTGAAACCAAGAATCGGATGCTCAACCAACTGAGCCACCCAGGTGCCCCCCAATATGTCCTTCTGATCCATGTGGTGCCTGATGTGGGAATGGGCACTCAAAATGAATGTATAGATGAACAAAATAAAGGGTGATAAAAACCACTGTTCAGCACTCAACTCTTCTACACATGATGAAAAGTATTGGATTGACACCACCTGCCCCCCCAAAAAGATTTGACTTGTCATACCATGGAAAGTGTTTCTCAAACTTTCACAAGCATCAGAACTCTCTAGAGGACACGTCAACACACAGATCACCGAGCTTCGGATTCAAAGGCCCTCCAGAATGTGCATTTCTTTTTTTTTTAAGTTTATTTATTTTGTGAGAGAGAGAATGCGCAGTGGAGGGACAGAGAGAGAGGGAGAGAGAGGATCCCAAGCAAGCTCCATGCTGTCAGTGCAGAGCCCGACATGGGGCTTGAACCCACAAACCATAAGATCATGACCTGAGCTGAAATCAAGAGTCAGATGCTTGACCGACTCAGACACCCAGGCACCCCAAGAGTGTGCATTTCTAACAAGTTCCCGAGTGATGCGTATGCTAGTGATCTGAGGATCACACTTTGAGAAACACTGCCTTGGACGCATGGTCTTCAGCTATGACTCAGGGGGTCGGACACTAGTCCCAGCTCTACCATACATGGACAAAGGACCTGGGGCAAGTAATTTAAACTCTCCAGGCTTCCTGAAACAAAATTTTCCTTGTATGATTGCTCTTACTTTTAGCTCTAAAATGATCTGAGGACAAAAGGTCTAACATACCCTTCCGATGTCACTTACAATGCTCTGATCTTCATGAAATTCAGGCAACAAAGGCACTAGTCAAAACAATGACCACCTTTCCAATCTTGGACTCACAAGAGTTTAGTCCGAAGTCACACTGGGTTCCACTGAAAGGCTGAAAGGGGAGGAAACTGAGGCCAACCAGCACACAGACTTGGAGCCCAATGGGGCAAGAGCCAGCCCTGAAGAAAGCCAGGTCAGATTCTTGCGTGGAATTAGAGCCTGATCTGAGTTTGGTTGCTCTCATGGGCTTTGGGCCCCAAAGGATGATGGATTTCCTTAGGAAGCAGCAAAGGCAGGTTCCACAGAGCCCAATATTGGCTCAATGGCCAAGGTCTCAAGAGAGAATAACCAGATGTCATAGCCAAGTGGTTCTTCCCTGCCCTTAAGATGCCTCAAAATGTTCCCAGATAGGTGGTATCTATTTTGTTTTTTGGCATCACCAAGTAGAGGGTCTCCATCGAGAATGGGATCTTTACCCATGAAAGTATGTGAAGAGATATCAGTCTTTGGGGAACCTTCAGAGTTAGAGAATGACCAAGATTGTTTTCATATCCTCAAAGAGAAGGACCAATGCAAAATATTGACCTACAGAGATGTTGATGAAAAGTCATGTTCCCCATGGCTATCTTCAGGAGATGATAATGCAAAATTAGGACATTGGCATGATGGTCATGGATGCTCAATGCATCTCATGCAATACCCATTCTTCACTTTAGCGTTGAGTCAGAATACCCAGGGTTTCAGCCACTGCCCGTCCTCCGGCTGTGCCAGCCTCTGGGACCAAGCCTCAGCCATCCCCTGGCCATCGTAGAGCCTGCCACTCTTGCTTCCCGGGTAAAGTCAGCACACCCTTCAGAACTGGAGCTGCTGATACGCCTGCTGAAGAGCTCATCTTTCCGCTAACTACCCCTGAGAGGTGAGTGTGGTTTAGCTCTCAACCATAAGTGAGCAAGTTCAAGTGGGGTTTTCGTGCTTTCGTCGTCAGCATTTTCTCTTAGACGTTGTTCACCTCTCCTCTGGTACTTTAAAAAGTGTCTCAATTAAAGTAATTTAGAAAGTAGCAGCTGACCAGGTAACTGTTGATAGAAGGAACGTTTGTGTTGCAGCTTGCAGTTTTCAAAGTGCTTTCCTAGGAGTTATCTCGTGTAATCCCGACTGCTCTGTGATGATGGGCTTCTCTAAAGCTCCGTGGTCATGCTTAACGGTGGGTCACAATCTAGACGACAAAATGGAAACGGCTAAAAGCAGGAAGCCTGAAACGTGGTTTGTGCCTCGCAAGGCCCTTCGTGTGTTTTCTCAACCGGAGGAAGTAAATCAGACTGGACGTGGCTGCTCCGGCTTCAAAGCAGCCCCAGACCCAGAGGGGACCTCCTTGCAGGATGGCATGTCACGGAACCTTCTTTTTTTTTTTTTAACGGACTTCAGGAAAAGTTTTGTTTTATTTAATTGTTATTGATTTATCTTAAAGTTTGTTTATTTTGAGAGAGAGAGAGTGAGAGCAGGGGAAGGGGCAGAGAGAGAGGAGAGAGAGGATCCCAAGCAGGCTCCGCGACGTCAGCACGGAGCCCAGGGTGGAGCCCGAACCCATGACCCGTGAGATCATGACCTGAGCCAAAGTCAGATGCTTAGCCGACTGAGCCACCAGGTGCCCTGTCATGGAGACTTCTTGGGGTGACTTCAGGGACAGAGGGCACCTGGCACAGAGCAAGGTGGTTAACATAAGAAATATTTTGGAGTGACCCAGCTCCCCTTACACTGTTTTTTTAAACGAAGTCGGTATGATTTCACCTCCATTTCCTCTTGTAGTCTAAATAAGGCAGGTGTGACCTTTATTGGCCTTGGGGAGAAAAAGTCACATGTTCAAGGCCTCCCAACCAACGAAGTGACTTGACTCCTGGCCCAGCTCCCTGGCCACCAGGCTGCTCTACCTTCTGAGGCCCAGCCCCGTAACCAGGCAGAAAGAATAATAATGTTTGCTTTTACCTAGATTTCCATATTTTCAGGCAATTGCCTGTATTCTCTCACAAACGTTCCAAGAGTTGGATTACAAAAAAAAAAAAAAAAAAAAAAGAAGCCTCTCACAGATGAGCAACCTGAGATTCAGCAAAGTTAAAGGACTCGCCCAAGGCCATACGGCAGTTTGCTCAGTAATCTGAAGTCCTGGTTAAACAAGGTGGGGGGCTGGCGTAGGAAGAAACCGCCATCGGGAGATAGGCTGACCAGCAATGGCGTGAAATCGTCTACACCGAAACAGCTACAACTGTGGGGTCATCTCAGCACCCACCCTGGTCACATTTATGCTGCTCACTCGAGTACATCGAGTCATTTCTTTCTTTAAGTTTTTTCTGATGTTTATTTATTTTTGAGAGAGAGAGAGATAGAGTGCGAGTGAGGGAGGGGCAGAGAGAGAGAGGGAGACGCGGAATCCGAAGCAGGCCCCGGGCTCCGAGCTGTCGGCACAGAGACCCACACGGGGCTCCAACTCATGAGCCTCGAGATCGTGACCTCCACCGAAGTCGGCCGCTTAACCGGCTGAGCCACCCAGACACGCCCCCATCGAGTCATTTCTGAAAGCATTTTAAAAAGGGGGGGCAGGGGGCGCCTGGGTGGCGCAGTCGGTTAAGCGTCCGACTTCAGCCAGGTCACGATCTCACGGTCCGTGAGTTCGAGCCCCGCGTCGGGCTCTGGGCTGATGCCTCGGAGCCTGGAGCCTGTTTCCGATTCTTTGTCTCCCTCTCTCTCTGCCCCTCCCCCGTTCATGCTCTGTCTCTCTCTGTCCCAAAAATAAATAAAAAACGTTGAAAAAAATTAAAAAAAAAAAAGGGGGGGAGCAATTTGACCCTGAAAAACATTTTTCGGCTTCTTGAAAGTTCATCGAAAACGTTAATACCGGGGACTACTGCTTGCAAGAGTTAATCGCCCAAATTAACCCAACGTTTCCGGCAGTGACTCGTGGGCCAGCCTGAGACCGTGTCAACAGAGATCAACACAGACCAGGCACCACGGCACTTCTCGGCAGGGTTAAAACAGTCGTTGCGACAAAGTCCTCCTGAAAGCGTCCTATTGATTGCTCTGTTTATTAAATCTCTACTGGCTTCTGTTTTGCATTTTTATTTTCTGCCCCACAAAGGCTATACTGTTCTTTACTAAGATCCCTTGATTAAAAACCCAAGTGTTGAGTAATCTTGCTGCTCCCACCCATCCGAAACCCTCCCCCCGTCTGCTGATTCCATCCACTTCTGCTTCCTTGTCCTCGCCTCCTATGAAGACGTGGACCTGACATCTGCATTTGCGTGATCTGGCCATACACACGCACAAATCCGTACGAACGGTAGCCCGGGAGGGTCTCGGGATGGGGAGCACCAAGGAGAGAGCTGGGGAGCTGGGGATTGCCTTTCTCCTGCTAGTACTTGGAATATTCCACACAGAAATGAGCCTCGGGCATGAATCGTGAATCAGGCTCTGGGTTCTAGATGCAAACTTCCTTTGTTAGTTGTTACACAGTGTGCCAGAGAGCCAGGACTGGCCGGCCTCCATGGAGCAAACTGGGAAGACCTCTTTTGACTCCAGCGGGTAAGGACAGAGTTTCCTGGGCTGGCAAATCGGTACTGGCCAACCCAGCCCCCAGCCTCCCGGCAAACACCACAGGGCTTCTGTGGCTGTCTTCCAGGCCCCCACATGGCCATTGCCAAGGTGGGGGGCCCCACAAGGCGTTGCTTCAAATTTTACCTGTGAGCGTCACTGCATTTCCAAAATGTCTCCTCCTTGGGGGGCCCGCGTGGCTCGGTCGGTTAATCGTCCAGCTCTTGATTTCAGCTCAGGTCATGATGTCACAGTTGGTGAGATTGAGCCCCGTGTCAGGCTCTCTGCTGACAGCGTGGAGCCTGCTTTGGATTCTCTCTCTGCCTCTCTCTCTCTCTCTCTCTCTCTCTTCAAAAATAAATACATAAACAAAAGAAGTTTTCCTCCTTAACAATGGAAATGGATCTTCAGACTTCTCAGAAATATCAAGTAGAAGCTCTCTCATCGAAAAGTAACATCCTTGAAATCTGGGGCGCTTTGTTAGATGGCCTAGCCCATTTTCCGCTTCCGGACAGGGCCGCCCTAAGATGCCTCCGAGAGATGAGGCGTTTCCTTGGTCGAGGTCTCCCGGGGAGATGTCCCACCTCCTCCATTGCAGACGCAGGTATTTCTAGGGATCATCCCTCTCCAGAAGGTTTTGCGGAACGAAATCAAAACCTTCCTGTGCTCACGGAGAGTATTTCCGGGGCCTGGTCCTGAGGACGAGGTGAACGTGTCATCCTGCCTTAAAGATCACATCCTCAGGGAGGCCCAGAGCCCTTGGAAAATGTGCTTCTTAAGAAAGATAGATATCGTTTCATCTGTGAAGACGCATTGTGGCTGAAACTGTATATTCCTTTCTTACCAGGAAACTGCTTTTAGCTTATTTAACATTAGTGAATGAGGTAGCAGACATCTCTCGCGAGGTCTCTTAGGGAAAACAAACACACCAACTTGAAAGCCGGCCGCATTCTCGCTCGTCCCGGCGTGAGGTATCCATGATTCTATGACATATGTGGCAGTGGTCTCTCGTGAAAGCTGGGGAGTCGTGTCACAGCCACCGGGCTACGTGAAGGACTGCACGCCAAACAGAATCAGAGCATTTTGCTGCTGAAAACCACGATGGAGATTACATAGACCAAATTCCTCTCTTGGCAGTAAGGACCCCGGGGCCTGAGGACCAGCGTTCCAGCCGCTTGACGTTTGCTCTGGTGACCTTCCATAGGGCCGGGAGGCCTCTCTTGACTCTCCTGTGCACACAGGCTCCGAGGTCCGGTTTGGCCTCCTCTCCCCCACTCGGCATTCCTGATCTGGCAGACAGCTCGCTTTCCATTGAGGTCCAGGGGCCTAGGACTCCTGGGGACCCTACATCACAAGCAAGAGAAAGCAAATCCGGTCTCATCCTTTGAAAGACTGCCCCGTTTGGACAGATAAGCCGGGAGTCTCCCCGAGCAAAACAGGCAAAAAACCTGCCCTGCATCACAAGGTGCAACCATCAAATAGGCATGGACAAATGGCACAGAATGAAACTCAAAGAGAATAGATGGTTAGGTGTCTTTGTTTTGTTTTCCCAAAGTCCATGTTACCTTCTTTCAGACTATTGGTTTCTTTCTAAAGACTGTTTTTTCTACCACAGGAGAAACTGTGGTGGGTCTTTCTTTCTGTCTTTCTGTCTTTCTGTCTTTCCTTCCTTCCTTTTTCCTCTTTCTTTCTTTCCTTCTTTCTTTTGTTCTTTCTTTCTCTCTTTCTCTCTCCTTCTTTCCCTCTATCTCCTTCTCTCTCTCTTTCCCTCTTTCTCTCTCCCTGTCTCTTGCTCTCTCTCTCTTTCTATCCCTCTTTCTCCCTCTCTCTTTTCCTTTCTCCCTTTCTGTCTCTCTTTGTTTCTTATTTTTATCTTCACAACTTGCTTCAGGGCTGAACGCAGGGAAGGCCAAGGAGGAGAAATCCTTCTGCCTTGTACGTGGGACGCTTGGCCACCTGTGCACCATGGAGCAAAATAACAACAAAGCACAGTATTGACCAACTGCAAAGAATCCTTCCTTCACCCTCTCTCCCCACCCTTTGGCAAAAGCCTGGGTAAATAGGTACATTTGGTGCCAGGACTTAAAGGTCAACAGATTCCTGCTTTGTCAGAGGAACCTGGAAATCGAGTCAGTGGACTTCATGGGAACACCATACGTTCTCGCTCCATGGGTGCTTGAGCCTAAGGATTAGGAGTAGAAGGATATCAGGGAAGCCTTCCAAGAACATATGCAGCAGACGTTTGGTGCTCTGGTGAGGCCTGGGGCCATCTGAGACGTGGACAATACCATCTCAGCTGACCTCAACCCGTGGGTTGGGTACTGGGCGGCAGACTTCTTCTGGAAAGGCCATTACAGATTCTCCAAGTCATCAGTGATGGGAGAATCCTAAGATAGCCCCCAGGATCCCTAGACCCCAGTGTGCATGCCTCGCATAATTCCCCCACCCTTAGCCGGGGGGCGGGGGGGACGGACAGGACCCGTGAACACCGGTGGAGTGTCATTCATCTGAGTAGGCTACATCATATGGCAAAGATGAAGGGAGTTTGCATGTGTTATTAGAGGCCTTGCTCTGTCAACTTTCCTGAAGGACATTATCCTGCATGGACCTGACTTCATCAGATGAGTGAGGGACTACAGGTCAGAGTTAAAAGAAGTCAGAGAGTTCTCAGGCAGCAGAGACATTCTTCTGCTGACCTGGCAGAAGCAAAGGGCCACATTAAGGAGAGAACTACGTAGGGGGCAGTGATGGATGGTCTCTCAAAGCGGAAGGCCTCAGTCTCACAACCGCAAGGACCTGAATTCCGCTAACGACCAGTGACTTTAGAAAGGGATCCCCAGGCCTCAGATAAGAATCACAGGCCTGCCTGACACCTTGACTGCAGCCTGTGAGACCCTGAGCAAAGAGCCCAGCTCTGCCATGCTGTGGGACTGCCACAGTCTGCCACAGACTGCTGTGGGCCGTGTTAAGCTGCTAAGTTTGAGGTCATCTGCTGGTGGCCGAGAAAACCCCTACATCGCCCTAGAATTGCAGAGAGAAAATGCGCCCGACGTTTTCCCCACCGCTTCTCCGTATCCATATTTTCTGGGCCCACTTTTCCCCGTCAAGGCGAATGTTCAAAGCAGGCTGCTGTATGGATGGGGGAGCGGGTACTGAGAAGGCCTCCCAACGTCGCTACACCTGGCACCTTTGGGTTAGAGAAAGTCCGGTTGATGCCGTAGAAGGCGTTCTGAGAAAAAGTAGCTCATTAGACCCCTTTGTGGGGGGTTACCATCCTTCATATTAAATGACCAGGTGACTAGATATCTCTAGTGTAGTCACAGGCTGCAGAGATATTCCTAAATGGGGCAAGTGACTCTAACCAGAAAGCAAAACATCTATCCGTAATCACTAACCCAGGCAGCTAAACGGGCCTGAGCTTAGAACCAGACCTGGGGCAAGGGCTGCTCGTCTGTGCGGGGAGGCCCTGTCCCCAAGCATTGTGGCTACTGACGCTTAACGGCCTCGCTGGCTCAGGGTTGACAACTCATCGGTGGGCAACTTCCTGGGATTACCCACCATCCGATCCCTGCGTTGGACAGAGGAGGAGACTGAGGCCCCGGAAGGTTGGCTGCCTCTCCCAAGCCCCCACCCCAGTCAGAAGCAGCAGGGGCAGGACCAGCCCGCAGGGCTCTCAGCCATTTCCCGTGGTCACCTTTCCTCTAGCACAAAATGACCCAAGCGCTGCCCGTTGGTTAAACCAGCCCTCAAGCAGACAGACCCTGGCTCAGTCTGTACCTCACTGTCCTTGCTCCGGAAGCACAAAGCCGGCTCCCCTGGGCCGACTTGCCTCCCCCTGCCTGTGCTGTCAGCTCCAGAATCCCCAGGAACTATGTAAAGATGAAATGGCCCGGTCACTCCAAGATCCAGACCTCCCTGGGTAAAGCTTCCTGGGGCCGCAGTAACAGAGTACCCCGGAGTCAGGGGCCTTAGACGACAGAAATGTATTCCCCGGCTGTTCCGGAGGCCAGGAGTCTGAAATGGAGGTGTTGGCAGAAACGTGCTCCCTCTGAAAGTTCTAGGGGAGGACACTTCCTTGCCTCTTCCGGCTTCTGCTGGCTGCAGACAAGCCTGGGCAGCCCGTGGCTGGTGGCTACACCACTTCTGTCTCTGCCTCCACCTTTACGTGGCCCCTTCCCTCCGTGTCTGTACGTCTCAGCGTCTTCTGTTCTTATAAAGGCACCAGTCATATTAGGTTTGGGGTCCACCCAGATCCAATAAGACACCCAAATCCAATAAGGCCTCATCTTAATCTTACTAATTACATCTGCCAAGACCCTCTTTCCAAATAAGGCCACACTCTGAGACTCTGAGTGGGCACGCATCGGGAGGGACACTATTCAAGCTGGTATAGTCGTGTTATATGTATGCTCAAGGCTAGTTCAACCAGCTGCCCTGAGAGTAGAGATAGACTGTAGGTGCAACCCCTCCATCACTCCCCTCCCCAGCCCACCCCCACCAGGACTCGTCACCCAGACCCAGAAATTAGAGACTTTGGGCTTGGAAATAGCTCAAAGAACATCCAGACACCGGAGGCACAAGAGAATTACCTGGGAAGATTTTGGAAACACCAGTGTCCAAACCCAGCCCCAAAGATTCCAATTCAACTGGTCGGAGGTGTGGCTTGCACGGCGATCATTTTTAAAGCACCCAGAGGATGGTAACATGAAGTCAAGATTGAAAACCCACCAATCTAGCCCAACGGCTTACTTTTCGGACGAACACTTGAAGCAGGCAAAAGGTTAGCCATTCCCTCCCCTCCATTCACTGCTATCTCCGAACTAGAAGCTGCCAGTTCTCTGACCGGAATGTCCCGCTCCCTCTAGACGGTACAAGGCCCTGAAGTCGACAGAACAGGGTCTCTGCGGTGGTCTGCACCCTCCATTCATGAGAAAGAAGCAAGTAAGGCTCCTCCAGGCCCATGAGGCAAGATGGCCGTCCCCTCACTGTGTCGCAATGCACACCCAGGGCCTAGGGGACCGCATACACTTGTGCAGGCTTTGCAAACTGAATGCTATATGAATGTGCTTTATCATTTCTCTTATTTCATTCGTGGCAACATCCCCTCAGCAACCTTGTAAACATCTAAGTGCCCACTTGCCCGATTGGTCTCCATTGTACATATTCTTAGGCATCTTTCTGGCCACCATTCTCTTTTCTCATTGTAACCACACATTTTTTTAAAAGCAAGAAGTGGGGTGCCTGGGTGGCTCAGTCGGTTATGCATCCGACTCTCGGTTTGGGTTCAGGTCACGACGTCAATGGTTGATGAGTTTAAGCCCTGCATTGGGCTCTGGGCTGACGGCACAGAGCCTGCTTGGGATTCTCTCTCTCCTTCTCTTTCTGCCCCTCCCCCTCTCTCTCCCTCTCTCTCTCTTTCTCTAAAAGCAAGAAACACTTCTTTTCTCTTCTTTGTCATCTGTTTTCCTACTCATTCCAGGATCATACTCGATACAACAAATTCTTCTTTCCCCCTGCCTGAGCTAGCAAAAAATCCCAAAGTATACATTGGAGGCCCATCCAACATCCAAAGCACTGCCAGATGACCCTAATGTTTTCTTTCAAAGAATATTCTTTCGGGACTAGTGACTCATTTGTGAACTACACGAAACACACACCCACACGCACGCACACGCATACATACATACATACAGAAAATAAGGCGAAATAGAAATGGAAAGATTCCGATGGAGGCAAGACCAGGCCCACCGTCCCGTCTCCTTTCCAACCCTAGGTGCCTCCCTAACCCATTTTCTCCTTCCTCTTGGCTCCGAACTTGGTCGAACCCAAGAGGATGAGGAGGGGGAACCCCGTGACAGGACCAGGCCTCAACACCTCAGCCTCGGACAGACTGAAAGGTCAAGAGGCAAAAACCCTTGTTAAGATAACTTCTGTTTTTCTTTTGCTTCTTTTACTCCAGTTCACACCGTTGGGAAAGTGGGTACACGTTTAAGAAGACCACTGCATGCATACATTTCAAAAACTCTGCCACATCACGTGACCAGAGAGGGCCTGGCAGCCGGCACTGCCCAGAGCTCACAAGCCGTCCAGCGCCTCTGGAGCCCACGCCTGCCATTCACGAACCTCAACACCAGGCAATTTGTAGCTGTGTCTACTTCTTGGGCTTCCTGAAAGACCCCTCAGGCACCAGAAAGTACTGACATACCTGTGGTGTGAGCCACAGTCACCTCCACCCCTGCGGGGAGTCCCTCACCCCTCCCTGCCTTCCCTCTTCCTCCTTTCCCTTCTTCCCCTTCCTCCACCTTCTTCTTCCTGTGAGTCCTCTTCTGGAAAAATCCAAGGTCTGCCTCCCTTTCGGCTCTTTCATTTCTTCTGAGCAGAAGGCTGTGGATAAAATCCTTCCTGGTCCACTTCCTGTGCGGTTGCAAGGAAGGTGCCTTCCGGTTTGACCACAGGCTGTCCGACGGCCTTCCTTTACTAAGGAGCACTTCCAAGAAATCAGCACCCCAGGATGCAAAAACAGTGCAAAGCACCTCGGGGAGGGTCGAGGCTGAGCACCGCCTCGCAAAACGGTCATCAGGGTTTTCCCGTTCTCAGGCAGCACAGTAGCTGAGCCCCGGGTCGCTTGGCAGGTCTGAGGACTGGGGGGCAGTTGGTGGGAGCCACGTCCAGGCTCCCTGGCCGCTTTTTGATATAGTTCTACGGTAAAATCAATGGATGGATTTATTGGGTGCTTGGCAACTAATTGGGGAACAACTAAGTAGGTTGTCAGACTTGGCCCCAGCCCTTGGCCCCAGTCCAAGGCACAGGCCCTCCATCCTTGGGTGCGGGCAAGTAACCGAAAGAAGGTTTGTGGGGACACAGCCCGGGCATGGAGGTGAGACAGTGCCTGCCCCCACCGACCACGGCCCCCTCCTTCCAAGCCCAGGGCTGTGAGCAGACCACAAGGCAGCTCAGGGAGGTGTGCCGGCCCGAGAGCCAGGGCTGGTGAGGAGAGGAAGCGGAAATCTCAGACGCCTCATGATCCTAGGGACTTGTGCCTTCCATGAAACCCTCATGCATCTCCGAGCCGTCAGGGCGTTGGGCTCCAGGAGGGAGCACCAGGCTCGTGGGCTTGGAGAGGAAGAGGCCAAGGAGCGGCCCGAGGGGCCTTGGCTCCTGAAGCCCATGAAACAGTGCCCACCCCCCCCCCATCTGGTTTCACAAACAGGAAGTGGCTGAGTTGTGTTTGAGGTAGTCTTGACCAGGAGCCTCTTGTCCTCGAGAGCACTTTCCGTGGTTGGACAGAAAGCCGCAGGAGAGAGCAGAAGCCCCACCACAGACATCCTGCAGCGCATCAGAAAATACAGCCCAACTTGGGTGTGGACCTTCTGGAAGCTGGGCAGAGACCATCAGGAGCATTTTACGCTTTGCTTCTCTGGCCCTGGAAAGCCCCTTTGACGGGTGGGCTGCCCTTGAATGACCCCAGGAAGGCTGGACTGGGTATGATGTCCTGAAGCTGAATCTGCATCAGACCAGGATGGGGGCGGGGGGGGGGGGAGGATGTGGGTCAACCCAGCTGGTACCTGCCTGGAGCCCGAGGTGGGATGAGACCCCCGCCCCCTGCCCACTTCCGGGCATGAAAGGAAACGCCACCTAGTGGTGAGAATGAGGACAACGGGGCCTGGGTGGACCTCTGGCTGTGGCTTGAGCACCACTCACATTGATTTCCCTGCTTTTCCACGACTCAGGGCCTCAAGCACATGTCACACAACTGAAAACTGTGTCTCGGGGCCAGATGGGAAGGGTCCCGATGGAGCCATCAGCCCACTGTGGAGTCCATCCGGTTCCCAAGGTATCTGGACCAGCCCACAGTGACTTACCAAAGGGGACAGCTGAGCAGTTAGTGGCCACCATCCCATGGGGAGTTGGGGGGTGGGGAGGGGGCTTCGTTACCCGGAAGCAGGTGGTCAGGGCATAACTGCCTTCCCCTCCTGGAGAAAAGTTCAAGGTCCTATGAACCTGTCCATTTTGACAGGACCCATATAAGAGAAAATACAGGAAAAAATTAGGTGTATGCAGCCAGCTGCATTACAGCTTTCGTGGAGAACTTCTAAGTACACCGATTTCTCCTTGACCTCGAGCTATCGTTCCCATTTTCCAGATAAGAAGAGCAAGACTCCAGAGAGATCAAATGATTATTCAGACGTGTCAGAGGTATCGAGGGCAGATTTAGGACCCTGCGTCTGCTGCTGTTTGGTTTTTGGGTTTTTTAAACATCACCCCTGCTTCAAAGCTCCTCACAGGGAAGAGGTTAGTACCATGTTGAACTTGTTAGCACTTAATGCCAGATAAGGGAAAAGCAAGCAAGCAAACACAAACCTCAATGCTATTTGAACACCCTTTTACAAAACCAAGGAATGTCCTGAGCAATGACCATTGCTCTCCTCCTGGTATGATGATCCGGGGCCCTGAGGGAATCCGGAAGATTTAACGGCTTCCCAGGGCCCTAGCAGGTGTACATAAAGTATTTAGTAGTAGAAGGTTCGGGCTTCAGAAAGGAGCCTGACTCAGGTTCCCAAGCGTTAGCCAACTGGAAGGACGGCTTTGCCGGGGACAGAGCCCAGCAGGTTAGCTGAGTAGTGGCCTCTGATGGCCACTGTCCTTGTCCACTCGCCCGGGAGTACATCGAGGAACCCATTACAGAGGGGAAGGGGAGGAAGAGAGGGGGAGCAGATGTCATCAAGAAACTTCTCAGGAAGCCTCAAAGCGGGGATTCATTCACTGAGTGCCCTCAGTTGCATTCTGTACGGCATGTTTTGAAAAACAAGCATATTTTGTTTCAGAACCGACATTGTGATAAAGACTTTAAGCCAGCGAACAGCCCTGGAATATTTCTCACCTTCCCCACAAAGGAACAGCCTCTTAGGGGCCTGTGAACGGGCCATGGAGGTAGGAAAGAGGAGTGGGTGCTGGCCAGGGACTACCCACTTTCCTACAACCACAGTGAAACCTAGAACAGTCTGAGGACCTCGGCTGTGGCCACCTGGACAAGGTCGGGTCACACGTGTCTTTTCTGACCTCTGTAAGTCTCCATTAAAATGCCTTTGTGGCTCACAGTACAAATACAGATTATTTCTAATTTCATTACCAACCAAATCTCTGGTTTGACGTTGCTCTCGTCGTTTTAAAGGAAGCCGTCCCTGTCCATTTTGTTTCTTGACATCTAAGTGAGGCAGGCAAAGCGAAAAAAGATCAAAGATCTTGGTTTCATGTACAAGCGCCCAGAGAACAAATGTTTACTTAAAAAGAAAATTGAGCACTCAGCATCAACCAAATGCTACAGCCAACTGGACAAGGGGGTTTCTGTAAAATGTATATAAACGTCAAAGGAACACAGTCTGGTCGCGAATGCTCAGACCCAAAGGGTTCTTGATGAGTATCTGTACAGAACCTGCCGTGTTGTCTCCTCGCCTTCAGGTGGAGCCAGGAAGCCCAGCCCACACGCACGGCAGGTGGAAGGCTGGCTGCAGGGGACGGTGGCGGGGAGGCCACAGGTACACCAGAGCACTCTTTGAGCCGATAGTTTCCACTTCCTCCCCAACTTGACCAGTTACCAGAACTGCCCAAGAGTAGTCACCACGAATCCAGCCTTTCTGGAGTTTCCCTGCCCGACGTCAAAATGCCACTGTAAAGGGCAGAGAAGCAACGACGACCAGGCCAGCCCCACACCGCATCACTGCCGAAGAAGCCCAGTGTTGGGTCTGAGACAGGGCGACCCTTGGAAGGAATCGAAGCGTGTTTGGCCCACACTTCATCCCAGGGCGGGAGGATTCTCCAAAGTGCAGCTGTGAGCTGCACCTCATGAGTCGGGGGGTCTCCTGAGTGGGGTGGGGGGAGCGAGAGAAAGCATCAGAAAGGAAACTGGAACAAAAGACACATGATTGGCCCTCTCCTCTCCTGCCCGCCCTGAACCCAGAGGCAGCTGGCATCACCAGGGCGGAAACAAGGCAGAGAAGGGATGCCCCACGGCTCCCGGTCCCCACTGGTCCCTGTGGGTCCTTGCAGGTCTCTGGACTCCAATTCTCCACCTGTGGAACCTGTTCGCAAGCATCCTCCAGCAGCCCTTCAGTGCCGAACCTTTCTGTGTGTCTTACGTCCTCTATGGATGATCATCAAGGCATTACTAACATGTGCCGTCACCAAGTTCGTATGAGTGGAGTTGTATGCCGTGCGAGTGTCTGCGAGAGACTAACAAACGGGAAGAGGTTCACCAACAAGTTATTAGCAGTTATTTAGGTGGAGTGAAATTTTAGGCGATGGTTTTTCTTCCTTAGACTCTCTGACATCGTTTTAAAATA
Source organism: Acinonyx jubatus (assembly GCF_027475565.1). Taxonomy (NCBI): domain Eukaryota; kingdom Metazoa; phylum Chordata; class Mammalia; order Carnivora; family Felidae; genus Acinonyx; species Acinonyx jubatus. Next base: position 10,567,304 of record NC_069384.1, read on the forward strand.
TTGGGGCGCCTGGGTGGCGCAGTCGGTTAAGCGTCCGACTTCAGCCAGGTCACGATCTCGCGGTCCGTGAGTTCGAGCCCCGCGTCAGGCTCTGGGCTGACAGCTCAGAGCCTGGAGCCTGTTTCCGATTCTGTGTCTCCCTCTCTCTCTGCCCCTCCCCCGTTCATGCTCTGTCTCTCTCTGTCTCAAAAATAAATAAACGTTGAAAAAAAATTTTTTTAAAAAATAAATAAAAATAAAATATTAAAATAGGCATGTATCACCGTGTGACTACAAAAACAATCTTTTCATTCTGAAGAAACTTAAACTCCTATTTTGGGGGAGAGAAACAAGCTGTATATGACTATGAAAACTATCAGGGACAGACCAATTTTTTAACTGTTGAAGGAGGAATTGAACCCACATCTAATTTGCTTTGAAACTGGAAACTCAAGGGGCGCCTGGGTGGCTCGGTCGGTTAAGCGGCCGACTTCGGCTCAGGTCATGATCTCACGGTCCGTGAGTTCGAGCCCTGCGTCGGGCTCTGTGCTGACAGCTCGGAGCCTGGAGCCTGCTTCAGATTCTGTGTCTCCCTCTCTCTCTGCCCCTCCCCTCTTCATGCTCTGTCTCTCTCTGTCTCAAAAATAAATAAATGTTAAAAAAAAAAAACTTAAAAGAAATTGGAAACTCAAAATCACATGCCCCAACATCGTGGGTTACGGTGTCCACGAATGCCAAAGGAGTAAGTTAATGTCAACTGGACAACTGGCATGCATCACAATAGATACTGGTATTATTCAGATACACAAGTGAGTTGACAAGTCACAAGGCCATGTATCATCTGGGTCGAGTGGATCTCACTACGATATGGTGTTATTAAAATATGGGCACGATGGCTATTGGAAGGAAAACAAAAGACCACTCACAAAGAATACATTCTTTTTTTTTTAATTTTTGTAAATGTTTATTTTTGAGAGAGAGACCGACAGACAGTGAGTGGGGGAGGAGCAGAGAGAGGGGGAGACACAGAATCCGAAGCAGGCTCCAAGCTCCAAGCTGTCAGCACGGAGCCCGACCCGCGAACCGTGAGATCGTGACCTGAGCCGAAGTCGGACGCTCAACCGACTGAGCCACCCAGGCGCCCCACAAAGAATACATTCTCATCACAGCCTAGCTCGTACCACTGAGAAATAAGACAGCTTCACTTCATTCTTTTTGCAACATCTGAATATGCATGTTCAATCTCCTGGTCTGCTGGACACGTATTCATGAACTCGTCCCTAGCATAAGCATTGTTCAAGTATCTCCAGATGCCAGTCATTTCAGAAGGAAATTCAAAATCTCTGTATCTCTTGGCCACGATCTGAAAATCAAGAGGAAATAATCAGCAAAGGAAAAACCCACTAGTGTAGGCCATCAGATCAGACAATCCATTCTTTTGAGGTGTGTGATGTATTCTCTTTCTCGAGTCCTGACGCATTCTTCCTAAAGCCAGTCAGGTTACCCCAAATTACACGCCAACCTTGCATAGGGCCTACGGGGGATGGGAAAGCTCATGAAAGTACTGGGCTCAAAACAGCGACTCCACATAGCCCTGCCCACCAATTTATCCCAGATGAATTGGGATCCACTGGTACAAATTCAGTCTCTGGTGGACTTCTCCTCGTGTTGCTGGCAGTTTTGACTTTGTGTGTTCTGCTTGCTGTGTTATTTGGTGCCTAAAGATTCGTGAAGATCTTCCCTTTAGGTTGTGCCAGGATCACCGTGAAATGCTCTCTTTTTCCTGCTTGCTGAGCCTCACCTCCTGAAATCCCAGATATCTGCGCATATTATTTCTGCAGATTTCCATCATTCTGCCACTGAACACATCACCTCATTGTCAACAAATGGACACAAATCCTTGTCCTCCCGGAAATGGTAGATGTGAGGACAGGGCAATTGAGAGTGAGCATCATGGGAACCACAACAGTGGGGGATGCTTCCTCTGGCTCCAGGGGCCCCGTTGGGGAATGCGCCACAAAGGAGGGTGATACTGTGGGAGACGCTATCAGTTAACTGGGGCCACTGTGACAAAGTACTACAACCTGGGTGGCTTAGAACAACAGAAGCTTCTTCTCTCACGCTCCTGGAGGCCAGAACTCCAAAATCAAGGAGTCAACAGGACACATTCCCTCCGGAAGTTCTAGGGAAAGGTCTCTTCTCTCCCCAGCTTCTGGTAGTTTCTCCCTCTGTGTGTCTCTGTGTCCAAATTACCTTTTTTTTTTTTTATAGGGACACCAGTCCTATTGGATAGGGGTCCCACTCTACTCCACTATGACCTCATCTTAACGAATTACATCTCCGAAGATACCATTTCCAAATAAGGTTATGTCCTGAGGTGCTGGGGATTCGGACTTCAACATATGAATGGGGGTTGGGGAGGCGGTGCAATTCATCCCCGAACAGGAACCCAGAGCCACAAAGGCCTGGTCTGCGTTGTCTCCTGTTGCATTGGTTTCTGGGATGTGTGGCTGAACTGAACATGGGACTTCACACAAATTAGAAGACCTTGGGACCTGATTATGCAGATTTTGCAGGCTAGAAGCCGCTGATGCAGCAAAACAAGACCAGATGCCTGTCAGAAACCCTCCTCAATTGTTTAATATCTTGCTTCAATTCAACTTTAAGGATATTAATGTTAAGAATTCCTTGGGGCGCCTGGGTGGCTCAGTCAGTTGAGCGTCCGACTTCGGCTCAGGTCATGATCTCGCGATCTGTGAGTTCGAGCCGCGTGTCGGGCCCTGTGCTGACAGCTCAGAACCTGGAGCCTGCTTCGGATTCTGTGCCTCCCTCTCTCTCTGCCCCTCCCCCCGCTCATGCTCTCTCTCTCTCTCTCTCTCTCTGTCTCTCTGTCAAAAATAAATAAACTTAAAAAAAATCTTTTTAAAAAGAATTCCTTTTACGTATTATTTTATTTATTACTCCTGGTTTATATTTGCCTATTTTTTTTATTTTAACAGTTTTTTAACGTTTATTTGCTTATTTTGAGAGAGAGAGAGAGAGGGAGCATGCACGCGCGCGCGCGCACACACACACACACACACACACACACACACACACGGGGGAGGGGCAGAGAGAGGGAGAGAGAGAATCCCGAGCAGGCTCCACACTGCCAGCACAGAGCCTGATGCCTGGCTGCATCTCATGAACTGTGAGATCACGACCTGAGCCAAAGCCCGGAGACAGAAGCTTAACCGACTGAGCCACCCAGGTGCTCCTAATTTTTAATATTTCTGAGAAAGTTTTTAAAAAAAAAAATTTTTTTTTTACATTTATTTTTGATAGAGAGAGACAGAGCACAAGTGGGGGAGGGGCAGAGAGAGAAGGAGACGCAGGATCCAGGCTCCGAGCTGTCAGCACAGAGCCTGACGCGGGGCTCGAACTCATGAACTGTGAGATCATGACCTGAGCCGAAGTCGGACACTTAACCGACTGAGCCGCCGGGGCGCCCCTCTGAGCAAGTTTTTTAAGTGTCTGCCTCCTATAGAAGTGATCTTCTTTTTATGGTACATTTTCTGAATTTAATACTTTGTTTTCTGTCTTTCTGTGTTTGTGTATGTTTCTTTTTCTGGTAACTTCGAAGCTTATGGTCTGTTTTAACTCTTCCTGTGGTTTCCTATATAACTTTATCGATTTTTTTTTTTTTTTAACGAGTTCAAGCCCCACATCAGGCTCTATGCTGACAGCTCAGAGCCTGGAACCTGCTTCAGATTCTGTGTCTTCCTCTCTCTCTGCCCCTCCCCGACTTGTCCTCGGTCTCTCTCCCTACATAGCTTTAAATAACAGAGATTCTCTATTTCTTGACTTGTCAAGTTTAGATGATATCTACTCACTCCTGATTTTGACAAATAAGGAAATTAGTACAACTACAGTTTTTCCTATTTCTTCTTCCTTATCTCCCTTCCATTGGTTGTAAAAACATCCAAGTTGACTATGTTCTGATTCTGTTCTGTAACTATTATAACATTGTTTGGTCTTAGTTCTGTCTTTGGATTTAAATAGGTTCTATGTTTATCACCAACCCTTTTAACCACCCACCTTCTCTGTTCCGGGGTTCTTACTTTCAGTATCATTTTATTACTATATTCATCATAAAGAAACTTTATTTTAAAAAGAAAAAAAAAAAAAACAGCCCAGGAGTACTTAATTTGTTAAGACCAGAAGCCCAGCTAAAAACAATTTACCTGGATAGGAAATTCTTACATCATGCATTCTTTCCTTTAAGTCTCTGTAACTATTAAACCACTGTTTTCTGGTTTTAATGTGGTCATGAAGACATAAGAGGCAAGTCTGAATTTCTTCCCCCTGGAGACGGCTTTCCTATTTATTACTAATATTACTGCTATTATTATTATTATGGTCTGGACACCCAGAGTGTCCTATCTGACCCCTAAAGTTCAGTAATTTATCAGGTATGTCATCGTGTGTTGATTATTCTGGACTATATTTTTCCAAACATGGCATGTTGCTTAAACTGAAGGTTCAGATCATCCTTTAGTGCAAAATAAATTTTCCCTTCTTCTTTTCTTTCCTTTCCTTTCCTTTTCTTTTCTTTTCCCTTTCCTGTTCTCTGGCTCCTGATTCTATACATCTGGGAAATTGCTGAGCATTTTTATCCCTGTGCTTGTCCATTCAATTTTGGAAACTGTTCTAGGGCTTACCCTCCAGACCCCTGACAAATTTCTGCAATGTCTTGTTCTATGTCTCGCTTAAATGTACCTTATTTCTGAAGCTATTTTTTAAATTTTTTTAACATTTATTTATTTTTGAGAGACAGAGAGAGACAGAGCGCAAGCAGGGGAGGGGCAGAGAGAGAGGGAGACACAGAATCTGAAGCAGGCTCCAGGCTCCGAGCAGTCAGCACAGAGCCTGACGCGGGGCTCAAACTCACGAACCTCGAGATCATGACCTGAGCTGAAGTCGGACGCTTAACTGACAGAGCCACCCAGGTGCCCCTGAAGTTACTTCATTTGTCTTTAAGGGTTTGGGGTTTTTTTCATGATTTTCATGTCCTCTGTGATATCATATATATTTTTTGATATCTTGTTCCTGTCTCTGAGCTTCTTCTCGAAAGATCCATGTTCTTTTTCATGTCTCAGAGGCCACAGAGAAGTATCTGACTCGAATGTATTCTCATCTACTGGAGCAGTGCTTCATCAGAAATGTGTTTCTCACCTGCCTTTTCCTTTTTCTGTGCCTTCTCTTTCTTTTTTCCCCCCTCCCTCTTGATCATCTCTAGCCACATAGAGGTCCCACTTGGATTCTTTCTGGTTATTAATTGTCTTTTAATGAGGCAGATCTAGTGGAGTTAGCATTTCTTTTTTTTTTATGTTTATTTATTTTTGAGAGAGAGAGAGAAAGACAGAGCACGAGCGGGGGAGGGGCAGAGGGAGAGAGGGAGACGCAGAATCTGAAACAGGCTCCAGGCTCCAAGCCACCAGCACAGAGCCCCACGCGGGGCTCGAACTCATGGACCTCGAGATCGTGACCTGAGCCGAAGTCGGCTGCTCAACCGACTGAGCCATCCAGGCGCCCCCGGAGTTATCACTTCTTAAAAATACTGTGGAGGGCAAAGAGAGTGAGACAGGGTAGCTGGAAGACCAATTTGGATGTTTACCCTCAAACACTCTCTCACCAAACACTGCTCTATGCGCCGCTCCACAGACAAATTCGGGTTAGGGTCAAGGTCAGAGTCAAGGTTAGAGTTAGGACACCCTCCACTCCGAGGCTCTCAGATTAGGCAGGAGGTCACCACGGCTAAAAATAAAGCTCAGGAAATTTACAGTCCCTCTTTTGACGGGTTCCAGGACTGTTTCTTTCCTCTGCTCGGCAGCCAAAAGCACATTCCCTCTCTCCATCTCGTCTCCCTGTTCCTTCAGATTAGGGGATGGACGGCAGGACACAAAGATGACGCCTCTGCATGGTTCCTCCTTCAACTCTGCCTCCCCGGAGACCTCAGATGGAAAATGATCTGCGTGGGGCTGTTTCCTGCTTCTCTTCTCATGGCCCCGGTCCTCAAAGAAGTCTGGGTTGGGCATTTCAAGACTGTACTATTTACTTTTAGAGAAACCTGAACTTCACTAAAGATAGAGAGAAACCTGCCTCAGCCCTGTGACACCTCACACCGGACAACGTTTCTTAGTCTCTGAACTGGTATCCTGTCCTATTCCAGTTTTATGAAAGACGAAGCTTTGCTCTGTTTTTTCCTATTGCTTGTGTTGGGTTTTAAGAAGGAGAATAGTCCTTTAGTCTCTCATCTTTTATCATACATTCTTTTAGACGGAGTCTCATTTCCTTTCAGAAGGTATTCCATCCTGAAAGATTATTAAGCTATTTTGGTATTTTGGATGTCCAATGGCTTTGAAAGATTTGGCTCTCGGGTCAAATATTGGGCTGTTTTATTTGACTCTCAAGTTTACCCCCTTTTAGTTCTACCGAAATCTAAAATACTCTTTCCTCGTGGGAGATGAACAAGTGGCAATCAGTGCTGAACGGTCGGAGCATCTCTCCTGCTTCCCCCAACCTCCACGTACTGCTGTGAGGCTACACTGGTCATGGCAATGACTACAACACGTTCGCTAAAGGGACTAAACCAAAACACAACTATGTGAATATCTGCTTGGAAACTGGCTCCCAAATAGAGGAGGTTTTGACGAGTTGAGATGCTTTCGTTACATTTTAGATGCCGGGGACCTGGCAAAGCTATTGAAAAAAACATGCGCTTGAGGGCTCAGCCACATCTTCAAGGCTTGGATTTCAAGTTGGTATCCCTCAAGCCCAACAAGGATGAGAGAAGAAGGAAGAGAAATGGGACAAGAGTTGGGAAAGGAATCAGGAAGGAAGAAGAAAATACAGGAAGGAAAGGCAAGACAACCAGGGGCAGCTGGTATAGCCTACAGGAGCATCAGCACCACAGATTATGTGATCCTCATTTGTGAGTTTCTAACTGGCAATTACATGAGTTATGAAATTACAGGGTCCTTGACTTGTATCCCCCTCTTGCCCATCTCCCCCATCTTTATACCGAGGACCCAGGTTTGAACTTGAGGGGATTTTAATCATCAAGATGCCCCAGAACAAGGCTTGGGTTTCTTCCTGGGGCCTCTGAGGCTACAGAGGGTCAAGAACATTGCAGTGGTGATAATGATAATAACAACTGATGAGACGTGAAGGCTGGGGGCACTACTTAGAGACCACCATAACTCCAGAGGCCAGGGGTAGGGCCATCTACTTTGGAATCTCCGGGTCGCCCCTAGAAGTTCTGATTTAGTAGACCAGAGGCTGGACTGGAGGATTTTCAATTCTAGAAAGCTCCCCAAATAATTCTTATGCCTACTAATGGTGGAGAACCACTGGTCTAGGGAGACTTTAAACCCTAACATATATGACCCACAATGCTGATTTCCTGTTCAACTATCTGGCAAGACAGGATGCCAAATCTAGCAGAGGCCTGGCCAAGGAGCTGCTCCCTAGCTGTAGGGGGGTGATATTAAGAGCTGAGAAGGCACATCTCTGCCATCCCCAGACAGAACTGTTTCTATCACCAACAACTGAATTCATACTGCAGTGCTTCCAGATTCCATGCATTGTCTCCAAACCTCGAGCATTAAATGCCAGGTATAATCAACGTTGCCCTCAAGTTGTTCTCATATAACTCTTCTTTAGGATGTGGGGGCAAGACTTGAAATGAGAAGCAGTGAGGATGGAGGGGTGGGGCCCAACTTCCCAGAAGTTTCTTGAGACTACCTACAGCATATCTGAGAATATCCATGTATCTGACGTCTGGGATTTGACCACCTCAAACAGAAAGCAACTGACTCTTTAATTCAGGAGTCTGCCTTTTAGATTGTTTCAATGTCTGGCCGAAATAAAATAAGGCCCCATTCGTGTGTTCAGCAGCTACGGCAGGAGGAACGTCAAACCTTTATAATGTGGAGCTTGGGTAAGAGGTTACAGTCGGCTAACGTGAGCTCATCCCCATCCAGGAACTTCCTTCCAGAAACAACAACATCCTCAGTGCTGTAGGCATCTATTTCATCAGGCAGAGGGCTATTTAAGTAATCATCCAGCTTCTTCAAAGCCTTTAACAGGTTCTTTTCATAAACTAAAACAGAAAGGCCAGAAATGACCAAGATAAGCCAGCCGTATGAGTTAGTGTTACCTTTCTCTCGACATGAAACGAGGAGTTGATCTCCTCTCCCTCCCGACACATGGCTGGGCCACACTGGGGAATTGGGAGGGAAGGATGTGGACTTCTAAGATCTGAATAAAGGACTCACTCCTCCCTGGAAAATGCTTCTGCTGTCTACACAACACTGCTCCTTCTAGAACGCATCCGTTTATTCAAAACTTTTTATGGGAGGCCCACAATGAGGTAAGCAGTGGCAGAAGCTTCATTGAAACGGATTCCCGCGGTCCGGCAGGGCAATTCCTGGCGGTGATTCTTCGCCCCTAAGCTTATTGTTTTCTGGGCTCCCAACCTCCAGGGGAAGCATTTGACCTCTTGAAACGCACATGCAGATTCTACGTCGAAGGTACTTTTTCCTGATTTCTAGACACAGGTCCCTACCCCCAGGGCAATCAGTCAGAATTCCCAGGACCTTAGAAGAAGCCACGCCAGAGGCCGAGGGGCACCCCAGGTGGAGAGCATTGAACAGGAAGACAGCAGGTACTCACTCTCGTTGGCATCCTTCTTGGTGTTTTTTATAAATGCCGAGAATTTGGCAAACACGTCATTTCCTGCAGAGTTAGATTCAGGGTGTTGGGTCCCCAGCTTAGGGTACCTTGAAAAATTCAGAATTGGAATAGCACAGATAACGGGGGGCGGCAAACATGTCTTTCTCTGAGTGGATACAAAAGTGAAAAACCTTCCCCCTCGGATGGTTTTCTAATCTCTTTGTGTTCAAGGTATGGCAGCCGCACAGTCTGGGGAGAAGGCGTTTGCTATTCTCCCGGGACACGGCCGCCCACCCGCACCTCCAACTGTGCTAGAAGATTCCCTTCTAGATCCGGCGCCCCGCGACATCACACGCTAACGTGCACCCCTTCCCCTCCCAGCCGCAGACCTAAGAAGTGGCCAACCCATGCGACATCGGCCCACCTCCTCTCCGCTTCCTGCTGCCAAACCCTAATTGCCCCACCGCAGGTGCAAACGAAGCAAAGAGACCTGGGCCACCGTCGCCCAAGGCTTCTGCTCTTGCTGCGTGTTCTGCGGCACACCGCGGCACGGCTAAGGAAGGACGGACGTACCACGGCTGCAGAAAACCAAATACACGAAGCCACGAGTTTCAGGCTTGTCTGCGAAGGGGCAAAGGGACGATCAGACGGTGAATGCTGGTTTTATGAGGCCTACCTCGGGGGAGCTAATTTCTCCTCTAAGAACTCCTCGATCTTATTCACATCCGTCTTGACTTCACCATCAAAAGTCATAAAAGGAGGGTTTGTTCCGGGGGCTAGGTTCTGCAGGTCTGCGGGTTTCCTGGGGGGGGGGGGGGGGGGGGGGGGGACGGGGAGGGGAGCGGCAGCTTTTGTGAACGGTCGCCAAGGTTTGAATTCGTTCCCCCAAAGCCTAGCCGCGTCCTCCCCGGTTTACGAGGAGCAGCTCTTGAGAAGTTCAAGGGAGACCATGGGTTCCCAAGACGTCCTACCGACAGTGAAAGCGTGGCTCTTGTCTGGGCAAAGAGGTAAGAAAGCCAACTCTCTCCCCCGTGGGTCACAGGAGAGCTGCTCACACGGGCTTTGGAGAGGTGCTCAGCTGACCAGGAGCTTGGGGAGCAGGTTCCTTAACGGTGCCCCCAACTCCTCCCTGGTTATGTCTGAGCGGGTCCTGTAATCACTAACGAGCCCACACCCGGGCTTCAGTTCGGGGCCCCGACGTGGATGGACACACCACGATGTCGCCTGTGGGCTCTAGGAGTGTGTGAGTGTGGGGCGTGTGTGGGGGTTATGGGAGCGTGGGGTGTGAGTGGGTGGGAAGACGTGTGCGGGGGGGGGGGGGGAGGGGGGACGTGGCAGGGCCAGTCTCAACAACGTGGAAACCTCCTCTTACCTCTTCAGGTCCACTGTGGTCACGTTGAATATAACGCCCTTTAGCCAGAGAATCATGAAGAGGCGCTGGGAAAAGGGGCAATTCCCAATGCTCTCGCCATCGTAGCCAGCCTAGGTGGGAAAAGAAATCGTTATCACAGCGAGGCTCACAATTCTAAGCGCCAGATTCTGCAAGGCACGGCACAAACCCGTTACAAACTTGCGTTGGTGGTCACGACACTGCCACTACCCTTTCGGGGCCATTTCACTCAGCCTCTGAGCCAGCCGGCCACCCCCACGGGGAGGGGGCAGGGGGCACACGAACAGGCTTCGTGGAGCATTTCCTTCTTCCTTCCCGGTGCTCACCCCTTCCTGCCACACTGGGCCTCTGAGCAGCACGGTTCCCACAGGGAAGGACAGGCAGGCGGGAACTCTCCTTGTCACCAAAGGTGCAAAGGAAAGACGTGCTCTTTCCAGGATGCTCCAGCTTGGAAACACGCCAGCAGACTCTCCCCCCGAGACACCATCCCTCCTGGACACTGTCACACCTTGATGTCCCCTTCTCTGGCTCATGGGGTGGCAGAAACATGGGAAGCATTCGTACTGAGAAGGTGTTGAGGGTGGGGCGGCCGCTCCCCGGTGACCCAGAGCAGGTCACACCCACACACGCCTCTCCCACACACAGGCAGACACGTCTGGAACACACGTCCTCCTCCTCGTGGGCTTGTGGCCGAGAAGGAAGGCACGGGGGTCGGAGAAGACAGAGGAGACGCCCGGCTACCCAAGCCCTGGGAAACAGGGGGCTAGAAGCAAGGCCAACAAAGGAAGGTCCAAAACCCTTCTGTCTCCTGCCATCTTTCCCCACCAGGCCACACGTCCCTGACCAGCTCGTGGCGCTAACAAAATGCTGCTGAAAAAGGCAAGGAGGTGGCTTCGCCGTACTCCTCACATCTCCAGACCGCAAGCACTGCACCCAGCCAGACCTCGGTGACACAGCCACGGTCAATCCGAGAGGCCCATCCCTGCCACGCGCAGTTAAGAGAAGGTGGAGGAGACCGCACTGTGTCTGCAACCTGCGTCCCAGGAGGATTCGAGGCAGGAAGTGAGCTGCTGGCCTGGGGACTGAAGAAAGGGAAAGAGAGACGCGAGAAGACCGGACCTTCGGAGAGGTGGGGTGCTTAAGTCACCCGGAGGGGTTGCTAATAACCACATGTCCCCAGAAATCAAGAGGGGAAGAGACCCCCAATTTTCAATCAAAGATCGGCCCCGTTACCAAAGATGAAACCCAAACGGGCCAATAAGCACATGAAAATGTTCCTAACATGTTTAGGCAACAGAGTGACGCAAAGCAAAGCCACAGAGGGACGGGGCCACACAAATGGCCAAAATGGGAACGGCCAAAATGAAAAGGTCTGACGCCACCAAGTGTGGACAAGGGTGCAGAGCAACTGACCCGCCATTCACTGCTGCCCAGAGTGCAAACAGCACAACTACCTTGGAGAAGCGTTTGGCACTAATCTCCCAACATTAAGTAAGCGTAAACGTGACGACCCAGCGATTCACGAGAGACACGCATAGGAATGTTCTTAGCAGCTTTGGTAGAACAGCCAAAACCTGAAAACAGGCCGGATGCCATCAAGAGTAGAACGAGTAAGGGCGCCTGGGTGGCTCAGTCGGTTAAGCGTCTGCCTGCGGCTCAGGTCACGATCTCGAAGTCCGTGAGTTCGGGCCGCGAGTCAGGGTCTGTGCTGACAGCTTGGGGCCTGGAGCCTGTTTCGGATTCTGCGTCTCCCTCTCTCTCTGCCCCTCCCCCCCCCTCAAAAATAAATAAAGATTAATAAGTAAATAAAAGACAGAAATACTTTTTAAAAAGCACAGAAAAAAATAAAAGACAAAAATACTAAATTATATCTGTATACTACAACTTATCCATTCGTTGTAGATAAGCTGTAGTATATTCGTACAATAGGACGCTACATCACAACGGGGGAAATTCAGCTATTAGTATAAGCAACAATGTGAATGAATCCCTATATGGGATACACTATATACATAGTGTTGAGAGGAAGAAAGCCGACTCAAAGGAGCTCAGACACAGGCAAGCCTCTCTAGATGACGGGAGTGAGAAGAGCGGCTGTCCCTGGAGGGGACTCTCATCTGGGAGGGATAGGAGGGCGACTTCGCGGTGCCAGAAATGTCCTGCATCTTGAAGGCGGTGGTGGCTACACGGGTGTATTCAAGTGGCAGAGTCTTGTTTCCTTCTTCTTTTTTTAATTTGCCTCCAAGTTAGTTAGCATATGGTGTGATAACGATTTCAGGAGTAGAATCCAATGATTCATCCCTTACACGTGAAACCCAGTGCTCATCCCAACAAGTGCCCTGCTTAATGCTCCTTACCCATTTGGCCCATCCCTCCACCCACGACCCCTCCAGCAACCCTCAGGTGGTTCTCTGCATTTAAGAGTCTCTTATGCTTTGTCCCCCTCCCTGTTTTTATGTCATTTTTGCTTCCTTTCCATTCTGTTCGTCTCTTTTGTATCTTAAATTCCACACATGAATGAAGTCATACGGTATTTGTCTGCCTCTGGCTAAGTCCTCTGAGCAGAATACCTTCCAGTTCCATCCGCGTTGTTGCAAACGGCAAGATTTCATTCTCTTTGATTTCACGTGGCGGAGTCTTAACATAGGGTGACTTGACTGCATGCGTTACTTCAATAGTTATTTTTTTTTAAGTAAAAATATTAACTAAAAAAAATTGCAGAGAGTTGGAGTCAGTAAGTCTTGCCTGGGGCCCGGGAAAATACGAACTTCTCACAAGCTCGCCCAAGGTGATGTCATGCTGGTGGCCAGGGATCCATGAAGGCAGACATCATGCCCGTAAAACGGCACCCACAGACTCAGAGCACTGAATTCAGAGTCCCCTAAGCTCCAAGCACTCTCTTCGCACCTGTCCACCCCCTGCACTCTCCCTCCCCCTCCAGGCATGTGCTGGCCTGTCCACCTATGAGGGAGAAGAGGCTGGGGACTCCCCCACCTGGAGCCTGAAGCTTCAGGAGCTGGAGGGGTGGTGAAGTGGCCGGTCAGGACACCCCCATCGAGTGGTCATTGCAAGTCCCCAGCAGGTGGGCCCTGAAACAGCACCCTGCTGGACTGCCTTCCCTGCCTCGGGGTCCCCCCCACCCCACCCCCACCAAGGCCATTTTGAAGGCCAACCCAGCCCTTCCTCACTCTGTTCTGGAGCAAGATGAGTGAGCAGAGCTGAGTTACATAAACCCCCAGCGGCTCGCTGCAAGGACCTCTTAAATCATGGCGCTTTCTTTCTTCACCACTGCAGGTTTGGGCAGAATCAAGCCAACGGGGGGGCGGGGACATGAAATCACAAGGACACAGAGCCACATATTTTGGCCAGTCCTGACTCGCTGGCAGCTTCTAAACCTCTTATTTTTATAGTGGTTACAGTAAGCACAGTAAAGTCTAAGATAAGTTCTGTGGAGTGGGGTAACCGTCTCCTTTCTCTCTCTCCCTTGTCTCTCTAACCTCAGAGATCCTGTTATAACTCATCCTGAATGCGGCAAAATCCCTGCTGAGCCCGTGCGTCTCTGCCGTCACTGGTGCGTGGACGCAGTTCACCTTGACAAAGAACTCCAAGTCTGGGAACAGGCCCGTCTGCACCAGGCTGCTTTCTACGGCGGCAGAATCCCATCGCCAGGGTCTCTGCCTAGCTCCGTCTCTCCATTGTCCCCAGCTCAGGTTGGCGTTCCCCCCCCCACCCCCGAAATTGTCCTTCTGGCCACCTCCTTCTTCAGGAAGAGTAAAGGGATCAGAAGCGATAATACATTCTTTAAAAGTAAAACCTGGGGCGCCTGGGTGGCTCAGTCGGCTGAGCGTCCGACTTCGGCTCAGGTCATGATCTCGCGGTGCGTGAGTTCGAGCCCCGCGTCGGGCTCTGGGCTGATGGCTCAGAGCCTGGAGCCTGCTTCTGTGTCTCCCTCTCTGTCTGCCCCTCCCCCACTCATCTTCTCTCTCTCTCTCTCTCTCTCTCTCTCTCTCTCTCAAATAAAATTAAAACATCCAAAAACATCCAACATCTCAAATAAAAAAAACCTGCCTTTGTCACCTAGCTCTGCACACACAGAAACCTGGTAACAGGTTCCTTTCTAGAACTGCACAAACCTAAGAGAGACGTGTGGCTGGGGAGGGGGGGGGGGGTGGGAGGGGGGGGCGGGCGGGGGGGGGCAGCGGCCTGCAGGCCACGGGGCCCAGAGCTTGGAAGGCAGTGAGGAAAGCCACAAGTGCACTCTGCCCCCCCCCCACCCCCGTGTGACCTCCAAACAGGACTGTCACAAGCCAGCACGGCTAGTGAACTGGAAGCTGCCAGTTGTTTCTGAGAATCAGCCAGCTGCCAACACAGGATTTACATAGGCAGGGGCGTCTCATCTTAAATAGCTCTGAAAACACTTCCCTGTCTCGGTCTGTCATAAATGAAGGGGGTCATGGGAACGTGGTGGGAGTTCCCAAGATGCCTTGCTGCCTGACTTGATTACTTTAATGTGCTTCAGTGCTGGGACGCGCCAGCCAAAATCAAGGCGGAGATAGGCCATCTTCACAGCCCGGGATTGAGCAACACTGGGAGGAACACTGGGTCGTCTTGTCCATGATCATTAACCAGACGCGATGATGGGATAAATCCTCATACGGTAGGAGCGAATAACTCACGGTCACCGTAATTGGGACGTGTTACGGTATAAAGTTCTACTTTCCGTTGCTGATAATTCTCTCGGGCTAATTACACTCTGGGCAAAAAAATGTCTCAGCAGGGTTTCTCGGCCCGCAGGGGGAGATTCTTGTACGTATACGTTGCTGATAAAAATCAGGTGAAGCAGCTTGAGAGATTGGAGTGTCTTGTTTCCAGGGAAGACCCAGGCACCCGGACAACCCAGGATGGCACATCTGTCTTTCAAACGCAACTTTCCCGAGCACCTGTGACGGGAATTCTCGAAAGGAAGACATTAATGCCACTGACACGTGCCGAGAAGTTCCTGTGGCCTTGAGAATTTCTGTACTTCTGCAGGTCCTGGCCTGCGCCCGCCTCCCTGGCACAGAGCCCCTCCGGGCTTGAGGCGGAAGGGTCCAGATGACACTCAAAATCCCTCCTCACCTCAGGCCTCTTCAAATTAGAACCTCTCCCACTTACCCTGTGCACGTTCAGAATCTGTGGGGAATTAAGACATTTTTGTTTGTTTGTTTCAGATTTCCTTCCACTGCTTTTTGCTTCCAGCAAATGACCTCTCTGGTGTTGCATTGGGGTTGCATGTAAGGGGCACCTTCCCCACCCCCACCTTCCACTAAAGTGACTCCTGCCCGGCCACCGCCTTTAAGGGACCAAATGGACTCCTGGCATCCTGGTCCAGACCTGACATGGGGATGACACCCCTTCAAGGTATTGTTAGCAGCTCCTCAGCACCCGCCCTCTCCTTTCCTCCAGAGCAGGCCACACACCCACCACCTTGATTCTCTATTTGGCTCTAGCTTCCTTTTTTTTTTTTTTTTTTTTTTTTTTTTTGAGATTTTGTTTGAGTTTTAAGCAATCTCTACACCCAGCACAGGGCTCAAACTCACCACCCTGAGATCAAGAGTCGCATGCTCCACTGACTGAGCCAGCCGGCCACCCCTGACTCTACCTTCTTTCTAGAAAATTCTATGTGGACCTAAACATTAAACACCTTCTGTAGAGTAAGCACTTTCCCTACTCTACCCAAATGTAATGAAAGACACTTGGGGTGAACAGGGAGAAGGTAGAGGAAGAGGCAATAAATCAGTAATATTCTAATTGTCCCTGTTCTGACGGCCGGCTTTCAACCAAAGAGGGCAGGATGAGCATCCTGTGTGCAGGGAGGTATGCCAGTCCCTGCAGGAAACCAGGAGGGATTTGGGGGCGAACAGCTCGTGGGGCTCCGTCACAGGGATTTGGAGAAAAGCAGTGAGTAATGACGGGCTGTTCTGTTTCCAGCGTTCCGGAGGAACTTCGGCGGAACACAAACAGTAGTTGACCAGAGGAGGCAGGGGTCAGAAGGCAGAGTGTGAGTGGGAGGCCGTGGGCAGCCACCTGACCCTCTGAGAAGAACAGTGTGGTCGAAGGGATGGGCGGGGACTCTCCTCTGGTGGCAGCTGACCCCAGTGGAAGGCCGGACACGGCATCGCCAGAGAGAAAGAGCCAGGAGCTCCAACCGTGGGAGTGGGTGACTGCTCCCCGTGCCACCCAGCCTATGCCCACCCTGTCTGCACCGAGGCCTGCCATTTGGAGGGCTGGGCTGGGGAAACTGTCCCCTCCCAGGGAGAAAGCCTTGTGGGAAATGGTACAAAATCAGGCGTCCCACTGGGTCTTTTCCTGCTCCCATTTGGAAGTCGGGGAAGGGGTGGGGACTAGGATCGCTCTAATCCTTGAAAAGGGGGGTGTGTGGAGTCAGAGACTCATCCTCACTCCCCGACAGAGTTCCTGACATGCAGTAAACACTAGAAAATGACTGGGGCGGGTGGCGGTGGAGGGGGGGGGGCGCTGAGTCCAGTCGCTCCCATACACCTGCAGCCTGGTCGGCTTCAGAAAGTGCCTCCCAGCCCCTCCCCGCTCACTTTTTTCTGAGCCAACTTTTCCGAACTTTTCCCTTCCAGAAGCTCCCAATTCTTCCTACTATGACATTACCCGTGAAGAGGGACAGCTAAGGGGAGGGAAG
The DNA here is from genome assembly GCF_027475565.1 of Acinonyx jubatus. Lineage (NCBI taxonomy): Eukaryota > Metazoa > Chordata > Mammalia > Carnivora > Felidae > Acinonyx > Acinonyx jubatus. The sequence continues at coordinate 10,584,079 of NC_069384.1, forward strand.
AGAATAGAAGGGGGCTGGAGGCAGGGAGGTTGGGGGAGAGGCGGTGAGGGGGTAGGAGAGAGGGAGGGAGGGCCTGAGCTACGCTGTAAAGTCTTCCCCAAGTCTCTCGATCTAATGGTTTGACCTAAAATGTAATATTTAAATAGATCTGAGACTTTGTGATTTGAATACTCCTGTCAATTACAAAACAAACAAACAAACAAACAGACAAAAGACAAAAAACTGTGTAGTTCTTTCCATTTGCCTGACAGTGGAAGTTTCTATTTTGAGGCAGTATGGTCAAGGGGAATGAGTGCAGCAGACCTTGGAGCCAGGGAGAGCCTCTGTGACCCACTCCCTGGCCGTGTGACCTTGGGCAGTTCATGTGTTCTCCCTGAGCCTCAGTTTCTCCATTTTAAAAATGGCAATAAGGAGGCCTATGCCTTGCAGGATCTTGGCGTGATACACTCGGGTCTCCCGGGCACCAATAAAGGCGGCTATTATTGTCATTATCATCTGCACCATCAGCATTATTACTCCTCCAAACTGGGGCGCATCAGAACAGACAATTATGGAATTTAGGGAGCTTTTTAACAAGGCTCAATTAGTGTGATTTTCATGCCAAACTGTACAGTCCTTAAAAAGCCACAGATATTTTTCCCTCCAAAAGTAACGCCTCCTCTATGTATTCCAAGTGAAAATTAACAACTGAGGTCGTTTTCTTAATTGCAAAAGCAAACACATCTTCAGCCAGGATGCAAAGGGGCTGGCACTCATGTCTTGGGGAGTTACCTCTTGGGGAAAGGTCCAGAGGAAAGAACATCTGGAGAGCTGTGCTCGCCCTGACCGATGGCAGGGCCGACAAGCCCAAGGGAACAGTCTTTTCTAGAAACGACACCAAAGGTCTCTGCTTGTATAAAGCTAAAGCCGGTCTCCTTTCTGACTTTTGCAGTTGGCACTAAGGAAACGAGAGCCCTGCCAGCTGTCTTTCGTCCACTGTCACCGGGAGAGAGTGAATTCCACACTGTGGAAGAATCCCCACCAGGATTTGAAGTCCCACACGCTAGAGCTGCAGATCAAATGAAGAAAAATGATCACAACCAAGTAGGAGAGAAACAAATGAGCCTGTCACTTCCTTGTCGAACGAGAATGTTTTTGAAGGAAATGTCTTCCAAAATCAGACGTTTTTTCAAAACTGGTAAGAGCAGGGGCGCCTGGGTGGCTCAGTCGGTTAAGCGTCCCACTTCGGCTCAGGTCATGATCTCTCGGTTCGTGAGTTCAAGCCCCGCGTCGGGCTCTGTGCTGACAGCTCAGAGCCTGGAGCCTGTTTCAGATTCTGTGCCTCCCTCTCTCTCTCTGACCCTCCCCCACTCATGCTCTGTCTCTCTCTGTCTCAAAAATAAATAAACGTTAAAAAAAAGCTGTAATAAAACAACAACAACAACAAAAAAGAAACTGGTAAGAGCAAATACTCATTGAACACCTGCTCTGATTTTAAATATGGTTCTAAACCATTTACAGCCATTATCGGATTTAATCCTCTCAAACTCCTGTAAGATGCCTACTTACTACTCCCGTTTTTCAGATGGAGGAAACTGAGGCTCGGAGAGGCTAAGTAACTTGCCCTAAGACAGAGACAAGATTAGGTGAACAAAGATTTCTCTTATTCTCCCAAACTGGATCCAGGCAATGGTCCCAAACGTCTTTCCCGGTCCTCAAGATGGAAACCCAGTCTTTCCTACCCTTTATCTGAGCACCAGTCTGTCCCCCAGCACAGCGATGGCTCCTCCTTTGCAATACTCCTGCCTTGGTCTCAGAGCCTCCCACCCAAATTCCTGCAGCAGTCTCCTGCTGGTCTGTCGGCCTAAGGATCCTAGCCCCTCTGATCTTTTCTATCTCCAGAACCACCCAGACAAGATGCCATTTTCCTTAGATCTTAGATCACGCTGCTGGAATGTTGTTCAAATGCAAATTCACGTTACAGTGCTCTCCCAGCAGTGTGACCAAGGCAAAGTACCCAACCTCTTACAGCTCGGTCTTCATTTACAACGTAAGGATAACAGTACCTACCTCTTCAGGTTGGGTGAGAATTAATTACATGTTACAGAGAACAATGCCTGGCAAACGGAAACTTTCCATCATCTGTTGCCCCTTCCCTCCTTCCTTCTTTCTTCTCCTTTTGTGAACCTGAATAAAAGAAACCTTAAAGTTCTCATGCCAGGGAGCCTGGGTGGCTCAGTCCGGTCAGCATCAACTCTTGATTTAGGCTCAGGTCATGACCTCAAGGTTCATGAGTTTGAGCCCCGCATCAGGCTCTGCACTGATCCTGTGGAGCCTGCTTGGGATTCTCTCTCTCCCTCTCTCTCTCTCCGTCCCTCTCAAAATAAACTTAAAAAAAAAAGAAAAAAGTTCTCATGCCCAACCAATTCCATTGCAGGCCCAACAGAAGAAGTATCCCCTGCACCTTCCCACAGGAAGAAGCCAGCTTTACTACCTCAGCAGGAGATTTTCTCTTCACCCGGCAACAGCCCAGCCAATGAGAAACTGCCACAACTCAGCCAATGAGAAACCGTCACCACCCAGAACTCTCACTTTTCTCCAACAGAATTTCGCTCAAAGCAGTCCCTCGCAAGTCCCTCCTTTTTCTCTCTAATGTAGTGTTCCTTTCCTTTGTTCTCCAGACTCACCCGAGGTTTTGCCATAACTTGCATGTCCCAAATCACAATCCCTCTGCCATTCCCGAATACACCCATTTTACTGGTGAAATAACTGGCTGTTTTGTGTTCAAGGCTGGCACTTTCCACTGTCTAACATACCAGTCAAGCTAATCACTCTCCTCAAATGCTGTTCTCTCTCTGGCCAACTGCCGTGTTCTTAATTATCCCATGTCACCCTCCCACAATACCTTTGGTCCACCTGGCTACCATCCAACTCCTGCCTCCCCACAGGTAGGGACTCCCTTTCCCTGACTCTCTGCGAAACCAGGATCTCCTCATCTGCAAATCCCTGTATTGCTCTCGACAAAGGCCACCATTTCTCTCTCATCCTCCATAGAACCCCTGGGATTAGAAGGAAAAGTAAGAACCTCCATCAAGCAGGGAAATCGCCCCAGTCTCCCCGAAGTCAGAAGCCGCTGGGGACAGAGTCCGGCGCGCTGGAGCGTCTGTCTCCTGGGATTTAGACTGGCCAGATCAGTACTGCCAGGAAGTGTTACCTGAGAATTTCTGTCCCACCTCTCCATCTCAAAAGAAGACACATAATTGAATGCATTTTCTCAAAACAACTCGCCCGAGTCCTGAAGACGATCACAGATTGCAAATCTTTTCCCAGTGGCATCACGAACAGAGTGGCTATGTTGCAAAACAAAGATGCTGTTGGTAACAACCAACATCACTGTTACACTCTACCAGTCACTGTTCGAAACACTTGACTCGGATTAACTCAGTGCAAGCCTATTAGATGTAGAGCCTGACTGCGAGCCTATTAGACGTAGGTCCTGTTACTATCTCCATGGACAGGTGAGAAAACTAAGACTCAGAGAGGTAGAGTAACTTGCCCAAGGCCACACAGCAGGATCTGAGCTCCCCACCCCCCCCCCACCCCGCCCCGAGTTGGCCAGAGTTCGTCCTACCCCCTCTGGACACTGGCCTCTGTTTAAATGGAGCTCCAGCAAAGTCCTTCCTCAGAGTAAAGGTCTGTCTGTTAGTTTTACCCCATCTCCTTCCAGTAAGCATTGGGGGTGGTTCAAGGGAATCCATAATAATCAGAAAATGCATAGTAGAAATGCAAGGGACAAACTGTGGTCGGGACAGAAAATGGAGCTGGGTTAAGGCTATCAGAAATGCATGCCCTGGGAGCACCTGGGTGGCTCAGTCAGTTGAGCAGCTGACTTCAGCTCAGGTCATGAGTTTGAGCCCAGCCTCGGATTTTAGGACCTGCCTTTTCAAAAGCCCCCTGTAACAGCACGCTGTGGAACAACTTTAGGAGGCTGATGGCGCCCCCTCGTGGTCTCAAGAGGCACATTCGGACTGTCCACCTTCACATTCAGACGTGCCCACCATCCATCCCTAACTAGGTGCTGATGGAAAATGTCACAGGTTAGTTTTTAGCTCCTGTAGGGGACTTAACCTTCCCGATCTGCCAGATGCTCAAGGGTTTTCCGGCTACTTGGATTTTTTTATTTTAAAACCGGTAAAGTCCTGGGGCATCTGGCTGGCTCAGTCGATTTTGTATCCAACTTCAGCTCAGGTTGTGATCTCGTGGTTCGTGAGTTCAAGTCCCACATCGGGCTCACCGCTGTCATCCTGTCAGTGCAGAGCTTGGAGCCCACTTCAGGTCCTCTGTTCCCCCTCTCCCTCTCTGCCCTTCCCCTGCTTATGCTCTCTCTCTCTCTCCCTCAAAAAAATAATAAATAAAACATTTTTAAAATTATTAGAAGAAAAAAACAGTAAAGTCCTGGATAAACTAGGATGCACTGGTCTCCCTACCCTTGAGTTCCCTCTTAGACCCCATATTAAAACCACCAAAGAGGGCACTGTCTTTCTGTCCTAGGCACTGTGACAGCCAGGTCCCAAACACAGTTGGGAGCTGAACGGTATGGCTTTTAAAAAGGCATCCAGACTTGAGATCAGCAGCAAAATTGTGCGTGCTTTGCTCATGTTAGGAAAACAACCATTTATGATTTGTAACGTATTTCTCGATTCTCACTGAAGAACAATGCAGAGAGGAGGGAGGAAGTACAGTGGGTAGGAGAGCAGAATGAAAAACAAAAAAAATTCTAATTATCTCTAGCAGTCTCCTGATCCAGCTTTTCTCAATTGGCTCAGATTTCTGTAGCTCTTTTGCAAAAGCCTTTAGAAACAGGTAGCTTCCTGAAAAACAAAAAAGGTACTTGCTTTGTCTTTATTTTTCTTTGGAATGTCTATAAGTTTTAAGGAAGACAAAGGCCTAGAACTATTTACAGAGAAGAAAGTCTAGGGCCTCAGAGACACCAGTTGGTTTCAATGACCAACATATGAAAGCTCTATTGACCAGGACAGGGAAGGGGACTAGGCATTCTGTAGAATTTTCTGTTCAGGCTGAACTAGCCAATTAATCAGAAGTATCTTAAGGGTCATGGAGGGAATTCTTGTGAGACAGAGTTTAGGATGAATGAGGATTTTAGGATGCTTTCATTTTAATATTTCAAAGGTGCCTGGGTGGCTCCGTCTGTTAAACATCCGACTCTTGGTTTTGTCTCAGGTCGTGACCTCACGGTTCGTGAGATCAAGCCCCACGTCAGGCCCTGCGCTGACGGTGTGGAGCCTGCTTGGAATGCTCTCTCACCTCTCTCTCTCTCTCTCTCTCTCTCTGCCCTTCCCCCACTCATTGTGCTCTCTCTCTCTCAAAATAAAATAAACATTAGAAAAAAAATTGCAAATTATGGCAGAAATCAGAAGCTTTGTGGTTACTCTTTCAGGTAGATGGCGAAGGTTCACCTGTGCAGCATGATTTGTGACATCCAGAAGAGTTCACCTGGCCCAAAATGCCCACACCAGCTTTCCGCAAAAGCCTAAATCTCAGAGAATCATCTAGAAAAAAGCCACAGACTGTTAAGATAAGTGGTGGTGGTTACTTTTCTCTTCCCCAGGAGGGCACCAGCCCCAGCAACCACTAACCTTCCCACAAATTGACGCTATCCATTTCCTCATACACAACAGGAAAATGTCTACTTTGGTGACCCTTTCTGCACCTTCCTACAAGCGTTTGCTCAAGAGGCGAAACCAGATCAACACTCTTGTCTTATTAAATGTCACTTTATAAAGTTATGCTTCTTAGATCTCCCTCCAAAAGGTTCGAGGCACTTGTGAGAAGCCATATTAATTACTACAGCTATAGCTATACTACACAGCTAGAGTTATGAAGGATACTCAATTTCAAATTAAGTCACTAGGGATACGATGATGGAATATTACTCAGCCATAAAAGAATGAGATCTTGCCATCTGCAACAACATGGACGGACCTAGAGGGTATCACGCTGAGTGAAATAAGTCAGACAGAGAAAGACGAACGCCACGTGATCTCACCGAGGTGCGGAATCTAAAAAACGAAACAAATGAACAAGCCAACAAGCAAAACCAGACTTTTAAATACAAAGAACTCGTGGGCGCAACAGGAGAAGGCGATTAAGAGATACGAACTTCCAGCTATAAAGTAAGTAAGTCACAGAGACGAAAAGTACAGTGTAGGGAATAAGGGACAGATGGTGACCACGCTTACCGTGGCGAGCACCGCATAACGTACAGACTTGTTGAATCACTATGTTGCACACCTGAAACTAACGTATATGTCAACTACATTTAAATAATTTTTTAAAAACATCTGGTATACTGAAAATGGCAACCGAGGGTACTACGTAGGAGCCATTTCTAGGCATTAGGTAGTTTCTCCTGCAGTTGTCCCTAATGGGATGACGGATTATCCCCGCATGGCTCTCGAACTTCAGCAAGAATCGGAAACGAATGAACAGCTCCCAGCACAAAACACAACTTCTGGTAGAGGAGAGAGGTCATCGCCTAAGGCGCTATGGGACCCCAGGCCAGATCCAGGGTGTAATGGGATGGTATTTTTATTTCAGTGCAAATTTAGTAAACTCTGTCCTATATCTCTGTGGTTAATAAGAAACCCGAGCCACACCAACTTGCTCGTTTTTCCTGACCCACCCTGTTGGTCCACTGAGATCTGAAGGTAAGCCCGCATGACTAAATAGAAACCAAAGGCTTCGCAAGCTTTGGGCTCAAACCAGACTATCATTTGGCATTGGTGAGAGGAGACAGAAGAATCAACAGGGGGACCCCAAATCCCATCAGGTATAAATTAGCAAAGGTTGGCTCTAAGCTTCAAAAGCAAGAAAACCAAAGGCAGAGTCCAAAATACACACATTTTATACACACACACACACATATATAAATACACACGCGCGCGCGCGCACACACACACACACACACACACATATACGTATACATACAGAGATACAGAGTTTATTAAAATGACGAAATGTTACCGGAACTATGCTCAGGAAGGTAACTACCCCAATTGTAACGATTAGATTTTATTTTGCATTTCCTTGCAGTCCCGGTGTGTTCCTTACAAGTTCCTAGGTCACGGAGAGCAAATGTGCCGAATTTTAAAGTTTTTTGTCAGTGAGCAGGGACACGCAGTACTGACTTGTAGATGTTCGCAATTTAAATGGGGAGATTTGGGGGCTTCAGACGTTACAGAATTATCTGGAAGCGTTGCCTTTCCCCACTTCCTCATCGCTAGTCCCTCAGACTTGTATTCCGTGCCCTGGCCTGACCCACACAACAGGGAAGGCCTGTGGCTTAAGGCCAAGGGCACGAGCTTCTCTCCAGACAAGGAGAAACAGCAAACAGGCTGGCCAAGGCTGAGACTAACGCCCTGGCTATATTATAAGGAAGTCATTTCTGTGCCACATGCTTTTTTTGGCAAATATCCCCACCCTCACCACCCTCACCCCTGGGAAAAGAGAAGGAGGGGCATATACTATTTCAGGATTCTTTAACCCTGACCCTTTCGCTCAAAAAAGGACAGTGAGCCAGAGATCAGCTTCACAGAGTTGTCCACAAACCGGCCCAGGAACAAACCATTCCGAGGCTCCTGTTTTCAAAAGGGGCAGTTATGGTAAGCGGCTGGGAAACCGGTGTCCCTAATTTGTTGCAAATCATCCTGTGGCCGCAGCCATCCAATGTCAGGGTGATGAGTCACTTCATCTGCCCCGTGGAGACAGACATGCTGACACAAGAGGAGAGGCTGGGGTTTTCTAAAGGTGGTCATTTATGACCCTAAATCCAATATAGAATTGCCGTATGTCAGGTTTACGTGGAGGGGCAAAGTAGGGCTTGGGAAACTGGAATTCAGAGAGGAGGCAACAAAATACGACTTTTGGTATAGAATAACTTGGAAAGAGTTCACACGAGGGTGCCCGCAGGTAAATAACGACACAGGAAAAGACCAGCACCTTCCATTTCAGGAAGACAAGGGAAGGCGAAGATAATCTGGCTGTGATTTGGGGGATGCCACCAATCACCAGCGGTTCATCCTGGGCACCTGGATATCCAGGCGTGTTCTGCCCTCACCCACCATGAGCTTGAGCAGCATCAGAGAGGCCTCTCTCTCTGCTCCAGCCCCCAGGTCTGTCCCTCGGGAGCCTACCACAGTCTGGATGCCCCTGCTGTTTATAGGGGCAGCTCCATGATCTGTTTATAGGAAACAGGAAACAAGGGAACGGTCGTCTGAAGGAAGAAGGAAGCAGAAACTTGTCTTGCCCCATGACTGCAGAGCCAGGAGCAGGACGGCTGGTCAAACGGGACGTGGGCATCTGTTCGGAGGGTTGAGGGAAAGCAAGGAGCATAATTTTATGCTCTGTCGAAGGTGAAGCAAAAAGCAAAAAGCACCAGGGAAATGTCAGAGTCGACAAATGGAACCGTCTGAAAGCTTTTACCAAACCTAGGGGAAGGAAGCCAAAAGAAAAATCTCCAGGAGCCACAGAGAAGGCCACGTAGCACGACAGTTGTGGACACATTCGTGCTCCAGTCTGTGCCGGGGGTCTCGTGGAGTGATGCAGAGCAACTCTGAGGGACACCGACATCAATCCCCCTCGAGACGGTTGTCAAAAAAAAGGAAGAACCTCACACCCCTTAACGCACCAAATGAGAACCCTGCTCCATCCAGCACTTTCCGTAGAAGCATATGAACCAGAAACAAGAACCAGAAAAGGATCATACCATATAAGACTCAGAATGGACGGTGATGTGCAAGGCACGTGCTTTGAAGCATAAAGACCTTGGAAGCCCTCCCTGGTTTTCTTTGCACCCACCTCCCAATCCCCACAGGAAAAGCATCCCTCTTGAACAAAATCTCTGCTAACACCAGTTAACCTGGCCTTCTCTGAGGACAGCCCCCTTGCGACACACCTGTGTTGGGTTGAGTATTGACAACTTCTTCCCCACAATCGGTCTGACCACGACCACTAGAGGGGTGAGAAACCAAAGTAGAGGTTTGGTTTTTGAAATTGAGACCCTTCTCCCTGCTCCCACTTGGAAGGGGCAAGGAGGACAGACAGGGCTTTAGAGATGGGAGTGTGGGAAAAATTCTCCCTCAGGCAAGGGAGGGACAGCAGAGTGAGCCCTTTGCTCTCCCTTTGAACCACCAGGCAGCTGTCCCACCCCACCCCACACTGAAGGCAATTTTATAAAAATGCCCCGAGTTATGGGAAAGAAAGGTCCTATGGGATTAAGAGCCGGTGCCCTACATTCAGGCCTCTGTGAGGGCTCTCATTTGTTGCTGAAATAAAGGCATCTACACAGACACAAAAAGAAGGGCATTCAGGGGAATAAGGGCGGGCGGGAGGGATGGGCACTGGCTATGTCTTAGGTACGGGACCCTAAGTGGGTTAGGTGCCTCAGCTCGTCCAGCCCACCCTTAGGCATCATCTAAACCAGCCCTGCTCTGGTTCCCTGGATTCCGTTTCTGTCCCAAACCACACTAACTGCCCAGAACCATGGTCATAGGGACGCTCCGACTAAAGCCAAGAGAAGAGGGAGCTGAAAAGGGTTTGGTTTAACACTGTCTTGTCCATGAGTCTGTTCAATAAAGATCTACTCAACAAAATAAGACGCAAGGGTAGAAATGGCACAAAACACTGGATGCCCTTAACCAGAAAACCCGAAGCTCCATTCCGAAAGATGAAATCGTAGAAGAAACAATAAAAGAAGATTTTCTTTTAGGACATTTGGGATGCTTGCTGAGCCAACGAATGAACTCAGAAGTCAATCCACGGATCGGGGATCCCCAAAACACACTGTTAGTTAGCACACTACCACACTGTGAATAGAAGCATCCAGGCTTCCAGTGCTTTTGACTTGTCAACACATCCTCAAGCTCTAGGGGACAGTGCCATTGGGGCGAGAAGAGAGGCTCAACCAGAGTAGGGTCAGCTTCTGGAGTTTTGCTTGCTGTATTCTACTCCTGACCTAGTGTTGATACGCACTGTGCCGAGAACATTCTGAAATCCCGCCTACAGTGGACGGTGTTGGAGAAATACAGAGCCGTAAACCCACTTCGCACAGTATTCTCGGTGAATACATTGAATAATTTCAGGGGATTTTTAACTCTTTCCATTTGGATTCAGATGCTGTCGGTGCAGGAAGTAAGAACTTAAAAATACTCTACAAACCTTGACTAGCTAATTCACCTAGGTCATCAGAATAAGGTATGCCATAGGCTTGTGGTTCTGAAAATCTGGACTACCGGTTTAAAAAAAATCCATTACTGAAATGTGACTCACTGATACCTTTTAGGGGAAGGACACGCTTAATAAGGAAACTTCATTCCTGGGAAAGATGATGTGAGTTGAATTGATATATTGACTGATTTTCCCACGGACACAATGATACAACAGGAGATTATTTTCTTGGCCCAGAACTAACGGAACAGCTTTTATAGAAATGCCCAAACAACCACAAAATTGGGGAAGGAGGAGCCTATGAAAGATAAAGTTTTCTAAAAGATATATAAACCCCCTAACCGGGTGACAGAGACAACATGAGAAAAACCAATAGAAATGGGACAGAGAGTGCCAGTCCCCAAGGTGCTAAATTCTTGGCTCATTTCCCAATTTCTGTATTTGGGGAGATTCTGCCAGGGCAGCCACAGCATCCGATATCCCCTGCTCTAACGGTGGAGTCCCTATTTTCCAGTCTCCCTTTCAACCGAGGGAAACCAGTCTTCTTGAAGCTCAGGTCCAAGGCAAGCCATTTGCTGACGTCTGGTCATTTTTCTGCCTGCACCCACTGCACAAGCTTTTCTCAGCTCAGCATCGCCCTCTCCCGTCTTCCTCTACAATGTGTGCCCGCGAAGTAGAGTCCTCACGGGTCCTACCCCCACCTCTTGGTTAGGTGCAGGACGGAGCCTGGCAGTGTGGGGCCGGGGAGCTGGCCACCTGCAGCTGGGAGGGAAGAGGGCCCGTGGGCAGCTGAGCAGAAAGCCGGACCATGCCCTGCTGGGCTCCTGTTATCACCACCGATTACAGTGCCAAGGCAACTGCCAAGGTCAGTAGGAAGGGCTCTATCAGCTGCTTGCAGGCAAAAAGCCAGCGATTCCAATAATTCCAGCTGTATCGTCACCATGACTACTGTGAGGTACAGACCATCCGGAAGGCTTCTGGTTTTTACCTTTTCTGCAAGGCAGAGAGGGAACGCTCCTTGGACGGGAAACCACCCCTTCGGCCCCACTGTCGTGTCTCTCGCCTTCCCTCTTCCGCCATCTAGTGGTGCGACAAGATATCCAGTGGGGACGGCAACAAACCAACTCTACGGCAGAAGGAAGGGTCCTCGCAGAATGGGAACCAAACGGATAGACCCTCTGTTTCACCACACTTAGGAGGAATGAAGAGAGAGGCCGTTAAGCCCCTCGCTTTCATATCTTTGTCGGTAGAGTTTATCGTTATACTAGCATATCTTGTGACACAAATCACACGCATCCCACTTCTTGTAAGCCTATAAAGGAAAAATGTATCATCAGTGCAGCAAAGCCTATTTTAGAAAAGGAAAATTGAGTATTTTGTTTTTCTTACATAAAGACAAGCCTACCCTCTTGGTAACGCTTCTCAAGACTGATTTTGTTGGCACATCCAGCCAATGATTTAGGCTGTCTGTCCCCAGTGGAGCGGAGAGATGGGCCCATCGGCCGCACCTTATTCATCTATTAGGTTTATTAAGTTTCTTACTCCGGTCCACACACAAAAAAGATATGCTCTATTTTGAAATGTGCTTCTCACTCTTCCTACCCTTAGAACTTAAGAACAATTTAATGCACCGTTGATACCTGGGTCCTCAGAAATATGTTTTCGGTCTTAAGACTTTTTGAAACATAGATCTGAACCTTTCAAAAAGCCTATTAATCCTAACTACGCTCCCAGGTATGTATAGTATTTATTCTTTTCAACAGCCATAACAATCGATGTATTATTGCATGGATCAGGTGGCTGGCCACCCTTGACCCACATAACTTAATCACTGAATCAAATTGCTCTTAGCTTTAAATTCTGGCCAGAGGCTTAGTCGTGTTCATATTCATTGTCACAGTAGGTGGAATCAAGTCATAAGAAGTACACAGACGAACAGAATGGAACTTACTATTTATCCTCGTGTACGAATTATGCTTTAAAAACTCCAGGGCTATTTTTAATCCTTATTTAATAATATGGCCAGATACCAACTGAAGCTTTTACACGGACATGAAAAGCTCATTTCCTTGTAAAATTCTCACAAGGAATTATTACAACAAAGGAACATCTTGTTCTGGAAAGCCTGCTTAATAATGCAGCCTGTTTTTATATACCCTGGTGGTTTGCGTTCTTCAGTGGATGAGAATATTCCAATCCTTGCAGTGACTGCACAGGGAAAAAATGCACGTGGCAGACCGAAGATCTGGCCACACGGAACCTCCTGTGTCTCCTGGCCCTGCCTTAAACCCCTCCATACCTCTCCCCATGGTCCTATCTTTTGACCCAACCAGATTTCACCAGCTTAGAAGACACATAAGCCACACATCCCAGTTACTTATCGCCAATGAACAAATGACCCCAAACTTAACAGAGGGTGCTGCTTTTTTTTTAATCTCTCGTGCTCTCGTAAGTCAGGAATCTGGACAAGGCTCTGGATTAGGTGATCCTTCCTTTCCATGTGGCATTGACAAAGGTCACTCAGTGGTGTTGAGCTGGTGGAGGGGCCGATCTGAGGGGTCCAAGGCAGCTTCTCAAACGTGTCTACTGTCCGGGCAGCGTGGCCGGAAGGCTGGGCTCAGCCGGGATTGTCAAATGGAGCACTGGCGGGTGGTCCCTCCAGCTGGTGGCCTCAAGACAGACAGTGAACAAGGCAGAAGGTGCACAGCCTTTTATAGCGAAAGCCACACAGCATCACTCCCAGCATATTCTAGTGGTAACCAGGCAGTCACCAGGGTCTGGCCAGCTTCAGAGGGAGGAGAATCAGACCCCACTTCTCAGTGGAAGGAGGGTCAAAGAATTCACAGCCATCCTTAACCCACCACCTGAAGATGTGATTGCACGATGTGCGGAAATGCTCAAATCATTTATTTATAGGCCCAGTTCTTTATGCGCTTGAACTGGCTTAAGAAAATGTCGGCAGTGCCTAAAAGCAGGGGAGTTATTTTTTTTATGTTCAGTGATGGGCAGAGCAACATCTGTGCAGAATTTACGACAGCAAATGTCAATATCTAGAGAGTGACAATCTCGCTTTATTGCCGCTGCTTACGACTCAGGGTCATAATATATTGGTTAAAGTGGCAATTAACAAAAAAATGTCCTTCTCATATCTGATGTGTTAATACCTCTGAGTTTTCTTAAGCATTAAATTCTCTGTAAAGTTAAACGACACAAAGAAACCATTGAGCTGCAACCCAAAACTTCATCCAGTCTGACCTTTTATGGGAATAGCGTCGAAGGCAGCCAGCCCGGGGCTCAAACAAAGGGAACAAAGTTGGGGGTAGGGATTAAGTCAGTCCAAGATTCTTCGAACTCACCGCCTCCCTGACACCAAAGGCACCAAAAAGGTATTAATTTCCCTCATTTAGGAAGAAAGCCCCATGTCCCTGTATCTCCAGACCAATAGCGCTTTTATTCTATGTGGGCTTCAAAGCATGTGATGTCTGTGATGTGCAGTGTCTTAGACATGCCTCTGGCTGTTGTCCTAAGGGCCCCATCAGTCCCCTCATGTGCCCCCACTCAGGGAAGAGAACAGCGACTTCCTGCCCCAATTCGTCTTTCCCTCCACCCACCATGGTTAGAGGTGGGCCTGGGGCACCCAAGGGGTGATGCTGGGGGTGCATAATGAGGCTCTTCCTCCTGGACCACAGCATCTTAAGGCCCCAGGAAGGTTAGAAAAACACAAAGATAAAGCCTTGGGGGCACTTGGGTGGCTCAGTCACTTGAGCACCGGACTTAGGCTCAGGCCATCATCCCATGGTTCATGAGTTCGAGCCCCACATCAGGCTGTCTGCTGTCAGTGCAGAGCCTGCTTGAGGTCCTCTGCTCCCCCCTCCCCCCCCTCACTAGCTCTCTTTCTCTCTCTCTCTTAAAAATAAAATAAACATTAAAAAAAAAAAAGATAACGCCTTGGGCAGAATGGGTCCAGATTTTCTCCTCTCCCTGCAGCTGGCCACACCGTCTAGGGGGAGAGTCTTGCTGGCCCAAAGGCAGGATAGCACAGCTTCTGAAAGGGGACCCAAGCCTCTTGCTACTCCAGGACCGCGTGGGACTCACACGCTCAGAAGCAAAAGGGGGTGTGGGGGCAAGTCTCTATTTAATTGGCATGGTACCCTTCTCCTTCATAAGCATGAATGGCCGCTTCGTAGAGATGACAAAGAAATGACTGTAGAAAGGACACGTGGAGTGACCCAGATCTCAGCTCCAGACCCGCCTCGTCCGTGTGTTGTAATTACGGTAATTACATGGCAGTGACATTTGCTGTAGTAAATCGTGCAGACAGGTTGCTCTGTCCATCGCTGAATATAAATAAATAAACCAATAAATAAATAAGCAAATAAATAAATAACTCTGTTGCTTTTAGGCACCGCTGACACTTTCCTAGTTCAAAGTGAGTAAAGAACTGGATCTATAAATAAACGATCTGAGCATTTCAGCACCCTCTGACGGCACGTGAAATCACGTGACTGCGCGATCGGCTAAAGATGGCTGCAAATTCTTTCGCCCTCCTCCCACCCAGAAGCCGGGTCTGAATCTGGCCAGCCCCCTGGGGACCACCTGGTCACCAGTAGGATATGGTGGGAGCGATGCTATGTGGCTCTTGCTATAAAAGGCTGTGCACCTGCTGCCTCGTCCACTGTGTGTCTGGAGGCCACCAGCTGGAGGGACCACCTGCAGGTGCTCCGTTTGACAATCCCGGCTGAGCCCCGCCTTCCGGCCCCGCTGCCCGGACAGTGGACACGTGTGCGAAGCTGCCTTGGACCCCTCAGATCGCCCCCCCCCCCACCAGCTGAACACCACCGAGTGACCTCCGTCTATCTCCCCCGTTTTGTGCTTTCACTGTACCGCGTCCTATAGTCTCCTGCTATACAAATAGAAAGCCAAAGATGATTTGCAACGTGCACCCAGCTTGCACAGCTGTTCGATTACTGTGCTCAGACACAAGCCGATGTCTGCGAGTGCCAAGTGACGCGTGAGGCATTCACGGCTAACTGAGAAGGTACGAGATGACCCAATTTACACTCTGCAAACTGACCACCCGATTATTTGTACCTGATGCGGTAGCCACGCGTGTACATTACCATCATCCACTTACCCGTCTATTACACACAGCACAGTCTTCCGAGCGCAAGAGACTGCAGCAGAAGGGCGGAGCCCAGGCTGTCTGAGGTCTAGAGGCCAAATCCCCCCCCCTTTAGGGATCACTGCCCAGCCTGCTACCCTATTTCTCCCACCTGTTCCAGCAAACGCCCCCCCCCCCCCACACACACACACTCCCCTTCCTCACTCTAGCCATTGCCTCTGGGATCACTCTCTAGGCTGAAAGCTCTAGAAAAGCAGGGGCTGTGTTCATCACTGTGTGTCACTGTTGTACCCCGGCCCCAAACACAGGGTCTGCTACTTGGCGGGCACTCAATCAATATTTGCTTTAAATAGCCACTTGAGTCCAAAACACCACTCTGGAGTTTAGAAGACTGAAAGGCACCTTTTACCTCTCCCCACAGCAAAACACTCAACTTTCATATGGCCAACCAAGCACCCAAGGGAGGAGAACCAGGGAGTTGGGGTAGAGCTCGTAAACCCAATAAAAATCTAGAATTAGAGAATATTTTTAATCTGATGATTTCTTACACAAACATATAAGATTTGACTTCCCTTGCTGTGTGAATAAGTATATATCAACTGTTCTCCATAGAGCTACCCCCTCCCCCAAAGCTTCAAAAGTATCTCCCCGAATGATCTTTGACATCTGAGTGTTTCAGTTCCCCCTCCCACTAATTAAACATAAGCTCTGAGCAGTCTTCCACAATTCACTGGATCCCTACCAATAGGCTATGGCATCATTCTCTGTAAATTTTGGTCAATTCTTTGGACAGGTGGAGGCAGAAACAGAACATCTGGCGAGGAGACAACCTCAGAAATGATATTTTGATATCACTGCATCACAGACGATTACTTTTCACGATGGTTTTTATTTGTGGGACTCAAATACATTCCAGTAGGTGGCATGCCAAGATCAGAGTGATGTAGCCGTGTGGCATGAAATGATCCCGCTATCTTAGATATTTGAAATTTTGTTTTGAACGGGAATTCTTACCATGTAAGAAAGAACTTAATTCTCAAAGGGCATGTGCTTGATAAAGTGTAACGTGCTAATTAAAAAGAAAGGGAGAGAGGCAAGAATTGAAATACCTAATCCCTCAGGGCTTAAGAAGTTATAGAATATAAAGTAAAACAGAGGATTTGAGGATTCCAGTAAATTAAGGGGCGCCTGGGTGACTCAGTCGGTTAAGCGGCCAACTTCAGCTCAGGTTATGATCTCGTGGTTCATGAGTTCGAGCCCCGCGTCGGGCTCTGTGCTGACAGCTCGGAGCCTGGAGCCTCCTTCGGATTCTGTGTCTCCCTCGCTCTCTTCCCTCCCCCACTCGCACTCTGTCTCTCTCACAAATAAACAAACATTTAAAAAAAAAGATTACAGTAAATTAAGTTGGGGATGTCATTTTATTTTTAATGTTTATTTTTGAGAGCGAGAAAGAGAGAGCGGGGGAGGGGCAGAAAAGCAGAGGGACAGAGAATCTGAAGCAGGCTCCACGCTGTCAGTGCAGAGCCCGACATGGGGCTCCATCCCACAAACTGTGAGATCACGACCTCAGCCGAAATCAAGAGTCAGACACTTCATCAACCGAGCCACCCAGGCACCCCTGAAGTTGGAGAGTTTAAGAGTGCTGTCACAGCCTATGCTTTGTTTTCCTGCGCATCAATTCCAACAAGTTACTAAGACTGAAAGGATAAATTACTCCAGTACAAATAGACAAAACAGTTCAATTAAATATATGCAGCCCACATGACAGACAACGGTCTAACTTCCTTAATACAAAAATTAGGAAAAATAAGGTCAAACATTCATTTGCAAAATGGGCAAAGGACAAAAGCGAGCTGCTCACAGAAAAAAAGATGTCAATGGTTGTTAAATATAAAAGTGTACTCAACCACACATACACCAAAAGAGATATGATCTAAGAAGTGAGCTTCTGGGGCACCTGGGTGGCTCAGTCAGTTGAGCGTCCGACTTCGGCTCAGGTCATCATCTCGCGATCTGTGAGTTCGAGCCCCATGTCGGGCTCTGTGCTGACAGCTCAGAGCCTAGAGCCTGCTTCTGATTCTGTGCCTCCCTCTCTCTCTGTCCCTCCCCCGCTCATGCTCTGTCCCCCTCTCTCTGTCAAAAATAAATAAATATTAAAAAAATTTTTTTAAAGAAGTGAGCTTCCATGTGTGATTACATATGCACAGAGGGATATTCATTACAGGATGGTTTAACATCCAAAAGAAGAAACTACTGGGGCGCCTGGGTGGCTCAGTAGGCTAAGCGTTGGACATCTGCTCAGGTCATGATCTCACTGCTCGTGAGTTCAAGCCCCACATTGGGCTCTCTGCTGTCAGCATGGAGCCCCCTTCAGTTCCTGTCTCCCTCTGCCCCTCCCCAGCTCATGCTTTCTCTCTGTTAAAAAAAAAAAAAAAAAAAAAAAGGAAACTATCTAAATATCCACCCATGGGAGACTGACCACAGAGTACATCTATCACTAGAAAACTATGAAATTTTTAACTCGATCAGAGTTAAACTTTTAGCTCGATCAGAATTTAATCAAGCTACAGGTACAACAGGGAATGATACCTAAGATATACCATTAAGTAAAGAAAGCAAGATGTAACCCAATGTATTTCCAGTGTACTACTTTTTATGAAAACAAAATTAGGTGTGGTACTTTTTAAAAAATACGTCTGTGAGGGATGTCTGGGTGGCTCAGTCAGTTAGGCATCCAACTTTGGCTCAGGACATGATCTCAACAGTTCGTGAGTTCAACCCCCATGACGGGCTCTCTGCTGTCAGCACAGAGCCTGCTTCAGATCCTCTGTCTCCCCCTCTCTCTGCCCCTCCTGCACTCCCACTCTCTCTGCCCCTCTGTGCACATGCGTGGTCTCCCTCTCTCTCTCGCAAAAATAAATAAACATTAAACATCTAAAAAAATAAAATAAATAAGACAGAAACCACAGTGTGCGACTTCTGAGACTTGGTCATAAAAGGCATTGTGGCTTCTTCTCTCTTGGATCCCTCCTCTAAGAAAAGCCAGATGCCATGTTGTGCCAACATGAGAGCAGCCCATGAAGAAAGCCCCAAGTGGTGAGGATTCAAACCGCTTGCCAACAGTCATGTGACTCAGCCACATTGAAAGTAGATCCTCCCCTGCCCCAACCAATCCTTCAGATGAGATCACAGCCCTGCGAACGTCACATCTAGCAATCTCATAAGCTAGAACTACCCGACCAAGAAGACCCCAAATTCCTAACACAGAGAAGCCGTGAATAACAAATGTTTGCTGTTTTAGGTGCTAAGTCTCAGAGTAATTAACTTATTACACGGTGATAGGTAACTAATGTAGTGAGGATATTTACATGCCAGCTTCAATATGCACAGAATACCCCTGGAAAGAGATTCAGCTACTGTCTCCAAGAAGAAAAACTGAGAAGCTGGACCTCAGGGGTGGCAAAAGACTTACTTTTTATTGTATTGTATTTCATTGTATCTTTTTTTAATGTTTATTTATTTTTGACAGAGCAAAAGCAGGGGAGGGGCAGAGAGAGGGAGACAGAGGATCCAAAGCAGGGGTTGCACTGACAGCAGTGAACCCCATGTGGGGCTTGAACTTACGAACCAGGAGATCACGACCTGAGCCAAAGTCAGACGCTAATCTGACCGAGCCACACAGGTGCCCCTCATAGTATCTTTTTATATTTATAATCTCTGTTTTATTTCAATCTCACCTAAACCAAGATTAGGGGCCTCGTAGAAAAATAACATTTCCAAAAATAAGTATAAGATATTCAGCGTCTTAAATATTTTTCACTGTGATAGACACTGCTGATTCTTTACTCAACAGCCATTCCTCTTCTTCCTTGCTAAATAAAACTCCAATTTTGTGCCAGAGGCCATGTATCTAGTCCCAGGTCACAAATCAAAGGGGGTTTAACTATGGGTCAGCAAACCTTCTCTTAAAGGGCCGGAGAGTAGATATTTTAGGCTTTGCAGAATCCAGCTGAACATGGAATTGGATACCATCTCCCTACGGGAAGGAGAATGGTGTGCCAGAAAACACGGTGATGTCTATACTGCGGACAGAGTATCTCCCTCTACCCCCAACTATGCCCAAATACAAAGCCCAGTTCATGAATCAGCACTCTGTCAGAAAAAAAAAGTAGAAAAAAATTGATGGAAAAGGAGTCTAGGAGATTTCAATATCCACCTCCCCAACTCTCGGAGAAAACCCTCCTTTGCTGAACGTCGCAGGAGCTCACAGAGTGGCGAGAGCAAAGGCAGCCTGTTTTCAAAAATCTTCAAGAACTTGCACTAGGGATCATCGGAGGGACCCACTCTCTGTGTCTCCCCAAATACATCAAATCGACAAACACCTTAGTGACTACCACTGTATCTGTGGGTCTTCCCACTATATACTCCTACAGCCTCCTACTCATCTTCGCTGTCTCTTCCCCTTCCTGCCAGCATTAACCGGGCGCCTACTGTGTGCCAGATCCTGTGCTGGGGGGGGGGGGGCGCAGGAGGACAAAAGTGAGCACAACAGTGTAGTCCCTGCTGTCGCCAGCATTCAGTGCTCGGGGTCTGTCCTCTGGGCTAGACGGTAAACTCCGTGAGGGCAGGGACCCTGTCGGTCTTGCCTGACGTTGGGTCCCCAAACTGTAGCACAGTGTCTGACACACAGTAGGTGATAAATTCACATGCGCTAGGTTAAGGGATGCATCGACAGCACTGTGACCTACTTGAACCGAAACCATGGCTCAAGAGCTTTGTACTTTCTACGTTCCTTCAAAGGCTGGGTTTTGACTTTTCTGCATATGGGAAACTAAAGAGTAAATTCACATGCCGAAAGGCCCCGGTGTGGTGTTTCTGAAGGTATCTTGCCGATCTTCAGGTATCTGTTTCTGAAGGTATCTACAGGTACAGACAGATATCCGCAGGATATCTGAGTGGCCTAGTTGGGTCACCTTGGACTGATGCCACCGGCATCCACCTGGGCATTTACCTACCATTCCCAAAAGGCACCGACTGAGAGCTTCCAATGAGCCCACTGCCCTGCCAGCGTGGGGAGAGGGACCACCCCCCCCGACCCCGTGTGCACATGTGTGTGCAGGTGTATCAGACGTTAGCATAACACCACATTCCGCCTCGGTTTCCACCCCAACTACCTCTACTGACCTCATAAATGTATTTGCAGGCAAGTTGTATCAGACGCTCAGAACACAAGGGACAAAAACGTCATTCTGCAGGGAGACGTAAAATCCTAGGAGTGCACCTTTGCCCATTTCCCTCCAGGGAGCGTGGTCACAGCCCACACACGATGATGAAAATACCACCTCCCTCTCGAGCTCCTCGGTGACCAAGCCCCGCAGGACAGGTCTTGACATGTTCTCTCCTGGCGGAAGGTGCCTAGATTGCTGCAGCCAACTGGTCTACCAGGAGCCAGTCAGCTGCTGCTCTGGACACATACCTAACCCTCCTCTCCTGCCATGGCCACGTGGTGTGGCCCTGCTTGGCTGCCTCCATTCATTTATTTACTTACGTTGGGGGGCAGTTCTCAACGTCAATGCCTCTTCAAAGGTCACGTCTTTCTTTCTTTCTTTTTTTTTTTAATTTTTGTAACGTTTATTCATTTTTGAGAGACAGAGCACAAATGGGGGAGGAACAGAGAGAGAGGGAGACACAGAATCCGAAGCAGGCTCCGGGCTCCCAGCCGTCAGCACAGAGCCCGACGCGGGGCTCGAACTCACCCACCAGACTGCGAGATCGTGACCTGAGCTGAAGCCGGATGCTGAACCGACTGAGCCACCCAGGCGCCCCAAAGGTCACGTCTTTCTTGAGTTGTACTTGGTTCTACCTATTCCACCTCTCTAGAGACCCAAATGTGATGGCAAATGCCAGCTTTTGAGCTCTGCAGTAGCTGCATGTTAACAGTTAAATATATGGTGTCCAAACACCTAATTTCAGAAATTCCTAGACTCTGGCCCAGGATTACTCATTGGTCACACTGAGGTTTTTTAAGTCATGTGACATTTGCCAGGAAATCTATAACTCCGATTGTCCTACGCCTAGACCCTGCCTCAAAGTACACACACTGGATTAGAAGCCCCAAATCTGTAAGCAAGACTTCCTTAGCGACTAAGTCCCCACAGCTGGTGAAGTCCCTACTTTATCCTTTGTTGTCAGTATTTTGTTTGTCGTTTGTTATTGTTATGTTGGCATGTTATTATGTTGTTACCCTTTGTTATGAGTGAAGAAGAAATGACTCTTTCTTACTAAATACACTGCAGGGTTACCTTATAATTTGATGACAAATAATTAACACTTCTTTGTAAAAAAAAAAAATAAAAGAATTAGCATGATCAGAAATTAATTTCCCATACAATAATTCAAGGAAGCTTTCCTGGGCCTGTTCTATACGCTTTTGGTTCTTTTACAAGAATACATTCTTGCGTACTTATGGAATAAAACAAAATGGCAAATTAGTAGGATGAGAATTTTCACAAAGATGGAGATTATAAACGACCGGGTGGTTAGAAGTAGAAGCAGATTTTATTAGCACATGTTACTGGGTCATATGTCATTACTTTGTGGTATGTTTGCAACCAATATATGTATTTTAAAAAACAGGGGGAAAAGCAAAAGTTAAAAATCACAAATAAAATATGGGCCAATTAATGAAAACGGTGTTTGCCAGGCCATCAGGAGATGTTTGAAATGCTTGCAGTACTCTCCCTTAAAAAACAAATCTGTGAATTCTGCACTCCAGTAATGACAAAGAAAAACTTGACATGTTTACAAAACCCAGAAGGTCAGATGTCGATTATGGAGTAGAGCCCAAAGAAGAAGCCCAAAGAAAGCTAAAGCTGACAAAGTCTATTTTGAACTAATTTAAGGATTTTAAATCAAAAGTAAGAATTAGCAAACTCAAAAGATACAAGCGTCTAAGAGGTTTTTGCTCGGGGCGCCTGGGTGGCCTGTTTTATTCATGTCAGAATAAAACAGTCTGGATAGCCCATATGGGGCTCTGCCCCTCCCCTGCTCACATGCTCACTCTCTCTCAAAAAAATAAACAAATATATATCAAAAAAAAAAAAAAAAAAAAAAAAAGCCCCTTGCCTCCCGAGCAGGATCTGAGAAGAAAAATGTATTTTTACTTTCCATAACATTCCTATCCCCAGAGAATGGAGGTAATTAGGTATCTAGAGAGATTTTTCCTTTAAAGAAAAAAAAGGAAGGCAGGGATGAAATGGGCAGGGGACCGTTTCTGTGCAAAAGCAATAGAAGTTTGTGGAAGCTAAGCAGATATAACAGTAAGAACACAGGTTCGCACCATGCTTATCTCAAGCCATGGTACTATTCTAAGTGCTTTACATAATCTAATTCTTGAACAACCTCACCGGTAGGTACTATTATTATCCCCACTTTATCCATAAGCAGTAAAGGCTTAGACAAGTTAAGTAGCTTGCCCAAGGTCACACTGCAAGAGAGCAGCAGAGCCAGGATTTGATCCCCTGGCTGTGGGTCCATGCTATTGATTATCATGGTAACCGTGGCTGTCGTGCACACAGGCACCCATTCAAATCTTCATCGTGTTCCAGACCTGTGCTCCACATGGAGGGGAGAAGATGAATTTCACACAGTCAAGGGGAGAGGTGAAACACACAGGACGTGAGTGGACTTTCAACAGAGGGACACCCAACCCAGACTGGGGTTGGAAAAGGCTCCCCAGAGGAGATGATTCCCCATGATGAATCCAGACACCCCGCAGGGGGCAGGGAGAGAGTCGAGATGGAAAAAACTTGATTCAGGCAGAAGGTACAGCACCTGCAAAATCTCCGGGCAGGAAAGAATGTGTTTCGCTCAAGGAAAAGTAACTCGTTCAATATGGCTGCCATAGTGGTACCATCAGTAACAAAGGGGGGCGGGGGGGGGGGCGGGTGGAGACATCCAGACAACACCAAAGAGGCAAGAATAACATCATGAGGGACTGACCTTGTGGCTGGGCTAAGGGGTGTGGACTTATCTGAAATTCCGCAATAAACAACTGAAGAATTTTACACGTTGAAACAACGTGTAGCTCACTGGCTGTCACCAAGGGGCCTGGGTTGGAGACAGTGGAGAATGGAAGCAGGACAAGGTAGGAAGGTGTTACTGTATTTCCGAACTGTAACAAGAGGCTGGAAAGATGTGCTGGAATCAGGTGGCCATGAGACCAGAGCAATGGGAATTTTTCAGATCAAGAGCAGATTTGGGGCACACAGCACAGGCAGGGCATTTGGCTCTTCCCCTCCCCCTACCCCCTCCTTCTCCTTCCCCTTCCCTGCAAACTTCTAGCTCCCAGAGGCCCTTTCGAGGGCCTTAGGTTCTATCCCAACGCATAATCTTAAAAGGCCCCAGGGTTTTCAAAAAAGCTCTGTAACAGCCCTTTCCCACTAGTGAAGAAATACATGCCCTCTCCTCCCTAACCCCCTTGCCACCCAAACAATTCTTGAAATTCTGATGTTAATCACTTTGGAAACATTTCTCCTTTTGCTTATTAGAATTTGCTTACATTCCCCGCAAGGAGCTTTAGGTCCTAACTGGCTTCTATAAGCCTGAAAGTATTCTGGAAGGATTATGATTCAGCATGCAATGCACATTCTTGGCCTTATTATCTGCTGCTTTCCTGGTCTGGCCACAGGTCTTCAGAACGGGCTTTTTTAACCAAGATCCCCATGTGGGGGGCAGGGGGCAGGGGGTGGGGAGTGGCTACCACTGGACCTCGTCTCTCATTTTTGATGCCCTGTAGAAATGCCTGTTTAAACTCAAACCTCAAAACGTACTCAGTCGTGCCCTACAGAGTCCCTAACAAATTCACTGTTCTCCTCCCATTTGAAGTAAGTTTGAAATACGACATAAAGGCAGATTGCGTTCAAGCCACCAGCATCTTGTAAACGTCCAGAATAAATGTTAAAATGCTCAATAAACACCCTAATACTTACATAAATTTCCACTCTCCTTCCAAATAGACCTCATCGATTCTACCCACCAAAGAGGGATACTTTTGGGGGGCTGAAAACCCTGGCCAGCCCTGGGCCTCTGAAATCGGAGTCCTGGGGATACTTCTCGCATTACAACCTGTTTGCATTTTTCCCCCTCTTCAAGTATTAAGCTTTCTTTGGCATCAATTGCTCTGAACATCAGTAAGGTGTGTCGCTTTTTTTCTTCTTTAAGTTAATTCTTCAATAACCTCCGGAGGAGAAGGGCCAGTTTGGATTTTCAGAGCAAAGGACAGTGGGGTGCTGGCCCTGCATCCCCCCACTTCCCCCGACTGCCTGCACCCAACCTCTTCGTTTCCAAACCATCGTGTCTCGCTAAAACGCTCCTTAAAACTCTCCCAAAACACCCAGGATGTCCTGCCTCCCTCCTAGGAATGGAAGTGACCCTCTTGACACTGGGGACCCCTGGAAGACCAAGACCAAAAATGGGAGGGGGCGTGCTAAGAGTTGGGGAAAGCTCAACTTACCTTCACGAAGAGGGTGATGTCGTGCTCCTGTCTCGGGGCCCCCTCTTCGGACGCCTCGCCGTCCTCCCCACGGCCGTTCACCCGCGCGGTCTCGTCCGCGCCCTCGACGCTGCTCTCCTCCGCCAGGTGGTTGCTGAGTTCGGCCTCCGGCTCCGCGACCCCGGTCGGCGCGGCCGCCTCTGGATGCGAGCTGCTGCTGTCGGGGGGCTCCTCCTCGCCCGCCCCCTCCGGGCTGCGCTCTCGCCTCTCCTCCTCTGCCTCCTCCATCTCCTCCTGGGGTCCACCCTGGTCCCCTTCCTCGACGGCTTCCGCCCTCGTGTCCCCGGGGGCCGCTTCCTCCTCCGACTCCGCTGTCCCCGGGGCCCCCGCCTCGTCGGCAGGCCCCGCCGCTGCATCCCGAGGCTCCCCTGCCAGCTCCCCGGGGCCGCACCCGCCAATCTCCGCCGCCAGAGCCTCCGTGGCTTCGGCCTGGGGCTGGGGGCTGCGGTCCCCTCCGTCCCGGGGTTCACCCTGGGTCCCGTGCGCCCCTCCCGCCTGCCCCGCTGCGTCCATGCTGGGCCCCTGCGCCCCCGGCGCGCTGCCTCCCGGTTCCCCCGGCCCTCGCTCCGCTTTCTCCTCCGCCCCGGGGTCCTCGGGCTCCCCGGGCTCCCCCTGAACCTCCGTCGCGGCCTCGCCCTGCGCGCCGCGCCCGGGGCTCGCGTCCTCCACCTGCTCCCTGCCGCTCGCCCCCTCCTCTCCCTGGGGGCCGTCGGCGCACCCCGGGGCGCCCTCCTCGGCCTCCGCCTCCCCCTGCGCCGCCCTCGCGCCCCGCGTCTCGGCCGCCGGGCCACCGTCCGCGCCGGGCTCCCGCTCGCCCGCGCGCCCTCCGTCCGGGTCGGGGCTCTCTGCCCGGTTCACCGCGGCCGTCGCGGCTGCGCCCGCCCCTTCGCCCCTCGGCGCCTCCGCGGCTCCCTCGCTGGCCTTCTCCCGCTCCGCCTCCCGGCCCGCAGCCCCCGGCTCACCGGGTCTCTCCGCCACAGGCGCTGGGGCCTCGGGCGGCCCCTGGGGGCCTGGGGGCCCTCCCTCCAGCTCCGCTGCCTCGGCCATGGCCACAGATCCCTGTCCTCCGCTGGGGACCCTTCCTTGACACTGCTGATGGGGCAAGGGGCCCTGGGCGAGGAGGTCGGTGCCGGAGGGGCCGCTGCACCCCTTCCAAAGGGACGCCTCGCTTTGGGCTCGGCTCGGGTGGCGCAAAATGGGCTCGACCTCAAGACACTGCGCCCCTCGTCCCGGATTTAAGCTTTCTGTTATCTTCCTCCACCGCAGCTGTTTCTCCAGATTCAAGTCTGCTTCCCACCCAGACTCCAATTCCTACCCGGCTTCGCTGGAGGCGCGGGCCACCGAGATAGAGAGCGCGGCTGAGGAGGGCCTCTTAGCTCCCACACCCTTTGAAATGCCTGGCCCGCCGTCCAGGGACTGACCAGTAGTCATCGGTGCCAACTCCGTCCCCCTGGGGCTTGGGCGGGGCTTGCACCCCATCCTCTCCCCGTGTTCAGGTGGCCTGGGAGCCTGGCCAATGACAGCCTTTCCCATGGCCCTTGTGAATTTCGGTGAAAAGATCCCGGTTCTCCTGGCAGCTTGGGTGTTTTCTGTAACAGCATCAAGTTCCAGAGCCATTTAAATCACACACACCCCCAACACCACACGCTGGGCACCCGAGTACCCAATCTCCACTCTCCCCCCGGGAGCCCAGGGTTAAGTTCCTCAGCTGATGTCCAATGCAGATGCCCACGTTCCGCCTCAGGGTCCCCGAACAAAGGTGGTAAACCCAGAAAGCAAGAAGACAGGGAGACACCTTTCCAATTTTGCAGGACCCTCCTGAGAAGTCCCAGAGGCCCCTATAGAGAAGGAAGAGTCCGTCGAGGCACTTTGATCAGAGATGGGCTCTGTTGTGCATGAGGGAGACCCCCCTCTCAGGTATGACAAGTACAGCATCCTTGCAGTGTGGAAAGGCTAGATCCTTTACCTCTCTGGTCCCTGAAAGACTCTCTAAGAGTCTATCTTGCAGATGCTCCTAGATTTTCCAAGCCCCCGGCCAGTGCTTTAGCCTGAGTTGTGTGTTAGGGCTTGGGGAGCTGTGGGTGTTGGGGTGAAAATACAAGATTCGAAGGATGGCAGCTGTGGCATTCCCTGGGTTAGGAACTTCCTGGAATCACAAACTGGACACCTTCTCCCGAAGAAAAGGAAGTTAGGAGGAAAATTATGTGGTAAGTTCACTATGAGCTAGGCTAAATCATGTGGGTTACAGAGAGGAGGCTGTTGCCCAGGATGGCCCAGGATGGCCCGGGATGGCCTGGGATGGCCCAGTCTAAGTGCGGTGAAGCAGGGAGCCCAACTCAAGACTGATTTGAGTCATAGGGCTCTTAATGGCTTTGACACTGTCCTGAGACACGTTAGTCTGTCACGTCTATAGAGGGCTCTGTTATCACTAAAAGACCAGAGGGGATCTTTGGTAAGGCTTGGAGTCACACATTTGGCTAATCACCTTGATGTCTCCGTCTAATACCCACTGACAGGTGACAAGACAGGAGCCCAGTGTCACCCAGATTCATGCCACCTTTCTCCAAGGTTGTGCCCTATCCAGAAAGGAAGGGACCGGAAGCTTCATCACCACAAAGCACGGCACATCTACTCAAAGCCCCACACTCACACATGAGAGCTAGCCAGACATGTCAGACACAGGCCATGCTCTGCAAAAGCTCCCATCACCTAGAGAAAGGAATCCTGCTGCACTCACGAGGCCGGGAGATAGCCATTAGCCTCATTGCTTAAGGAAGGAGAAAAGCCAGCACAGTCAGCCCCGAACAGCAAACACGGCACAGGACTGCAGTCCCTTGACGCAAACCCCGTGAGCACAGGACTGAGGTCCCTTTACGGAAACCCCGTGAGCCCTGGTGTGTTCCAGAAAACAGAAGTCCTGATTATAGGAAGGTTGGCATCTCTTAAAAACCTCCTTTTGAATCAAGCCTAGAGATGATTAATGGGAACTCAGTACAGTTGACTGGCTGGCTGAGAGCTGGTCCCCAGGAGGGTCCTTGTAGAGAAACAGCATTCATAAAGTCTATTCTGTCCTCGCAACGGACCCTACATCTCAAACAAGGTCATTTTATTCTATAGGATTAGGATTTAATTTTTTATAGTGTTTGGATTCCTTGACTTACACTGACATTGGCTTTCAAAATAACACCTTGCTGGGGCGCCTGGGTGGCTCAGTCGGTTGAGCTTCCGACTTTAGCTCAGGTCATGATCCCACGGTCTGTGAGTTTGAGCCCTGTGTCGGGATCTGTGCTGACAGCTCAGAGCCTGGAGCCTGCTTCCGATTCTGTGTCTCCCTCTCTCTCTGACCCTCCCCCATTCATGCTCTGTCTCTCTCTGTCTCAAAAATAAACATTAAAAAAATGTAATTAAAAAAAAATAACAGCTTGCCTTCTGTAGAATGTGGAAGCTTTCACTTTTTAATAATAGTCTTAACAATTTTTAAATGTTTTTATCACATAATTCTGCTTTTATTTTCTTTTATTTTCTATAATTCAGCAAATGCATTATTTTTACATGAATACAGACTCAAAGCTGAAAATAGAGAAGACAGAAAATAACAGGACTCTTTGCAATTTTTCTGAAATCCCATTACTCACAATAAACACTTTCTTCGGGGCGCCTGGTTGGCTCAGTATGTTAAACATCTGACTTCGGCTCAGGTCATGATCTCTCAGTCCGTGAGTTCGAGCCCCACATAGGGCTCTGTGCTGAGAAAGAGAGGCTGTTCTAGACTCTAGGCACACAGCAATGAGCGAACTGTATGCCTTCCATCGTGGGGCTTTGGACTAGAGCAAAAATAAGTAAGCAGTTAAGCCAGACACTTTCGGATAATGTTCAGCTTTATATAGACTTTACACTCGTGTGTGCACATACTGAAAACCTTAACTCCTTTCTCTCACACCCCCCATCCAACCTGCCAATAAATTCTATTGTCCACTTTTTAAAACATTTCCAGGGTGCGCCTGGGTGGCTCAGTCAGTTGAGCATCCAACTCTTGATTTCAGCTCAGATCGTGATCTTGTGGTTCGTGAGTTCGAGCCCCGCATCTGGCTCTGAGCTGACAGTGCAGAGCCTGCTTGAGACCCTCTCTCTCCCTCTCTTTGCCTCTCCCCTGCTCGCTCTCTCTCTCTCTCTCTCTCTCAAAATAATAAGTAAACATTTTAAAAAATAAATAAATGACACATATCCAGAATCCAAACTCTTCTCTCTACCCCCAACTGCTACCCCACTGGGCCAACCCACCATTACCTCCCAGCTGGTCCCCTGGTTTACCCTTGCTTTTCATCAGTCTGTTCTCTACCGCACAATCAGATGACTCCCATCGAAATCATGAGTCCACCAGTCACCTCGTATGCTTGAAATCTTTCAAAGCCTTCCTGTCTCACACCAAGAGAAAGTCAAGTCCCTACACATCAAGTATGGCTCCTATAAAATCAGGTGTCCCAGTCTCTTTCTGTCCTCACTGGCTTCCTGCTGTTGCCAGAATTTGCTAGGCATTCCGGATGCTCCCTACATCCTTGGATGCTCCCTATATCCTTGTAGCTCATCCCTTACCTTGTTTAGGTTTTTTTCATAAGCTCTTTTCTCTAAGCACCCTATGTGTGTGTGTGTGTGTGTGTGTGTGTGTGTGTGTGTGTGGTGCTAACACTTAAGATCTGCCCTCTTAGCAATATACAAAACCATATCGTTAACTATAGTCGCATGTGATACATTAGATCTCCAGTATTCATCCTGCATCACTGAAACTTTGTACCCTTGACCCACACCTCCCTCTTTTCCCCTCCCCCAGCCTTTGCTAACCGCTATTCTACTCTCTGTTTAGATGAACTTGACTATTTAGATTCCACATATAAGTGAGATCGTGCGGTATTTGTCTTTTCTGCATGTGGCTTATTTCACTTACCAGAATGCCATCTAGATTTGTCCCTGTCACAAATGGCAGGTTTCCCTTCTGTTTAAAAACCAAATAATATTCCATTGTGTGCATATACCACATTTTTTTTATCCACTCATCCATCAAAGGATATTGAAGATGTTTCTATATCTTGACTGTTGTGAGTAATGCTGCAGTAAACGTGGATAAACACCCTATTTTAGAACACAATTCCTGGGCGCCTGGGTGGCTCAGCCAGTTAAGCGTCTGATTCTTGGTTTCCGCTCAAGTCATGATCTCATGGTTGGTGGGGTCGACCCCCATGTCAGGCTGCATGCTGACAGTCTGGGGCCTGCTTAGCATTCTTTCTTCCCCTCTCTCTGCCCCTCCTCCTCCTCCTCTCTCTCTGTCTCAAAATAAAAAAAAAAAAGAATAACTAAATCACAATCCCTACTCACTGTCAGCCTTTTCTGCCTTATTTTCCCCCATAACAGTTGTCTCCGTATGACATACAATGTGTTTTACTTCCTTATTGTCTGTCTCCCCCCCCCTCCTCACCCACCCCCCACTAGGATGGTGGTCCCATGAAGCCAAAGGTTTTGTTTGTCACTGCCTAGAACAAAACTGGGCGCATACTAGAAACTCAATAAATCCTGAGCGGGCGAATACATGCAAGCTTTCAAATGCATACGTATCATCCCAAACCTGTTTTCAAAACTACTTTTCTCAGTTGGTTTTGTACTTCAGGGGACAAGCTAATGTCACAAGACACACTGTTTGCAGAAATTCTTATCTACTGGCTTTGGCGAATACTTCAGCGAATACTTTTAATCATTAGCAAAGGCCAAGTCAGCTCATGAACAGAAACACAAAAGGAAACACCAAATAAACAGAATCGTGAAGGTCGAGGTGAAGTTGCTTTAGAGGTTTGCACATTGTTAACTCGGCAACCAGCACCAGATTAGCTATTTAAATACCAAGGAGGGTTAAACAGAAGTGACAGAGTCAAGGCTGGGAGACAAGAGGCAAAGGACTGGTAATCAAGTGGCTTTTAGAAATTACTAGTAACTACAGAGCTTTCTTACCATGTATTACGAGGACTCATGAACCAGTACAGCTCAGGGATTACCAAGGAAAAACTCAAGGGCTTATAAATAAACAATTTATTTTTTTATTGTTTTATTTATTTCTTTTTGAGAGAGAGAGAGAGAGAGAGAGAGAGAGAGCAGGGGAGGGGCAGAGAGAAAGAGACAAAGAATCCCAAGCAGGCACTGTGCTGTCAGCACAGAGACCGACGTGGGGCTCGAGCTCACAAACTGTGAGATCATGACCTGAGCTGAAATCAAGAGTCAGAAGCTTAACTGACTGAGCCCCCCAGGTGTCCCATAAACAATTAAAGGATTTGTTGTTTTGAGGTTTTTCTGGAACAGATAGACTCATTTCCATGGAGATCTCTTTAGCGAGCGTCTGGTCCTTTCAGAAGGGCCCCTGGGATTTCGATGTATGTATAACATTCAGATCATGGGATATGCTATGCCTGAACCAAAGTCCTTCCTGCACTGATTTCTCGTCCAAGAGCTGGTCTTTCTTGCCCAAGAATGGCCCCCAACCTGCTCTAATTTTCCTGGCTTTGCCCCGTTAACTGTAAAGGTGTATTTCAGTTTAAAAGAAGGCTATTGCTGAAGAATAGACCTAAATCGGAAGGCAGGGGTTGAAACACTGATATTCCTTCTTGTAAGTCAATAAGCACATCACGCAAACCAACACGAATAATGCCGTGGTGAAATGAGTGGGTTCTCGGGGCACACTGTTGCCTGATTCAAATCCCACTTTATCTCGTATTAGCTCTGCGATCTTCACTAAGTTTTTCCTCTAGAACGGAAGTTCTAGTAGGACCATGGCCGTTGTAAGTCAGAGAATGTACGTATCCTACCCAGCACGGCACTTGTTATCATCGGCATCGTGACCTCATGGTTAGTATTGTCCCAGAGGACACATCTTGACAGAACGGTGCATTGAAGTGTTGGAAAAGCCGTGACACCTCGTCCCACTTAGCCCGTGACAGTCCTGAGTCATCCTGTTGTCTCAGGAATATAATCACAAGCCACTCCCTGTCACTCTCAAAAGTGCCTCAGTTGGGACAATGACTCATATGGTCACCCTACCAGGAACTCACCTAGCTAGTGGGAACTTTTTCTGTTTTCTTTCCACATGATCTTGCACTGTTCTCAAAACAAGCTAGATTTGAAACAAATACCTGTTGGATGAGGGAAGAGATTTTTGAGGAAGAAGAGGAGGAAGGGGAGTGGAAGGAGGAGGGTTTGATTACAAACCACTTGCCGAATGCCCTTCTGGAAAGGTAGCCTACAATCTGGAACGGAAAGACGAAGTCATGTTGCAGGCTTCAGGTGTGCCGTGGTCAGTCCGGGCACAAGGGAAGGGGTGGAAGGGTGTGGACCCCCGCCCCATGCCACACTGGCCCCTGGGCTCCTGAAGACAGTAGGTCCAGGGTCTTATTCTCCCATTCTTCACCTCAGACTCCAGGAGCATCAGTCACAATCCAGCTGAAGACAAAACCAATACCAAAACTCAAGACTGAAAGCCAATTTTAAACTTTCCCCTTCTATCTGTAAAGCTTTTTTTCTAAACATTTGATGTTGTAGAAACTCGGCTTTCTTTAAACTTCAAGTTTTGGGGCACCTGGGTGGCTCAGTTAGTTAAGCGTCCAATTCTTGATTTTGGCTCAGGTCATGATCTCACAGTTCATGGGTTTCAGCCGCACGTCGAGCTCTGCACTGACAGTACGGGGCCTGCTTGGCATTCTCTCTCGCCCTTTCTCTGCCTCTCTCTCTCTCTCTCTCTCTTTCTCAAAATAAATAAATAAACTTAAAAAAACTAAACTCCCAAGTTTTTTCTCTCCTCCCTCCAGTCCTTCAGAACCCAAAAATCCATAGAGATGGATGGAGGTGTGCGTGAGCACTGGGCTTCACATACATACGACAATTTTGCCCCTCGTGGGACATCTGGCAATGTCTGGACACATTTTTTGGTGTCATGATTAGGGGCTGCTGCTGGCATCTAGTGAGTAGAGGCCAGGGATGTCACCGAACCTCCTCCCATGCACAGGACCCATGCACAGCCCCCCACCACCAAGAATTAACCAGCCCATAATGTGAATTATTGCCTGAAAGGAAGACCAGTCTCCCTCCAGCACCTCCCCCCCCCCCAATTACAGGGTGTTCCATAGAAAATGCCTTCATCTGATATATTGAATCTACTAGGAGCTTGGAAGAGCAGATGAAGGGTTGTTGTGTTGTGCTGGGGGGGGAGGGATGGTAATTCCTTAAAACATGTCCTGCAGCTTCCTAGTGAATCCTGATGAGAAACTTTTTGAAATGATAGACAGATTGCGAGATTTGCATCTACAGGCCTAGGCTCAACTCCTAATTCGGCTGCTTACTGGCCATGTTATAGTGCACAAGCCACTTCTTGGTGATAACCCTACTGCACTGGGCTCCTCTGAAGAGATCATCTGTAAAGTATTTTGTAAACGTGGATGTTTCTGCACAATCACCAAGTGGTAATGGTTTGCTTTTGGGTGGTGATCCAATGGTCAGTCCTATTAGTTTTCACTGTCCAGATATTGGAATGGATCTCACTCTTCTATAACATAGGACATTCATCTAAAATATTAATCCCTTGATACTTGTCAAAAAATCAGCTTCCATGGCTGATTCCCTGGCATCTGTTGACACAAAGGTTTAGAAAATCCAATACCTTAAACGTTTATTCCTTATAGGAAATACTGGGGGGAAGAAAGTTATCTGTCAGAATGAAAACAGATGGTGCTAAGGAGAAAGGATGGTACTAGAGTACGCCGTGTCCCCACATACCCAGAAAAATACCTCTCATCTGCCGGGAGCTGGGTGAGCTCTAAGCGGCTACGAGAAGCACACGCTGGCCATTGTGAGACTTGGCAATCTTTTGTTTTTATCATTTTACTTGTAACTATGGTTCAGGAAAAAGTGAGCACCATATCACAAAATTAAGTTAATCATCCCTTTATAACATAGTCATGAAATTGCCCTTTAAAGAAACCATTTCCATTCTACTCACAGAATTGAGAAGACCTACCCATCCACCCATCATCCAATTCATCCACCCGTCATCCAACCCATCCATCCATCATCCAGTTCATCCACCCGTCATCCAACCCATCCATCCATCCCTCTATCCATCATCCACCCATCACTCATTCATTCATCCACCACACCACAAACTCTTTCTGAGGACCTTTCTTGTGACACAGACTCAGCTAGTATTGGAGAAATAAACATAAATGGAACAAGGGTCCCACCCTGCTGCGTAATTCTGCAGAGTGGAAAATCCTTACTAAACTATAAACGTTCTGATGTTCATGCCGGTTCATGGCTGGTATTTCATGCCACGCCTCATCAATAACTTTGATTACACATTTTTTTAAGATCTTTAACCACACTCTATAAACTCAAACACGCCAAGGCCCTGCTTTGTAAAAATATTTTTGTTGCTCATGTTTTGAATCATGTTTCTTAAAAACTTGGAGTCAAATGTTTGAAATGTATTTTTGTTTATTTATTCAGCACACTGAGAATGAAATCATTTAGCTCATGACGTTTACACTCCCAAATCTTACAATATTTGAGCTTTCCTTTTTTAATTTGGTTGAGTTCAATCTGATTGGACCAGAAAGAGATAAAGGTTGTAAAAGAGGGTCTACCGGGGCGAGAGCCTCGGCTCTGTTGGCACATTCTCCCCAAAGATGTATGTGTTTGATCAGGTAAAGTAGTGAACTCAGTGACCTTGGGAAGTCCCTTTCACTTGATGGGACATCACCCTGAATGAAGACCTTGGATCAGATGATTATAGGGTTCCTTCAGCACTGGAATTCTGTAACCTATGATCTAACACCTCACGTATTTAGAAATCACTAGCCAGAGCTGAACAAAGCTCAGAATCAGGAAGTGAGCAGAAAAGGTCTCCCCAAGCCAACAACAATATAACTGAGTTTGCCTCTTAAAGTGTGAATGCTTTCCCCAAAGATGAGCAACTGAGCTCTCATTCCAAGCCCATGACTCTATTCTAAATTCAACCTAACCTATTTTCCGGTGTCTTGATTCAGAACCCACTAGAAACAGCAAAACAGGAAGGCTGAAACAGTCTTTGTGAAAACTAAATGTTAAATTAAAAGCAAAGAATGCTTATACTTTTAAGTTTTAGTTAAGCGATAAGGTTTACTTTCTTGTTTCAAATGAACCAAGAAAATGACTTATTTGATTGAAAGAAAGGAAAGAAGAACCCAGGGTAGGGAAGGGGGAAGAGGGAGGGAAGGAGGGAGGAAGGGAGGAAAGTAGGGGAAGACAGAGGGAGAGAGGGACGGAGGAAGAGAAGAAAGATCCCTATATACCCAGCACATAGTACAGAATAATGAGCCAAAATCTCAAAACCAGACTGATAGTTGTGTGTGTGTTGGGGGAAAAAAAATAGAGAGAGATATTTGGTTATATTTTATCATATTCATTTATGAAATGGCACAGTATTACTGGACAAAACCCCATATGTCAATATGTCAGGTACAGCAATTTAATATAAATAAATTATATATAACTACTTATTATATATTATAATTATCCATCTTACAAATAAAGCATTATAGTATCAATTAGAAATTTAAGGGGTGCCTGGGTGGCTCAGTCGGTTTAAGCGTCAGACTTCAGCTCAGGTCATGATCTCACAGTTCGTGGGTTTGAGCCCCGTGTCGGGCTCTGTGCTGACAGCTCGGGGCCTGGAGCCTGCTTCGGATTCTGTGTCTCCCTCTCTCTCTGCCCCTCCCCTGCTCATGCTCTGTCTCTCTCTGTCTCAAAAATAAATAAAAACATTTTAAAAAGTCTTTAAAAAAAAAAAAAGAATATTAAAACTTGAAAGGACCTTAAAGATTGTTCTGTCTAGTTCCCTCTTAGAAATAGAATGTTACACATCTTGCCACTACACAGAGCAGTCTTTATCCCCGATATATTATTTTAAATCACTGAGTGATCTCAACAACCCTGGGATGGGGTCACTGTCCTGGAGTAGAAATGGGGGATGCCACAGAGCGAAGTGACATGGAACTGAACTAGACTGAATCATGAGTTGTGGAAATTTGAATACGATTTTTCCCCTGAAGATAGTGTGATCCCTTTCAGGCTTTCTATAAACATAAAATCATAATCATCATCCCTGACAATCGCGAAATACGATTTCATGCTCTACTTTTTTCCCCAGCTTTAATGAGATATAATTGACATATAACATTGTGTAAGGTTGGAGATGTACAAGATGAGTTGATAACACACGGGTATTGCGAACTGATTACCACAATAAGGTCACTTAATCGCCTCACCTAAGATTGCCATCTTTTGGTGTGGTGAGAACACTTAAGATCTACTCTCTTAGCAACTTTCAAGTACCCTTCAAGTATATTTTCAAGTATATTTCAGGAGCACCAGGGTGACTCAGACGGTTAAGCATCCGACCCCTGATTTCAGCTCAGCTCAGGTCATGACCTCACGGTTCATGACCTCACATCGGGCTCTGTGCTGGCCGTGCAGAGTCTGCTTGGGATTCTCTCTTTCTCTGCCCCTCCCCTGCTCTCTCTATCTCTCAAAATAAATAAATAAGCTTAAAAAAATTATATATTAAAAAAAAGAGTGTATCTAGTATGTTTCAGTATCGTTACCTGTAATCACCAGGCTGTACCTTAGTTCCCCAGAACTCGCTCATCCTTTCCCTGGAAGTCTGCAGCGTTTGATCAATATCTCCCATTTCCCCATCCCCAGACCCCGGCAAACACCAATGTACCCTCTGTTTCTACGAGTCCAGCTTTTGTAGATTCCACTACAAATGAGTTGTGCTCCGCTTTTCTGTAGAACTCTATTTTGGGAACCTACCTCCCTCTCTGTACAGGTGGCTGGCTTTGGGCCACAGCCTCCATCCTGCAGACTCAGCAGGAAGCCTGATGCCCAAATCCCACTCCTCCCCCTGCCAGCCTTCCAATCACTGCCGCTAAACTGTGCTCTCTCTTCTCTTGTTTATTTATTTCTTCTCGAAAACAGGGCCAATTGTTGTCCTAGAATCTGAGGTCTTTACTACCTTTTAGCTTGTAAACAACTGCCCCCCCAGGAGCAATGATGACAGGCATAAGTGCCTTCCTCAGACCCTGTACTGTAGCCCTCAAAACAGCAAAATATTCTGGAAAGATCCCAAGGCCAAAGGTGTTCTTGGCAGAGGAATTTGAAACACACCAAGTGATATGGAGGTCTCCATTGCACCTGGCACTCTCCACACGTCCAAAAGCAGCTGGTGGGTTTCTGGGGAGCACTGTTACCAGATATATGGTCCTGGCTTCTTTCTTACTAGCTATATGACTTGGGGCAAGTTACTTAATCCCTACGTGCCTTGGTCTCTCCTCTTCCATGGCTTCAGTCCATAACCTACCAGGGATGTTTTGTGTCAATGTGTACAAAGTATAG
This sequence comes from Acinonyx jubatus, assembly GCF_027475565.1. Taxonomy (NCBI): domain Eukaryota; kingdom Metazoa; phylum Chordata; class Mammalia; order Carnivora; family Felidae; genus Acinonyx; species Acinonyx jubatus. The sequence goes on from NC_069384.1 coordinate 10,621,440, forward strand.
TCAATCGTCATTATTTGAGGATTCAAATACCTGGTAAAACATTTTTTTCCCCTTTATTTGCAACCCCACTTACACTTGTAAATAGCCCCCAAATCAAGATAGTCCAAGTCTAAAACCAGCCCTTCCTCTGCTGAGACAGGGATGGCAACTTTCTCACCAAGAAAAAAGAAGAAAAAAGAAAAAAAAATTACAGCCTTACCATCCAACTGGAAGATTCCTTCTGGAAGGCTCCTGACGACATTTGCCAATGGACGCCAGCTTTTATAAAACCTCTTTTCGTATTTAAGTCCCTGATTTCACAGATGACACTAATGGCATTTATTAATGTACAAGATCACCTTTAAACAAAATTTCGAAATAAACCAAGGGCAGATCCAGCCCTTCCTTCTCCCTCTTTTACTTGTACCTGGCTTCTGGGGTGTCTTTGGACAAGTTTCCCAACCTTACCATGAGGGAGCGATCCCTGCCCTCCTCTTACGAGGTTATTTGGGACCAAACAAGAAGTCTGTTGAACAAAAACCCAGGAACCATGGACATACAAAGGTAAGGCATCTACATCGGACCTTCAGTGCTCCAAGGCGTCAGTGTCTAACCCCAGCTGTGCATCAGAGTGACAGGGATGCCAGAGGGAGTGTGTCAGTACGAAAGGTCCCTAGGCCCTGTCTCCAGAAAGGATTTATCCATTCAGTCAGACTGGAAGAAGCCCTGGTGTCTATTCCATTCATTCTGCAGGAATGTCTCACGTTCTTCTAGGCCATTCCAAAGATCTGCACTTTAAGTTCCTACCTCTATTTGGGAAATAAAAGCTTTGCACCCTTGAAAATGCTAAGGCAGCCAAGAGCCAGTGAGAAACTATTTTTCAGGTAGAGAATCTTTGACAGTTCCCCGAAGGTAACCCACCTGGGACCATAAAAGGAAGGTACGTTTTGGCCATATGGATGTCGATAGTGAAGAGGTGAATAAGGAACATGATGGGTGGGGAAGCGATGCTGACACATGGCGCTTGGTGGCAGGGGGCAGTTCTAGAATGTTTGGTTGGAAGAGTGAGAAAAAAGGGTGAGCAGATTTCAAAGCAAATCTTTGGAGCAGATTTTGTATTTTTTGGATATGATTCTTCCTTATAAATCTAAGTGGTTTAAGGCGTTACCAGTCTGCATGTCTCTGGTGCACTCGTATGCATTACGTCTGAAAAAAAATCCTGTTGGGTGAGTTCAGGAGCATTCGATATACACAAAGCTTGAAAGCTGTTTTATAACCCTGTCTTTAAACCAGGAAGGTGAATTTTCCCAGAATCATACTGGCTCATGTTTCAATAGAAACTCAGAGCTCCCAAAATACAGGTTACGAGTTGTAGTTTTCTACCCCTACTTAAACTTCATTTGTTTTGTTTTGTTTTGTTTTTTTGGGGGGGGGGTTGTTGTTGTTTGTTTTGCTTGTTTTGTATTTTGGGTTTTTTTTTAATTTTTTAACTTTTTTGCTTTTGCTTTAAGTGTGTGTATATTGCTATAAATTCAGGTGGCAGGTCTCCTAAGTCGAGATAAGGAGATGTTTCAATTTCCCAGGACTTTGGGGGCTTTGTTCAAGTTTTCTTTCATGAAATTTGAAGGCATTATTGTTACATTGCTGTACGCTGAGCAGTTTCTGAAGTCACAGAAGCGACTCGGGACTCGGGACCTGCCCGAAATAGGTGCATCATGCGTTAATCAACAGCTATGAGTTAGCGGAGAGAAAGACCCAGGCTCTGTCTCAGTGAATATGGAAGTCAGCAAAAATAAGTTGATCCCCACCCCCCTTTTAGGGTTATAGCAAGAAAGCGAGCTGAATATTCTAATTACAACAAGGCACCATAATCAAAGTCCCCAAAGGACACATGGATAGAATTCAGAAGCTTCCTGGGTAAAAATCATATTTTTATAGTCACAAAACTCAAATTTAACATTTCTTTCAATTATGGATATAAAGAACAAATGACCATTGCAATAATTGTACCCGTGGCTTTGTCCCCAGTACAAATCAGATATATATTTGTATCTCATTCCAGGTGTGAATTATCTTAAAGTATCATTTCCATTCCATTCATCGCTACTTTGAAATCTCAATAGTTATCAAGCCTGCGTCTGGATTTTATGACATGGGTTCACAACGAAATAAATATATTATTACTTAATTACTTCTTAAATTTCTTCCTAATCAGACGGTTCCTCTTATTTTTTTGATAATTGTATTTCAGTATAATTGGCTTCCTTGGAGATCCTCCGCATTCTTCCTTGGGCACTGAAAGCATTCAGAGATGAGCTCACCAGACAAGCAAACAGATCCATAGTTCAGAAGAGGTCAAGAACCCTTGAACCTCTTTTTGGTTTCTCATTGGTACTTTAAATGAAACCTACACGTGTATCTTAGGATATCAGTTGCACAGGTATATTGATTTGTCAACATCATACAGTTAATGAACACAATGTCAGGTCCTCGAACTGAGAAACGGGTAAATAAACTGCGTCACATCCATACAAAGGAATACTTCTCCATAACGAAAAGGTCCAGCTATTGATACGCACAACATGGATGAACCTCAAATGCGTTATGAAAAACAGAAGAAACCAGACTCAAAAAGGTACATAATGCATCGGTCCATTCATGGGACAGTATTTGCAAACCGAACCAAGCAGACAGAAAACAAATCAGTGGTTGGCTGGGGGCAGGGAATGGGGGCATCGCTGGCATGGGGGCAAGGGGATTTCTGGGGGCGGATAGGATTTTTGTATTTCAATGTAGGTAAATTTACCTGTAAAATGCTATAAATACGAACCATCCACTAGTTGCCTGAAAACCCCCCCATCGTCCAGCTCCACCTAAAGATGTAAGTGGCTGACAGCCCCATCCTGAGCACGGAGGACAGCTCCACGTACCTCCCGTCCCTCACTCTGTCGCTGGTTCCTCTGGTCCCCTCTGGCCCAGAGCTCCCACCCCCAGCCTGGCCCCACCTGCTGGTCTCCTCTCCTCATCCCCACCTCTTTTCCTCCGTTTTCCAAAACACCACCTCACAGAAGGCAGTGGGCATAGTTAGGACGTAATTTACAGCCCGAACGTGTACACTTTTAAAAGTGAAGGTAATGGGGGCCCCTGGGTGGCTCAGTCAGTGGAGCATCTGAGTCTTGATCTCGGCTCAGATCATGATCTCATGGTTTGTGAGTTCAAGTCTTGGGTTGGGCTCTTTGCTGACAGTGCAGAGCCTGCTTGGGATTCTCTCTCTCCCCCTCTCTCCCTGTCCCTCCTTCTAAATAAATAAATAAATAAATAAACTTTTAAAAGTGAAAGTAATTATGCTGGGACTACAGGTGTAAATTACAAGGGTGCCTGGGTGGCTCAGGGGGTTAAGCGTCCGACTTCGGCTCAGGTCATGATCTTGCAAGTTCAAGAGTTCGAGCCCTGCATCAGGTTCCGTGCTCAGCTCAGAACCCACTTTGGATCTTCTGTCTCCTTCTCTCTTTGCCCACACCTTGCTCATATACTGTCTCTTTCTCTCTCAAAAATAAATATACATTAAAAAAAAAAGAATCAGGGCTAGAGACCCTTGGGTGGCTCTGTCGGTTAAGTGTCTGACTCTTTATTTTAGCTCAGACCACGATGATCCCAGGGTCATGCGATAGAGCCCGGCATCGGGCTCCTTGCTGAGCATGGAAAATGCTTGAGAGCCTCTCTTTCTGTTTGTCTCTCGAAAGAAAGAAAGAAAGAAAGAAAGAAAGAAAGAAAGAAAGAAAGAATCAGGGCTAATAATGGGCACTGGGTTGGGGAGTTGGTTACATCAGAGCCACACAGGACAAAAATGCCCAAAAAATGCCATATACATTCTTAAGGGCTCTAGGTCATTCCTGGCCCCAGAAGGTTTCACCCCTGCTATTTGTAACAGATCCACTACTCTCTTTTTCCACCCCGTCCTGAATTCTCCCCCTTAGCTTCTTCACACTCATCCCCAAAAGACCCAGCAACAGGCTTCTGCTAATCATTTCTCTCTCCTTCTATCTGCTCACGAGCTCCAAAACAGAGGCAGTCACATTAATGCTGGGCACACAGTTCGAGGGGACTGTCTAGTTACAACCTTTCAGAACTCTATGAGGTAACTGAAATTACTACCCCCACTTTAAAAAAATTTTTTTAAGTTTATTTATTTATGTATTTATTTAGAGAGAGAGAGAGAGAGAGCAAGCACGAGTGGGGGAGGGGCAGAGAAAGAGAGAGAGAGAGAGAGAGAGAGAGAGAGAGAGAGAGAGAGAGAGAATCCCAAGCAGGCTTCAAGCTGTCAGCACAGAGCCCAACTCGGGGCTCGAACCAGAACCCTCACAGCTGTGAGATCATGAGCTGAGCCGAAATCAAGAGTCAGACCCCTAGCCAACTGAGCCACCCAGGTGTCCCTACCCCATTTTAAAGATGAGCAGGTTAAGATTCAGAGGTGTCAAATATCCCTGGTAAGTGGCAGAGCCTGGAGTCCACAGGTGACGTGCTAACTCCCACATGCGGCCACTGTTAACGCTTGTCTCGCCCAAGGGCACCTGGTGCCAATGTCAGGCACATGTTTGCTGTGTGTCTGCCTACCCGCCTGCTTGATTTAACTGTTTAAACAATCAAATGAACTCAGCAGCTGACAAATAACCCTGTTATTTCTACTGCATTCAAACTACATGAACTTAAATAATCAGTAAAGGTCGGTGTGAGCTTATGAGTGCAGGCTCAGGAGTCAAGAAAACATTCCTGTTCTTGGCTTCTCCTCCAGTCGTGCTAACCTTGTTCTGAAGTTCAAAGTCATTTCCCTTCTAGACTTGAAAACTCAGACTCGACACCACATCAACTTCTTTTTCTATGACTCCAGACCTGTGAATGCAAGCGGAAGACTTAGATGGAGAATTCAGGTTTTCAATTTCTATCCAGTGAGCATAAATCAGAGTTAAAAATGTCCCCACGGCAGGTTTAAGTTCTTCCATTGTATCCAAATGCTTGAGAACAAGAAAAGACCCGTTGTCGTACTGGTTTTATATATCTGGCAGTCTCCTCTTTTCTAGTGGATGTGTTGACCAGCTGGAAGGTAGGAAGGTGAAATGCACTTGTCCCATGAAAACGATGTGACAAATGGAGGGTAGGTGTCCAGAGAAGCTTCTTCATGTGAGTGCTGGGGAAAAGGGCCAAGTAAGGGAGGAAGGAAGAAAGGGCATTCCATTCTCCTTTCCTGGACCCAGAATTAACCTACCACAAATTCTCATGAGACGAATGAGTTTCTAGAATCTCGCACATTCTCCTGCACTCTTCTCCAAGGTCCTGAGGTTATTCTCAGGAAGTCCACGCTCTTGGTTTTCTCTTCACCAACATGGGGACTCTCGGCCCATGCTGTCTCTTTCCCTCTTCATCCCAACCACCTACCGTCCCCCTCAAACCAAAACTCTTATCCTCGTAGTGTGGGTAAGTTCTATCAAGTATTAGGAGGCACTGACAGCAAACTCACATCATACTGGCTGAATACCAGGCACCGTTTTAAGCACATATCATATATTAATCCATGTGGTTCTTCCAGGGACATACGTTATTACCACTCCACGCTAAAGATGAAGAGATTGGAACCGAGAGGGTAAGCAATTTGCCCAAGGGCACCCGGTTGCAAAGCAGCTGAGCCCAGCAACGGACCTAGACAGCCTGGCTCCAGAGTCTGTGAACTTAACCCTATGAACTTAACTCTTCCTAATATTTGAGAAGTATGTGCCTGGTGCCAGGCACTGTATGGTGTGTGCGTGTATTTAGCCCTGAGCTATGCCCTGAGACCCGCTGGTGTCCCTGCTGGAGCTGGGGACACGGCGTGCCAAGGCCACCCAGCCCACGCCCGGATGGAGCCACCCTCCTGGAGGGCCTCAGACAATCAGCCAAGCAAGTACAACACAGAGGGAGTAAATGTTCTGTTAGGACCGTGCAGGAGGGGTGTCCAACCTTGACCTGGGGCTGGGTAGGTATGGAGCGAGGCTTGGTCAGGTCTAGGGCACACACCTGAAGGATGTGTAGAAGTTTAGCTGGTCAAAAAAAAGGTAAGAGATAGCATTCCAGGCAGAGGAGTGAGCGTGGGAAAACCCAGAGCAAGAAGTACACCAGGGGGAAAAAGTCATCTCAGTGAGGACGGGGCTGAGTGTGGATGGGCTGAGGTGGGCGGCTGGCCGGGAGAAAGGCAGAGAGCCCTCCAGAAGCAGGCAAGGGTCAGGCATTGAAGAGCCCTGTAAGTTCCACCAGGAAGTGTGGCTTTTATCCAAAGAGCATTGTGGCGTCCCAGAGGTCTGTCCACAAGGGCGAGACAGGTTGGCAGGATGTGGCCGTGCCCCGGGATAGGGTCCACTCTCTGCAGAGCTAACGTAACTGCTTGCTGGGTAGTGCAGGGCCCAACCTGGAAGTCTAGGGCCCTAACATCTTCTGGATTCAACGTCAAAGGGTGTGAGAGTAGGAGGTGCCCGAAAAGGGCCCACCCAACTATAAGGCTGTGACTTTCCACTGCTAGCTCCCAACAGGTGCAATTTTGTCCCCCAGCGGACGTTTGGCAAAATCTGGAGGCATTTTTGGTGGTCAGAGCTTGGGGGGGGGGGGGGGTGGTAATACTGCTACGTAATGAATAGAGACCAGGGATACATGGTATAAGGCACAGCATAGCCCCCGCACAAAGAATGATCTGACCCCAAATGCCAAAAGCGCCCACTTTGAGAATCCCTGCTCTACACAGATGACCCGAAGAAGGCAACTTGTCCACAATTCGGAACAAGTTTCTCATGGGACAGAGAAGGAGGAACATTACCCTCCCGAGAGGCTAAATTCAAAAAGTAAAAGAAATACAACAATTCTCTAAAAATTATTCCAAGCAGAAAAAATAAACAAAATAAAATAAATCAGCATGACCCTGTGCTGGCCCCCAAATCCATTCAACAGCTCCCTGAGCTCCTGGGGCAGGCGAGGCCCGGGGTCCCATCTGTTCCTGCCTGTGGGTGCCGCATGGCAGGTCACCCACCGGGGAGCCCCAGGTGCCTGGCCTGACAAATGCAGGCAGGACAAAATGAGTTGATCGCGTGCTGGTCCATCACAGACACTCGGTAGGAATTCATCTCCTTCCCACTCCTTCTCCTCCTTGTAAGTCTGGAACACGAGATGAAGGAATGTCTAGGAAGGTGAACTTTCAGCCAATCCAGAGCTCACTTCTGAGATCTGGGGAGAGTGAGACACTGGTCCCCAAGGGAGTGAGGTGTCCACACCTCAAGGGTGAAGGAAGTAAATACAGGCACATATTGAGACATATATTTTTTATTTTTTAATATTTATGTATTTATTTAAAAAAAATTTAGTGTTTATTTATTTTAGAGACAGAGACACAGAGCACAAGTAGGGGAGGGGCAGAGGGAGACAGGGAGACACAGAATCCAAAGCAGGCTCCAGGCTCCAAGCTGTTAGCACAGAGCCCGACACAGGGCTCAAACCCATGAACTGTAAGATCATGACCCGAGCCGAAGTTGGATACTTAACTGACTGAGCCACCCAGGCGCCCTGAGATATTTTTTAATATCAACACTCTTCAGTACATATTTTTACATATGTTATATAGTATAACATTCTTTTACTAATATATGAAATTTATGAATAAGATATTTATATACATAAATGTATGGTTAAAATTTATTAATATATTTACATATCTTGGGATATTGGAAATATACATTTAAAAAATTTTTTTTTTTGCTAATGGGATGCTCAGTCAAAACCCGTTGGCATTGACTATAGACTTTTGGCTAGCACGAGCTCTGGATTGGGGTGATTTGAGGAGGAATGGATCTTGGGGACTGTTCTATGTATAGCAATGCTTAAAAAGTGTTTTTAGACCAAAGGTTTCCTACCCTCCCAAAATTCAACTCCTTCTCTTGGGGAACTTTCTCAACTTCTGGCAAATGGAGACTTGAAATAATTGTGCAGATGATTTAGATTTTCAACAGTAAGCCTGGTCCATTTCTAGCACAATCCTGGGGCCTCACTCCCTTTTGCCGGGGGGGGGGGGGGGCAGGGGGGCGCTCCACCCTTCCCAGCAAGGAGGGTGATCCCTCAGTCCCCTCCGGTGGAAAGTGGCCTGGATTAAAGGTGCCGCCTCCTGGCCAGAGCTGGAGAGAAGTGTTGTGTTCATCAAGACTTCCTCTCCCCTTTCCCACATTCCCAAAGAGGCAGCAGGTACTGACTGCAGGGCCAGTTTCCTGATGGCTCCACACAGAGAAAATAACAATACACCTTCCAGCGAAGTGGGTGAGGGTGGGATGTCTCATCTCTGCAAATACCTTTTTAGTATGGCTTTGACGTTTGAATCCTGGAATTCAATTTATTATATTCAAATTCTTTAATTGATTTTTGAAGTTTATTTTTTATTAAAAAAAATTTTTAATGTTTATTTTTGAGAGAGAGACAGAGCGTGAGCAGGGTAGGGGCAGAGAGAGAGGGAGACACAGAATCCAAAACAGGCTCCAGGCTCCGAGCTGTCCGCACAAAGCCCGACGCAGCACTCGAACTCATGAACCATGACATCATGACCTGACCTGAAGTTGGACACTTGACCAACTGAGCCACCCAGGAGCCTCCAAAGTTTATTTATTTTTGAGAGAGAAAGAGAGAGAGAGGGAGGGGCAGAGACAGAGGGAGACAGAGAATCCCAAGCAGGCTCTGCACTGTCAGTGCAGAGCCCGACCCGGGGCTCGAACCCCTCAACAATGAAATCACGACCTAAGCCGAAATCAAGAGTTGGACGCTTAACCGACTGAGCCACCCAGGTGCCCCTATATTAAAATTTTTTTAATACTAAAATTTAAAAATTGCCAATACAAAAATAATGATTATTTTTTTGAGAGAGAAGTTAGCAATTCAGATTTCCAAATTTCTTTCCCTTCTGAACTTTATTTGTAAACTCCGGATTTTTCTGATGACCTTTCTTCCTAATAAACTGGTGGCATCTTTATCACAACACCGTACTGGCTGGTATCCCCTTTCTGTGAAATTAACACAGCTGATGTTCACCCTATTGCTTTAAAAAGGCTCAGCCTTCCCTTTAATCTTTCCTGAAGCCAGCAGTGATCTGGTTTCAGTGCACCTTGTTTTGTTCCAGGACTCACCTGTGAAATGCATTTATTCTACAGGGAAGCTTTTGAATGAACCCACCACCTGATCCCTCCCTGGTATCCATAGGCTCTGAGAGGTCAGAATCCTGTTTTCTTCCACTGCGGCTACTAACCCTTCAGAAGTCTTCTAAAAGGCCGGCTGGCTCATTAGGAGAGCGGCTCATATATCCGAGATGTGTAAGCCCTCCTTTCAGGACATGCTCACCTGTAAAGCGGTTTTTGGCAGGTAACCAACCTCCAGGAACTTGCTATCAAAAGCCCTAGATCATTGGGCCCAAACTCCCCAGTCGTGGGGTCAGCCCCTGGAATTTATGACACACCTGTCTGTATCAGGCGGGCTGGTACAACTCCACTGTGCCCAGATAAATGGAATCAAAGCCCTCCCCACATTTCCAGGGGCTGGCCTTCAGCCAGCTCTCTTTGGAGGTGATATGAGGCAAAGGGGATCCAGAGTCCTCGCTGGATCTGTGGGGGTAAGCGAAGAGGGGACTCAAAGCAGAAAGATATTCAACGTCCTGTGCAGGAGGGACCTTCCCTTATCTATAGGACTTGAGTGGCATATAACGTCATCAAGGGACACTCTAGCGCCACAAGTCTTCCCCCTAGAGACGGCATGAGTTTTTTTTTCCATGGAAATAATTTCAAAGTGCAATAGATTTAATGATGTTGAAGCAGCCAGCCATTAACAGAGGAAATATGGCGTGAGGGCACCTTTGTAAGTGCCTGGAAATTAAGTAGCCAAATTGATTTGTTTGCATGCACCAATAAAGATCGTTTTATGGATGCATTGAATAGACCTTGTAAAGGGAGCCAAAATTTTAGTCTGTCAGCATGTTTTTCTTTTGAGTGGATGTGAGATTATTTTAAAAAATTATTATTTTTTAAAATTTTTTTAACATTTCTTTATTATTGAGGGACAGAGAGAGACAGAGCATGAGCGGGGGAGGGGCAGAGAGAGGAGGAGACACAGAATCCAAAGCAGGCTCCAGGCTCCGAGCTGTCAGCACAGAGCCCCATGTGGGGCTCAAACTCACGAACTGTGAGATCGTTGACGGGAGTCGAAGTCGGATGTCCAACCGACTGAGCCACCCAGGCGCCCCTACAAAAATTTTATTTTAAAAAATTAGAAAAAATATATGTTGGCCTCTGCCCCCCGTTCCCAAAGCTCCTAAAACCTTTGTAATTCCCTAAGTGATAAGGGCACGAGGAGCATCTTTTGTTCTAATATTTGGTCTTGGACCCCAGTTCCTGACACAGGGCTCCTGAAACACTTGCAATTTCCTGGGTAATCAGAGTGTCTTTTGTTCTCGCAAGGTGACTCTGGGTGGGCTCCTGCCTGGGCTCCTGGATGAGGGCTGGTCACCAGACAGAACAAGCCACGATTGCAAGCTTGCAAGTTTCAACCTGCCCCCCCCCCCATTCTCTTGAGAAAGGAGAAGGGCTGAAAATGGAGTTAATGATTGACCACATCTCCTGGAGGAAGCCTCCATAAAACTCCCAAGGGGGGGGGGGGGTCGGTTCAGAGAGCTTCTGGGTTGGTGAACATATAACACATCTGGAGGGAGCATAGGAGCTCTTCCTCTCCCAACATTCCTTGCCGCGTGCATCTCTCCTGTCTGGACGTTCATCTGTATCCCTGATCGTAGCCTTTGCTTACTGGTATACATAAGTAAACTGTTTTCCGTGAGCCACTCCAGCAAATTAATCAAACCTAAGGAGGGGACTATGGGAACCTCTGATTTATAGTCCACGGGTCAGAAGCAGGTGACAACCTGGATTTACAATTGCCATCTGGAATGCGGAGCAATCTCATGGGACTGTGCCCGTCCCTTGTGGGGTCGGATGCTATCTCCACGTAGACAGTGTCAGAACTGGGTTAAATTGTAGGACACTGGTGTTGCAGAATTGCCTGGTGTGGGGAAAAGCCTCACAGATTCGGTGACCAGAAGTGTCAAAAGTGAAGTGTGCTGTGTGAAAGTAAAGTAGGCAGGCAGTGGGGAAAAATAAGAGATTTTTTTTTTTCTTGACTCCGTAGGACACTGAGCCAGTGAGTTAAACATAAGGCTTCGGGTTTCACATAAGAGAGAGAGAGACATAAAAACTTGTGACTCAAAGAGGAGAATCGACATTATCTAGCAAATTTATCTACGCATTTGCCCTTTGACCCAGCAACCCCACTTCTAGAAATCTCTCCCAAAGGTATACTAGCAAAATGCAAAGGAGACATATGCACGAGGCTATTCACAGAAGCACTGTTTTTAATAGCAAAGGACAGGAAAAAACCCAAATGTTCATCAAAAGGAAATGGCTGAATAAATTAGAAACTGGTTGAATAAACTCAGTTACAGGTACACAATGGAACGTAGAAGTGAATGAGGAATAGTTCCCTGTGCGACTCTGGGGTGACTTCCAAGATCTAGCATTAGCCAAAAAAAGCAAGATGCAGAGAAGAAAAAAACACCCATGCATGAATAATGGTAAACATAAAAATAAAAACTGTCAGTTATTTTCCCAGCCTTCCCTCCCCCCCCCCCCAAAAAGGGGGTTGATTCAGGAATACCAAAGAATCACAATTCAGGGCAGACAATGTACGCAAAGGCATAGCAAGCCCACAGCACAAGAGAGAGGACCGCTGTTTTATAAAGGAAAAGGGACTCTAGACAGGGGCTGTTCTCAGCAAAAAGTCCATTGGAGCAAACTGGGGAGTTTGAAGTGTAGTGGCTTCTCATTGGCTGAATTGTAACTGTCTCTCATTGGCCGGGCTGTTGCCGGGGCGGGAGGAGAAAACCTTCCTTCCTCCCCACTGGTGTGATAAAGTAGTATCCTGGCAACCAGGCACCTCTCTTCCGGTTGGAGTCAGTTAAACACACGTGGGAGGGCGGGAGAGCTCCCCCTGCTGGCGTCACAACTCCACTGCAGTGCAGTTTGCCTTCATTAATTTTCACAGTAGATCCCTGGTCCTCGCCCTGGGGTGGGACCTGCGTGTAAGGAGTTCTAGGGTTCCCTGAAAGGTTCCTCTTTTCCTAGGCTGATCCTAAAGCCCTGAGTCCCTCGGTGGTCGTCTACTCTGACCGTCACCTCCAGGTTCTGGTCCCAAGGGCAGCCATCTAGTTATTTATATCGTGGTGACGTGTGGCTTTCTTTTGAGTATTATTGAACCATCCAGGGAGCTCTTCAGAGGAAAAGTTATAAAGGCACTGATGGTGTCTTATTATCCAGGCTTGTTCACTTGGGGCATTTGATAAGACCCTAAATGGCAATAGGCTGGGAGGATGAAATAAATGAATATATGTACAATTCTTTCACTATAACATTTGCAGCCTAAAATCTATCTGAACCCCTTACCATGCATCTGGGGGGAAGTGTGGTGTGCAAACAGATATTTCAGTAAATTTCAGTAAATATTTCAGTCATTCCTTCGGTTATTGTGGTCCCCACTCCAGGTCTGAGTGTCTTTAATCTAAACTGGTCGAGGTCGTCCCATCTCCCCCCACCCCCCAGCCCACCCCCAGTCAGGCTGGATTCTAGAACTCAAACCTGAGCCAACCAACAGGTGTTACCTTCCACCAGAGATTAGTTCAGCAATGGACCCATTGGGTGATGGGCGTGAAAGGAAGTTGGGGAGGAGTGGTTCTGTGGGGAAAAAATGTTGCTTTTTAGAGAAAACCAGAGAAGGAAATGTTCTCCTCTTCTTAGGATTTTGTCCTGCCTGGAGGTGAGGCCTTGGACACTGTTCCCATCTCATTAAAGGGCAGAACCAAGAGAGCCATCGACATGGAGTTGACGTCTGGCCTGCCCCTAAGACTTACAGTTAAGTGAATCAGTAAATAAGTCACTTGTTTGAGCCAGTCTGAGTTGGGTTTTCTGCTACCTATGGCCAACTGTGTCCTGACACAGGGACCTAGTATTTCTGTTCCTCCTGACGTCTTGAACTCATTCATATCTCACCATTGGTGGCTCTTCTCCACTGCCCCATGTGAGGCAGGCATGGAACATACCTCCAACACCCTTCACCCCCATCAAGTGAGTGTGTCCATGGACTGCAGGTGGGGTCCATGCAGCTATACTGCAGTCCCAGCGGCCAAAAAAGCCCAAAAGGAGGGCCACCTGGGTGGCTCAGTCAGTTAAGCATCTGACTCTTGCTTTCGGCCCAGGTCGTGATCTCAAGGTTCACGAGTTTGACCCCTGCATCAGGCTCTGCACTGACAGCGTGGAGCCTGCTTGGGATTCTGTCTCTCCTTCTCTCTCTGCCCCTCCCCCACTTGTTCTCTCTCTCTCTCTCTCTCAAAATAGATAATAAAAAGAAAAGCTTGTTTAAGAGCCCAAAAGGAAAGCTCTAGTTTTTTGTTTTTCGTTTTTTTCTGGGAAGTTCTTCATCTACACTTGCCCCTGCCTTCCACCATATTGTCTAGCCCCCGACCCCTTCTCTATGCCATCCGACAGTGATTAACTCTGGGACGAAGAAGGGAATGTGAGCAGGGAGGGCACACTGGAGCCTCTAAGTTTCTAGAAAGATCTGTTTCTTAATGTGGGTAGTAAATATACAGATATTTATTCTGTTACTCATGAACTCGTATGTATATATTTTATACTCTTATATCTAGCATGTATTTCACAACAAAAAGAATTTAAGAAGTAGCTGGGGGATAAGGTAGGGAGAAAGTGGTGACCCACTCTCCTTAAAACCATCACAGCAAAACACTGGTTCACAGATGGATAGATCGCACTCAGCCCTGCCCGGGCAGGGATGTCGTTCAGCTCCTCTCTGCCTGCAGAACAAATCCCAAAGTCCTCAGCCTCAGGCCTCCCGTTGGCCAACCCACCAATGCTTCTCAGCCTTCTTCTTCCATTACTGGTGCTTTCCCTGAGACTCCTTTAACCCCCTGCCCGCCCCCCACCCCCACTGCAAGTCTCGGCCCAGAATGGATGTGAAAGGCCTGTGCTGTCTACCTGCCTTCCTGTTCTCTGAACTTTGGTTGGGATGCCATTGCACCATTTGCGTTTCCGTATGCTACAAAAACGCTCATTTCCCACTGGGTGCCAGCACCCAGCACCAGACAGGTCTTGCCCCTGAGGCTCTCCCTCTCCCCCCCAGCTGAGGATCAATCCGGGAGGCAGTAGGTTTGAGAACCCCTTCCAGTTTGCCAAGGACCCTGCACTCACGTGCATGGCAGCCATTAAGGGCGGGGGGAGGTGAGGGAGTGAGAACAGAGAAAGATCCAAGGCCAGCATCTTGCCACATGCTGTGGCTGTGGTGACCGCCGTGGATTCCCAGGATTTACCACCGAGACAGATTTTTTTGACTCGTTGGCTTCAATACGAAGCTCAATTTTGCGGGTCTTTGGATTCAGTCCCGGTTCAGGCCAAGGTTTTGAGACGCTTGGACATTGTGAGGGCAAGTGGGACTCAAGTCTGTGATTCGGGGGAAGGAAGCCTTCCCTGAGTGGCATCGCCACGCAGGTGACCGAGCAGACAGGTAGCTGATGGCTTTGGGTTCCCATCAAGAGCTCTGCCCATGTGGGCAGACTGTGCTCTGTTGCAAGCCGTCATCCCTAACAGTGAGCCAGCAACGGACTCTTATCACACGGTCCTGGGGCACTCTGGGCTACCAGCCAAGGCACTCCTGTCTGCCGTGTAGCCATTTGGGACTCCAGTTAGTAGTCAGTAGCTTGCGTGTTGAACATGGACTTGGGACAGAGAAGCATTTATCATGGGTTGTGAGAGAGACGTCTGACGACACAGCGTTGGCCGCAAAGCCCTGTGTGCTGGGACGCTCATACTTGCCACTTTCTGACCTTGTCCCCGCTTTTCCCCTCCATCTCCTGCTGGATCACATTGTTCAAATATTTCTAACTTAACCGACCGAGCCACCCAGGCGCCCCCAAAATGTTTATTTATATTTGAGAGAAAGAGACAGAGATAGAGAGAGACAGTGCGTGAGCAGGCGAGGGGCAGAGAGAGAGGGGGACACAGAATCCGAAGCAGGCTCCAGGCTCCGAGCTGTCAGCACAGAGCCCGACGCGGGGCTCGAACTCACGAACCGCGAGATCATGACCCGAGCTGAAGTGGGACGCTTAACCGACTGAGCCTCCCAGGCGCCCCTGACTACCAGATCTTTTAATACGTGTCCCAGGATGTTTTCCAAGGAATCTGAGGAGTGAAGGGATGAGTCTGGCAGCCCCTGAGCAGAGGGCACAAGCTTTGGGCTGCTGTCCCACATGCTTGGGTCAGTGTGGGAGGAGAAGAGGGCCAGGTTCACCTGGCTCTTTCCTCCAGGGCGTCTGATGGCTCTGGTAGGGGCCACCTCAGGTCTTACAGCCACACACTTGTCCACAAGCTGGAAAGAGCACTAGTCCGTCTTATGCTATCACGGATCTCGGAGTAAGTACACATGCATGTATTTATCTATATATTTATCTTCCACCTGATTCCGATGGGACTTAGGACGTTTGCTTTACCAGAGTAGAGTGTGTAAACTTCACTAAAAAAGTCTAAACTCTGGGGGCACCTGGGTGTCTCAGCCGGTTAAGCATCTGACTTCGGCTCGGGTCACAATCTCACAGTTTGTGGGTTCGAGCCCCGCGTCGGGCTCTGTGCTGACAGCTCAGAGCATGGAGCCTGCTTCGGATTCTGTGTCTCCCTCTCTCTCTCTGCCCCTCCCCTGCTCACGCTCTGTCTCTGCCTCTCTTAAAATTAAATAAGTAAACTTAAAAAAAAAAAAAAAATCCATACTCTGTGTCCTTGAACCTGTGGGTTGAGCGCTGTGAGCTCTTGCAAACTCTAGGGCTGGGTTGGTGCTCTCCCACACAACTGCGGGACTCTGGAAATTTCTAAGCTGTGCATCTCTGAAAGAGGGCCACAGGTCACCAGATTGCACCAGAGTCGCAACATCCCTGTCCACCAGCCCCCAGGAATTTCAGAAACACACAAAACCAGCTTTGCGTCAATATCCCACCTGAAACCCACAGCCGATGTCACCAGGCTGCTCGCTGAAACCCGAGGCCTCTGCCTGGCCCCCGGCGTCATCCTTGCACCTGTAACACCGTGAAGCTCGCATTCCACTCCTACCAAGGCGCTTGCTCAGGTGCCCTTGTGGTTGTTTATCCCCTGAAGTCGTCTCATCCCGTGCTGTTCTCGGCTCACTGAGTCGGCTTCCTGTTGTTACCCTCAGGCCACTGTGTCTGCGGGAACCGCCCCACTTTGCAGACACACACCCCCACCGTCTCGCCCCGTCTTCACCGGGTGAAGACACTCCACCCCAGTGGAGACACTTGACCTCTACAGCCTCAGGGAGCTGTTCATCTTCTCGGGTGTCACCTGTGCCGTGGGTGTGACAGCCGACATCTGTTTCAGGCAGGGTCCGCTTGCGGTTGTAGGAGCCGGTCTAGCTATTCTAGGAGGAAATGGATTTCGTAACAGATTTACGTGCTTACAAAATCTTCAGGAAAGCAGGCTGCAGCTGGGGCTTCCGGGAAGGACTCCCAGAACAATACCTCAGAACTAACCCACCAGGGGAGGTGCCACTTTTTGTTTCTTCTTAGTTTATTTAATTTTTGAGAGAGAGAGAGACAGCAGAGGAGGGGCACAGAGAGAGGGAGAGAGAGAATTCCAAGCAGGCTCTGCACCATCAGCACAGAGCCCGATGCGGGACTCGAACTCACAAATCTGAAGATCATGACCTGAGCTGAAATCAAGAGTTGGATGCTCAAACGACTGAGCCACCCAGGTGCCTCTTTTTTTAAAAAAAACTTTTTAGTTTATTTATTTTTTGAGAGAGAGAGTGCAGGGGAAGGGCAGAGAGAGAAGGAGGGGAGCTGCCACTTTTAACCAGCTCCACAGGAAGCTCTGAAATCAGGAAGCAGCCCAGCCCTGGAGTTTCCAGTGACAGAAGCTCTGCCTTTGGGGCACCTGGGTGGCTCAGCGGGCTGAGCATCTGACTGTGACTCAGGTCACGATCATCAGTTCGAGCCCCGCGTCGGGCTCTGTGCCGACAGCTCAGCTAGGAGCTTGGAGCCTGCTTCGGATTCTGTGTCTCCCTCCCTCTCTGCTCCCCCCCTGCTTGTGCTCTCTCTCTCTCTCTTAAAAATATATAAACATTAAAACAATTTTTTAAAAAGAAGTAGGCACCTTCAGATCACCAGGCACCCCGAGTCAGCAGGCACCCCACCAACCTCCCCCTCCCCCGCCACGCTCCAAGGCATCAATGTCCTTCCGCAAGCACCTGTGACTCCCTCTGAAGACTTCTCAGCCCCGAGTGCTGGGGAGTCAACATCTCCAGCAATTGTCTCCACTGGCAGTCGGAAGATTCACTCCCCAGCTTCCACACCCGTGGGTGGGCAGCTGAGAGGTATGCTCCAAGGAGCGGTCGAGCCGACCACAATCACCCACTCACTGATGCATCCAGTGTAGACTCCTTCCCGGCCTCATTTCCCCACTCCCCCCAGTGTTTCCTGGGATCATTTCCTTGTCTTCAGGGCCCGTTATGGGTGGGACGCAGGCAGATCAGGGTGCCTGACCCCATAGGGGGGCCAGGGGAGATAGTGAAGGAAGACAAATAGGGAAATGACATTATCACATTTGTATTTTAACAAGACTATAGACCAAAATTCCTGTTATTCCTGCAGAATAGCGCCCCCCCCAAGATGTTCACGCCCTAATTCCTGGAATCCATGAATATGTCATATCACGAAGGGGAATTAAGGTTTCAAATGAAATTAAAGCCACAAATCAATGGACTTCAAGAAGATGGGGGCGCCTGGGTGGCTCAGTCAACGGAGCATCCAACTTCGGCTCAGGTCATGATCTTGCAGTTCAGGGGTTGGAGCCCCGCGTCGGGCTCCGTGCTGTCAGCGTGGAGCCGGCTTCCGATCCTCTGTCCCCCTCTCTCTGCCCCTCCCCCAATTGCAGGAGCTCACACATGCCTCTCTCTCTCAAAAATAAATAAACATTTAGAAAAAAAATAAGAAGATGATATGGGACTCTCCAGGTAGGCCAATGTCAAGGCGCGTGTTCCTAAAAGATGTAAAGTGGGGGAGGGGTAGCAGAAGGAGATGGAATGATGGAAGCAAAGGTTGGTGGTGGCTCCCAAGATCGAAAGGGGCCACAAGCCTGCAGACAGCTTCTAGAAGCTGGGAAGGCAAGAAAATCTTTCCTCTGGAAAGGAACACAGCCCTGCCAACACCTCAGTTTTGGTTAAGACCAGTAACACCCACCGTGGTGCCGACGTCTAGAACTACAGGACAGTAAATCTGTGTTGGTTTAAGCCGCCGCGTTTGTGGTGAATTTTTTACAGGAGCCATCAGAAACTAATGTAGGAGCCTAGACAAAACAAAGTAATTGAAAATCTTGATAATGTTATAAATTAAAAATCTACTGCATACGATGCTAAGCCTTATGGAGAAAAGGAAGCAGCAAAGTGGGGTAAGCTAATGGGCATGACCTGGTTTTAGCTATAAATCTTTTTTTTTAATGTTTATTTATTTTTGAGAGAGGGAAAGAGAGAGAGAAAGAGAAAGAGAGAGCATGAGCAGAGGAGGGGCGGAGAGAGAAGGAGACACAGAATCCAAAGCAGGCTCCAGGCTCCGAGCCATTAGCACAGAGCCCGATGCGGGGCTTGAACTCATGAACCACAAGATCATAACCTGAGCCAAAGTCAGAGGCTCGACCGACTGAGCCACCCAGGCGCCCCTAGGTAGAAATCTTTTGTTTCAAGATCATGAAGTTAAACGCCAGACTCTTGATTGGGGCTCAGGTCATGATCTGGCAGTTTGTGGGTTTGAGCCCTGCGTTGGACTGTGCACGGACAGCACAGAGCCTGCTTGGGATTCCCTCTCTCTCTCTCTCTCTCTCTCTCTCTCTCTCTCAAAATAAATAAACTTAAAAAAAAATCCCAATGTGGGAACCCCCAGAAGTGATACGACCACCATCAATACCTGCTCGCCATCCAGCGGGGAGAACGCGTTCAAATTCATCACCAGCAGTTAAGGAGCCTCTCTGGGGTGGGAGGGCAGTCCCTCTCCTCCTGGAGGACCGCACCCGGCATTTGGGAACAGAGCGACACCACTTGGGGTTTTCTGTTTTAGAAGAACCGTTCCGATTATCAACCAGGTTTCAGGATAGCAGTGGAACAGGCTGCAGAAAAGCAGGCTTCCAACACCCGGCCGTCTGCTGGGACAGAAACATCCTACCAGAGATTCCCCTTAACTCAGAAGAGCCCAAAGTCACAGCACACCAAAGGGCCGGAAACACCAACACCAAAAACCACTGTGTTTTCTGATGAGGTTTTTTTGGGTGACAGTGGGGCTCATGGGGTCCGGAGCTGACGGCCAAGCAAGAATTCCTGAAGACGTCTTTGGTGCAAAAAGGTGGTTTTTGAGTTTTGTTTGTTTGTTTCTTTTCTACCAAACATTTGTTTTAGTGATTTTATTTTAGGTTTTATTTTTTAAATTTATTTTTTTATTTTTCATTTAATGTATTTTTTTTAATTTACATCCAAGTTAGGGGTGCCTGGGTGGCTCAGTCGGTTGGGCGTGTGACTTCGGCCCAGTTCATGATCTCACAGTTTGTGGGTTCGAGCCCCATGTCGGGCTCTGTGCTGACAGCCTGTCTCACTCTCTGTCTCTCAAAAATAAATAAACATTAAAAAAACTTTTTTTTTTAATTTACATCCAAATTAGTTAGCATCTAGTGAAACAATGATTTCAGGAGTAGATTCCTTAATGCCCCTTCCCCATTTAGCCCATCCCCCCTCCTACAACCGCTCCAGGAACCCTCTGTTTGTTCCCCATATTTAAGAGTCTCTTCTGTTTTGTCCCCCTCCCTGTTTTTATGTTATTTTTGCTTCCCTTCCCTTATGTTCATCGGTTTTGCATCTTAAAATCTTCATAGGAGTGAAGTCATATGCTATTTGTCTTTCCCTGACCGACTGATTTTGCTTGGCATGATACCTTCTAGTTCCTTCCACGTAGTTGCAAATGGCAGAGGCAATCAACTCAATATCCGGTCACATTGGGTTGGGGCAGGGGGGCGCCTGGAATCCAGTGACTGGTGTCCTTATAGGAGAGGGGAATTTAGAGTCAGAAATGCCATGTGACAACAGAGGCAGAGGCAGCCGGGAGCCAAGGGGCAGCAGGAGCCATCAAAAGCTGGAAGAGGCAAGGCAGGCTCGTCCCCCGGAGCGTCAGAGCCAGCAGGACGCTGCCGGCACCTCGATTTCAGACGCTGGGCCCCCAGAACTGGGAGAAAGTACCTTTCCGTTGTTTTAAGTCTCCCAGTGCCTGGTGCTTCACTTCCACAGCCCTAGGAAACGGATACACAGGCTAATCTGGGAAAGAGCTGCGGGGCTGAAACTCTGCCTGGAGCCCCTGGTAAAAGGGATTTTCCTCCGTGGAGGCAAAGCCTCCTACAACCAGCAGCTCGGCCAGCTAAGTGTTTTACTGGAAGCTGCTGAATTGGCTGGTCCCGGCAGGCCTGAAGCAGAGCCAGAGACGGGCTAACTCATTCTCCCCTCCTCCCTGCCTCTTGCCCTGTGGGTCTCCCAAGCACCTGGCAATTGTCTCTCTAAATATACCCAGGGGCTGCCGGGTGGCTCAGTCGGTTAAGTCCAACTTTAACTCAGGTCGTGATCTCACGGGGCATGGGTTCGAGCCCCGCATCGGGCTCTGTGCTGACAGCTCGGAGCCTGGAGCCTGCTTCGGATTCTGGGTCTCTCTCTCTCTCTCTGCCTGCCCACCCCTTGTTCTCTCTCTCCTCTCTCTCTCAAAATGAAATAAATATTTTAAAAGTTTAAAAATACCCTCTTGACCAAGAGCCCTAAGCTCCCTCTCCTCCAGCTTCAGAGTCACACCCCCAGGTGTCCATTCCTGCTCCCCTTTCCCAGTCAGGGCGTCTATCTCTTCGCACCCAAGAAAGAGCTAGAAAGCTGCTCATACTTCCAGCCGACACGGGCAGTCTTCCGGACCTCCCATTCCTCCCAAGCACCCACAAGAACGCCTGGCCCAGAATAGGCCCCCACTAGAGACTCAGTGAACGAGGGTATCTCTGCGCTCTGGCCTGTTGTATACAGCAGGAATCAACAACAAGCAGTGTGTACGAGCAGGATTACGTGGCAGAGATGCTTTTAAGCAAACAGAGCCTTCAGTGCCTTTTGAATCCCTCTTCCACCTGTTGAGCGGCCTTCTGGGCTCCCCTCGTCTCACCCCTTCTGCCTTGGTGGGTCTATCAGATGGACAATGTTAGGTACGTGGCCACGTGGACAGCCAGGCCCTCCTTATCCCTCCCACTGACCTCCCTCCTTCCCCAAACCTTCTTTCCCCCGGCTTTTGTAAAGAAATGTGGGCACAGGGATAATATCACAGAAAATGAACTGTGCAAAGCCGCGCTTTTGAAAGTCTGCCTTCCACCACTAGGGGGTAGTGTTTCCACGGCTTGCTCGCCCTTCCCCTGCACCTGCTAAGAAAGGCTTCAGCAGAGGGAGCGCTTCCCTCTCTCCATATTTAAGTAGCTGGGGGGAGAGGAGGGGGGCACCCCTTTACAATGAGCCACTCTAAAACCGAATCATAATTTTGACCCGTTTTCACCAATGCTGCCCTGGAGAGGTACCATTTGCAACTAGTTTGTTCCGGGAAGTTTCCCTGACTTTCTTTGGTTTCCATCAGGTGTTCCGTGGCCATCTTATTAGACGCTTCTTAAAAAATAAGAATTATAAAAATAAGTAAAGAGTAAAATAAAAAACAAAGTTTTAAGATTACAGGAAAAATTGAGCGCGAAGTACGGGGAGTTCTCATCTTTCCCGTCTCCAGACGCAGCTTCCCCTATTGGTAACATCTTGCCCTAGTGAGGCACATCTCTGTTACCATCCTGTCGTAAACTAAAGTCTGTAGCTCCCATTAGGCTTCATTCTTGGTGTTGTATATTCTATGGGTTTGGACAAATGGATAATGGCACATACCCCTCATTATAATGTCAGACAGGGGGCGCCTGGGTGCTCAGTCGGCTGAGCATCCGACTGCGGCTCAAGTCATGATCTCACAGCTCATGAGTTCGAGCCCCTCATCTGGCTCTGTGCTGACAGCTCAGGGCCTGGAGCCTGCTTCAGATTCTGTGTCTCCCTGTATCTCTTCCCCTCCCCCACTCATGCTCTGTCTCTGTCTCTCTCAAAAATAAATACACATCAAAAAAATTTTTTTTAATAATAATGTCAGACAGTGTTTTCATGGCCCAAAACATCCCCTGTGTGACCCCTGTTCATCCTTCCCCAACATTCCCACCCAGACCCTGGCAACCACTGGTCTTTTCATGTCTCCCTGGTTTTGCCTTTTGCAGAATGTCACGTCTTTGGAATTACACAGCGTGTAGGCTTTTCAGAGTGGCTTCTTTCCCTTAGCAATACGCTTTTAAGATCCCTCCCCATCTTTTGTGGCTGGAAAGCTCGTTTCTTCTTAGCCCTGAGTAATATTCCATTATCTGCATGTCCCAAGTTTGTTAAGCCATTCACCTGCTCCGGGACATCTTATTGGCTTCCAATTTGGGGGTAATTATGAGTAAAACTGCTATAAACACTCCTGTGCAGGTTTGTGTGTGGACATAAGTTTTCAACTCATGTAAATATTAAGGGGCACAATTGGAGGATTGTACAGTGAGACTGCGTGTTATTAGGTGATTTTTATCAAGAAGTTTGGCTGGTGGAAAGGGCTGGTTGGAACATCTTCATTTCAACACATCTATGACATTGGGGCCCTTGCTGTTTTCTAGCATAACTCTTGATTCTTCCTGAAACAGGAAAGAAGTGTCCCAGGAAGTCTAAGAAAGGGAGCTTCCACCGTGTAAAAGCAAACCCCCAACACACACACACACACACACACACAACCCCCCCCCCCCACTCAGTCTGCCTTCTATTGACCTCAGTCAATGGATCTCCCTAATACATGCTAAGTGGGAGTCCACAGTCAGAGCAAAATTAGCTTCTGACTCTCCTGGCTAAAGCTAAATTCAAACTCTCGGATGAAGTGGTTTTAATAGAAGAAAACACTTTTTTACATAAAACAAAATGGCAATGGTGCCTCCAGTTTTCAGAGAGAGGGCCTTGGTCCCACAGGGGACCCAGAAACACCCCGATGGGCCCTGAAGAGTAGTTGGGGGTGAGAGACAGGAGACTTCCTGGGCATGCCCACACCCCGGGGCTCAGCCTGCCCCTCCTCCAGCCAGTTTAGGAAAAGTAACAAACCCAAACAACAAATGTGGCCTTGGAGGGAGTTTAGGATCTCTAAGGAGCCTTGTAGCCCTGAGAACGGAGAGAGGCCCCAGGGCCAGGATTCCCAGAGGATTGGGGTGGAAGCAGGGATTACTTGAAGCCTCTGTATAGGGAACAGCCTTCCCAGTCAATGCACATGGGCATGGACACACGCACATGCACACATGCGTATGGGCACACGCACATGTACACATGGGTATGCATGCATACGTGCACGCACACACACGCACACGTACATATGACACACACTCATGCACGTGTGCAGATACACCTGCTCAGATATGCATACACGCACGCATATGCACACGCAACCTATACGAACACACACATGCCTAGCACGCACAGACACGTACCCATGTACAACATGCATGTTACACCCATACACACAAGTACATGTGTTCATAAATACACATGCATACATATGCACACACACATGCAAACTTGTACATGCACATACATACCCATACAATTGCACACACACACGTGCACAGGCGCGCACACGCAGCGAACAGAATACAGCAAAAACCCAGATGCTTCTTCCAGTAAATGGAACAAACTCTCCAAGGGAAGCAAAATCTTGACTCGTTAGTATTGGCATCACAAGTGAAGGCCTCTCCCTCTGGCAGTTTGGAGGTCCACGGGCCGATAGCTGCCTCCATCTTACATCACAGGCCAACAGTCACCTCACCCAGAACCCCTGTCCGTCTTCGCACAGAACTGCCACTCAGCATCCCCACGGGGTGAGAGACCTTCAGAAAATGCGTCATTTAACAGCAAAGAAAATGAATGCTGTCCACCTAATCCTTCTTCCTGAAGGAAGTCAGTCTCACTAGACATCAGAGAGCAAGCATGATAAATCATCAAAGTAAAATTGTTTGGGAGGCCACAGAGGTCACCCAGCAGACCAATGAGCTTTTTCTTAAGTTTATTTATTTATTTTTTGAGAGAGACAGAGAACACGAGTGGAATAGAGAGAGAGGGAGAGAGAATTCCAAGCAGGCTCTGCCCTGTCGGTGCAGAGCCGAACTCAGGGCTTGAACACACGAACCGTGAAAGCACGACCTAAGCCGAGATCAAGAGTCGGCCACTTAACCATCTGAGCCACCCAGGCGCCCCCTCTTCCAACAAACGTTTTTACTTGAATTAAAACTCTGGAGATATATCAGGTAATAAAGCAATAATTTAAGAACAGGGAAGGTATGGGGGCACCTGGGTGGCTCAGTTGGTTAAGCATCCAACTTTGGCTCAGGTCATGATCTCGCAGTCTGTGAGTTCGAGCCCCGCCTCGGGCTCTGTGCTGACAGCTCAGAGCCTGGAGATTGCTTTGGATTCGGTGTCTCCCTCTCTCTGCCCCCGCCCCCCTGCTCATGCTCTGTCTCTCTCTCTCTCTCAAAAGAATAAATAAATAAACATTTTAAAAATTACCAAAAAAAAAAACCAAAAAAAAACCAATGGGGAAGGTATGTAAAGAGAAGACAGAACAAGGAAGCCCTTGAAGATTAAGGGGCAGGAGGCAGGTCAGGGGTCACCTGGGGGTGCCCTGGGAAGGGGGATTACCAGGGAGTTTCCTCAAGCTCCCTAATGAGCAGAGTAATGTACAGAACTGTTGAATCGTTATATTGTATACCCAAAACTGATACAACCCTGTATGTTAATTACCCTTCAATTAAAAAAAAATGCTTGTTCCACAAAAAGCCAGCAAGCACTGGCAAATGAAAGCAAGTTGGAGGAAACTGATTGGAAACGGACCCCTTTACGGTGTTTAGCTGCCCCCTAAACTGGGCGGGGGGCGGGGGAGGAGAGGTGAAGAGATTGTCTGCAATACATCCACTGCGACGTTACTGTGGAATAGTTTATTCTATAGGATGCATTAAAAAAATGAGCTCCTGGATTGAGCCAGACTGAGGGCTACAGTGTCTGCTTCCTCACCGAACGGCGTCAGTGCACGAAGCATACACATCTTCGTGTACTTTGGTTCGTGTCCCCCAGCTTGCAAATTGATGGAAACTCTAAGAAGCGGTCTGATAAAATGTGCTGTTCTGTTTGGTGGAGGGATATTGCCGATCATCCATTCATTCCTACAGCAGTCACTCAGTGCTTAGGGTTGGGATTCACAGATACTCAAAAGAAGGTGCTGTAATTACAGAGTATCGAATACCTGTGTGCCTGGCATCACGCAGCATACAAGGAGAACCCCCACTCTTCCTGTTGCTCGCAATACAATGGGGAAGAAAGACAATG
Organism: Acinonyx jubatus; assembly: GCF_027475565.1. Lineage (NCBI taxonomy): Eukaryota > Metazoa > Chordata > Mammalia > Carnivora > Felidae > Acinonyx > Acinonyx jubatus. The sequence goes on from NC_069384.1 coordinate 10,647,096, forward strand.
AAGTGTTGTAATGCAGTACAATCACTGTATTTGATAAAGGCGATAAAGAGAGTAACTTATAGGGGATGGCATAGGGACACCAGATCTCATCTGAGGCAGGGGAGAAGAGGGAGGGAATTTGATGATCCTTATTTGGATGCCTGATCCTTGGAAGTTCCCAGTGATTGACTCATCCAGGAACAGAGAAGGCTCCCAAGTCCTTGGCTCTAAGCTACCCAGCTTAGGCGATCCACATAAGAAATGCTGTGGTCCTGAACTAAGAGACTGGAGGTAGGGATAAAGACAATGGGGTAAACTGAGCCAGTGTGATTCCGCAGGAAGCGGTGGCCTGGACAGGATGTGGTGACTAGCCGTCCGGAGTGGCAAATGGGGGGGGGGGGGGGACGGGAATGTAAGTGAGAGAGAGCAGTTTACAGAACTCCCGCTTTCCTCGTGGCAGGCAGATTGCAGAGTGCAAATTGAAACAGAACAGAGTGAGTGAGCTTTGATGGGAAAGATGATGACTTTCATTTTGGCCTTTTGATCTGAAGTGGTCTTTGAAAATTAGCCTGTGTTTTGGACCCCAGTAATGGGCTGGGAGGATGGAAGGGACAGAGCTCAGTAAAGCCCGGTGCGCCCCACAGCCAGAAATCAGTCCCAGGTCAGAGTGAGACAGTTCAGGTGGAAGGAGCTGTCCCTGATAGAGTTTTATCCATTCTGTGTATTTGCCCTACTAGGTCAAGGTCACTCAATGGATAAGTAAAAAAACACGGGGACTCTTATTTATATTGGTTTCTATCTTTAAAAGAAAAGAAAAAGGGAGGAAGAAAGGAGGGAGGGAGGGGAGGGAGGGAGGGAGGAAGGAAGGAAGGAAGGAAAGAAGGAAGACATTATGCCCTGCTGCTTTGCCATGTGGGTTTATCCTGGTGTCCACTCTTGCTACAAGAGCCAGACTGGCAGGTGTCACAAGGATGCTCAAGGCACCCTGAAGGGACAGCGGGAGCTCCAGGTGACATGGGGGGTGACACAGCCCCACACACCTTCTTTGCTTTCAGAACCTGGCCGTTACTGTAGATCCCAAATTTCCCATTAGAGAATTTGCAGATTATGTTACCTAGCTTTTAACCAAACTAATCCTCATGAAAACGGACAAGTGCCTTGCAAAGATGCCTGATAAACAGCAGTATGAAGCTATTTCTAAGGAAGCGAGCAGAGGTGGACAGAGAGAAAGGGATGGAGCTGTCACTTCACTCCGGGTGTGACCAACTGCCAGCCAACTTGTGAAATTTGCGCTTTGTCAGTAGTTCCAATAGATTGACTTAACCTGGCCCTTCAGGGTCAAGACAACATTTACCAGTGAATGAGAAAGTAACCACTTTCTGCCAGAAACATGTACTACGGGGAGAACACTTTGAAAACACTTTGAAAGAAAACTTCCTATCATTAGTGATTTTATTGCCAACAAACAGCGACATCTATCAAACCTCTCCTAGCTCACACTTTAAGACTTGGAAACTCCATTTCCCACCCTGTTAAAAAGCTTCCAAGGGATTCTGTGCATTTAAAAACCCATTTGTGAAACATATAAAAATGAGTAACTTCCAACTAATTTGCAAGAACAACACACGGACACCAAGGAGCATGGAAATTTACTAACTGCATCACAATAATAAATAGTAACAAACGCTCGCATGTTCGCATGTTTGGGATTGGGAAATGAATATCCTGATTTAAAGCAGAGTGAGTACATAACACCCACCAAGTGGCCCATCAGGATTTCCCGAAAGGATGAAGCCTGGGTAATCACATCACTCACAGTAAGACATGGTTAATAAGTAATCGAGAGTTACAGAAGAATTTTGAGAAAACAAAAGATTTTTGATGGTTGATAAAGACTTTGACTTTTGGATCTTCCAAGCTGGAAAAGATGAGGGTAAATACATAATCAACATGAGGCTCCTGGCTGCGTCGGCTGGTGGAGGGTGAGACTGTTGATTCCAGGGTCAGGAGTTCAAGCCCCATGCTGGGTGTAGAGCTTACTTAAAAAAAAATAAACATTTAGGGGCGCCTGGGTGTAGAGCTTACTTAAAAAAAATAAACATTTAGGGGCGCCTGGGTGGCTCAGTCGGTTAAGCATCCGACTTCGGCTCAGGTCATGATCTCACACTCTGCGAGTTTGAGCCCCGTGTCGGGCTCTGTGCTGACAGCTCAGAGCCTGGAGCCTGTTTCAGATTCTGTGTCTCCCTCTCTCTCTGACCCTCCCCCATTCATGCTCTGTCTCTCTCTGTCTCAAAAATAAACAAACATGGAAAAAAACTTTTTTTAAGAAACATTTAAAAATTTGTATTTATTTCTCTTTTCTTACACTTTTAGTATTTCTATTTCTATGTATGCTTTATAATAAGCATCACATATATTATGAATAGAGTGAGGGAGATAATTTACAAATAAATGTTTTTTCATTGTATATAGCATAGTTTATTAATGTTATTACGTACATAACTGCATATATTTCTATATTCATAGATGATGAACATGTATTCACCTACCATATTACATTTAGTACATATTAGATATTATTTAAAAAAAAACATTAAAAAAAAAAACCACCCCTGAGGAAAGGCCCTGGGAGAGGTACCAGTGATGTCCTACCTCACTCCCTAAAAGGAAATCTCTCCTGTTGGAATGATGACAGTGACTTCAGCTAGATCTCAGAACAGGCTAGCGGAATGCACGCAGGCGCCTTCCAAGGACAGGCTGTTGGTAGACCGAAGGGTGAGGGGCGACTAGTCATTAATGTCTCATCCATCCTGCAATCTGAAGAGAAGCGTTCACTGGTCTCTAGACCCTGTTGGTTGGCAATCTTCTTGGGAGCTTCCCAGGCGTGATCTGAAACCCACCCCCATATGCAGAGGGAGGGGAGAGACCAAAGAAAGACGCAGGCCACTCCAGGCTGGTAGGTGGCAGGTTTAATAGGCAACGGAATTTAGACACAAGGCTTGTCTTGGGTGGCAGCAAGAAAAATGGATCCCCGCACCTGCCCACCAAATCTTGGAAGCCGATAAAGAGGCCCTAACCAGCTTCAGTCATGTGTACTGCATAGGTGTCCTCAACACCGCATCACCATCTCAAGGTCGTGTCCTTGGAGCAGTCTCTGAGAGCACGAAAGGCAAGGGGAACCCACATTCCAAGGAGAGGGGAGGAAATGAGGAACCTCTGAGTGCCTGGGGCCAGCTCACAAGTCAGTGGGCAATTATATCTTTTCAGTGACCTTCCCTAACTGGTGTAGCACGCCACTCCCCCCCCACCCGTGTTCATTCCCTAGAAGCTCGCCAGAGGGGATCATCCTGTCATGCTACTGTTAAAAGACTTTAACACAGAAGAGAGAAGGGGGTCTTCAAGTGGGAGACCCAAGACCAGGAGTGTAATTATAATCGTCCATTCTGAGCCTCTCCTCTGTGCCGGGCAGATGGTTTTTTAACCGTGGTGATGGGTTCCTTCTTTGATTTTACCCTATAGCATAGGAGCCTTATTTGCCTCTGATACCCCAGCAGTGCCTGGTGTATTAAATAATAGCTTAGTGCTTATGCAACATTTACATGTGGGTCATGAATAAATATAAAACGTAGATGTGTGATGATAAATACTAAGGAGCAAAAAATAAAGCAGGGAAGAGGGATTGGATGTGTGGGGGGGGGGGGGGGGAAGGATTTCAGCTAGGTCAGCCAGGAAAGACCATGAGTAAAAACCTGAGGAAGGGAGAGCGTGCCATGCTCACTTCTAGGAGAGAGCATTCCAGGCAGAGGAGCAAGTGCAATGGTCCTGAGGCAGCAGCTGCCATAGCCTGTTGAATAGTTTCCCAAGACTAGCTCCCCAAGACTTCTGTCAGGAAGCTGTTTACATCACCTTTCTACACAGGAGGATTTGGAGAGTGGGAGAGGGCGAGTGATTCCCCCAAGGCCACAGTGATAGAAGGGACAGAAATGAAACATAGACCACACGTCCCTAGCTTGTGAAGCCACGCAGGAGATTGTGTGATACTATGACAGGACTCGTGATTTGAGCTCAATGCAAAGGAAGACATTTTGAAAAATGAGTGCACACTGCAAATACGTGGCTGCCAGTTCCAGAAGTGGATACTCCTCTTCCTCTGCACCCATCCTCTATCCCTGATGGCCTCAAGATGGCCCAAAGTGACAGTCTGGCTTCTGGATAGCCATTGAAGTCCGGTTTCTAGGACCTTCCTGAAGCTTGCCTGCATGGCTGCCCTTAGCTACCACAAGGCACCTATATCCTTAGTTCAAATTCTCTCCTGTTTAAACTGGCCCCGGTTGTCTCAGTTACTTGCAACCAGAAGAATCCCGACTCAAGTAAAACCACACAAGGGAGGGGCGCCTGGGTGGTTCAGTCGGTTAAGCATCTGACTTTGGCTCAGATGATGATCTCATGGTTTATGAGTTCGAGCCTCGCGTCGGGCTCTGTGCTGACAGCTCAGAGCCTGGAGCCTGCTTCGGATTCTCCATCTCCTTCTCTCCCCCCCCCCCCCCCCCACCACGTGTGCTCTGTCTCTCTCTCAAAAATAAATAAAACATAAAAAATTTTAAAAACACACACACACACACACACACACACAGGTGTCAGCTACCCTGAAAAGAGAGGTTAGAATGATGTGGAAACCAGGGAATTTTCTAAACCTGGAAAGGCAAAGGAACCAAATTCCAATATCTCTCTTAAAACCTAGTTTATAACTCTAGCTTTCTGGTTTAAGAAGCATCAGAAGATCATAAAAAACGATAGGGATTTTTTTTTTAAAGACAATAGGGATTTTAAGAGTAGATTTTAAGGGGCGCCTGGGTGGCTCAGTCCATTAAGCATCCGACTTGGGTTCAGGTCAAGACCTCACAGTTCGTGGGTTCAAGCCTCATGTCAATCTCTGTGCTGACAGCTCACAGCCTGGAGCCTGCTTCAGATTCTGTGTCTCCCTCTCTCTCTGCCTCTCCCCTGCTCGCAATCTATCTGGCTCTCTTTCAAAAATAAATAAGCATAAACAAAAAAAAGGGGTGGATTTTAGAATGAAACTTGATTAGGCTTGATCAGGGCAAAACGTTCCTTTCCCCAAAAAACAAAACAAAACAACAACAAAGCAGCATATATTTTTATTTGTTTTGGGGGGGGGGGTAACAAAACAGAAATTTTCGAATGAGTTATTTAAGGGATTTACTCCTCTGAGCACTCTTTGGAAGAGTTCATTCTTTGTGACAGCAAACACTCAGAAAGTCAGCTATTTGCCTTCTCTCTTAAATAAAATGTTTAAATGTCCGTACTGTCTCAAGAGTGTGCAGAAATGCCACTGGTTCATTTAAGAGGCATTCAGCGGGAGCCTACTGCACACAGCCCCCTCTCATTTCCAGAACAGAATAGAAAGCAATCAAAAGTGTCACACAGTGAAATTTTCCCACCTGGCAAAGAATAGGCTGTCATCTCCGCGCACAGGGATGTTTGCAGAACTGGGCTGCATTAACTGTAAGAGACAGATGCTAAAAACAAAAATAACCAAACATGGCTTTCTTAGTGCCTCTTCTTTATAGCCGGTGATGACAATGGCTGACACGAAGGAAGGGTTAGGGGACGAGAACGAACAGGAAACGGTAGGATGTATTAATGAGAATTTTTGTCCCCTCCCCCATTTGAAAAAAGAATCTCCGAGAGCAGCTCTTCACGCTCGTTGCTTCCTTTCCCTTCGGGGTATCCGAGGATCTGGATCAAATCTGCTCCCGGGAGCCAGGGAGAAGGGAAGGCTCTCTATCAGATGCCCCACCAGGGAGCAGGGATAGGTGTTCGATTCCGTTGCCACAGTTAGAAAAAGAGGGACAGGTAAGAGTTCCCAGGCACACTTTTGGAATTTTGTACATGTGGGATGGTAGGCCAGCGCTTAAGAGATTGCCCCCGAGTTTGATTGACTTCACCCCTAAAAATGTCTGCAGACTTAAGCAGTGTGTTTTGCTTAGTTTCCACCTGTGCTGTGGACAGCACACCTTCCCTGTTTTTTGCCTCCTTGGGAGAGGCCACTGATCATTAGCGTTGGTGTCAGCGAAAGCAGAAGACACAGGAGCCTGGCTTTTTGAAATTTATAAGGCATGACCAAGATGGCAGTTACTGTCAAAGTTTATTTTCTTTTTTTATTTAATTATTTTTTATGTTTATTTTTGACAGAGAGACAGAGACAGAGACAGAGCATGAGCAGGGGAGGGGCAGAGGGAGAGGGAGACACAGAATCCGAAGCAGGCTCCAGGCTTCGAGCTGTCGGCACAGAGCCGGATGCGGGGCTCAAACTCATGAACTGCGATATCATGACCTGAGCTGAAGTCCGACGCTTAACCCACTGAGCCACCCAGGCGCCCCTAAAAGCTTATTTTCTAAGTGGAAGAAAGAATCTGACATTGTCACCCTGCCTCCCAATTTGAATCACAAGCACCTTCTACCTTTGCTCTCAAATTCCTACCTCTCCCATGGCTTCATTTCTTCTCCTCTCCGTTTCCTCTGCTCTCTTTTCCCTCTCCTCTCCTTCTCCCCACTGTTTTTCTTTGGTTCCTTCCCCTTTTTCTGTGTCCTAGAGTCCCAAGGGGCGGAGGCGGCGCAGGATGAGAGCCGGGCCTCTGTTCTGCTTTGCCATTTGCTGCCTGTTTGCTCCTGGGAAGGTCATTCAATCTCTCCGAGCCTCAGTTCTAAGAATCGGAAGTAATAATACCCGTTTGTGGGGATTATGTCAGCTGGTTTATGGGTACACCCATTAATTAAAAGCTGCCTAAATGAAATCGGTATTATTATTGGAATCGCATAGACAACCAGGAGAAAATGTCGCCACCTTTACTTTGCTGCGTGGAGAGGGAGATACGGTGGTGGGAATCCAAAGTCACTGAAGGAATATGTGACTTTGTCTGTTGAGTCTTAGAAATGACTGACTCCTTTCCAAAGTCAATTACAGGTAACTTTGTCTTTCTCACTTGCGTGAGGTTGAACTCCTGCTTTTCTCTCTTAGCTCAGCACCTGGCCCGCTCTGGGTACATTTCAGGTTTCTTTTTCTTAGCGTGCTTTCCCTTCCTACGCATTGCATTGTCCGCAGGCCCCCTCTGCCTGCTCTAAGTGGCTTAGGGTTAAGCCAGGATTCAAAGAGCATCCTGTCCTAAGGGTGATGACAACTTGGACCCACCCAGCAACCGTTTGGCTGGGTGTTGTTTTTCCAAAACTGGTGCCTCATCCCCTTTGTCATCCTTTTCAGAATGTCTGGCCAAGTTTACACAGTTTTCGACTCTGCAGTGTCACCCACTCTGCCACGATCCATCTAACCCCTTGTGGCCTTTATCACATTCTCTTTTCTGTAAATTTTAGCTTTATGGAGATATAATTCACATACCATAAAATCCACTCTTGAAAATACAATTCACTGGCTTTTAGTATATTCACGGAGCTGTGCAAACACCACCACATTCCAGTTTTCTTCACGCATCCCCCCGCAAAAAATACCCTGTAGCACTTGCTGTGTCTTCTCTCCTCCCCCAGCCCCTGACCACCGCTCATTTCCTTTCAGTCTCTATGGATTTGCCTCTCTTGCACATTTCATATAAACGGAATCATACAGCATGCAGCTTTTTGCGACTGGCTTCTTTCACTTAGCATAATGTTTTCAAGGTTCATCATGTTGTAGTATGTATCAGAACTTCATCCTTTTTTGTGGTTAAATAATATTCCATTACATGGCTATCCGTCTCCCTTACCCATTCATCTGTTGATGAATGAATATTTGGGGTTATTTCCACTTTGGGGCTATTTTTAATAATGATGCTACGAACCTTTGGATATTGGTTTTGTGTGGACATGTTTTCATTTCTGTTGGGTTTATACCTAGGAAAGGAATTGCTGAGTCCTGCAGTAACTGTGTTGAACTTTCTGAGGAAATTTCAAGCTGTCTTTCCAAAGTGGCTGCACCATTTTACATTCCCACCAGCAGTATAGGATGGTTCCTAGATTTCTCGAATCCCGTATCACATTGTATTTTATGAATTATCTCTGCATGCCTATTACTTACTCCACTTGGATTTAAGCTCCTCCTCACCACAAAACGTCCGTAAGATTGTCACAATGGCAACCCGGTCTAATTTCACACCTTCCAAAGAACTCTACACTTGAACAGAGTTACCAAGTATTGGGCCCTTACTGGATTCTTACCATATATGAGGAAACTAGAATTCAGGTTACTCGTCCAAGTAATTAACAGCAAAGCTGATATTCAGACCCAAGTTTTGACTGTACCACGTGGTCTTTCACGGTGAAAAAAAATCTACCTATTTTGCAGGGGGAAAAAGAGAGTCTTATTTGAGAATTCGTGCTTTCCCACTATAAACTCGCCAAAGGTAGGGCGCAATGTTTTGCTTCTTTCATTATCTCCTCTTGTGCGTAGCACAAAGGGGTAACTCAAAAATTTACTTCTGATTACATAAACTTTGAACAATGATATTATGACTAATAAGCTGAAATATAACAGTAAGGTATTGTCGTCATGGTCTAGTCCAATCCTTACTGCGACTATATGTGATAATATACGGTAAGCATCTAACCACTTGCCAATGCCCTCGGAGCCACAGCCACCACTGAATCTCGCTTAAATCCCCCAAAGTTGGCCTTTGTGCCTCAAAGCGTCACCGCCTGGGAATCAGAGAAGCGCTGCCTCTCCAGCTACCATCCCGGCGCCCAAGACGCAGCCTTGCGCCTTTCAGGTGACACCAGCTGGCTGCAAAGCGGCACTGGTTGACGAGGCCCGTGCCCCTAACCAGCATGGCCACCGTAAGGCTTCGGGGTGAGGGCGGCCGAATGAGGATCACGTGAGGAGAATCCCGTTCCTTTATTGGCTTTCTCTCCTGGGCGGGCGGGATACAATCACCCAGCGGGGGGCCGGCCTTAAAGGGCCCCGCGGCTGTGTCCTTCCCGAGCTCCGCCCCCGGGGCTGGGCGGGGCCGGCGCGCGGAGGCCGCGTCCGGGGGAGCCGTGGTGACCGCCGCCGGCTGAGACGAGAGCCCGAGGGGGTTAACCGCCGAGTCGGCGCGCGGGAGAGCGCGAGGGGCGCGCGCACGAGCCCGGCTCAGCCGACGGGAGCGCGCGGGCTCAGGCGCGGGGATGGAGGACGCCGTGGCCGGGCCCCGGCTCCGGGCGGCGGCCGAGGCGGCCGAGGCGCGAGCGCAGCCGGGGGTGACGCTGCGGCCCTTCGCGCAGTTCTCGGGGGCTGCCGAGGCCGACGAGGGCGGCGGCGACTGGAGCTTCATCGACTGCGAGATGGAAGAGGTGGACCTGCAGGACCTGCCCAGCGCCACCATCGCCTGCCACCTGGACCCGCGCGTGTTCGTGGACGGCCTGTGCCGGGTGAGGGCCGGGCCGGGCGGGCCGTCGGGTGGAGGGCGGACACTTGTTGCCCAGAGGAGGCGGCGCGGGTCGCGGCGCCCAGGTCCCGGCCGGCCAGGGGCAGCCTCTCCAGCCCGGGCCACCGGCGGGGCCGGGAGGCGACCCTCGGGGACGTGGCGATGCCCCCGGCCGCCCTGCCGCGGTCCACTCACGGCCCGGTGGGGCGGGGGCGCGCTCCCGGAGGGTCCCGGGTCCCTGAGCACCTGCCGGGCCGCGCGCGCAACCCGCAGGGGGGCTTTCAGCGCCTCGCCTTTGATGGTGGCGGGTCACCACCTCGCAGACAAGCTCCTGCCCCCGGGTGTCCACTCGGGTGGGGAGAGTAGGGGTTGGGGGGAGTGAAGTAAGAGACAGTCTCGGGATGAATTAGCACCCGGCGTGTCCGGGAGCTCGCAGGGCCACCCCTGGGGCATGTAAGGTAGCGCGGCACTTACTCCTTTGGGGAAGGGGCTCCCCTCATTCATCGGGAGGAGGAAACAGACGTGGAGAGGCGACGTGACTCACTGTTCATAAATAGGACAGCGTCTCTGCATTCTCAATCTGCACTCTTGGAAGAAAAACCAATGTTTGGGTGAGGATCTGTGGTTGCTCATTATCCTGTGGCTGGCCAGTTTCGGTCGAAGGGTGTTGAGGGGAAGGGACCCATTCTCTAGGCCTTTAGAACAGTCGGGAATCTTGCTCTCTGAAGGGGTGACTTGCCACCATTGGGACACGCTATACATGGGGAGTTGATTTTTTTTTTAATCCACCCAGTTTAGAAATTTAGGAGGGTGAGGGGGCAGGTATGAGTAATCAATGGTGGTGGCAGGGAGGAGGAATTTATTTCCAATCTACAGTTAGTGTGCAGAATAGGATTTGGACAACGCAGGTGTTGCAGAATAAAGCCTGTCTTTAAGAGATATGCCTCAGGAGGAGAGCAGCTGTCAAAAAAAGCGATGCTTTCCATGCTTGGCTCTGGGTCTGCGTATACTGTCTATGAACTTGTAGTAGGAGGCTGTTGCCAAGAGGTGCGCCACTGTGGAACCGAGAATGGTGTGCTGGAGTCCCATTTATTTGTAATTTATGTGCCCATCCACTTTCAGAAAGGATTTACAAGGGCCGTGTGCTTAGGCAACTTCCTGTGCATGCTTTCTAAAGCAACAGTTGTCGTAAGTGCGGGGTCCCGCTCGTCTTACTCTAAAACCTTTTCTCTTCCCGCGGCCAAGGTCTAACTAGCATTTCAGGTCTCTTTCCCGGGGGTCCGAGGCTGTCCTTCTGATGGAGCCAGGTCAGGTCATGTAAGACTGCGTTTATTTGCTTGGGTGTCTAGCAATTCGTTGTTTTCCAGTTTTCCCAGTAAGTGTGGGGGGCATTCCTGAGATTGCTTTGTATGAAATTTGGTCCACTTTGCTAGCTATTCGTTTATAACAAATGTTGGCAACTCTGCTTGGGCCAGGCGCTATTCTGGGCTCTGAGGGCACAGCAGTGAATGGAACAGCAAGTCTGCCTTTCGGGGCTGACCTTTTTGTGGGCGGCAACAGACAGTGAACAAATATTAAATATGTCACGAGGTGACAGTGCTATAGGAAAAAGTAGGAAGGAGGAGATAGGGGAGGAAGGAGTGGAGGTCTGGGAGGGGAGGGAGATTGATGTTTTAGTAATGATGATCGGGGAAGGGCTTACTAAGGAGGGGATATTTTGAACAGGCACTGGGCTACCATTCACTCCTTCATTTATTCTTTTGCGGTTTATCGAATGCTTACTACGTTCCAGGCACTGTTTGGGGCCCAGTGAGTAGAGGGGCGAACACAGTGAGCTTCCTGCTGATGTTCTAGTGGTTGAAGGGGAGGGGTTAGGTAACAGAGGAATATAAGGGAACAGGGTCATTTCAGATAGTATGAAGTGCAATGGAGAAAGTAACAGGATTATAGGCTAGAGAGCCACCCAGGGGAGGATGGGGGCTGAGTCAGAACCAGTCTTCACGGGAACACTGTGGTGGTTGAAGGGGTTTTAGTGAAGAACTGATTAATCGCAGCAGGACTAAGAGAGTCCACTGGGCGGGGGGGGGGGGGGGGGGGGGCGGGGGGTGGTATTGAGGGGAGGAAGTGGCATTGCTGCTGGCACCTGGGGAGAGCAGCGGCCCGGCAGGAGAGGCAGATGTGAAGGGATGCAATTGAGATGCTGTGGCAGGGACTGGCAGGGAGGAAATACCCCCGCTTGCCCTGGCTTTCTGATCTCCTTGGCTGAAGCCAGCTGGCAGCCAGGAGGCAGGGGGGCCCCGAACAATACAGTCCCATAGGTGGGCTCAGCCTTCCAGAGCTCGGAGAAGGGGAGAGAGGGCAGAGAAGGGCCCTGGGGACGATGCAGGCAAAGAGGACGTGCAGAGAGGAGTCAGCATGGGGCCACCTTAGATGGAGTGGCCCTGGAAGGTGTCTCTGCACAGCTCGGATTGGGCTGGCAGGAGGAAGCTCCCGGTGCAGATTTCGCGTGGCTGGCCTCCAGGCAGAGGGAAGAGCCGATACAGAAGTTCCAAGGCAGTGGTGAACTGACTGAATTCAGAAGGCGCAAAGGGGCCCTGGTGGCCGAGTGAGAGATGGTAGGGGGAGACTGAGGTTCGACACAGCGGGGGGAATGGTTCCATGAGGGGCCTTGGTGGCCATGGGAGGGATTCGGATGTTATTCTAACAGCCAAGCTGAGTGGAGAAGGTCTCTTGGACAAGGGGAGTGGGGGGTCAAGAGAGGAAGCAAGGAGACCCCCTTGGCGGCTCTTGCCTTTCCTTGTCCCAAGGAGCTTTGGAAGTGTTTGGACTCTGATGGGGTGTTGGAGATGGACCAAAGGACAGAGACTCTATTTGAGTCTGTCAGAATGGAGGTGGGGGAGCTTTATGAGCTTTGGTTGTGCATCCATAGGGTCCTGTAAGATGTCACACAATTGGCGAAGACACAAAATTCACTGGGCTAGTCAGAGGCTCGGAGGGCAAATAGTTCTGCCAACCGAGGCGGTGAGAGCAGAAATCCCCGTGTGGCCTTTGGTGAGCCTTCCAGTAAAAAGAGATTTCTCCTTTAGCTAAAACCATCCCTCTAGGTGGGAAGGTGTGGCTTCTGACAGCCTTATTAGTTTAAAGGCTTTTCTCTCTCCCGTCGGGCCAGATCACCCAAAGGTGGTGTAATGAAAATGTCCTTCTCCATCAGGTCAGTGTGGTCTGACCCCTAGTGGGCATGCCGCTAGCTGCATTGCTGACAGAAGTTGCAGGGCCAGCAGGGGGTAGGGTGTCTGGTGGTCCCCTCTCATTCAACAGCCTCTTAGAAGGCCACCTGGATGAGTGATGGTGGCTTAGCTTGTTAGGGGATGCTAGAACAAAATGCCACAGACTGAGTGGCTTATAAGTAACAGACATGGGGGCCCCGGGTGGCTCAGTCAGTTAAGCGTCCGACTTCAGCTCAGGTCACAATCTCGCAGTTCAGGAGTTCGAGCCCCGCGTCGACCTCTGTGCTGACAACTCAGCCTGGAGCCTCTTCAGATTCTGTGTCTCCTTTTTTCTCTGCCCCTCCCCCGTTCGCAGCCTGTCTCTCTCTCTCTCTCTCTCTCTCTCTCTCTCTCTCTCTCCCAAAAATAAAATAAACATAAAAAATTAAATAAAATAAATAAACAACAGACATTTATTCCTCACCATTCCAGAGGCCAGCACGGGTGGCAGCCCTCTTCTGGAATGCAGACTTCTCGCTGTGTCCTGAAGCCATGGCAGGGATGGGGAGCTGGGGCGGGGGGCTCTTTCATAAGGGCACTGGTCCCAGCCAGAGGGCTCCATCCTTGACCTAAATACCCTCTAAAGTCCTCATCTGCTAATACCATCACCTTCAGGGGTTAAGATGTCGGCATGCAAAATTGGGGGGACCACAAACACCCAGACCATGGTGGATGGTGGGAAGGAAAAGGGCTGTGCCAGACTGTTCACCCAGGCTCGTATTATTCTCTCAGTCCCGAAAGAAAGAAATCGACCTGAGGCACCAATTCATTTGGGAATGTATATCAGAGGTCATTTTCTAGCCCTAACAGTTAGGTCTGATAGGCGAAATTTGTTTCTATTAGCTGGGTCATCATCGATGCTGTAAATAATTTACAATGAACGTGTTCATTAAATGCTTATCTAACACCTAACTGAAGCTGTATGGTCATTAATTTCAAGTAATATTACTAGAGATTTGCACCATTACAAATGAATGAAGACTTTTATTAAAATAAAATTAGTTCCTGTTGTACAGATATTAATGTAGCATATCCCATTACCGTCCTCTTTTTGCAAGACTGTTTTTGCTTTACTGAAAAAGCAAAGCAGCACTTTGAACCAGGAATTACAGGTGCTTTGGCTTGTCGGCAGTAGTCCACTGGTTCCCTAGAATAAAAGCTAACTAGAAACTTAGAGGAGTTCTCAAAAAATGCTCTGTGAGTTTCCCAGCAGCAAATATAGTTCCATACGGTAATAGGAAAGAATACCGCTTTATCTGTTGTCTGAAAGATGAATGCATACTTGATTCTTTTTAATGTTTATTGATTTTGGGGGGGGGAGGGGCCGAGGAGGGGGTGTGGGGAAACAGAGGATCCGAAGCGGGCTCTGTGCTGACAGCAGCATACAGCCCGAAGCGAGGCTTGTACTCGTGAATCAGGAGATCCTGACCTGAGCCAAAGTCGGATGCCCGACCACCTGAGCCACCCAGGCACCCCTGTGTATTAGGTTGCTAGCGCTTTGCCCAAAGGCTAAGTCAGAACATATTAATCATCAAAAAAATGACTCTTCTCTAGTGAATAAACTCACCTTCCTTAAAACAGATGCCCACTTAAGATTTGTGACACAGACATGACTTTCTTTTAATAACAGGAAATATTCCGAGAGCCCTAAAAGGAGTTTGAGTGGTGGCTTTGATTTCTCTCTATCAGTGACGACTGATCGCACCTTAGCTACATACACGAGAGTCCCTGGGGAGCTCTAAAATCGTCCAGACCCAGGCTGCCCTGACCAGCTGCAGTCTCAGGGACTGGGAACCGCCTGGAAAGAATTGCCCGGGAAGCTCCCCCAGGTGATTCTAATGGGGAGTCCAGGTTGGGGACCGTTGTCCTACCTGGAAGGGGTTTTGCCTGACCGGAGGCGTTGTTGGGCCATGCAAAGATCCTTGAGTAATTGGCCGCTGGGTTCCATTTTGAGCCAGATCTGTGCCTCGATTGGCTCATGGCTAAAGTAGAAGTCAGGCCCGTGATCTGACGCCTCCCTTCTCTGAGTGGTGTTTGACCTCGTAGCTGGAAAGCAGGGTGATTGGCTGTCTGCCCTAGAGCCCTAGCCTTTGGGAGGTGACACGCGGGATCGGGGCGTGTGCTTTAACCTGGGGTTGCCTCCCTTCGCCTCCGTGCGCCTCCCTTTCCGCGGCTGCTCAGTCTCCAGATGTCACATGCTGGACTTGTCTTCCCAGAACCGATTTTTGTAGACAGGATACCATTCAATAGGAATTGGATGATGGAGATGGTTTTAGTGTCCGTGTCTGGGGTAGCATGGCTGATGCTACTTGGGGGCTGACTTCTGCTCCCAAGACTGTGGGCACTTGGCCGTGTTTCTGCCTCTTCCTGTTACAAGTCAGTCTGTGGCAGCGTGTCGTGAGATGTGACATTCCAGCTGGACAGTGGCAGTCGGCTTCCTCTGCAGTGTCAAATCCAGGCATTCTCAGGCCATTTTTAGCCTCACCCGAGTGTCATAGGCATGTGGTTTCTCAAACTTGAACCATGTGTAAAACAGCCCCGACACCCACCCCCAAAGAGTAGAGAGATGGTAAACCAATATGGTATGGTTTAATTTCTTTGGAAATGTTCAGCATGTTCTATGTTAAAAAAAAAAACAAAAAACAAAAAAGCCCACAAAAACCCCAACCGTGTGTTTCATCCGTGCAAAGTTTATTTTAGAATTTATTCACTATATCCCTAATTTTAGAATTTCTGACTCTTACATAAATCAAATGATTTTTTATATCCGTGAGGTTCCTTGGGTCCCTCCCCGTCACTCGTCGTGGGAGCAAGCGTGTGGGTCGCTTTCAGCTCTGTCCCCTACCACCGGGCACTCAGCAGCAGCAGCATCCGCTGTCACTGCCCTGCAGCCGGGACTTTCTGGGCCCCAAGACAGTCCCAAAAGGGAACAAAACACAAACCGGCCTCGTGAGAGAACAGAGTAGCTAAAGCAGAAGCTGCTGGAGTCTGATTCCTGTGTCCACATTTCAGGTTGTGTTCGTCGCCTCTTGACTTTTGAAAAAGGTCCTCAGACAGTCCAGTCCACGCTTGTCATCCCTGCCGCCTAAGGGGACCCGTTTGCCGGGCTGCGTGACTGCATCACTCCTGGGGGGCAGCAGCCAGCTGTGCACACACAGCAGTGTCGCACATCAGTGTGCGCATTGAGGGTGGCAGCGGAGATAGGCCCCCGCGGCCCGCATTTTCGGTGCCGATCGTCAGGACCCCTTTCAAGGACTGGGGGGGGGGCGAGTGCCAGTCATTTGAAATACAATTCGGTTGTGACAGCGAACTTTTTTCTTTTCTTTTCTTTTCTTTTCTTTTCTTTTCTTTTCTTTTCTCTTTTCTTTTTAATGTTTATTTTTGAGAGAGGGCGTGAGCGGGGGAGGGGCAGAGAGAGAGGGAGACGCAGAATCCAAAGCGGGCTCCAGGCTCCGAGCCGTCAGCACAGAGCCCGACACGGGGCTCGAACCCACGAACCGCGAGATCATGACCTGAGCCGAAGTCGGACACTCAACCGAATGAGCCACCCAGGCGCCCCTACTTATGTTTTTTTAATGTCAAAAGATTTGATGGGGTTTAATATGCTCCCCTCCCCACTGAAGTGCGCGCGAGAAGAGACAGTGCCGCCTGCTAGCAGAGGGCATGGGTCTGAAGCAAACCTTCACCACGCGGGTCCACAGTGGGAGTCTGAGGATGCTATTTCTCCCACCGTGCCTTAGTTTCCCCACCTGTAAAGTGGGGGTGGTGACAGTACGTGTTACGATATACATAAAATGCTTATCACTGACTAGGACGGAGTAAACATAACCACCTGCGTTGGTGTATCAGTTATCTACAGCTGTGCGACAAACCAACTCAAAACATGGTCGTTTCTTTAGAGAGAGTTGGGGAGGGGCCGAGAGAGGGAGAGAGAGAGAATCCCAAGCAGGCTCCTCGGTGTCAGCACTGAGCCCGACGTGAGGCTCGAACCCACGAACCGTGATCTTGACCTGAGCCGAAAGCAAGAGTCCGATGCTTCACCCACCGAGCCGCCCAGGCGCCCCAAGACATAGCGCTTGAAAACAATACATTTCATTATCCCACGGTTTCTGAGGGTCAGGATTCCAGGGACGGCTTTGCTTGGCGCCTCTCCCTCCAGGTCGGCCTCCTCCGAAGGCCACGCAGAAGGAGTGTCTGCTTCCAGCCTCCCTCACGTGGTTGGCCGCAGGATTGCCTTTCTGGGGGGCTCCTGGGCTGAGGGCCTCACCTCCTTGGTGGCTGTTGGCCAGAGGCCTCCCCGGTCTCCTTGCCATGTGGGCGTCTCCGCAGGGCACCTCCCGGCCTGGCAGCTGGCTTCCCTCCAGCGAGCGAGGAAGGGCACGTGACAGGCGGGGGATCCGCAGTCCTAACCTCAGAGCGGAAGGAACCCCACCACTTTTGCCTTGCTCTGTGGGTGAGAAGTGAGGCCGTGCCAGGGGCAGGGGGCGCCCACCAGGGCGGGACTCCCGGGAGGTGGAGGTCCCTGGGCCATCTCAGGCTGCCTGCCGAGGGAGCTCATCTGTTAAGACACTGTTTTCTTTGTAAACTCTTCTGACTGCTTGGAGCAGCTAACCCTCAAGTGCTTATGAAGGTTTTTTTCTAATCTGGTTTTTTTTTTTTTTTTAAGCTTCAACCCTATAAAAGTTCTTTTCTCCACAGTTTTAGGTGGCACCACTGAACATAAAATACCCCATTGATAGGATTATAGCTAGGTTATTAGGTTTCTACAGCATCAAAAGCTGTTAGCCACTCCGTTTCTGAAAGGAGAGCTCGGGAAACTGGACCCATTGACGTTGGGAAGGGTCAGGACAGTATGTTTCCTTTCGGTGCTAATTTCAGCAGGTGTGGGGTGAAACTCCTGTGTTAGTCCTAACCAACGCCATAGGAACAAGTATTTGAGGCTGGCCTGAATTCAGATTTAAAAAATGAAAGTGTCGGTTAGTTCAGATAGCCGAGTTTGGATTTGTTTTCACTCAACGTAACAGTAGCGTGTTTTCCTTCCCCCCTTTATATTTTTTTGTTAAACTTCCTGCTTTATTTTATTTATTTACTAAGTTTATTTCTGAGAGAGAGAGAGAGAGAGTGTGTGTGTGTGTGTGTGTGTGTGTGTGTATGTGTGTGTGTGCGTGTGTGTGAGAGCGAGGAGGGCCAGGGGGAGAGAGAGAATCCCATCCCATGCAGGCTCCACGTGGTCAGTGCAGAACCCAACACAGGGCTCAAACTCAGGAACTATAAGATCATGACCTGAGCCGAAATCACATGCAAGGGGCAGGGGGCTTAACTGATCAGGAGTCAGATGCTTAACTGAGCCACCCAGGCGCCTCTCTGCTTTATTTTAAAGATGATAAAGTAGTTCCCATTCATTACGGTGAAGTTTTTTATGTGTAATATATTTCTTTTCATCTTCTTATAAGAACTCTGCGCAGTAGGTACAATAACATCCCCGTTGCACAGATGTGGAGACTGAGGCCAGCAGAGGCCAAGTAGCCTGTCCTAGGTCGCATAGCCAGGAAGTGCTGGTCCTCTGATTCAAGCCTCGTTTTGGCAACCTCTAGAGCTTGGGCCCTCGTCATCTTACAGAGTACAGCTCTGCACATGAATTTTTCATGTCTTTCACATCTTATTGAAACCCCAGGGCTGCTCGGTGAAGAAAGTATTTTTATCCACAGGAAACGGAGGTTCAGATGAGTTACAGCTCTGTTACTCCTTCAGCCATTTATTTATACTTAACGGTGTATCCGAGTTCTCTTGGTATATCAGTGACAGCCATAGTGATGTTCTTGTGTTCAAGCAGAAGGCAGGGCCTGGGCGCTGGAGCCAGAAAGACCTGGATTTGAACCTTGGCTCCATCACTTCATTCATTCATTCATTCGTTCGTCTGTTCGTTCATTCATTCGTTCATCCATTCATTCAACAAACGTTTACTGGATGCCTATTCTGAGCCCTGTGCTGGTTTTAGGACCAGTCCTGGGACCCCAGGTGAGTCTCCCACCCGCACCAAGACCCCGCCTCCTTGGTTGCAGAATGAAGACAGTCATCCCCACCCCACGGTCATGGTGACATCAGCATGAGGGGGCGCAGCCCTAGACAGCCTTTGGTGAGTGACAGACACCAACCATCCCCACCTTCATGGGGCTCACAAGTTAGCAGCAAAGACGCAGAATTAACTTTTGATTCCTGTGTGTTATGGTCAGTTGGTCAACGTAACCAAAGCACTTAGTAGATCCATAAAAAACCACATGTCGTTGGGCAAGTTATTTAACCAAACCTCAGTCGCTTCCTCTATAAAGTGAGCAGGTTGAATTGGATAATGTCTGTGAGGCCATTTCTGGCTCTCGAAACGATATGGGTGGCTTTACACTCTTACATCAGTGGCACATGGTTAGAACAGGGCCCATTTGCCCTTTGCTCCCCAGCACACCCACATGTTAAAATCAGACTTTTCCAAGCAGGAAGTTGCTCAAGAAGGGAATTTCTCTAGTGTGAATGTAGTTCTCTTCCATCCGGCTCTCCCACCTGTAGGGGAGGCAGAACCTGACCTCTACTCATCCTGGGTTTTCGGCTGTGGCTCTTTAACAAAAAGACAGATTAGTAAGAGAAAAAACAGACCGTTATTACTGGGTGCCGTGCATGTCACAAGGGAGAAGCCTCAACGAAATGGAACTCGGCTTATCAATCCTCTTGAACAAAGAACGACATACTTGCAGAGGAACGACAGGGCGGAGAAAAGCCATTTCAGGTTTCCAGGGGCAGCCGACTGTGGAAAGGTAAAGATGTGGGAGGAGTAAGGTTCCTCTGGTGTCTTCTCTGGGCTGATAAAGAGTCTGGAGTTGTCTCCAGTAAAAGGAGACTTTACATGCTGCCTTTAGGCGGAAAAAGAGGGAGGAGATAGAACTTTATTGCCTTCAGCTCAAAATAACTTTCATGTCAAAGAGGGATACTTGGGGGGGGGGGGTGACATATTCTGCTTCCTTCACACCCATACCCGAGTCCTACACTGGTCAGTGAGAGGCCTGTCTGCGGGTTTGTAGCTGCAGAGGACGTGAATTTCAGTCACTTAGAAATTTACATGGGGCTATGTGAAAGAAACCTGTGTCAGAGAGCGTTTAACTGACCGCAGCACTGATTCTGTCCATTCAGCATTGGAGGGTCTGCCAAAGAGAGCCTCACAGGGCCGGGCCACTTATGTGAAATGTTTGTTCTTACAGTCTCTTGCTTACTTGGGACTTTTCCAAATCTCCTGATGGCTATTACTTATTGACAGGTGACAGTATGTCCCATTTGCACGTCTGATTTATGCCCGTCGTCCCGGGAAAGTTATCAGTCGTACCCCTTTGACTCTTAAGTTTGGATGATAAAGTACAAACTTAGTAGTTGTACAATTAATGATAAGCAAGCACCCTGTCTATGAAGCACCATTTGTTCCAAATATTTTATGCACATCATTTATTTTTTTTTTAAGTTTATTTATTTTGAGAGAGAGAGAGAATGGATCCCAAGAAGGCTCCACACTGTCAGTGCAGAGCCCGACGCGGGGCTTGAGCTCACAAACCATGAGATCATGTCCTGAGCCCAGGTGAGGCGCTTAACCGACTGAGCCCCCCCAGGGGTACCCAGCACATCATTTAATCCTTCTTACAACCTTCTAAGAAAAATACTATCTTTGCCTCTTTTGTGGAAGAAGGCTTCTTCCCCCTTTGCAAAACTACTCAGCACATAGAATCCTGCGGCAATTGGGCCTCTGACCGTGGGCACTCTCGCAGAACCAGGGCAGGAAGGGCCCCTCAGCCCACACCCTGCTTTTCTCTGAGGAGGAATCAAGGCTCAGAGAGGGGATGATGTCTCCTCAGGGGTGCTCCCGGGACATTGGCTGGAACTAGAACAGGTCTCCTGGCCCCTACCCGCCGCCTTTTGTACTGCCCGTGTAATTCCCCGGAAATAACGTCCTCCCCTCTCCCACCCCCGCTCCACCCAAAGAACCCAGAGCGCATGAATGATGAGGACAGCTAGAGACAAGTGAGCCAGGACAGGCAAAACTATCCCAGTGCCACTGTTAGGGGGCTGCCACAGAGCAGGGTATCCGGGGCCCCTCCTGGCCCGAGAGGCAGAGAGCTTTGCCCCTGAGCCAGTCCCATGCTGTTCAAAACACCGGCACTGGCCACCAGGGGGAAGTAACTTCGCGTATGTTCTGCGATGGAGCCTGTCTGTTGACTTAGACTTTAATTCAGGCATCAGGACAGAAAGTCCATTTTCAGCAGGAAGAAGTCACGCCTGTACCGCAAAAGAAGCTATTTAAAGATTAGTGTGTAGTTGAAACTTTCATGCGGGGGGACCGCCTCCCCTGCCCACAGAAGACCAAGGGAGTGAGAGCCACCTCCCGAGTGGCCCCTTCCCTGCCGCTGGGCCATGCCGGGCCTTCGGTGGGAACAGGAAGCACGGGGGCATGTGGTCCTCCTACTCCAGCCATGCCTGGTTCGAGTGTGGCACTTCCTCTGCCTCAGGCTCCGGTTTGAGGTTTGTCGGGACTATGACTCCAATTATCAGCAGAGGGGCACCTGGGTGGCTCAGTCGGTTAAGTGTCGGACTCTTGGTCTCAGCTCAGTTCATGATCTCACGGTTTGTGGGATCGAGCCCTGCATCGGGCTCTGTGCTGACAGTGTGGAGCCTGCTTGGGATGCTCTCTCTCCCTCACTCTCTCTACCCCTCCTGCACTCTCTGTCTCTCTCAAAATAAATAAATAAATAAACTTAAAAAAATAAAAAAATAATAGTTAAAACAATCATCAACAAAGGGGCACCCAGGTGGCTCAGTCGGTTGAGCATCTGACTCTTGATTTCAGCTCAGGTCACGATCTCAAGGTTTGTGGGATCGAGGCCCACATCAGGCTCCTTGCTGACAGTGTAGAGCCTGCTTGGGATTCTCTCTCTCCCTCTCTCTCTGGACCTCCCCCACATGCACGTTCTTGCACACGTGCTCTCTCTCTCTCTGTCTCAAAATAAACATTCGAGTTATCAGCATAAAGAAATACAAAGGGAACTCATTCAGATGAATCAGACCCCATTTCAGAGATAATGGGAATTGTCTGAGCTGGCTTCCGATTTTAGGTTACCACATAGACTACTTACAAAAGTAAAGCTTGTGCTGGCAGATCGGTCTCCAGACCTGTGCAGCGGCAGGAAGTGTTCTCTCACATGGGAGCCCCTGTCCTGGGGTGAACGTAGCCTTCAAACTCAGCCCCCTGTTGATCCCGACACAGGATTTCCAGACTGTTTTTATTTTTAAAATCAATCCTGAAGTGGTGTATTTCTTTGAAATGGTCAATAAATTTGCAGGGGACTAACACTTTGACCCTAATTTGCTCTGTTTTGTCAAATATTTATTCTTGACACGTACTGGGAAATAACTGCTCGTCGGCAGAATACTTTGTAGCCTCCCCGTTTGGAGCATTTCAGTTCTGTAGAGCAAGTTGGGGAAAATGACCTGGTCCTCCACGTGGTGAGCCTGCCTGAGACGGTGGCGTGAGTGAGGTGGGTGGGAGGGAGAGACATTGTATGGGGAGGATGACTCCCCGCATTTGCTGGGGGTGGGGGGGTGCATTGTGCAGAGGACAGAACGGGGCGGTACATGCCTCAGTAGAGGCTTAGTCACCTCGAGGGCTGTGGCCGAGATTCCAAGCTTCATCTTCAGTCTGTAAAAGGAGGGCGAGGGGGTGCGATCACCTTTCCTGGATGCGGTGAGGCGTTAAATACAGCACAGCAGTGTCTGTGCTAGTATCTGAAGGCACGAGATACTCCAAAAGTATTTGTTTTGTCTTTATCAACGACCCCACTTTAACGGCCATGATTATATTACTGGATGATGATTCGTGTTGGGTTGCCATTTAATTTGTTTGTTAACTCATTCCCTTTTCATTTATTTCCTTTTCCTCCTTCATTTTCTCTACTAGATAGCACAGGGGCCAC
The DNA here is from genome assembly GCF_027475565.1 of Acinonyx jubatus. NCBI lineage: Eukaryota > Metazoa > Chordata > Mammalia > Carnivora > Felidae > Acinonyx > Acinonyx jubatus. The sequence goes on from NC_069384.1 coordinate 10,669,752, forward strand.
ACTGGCAGGATCACCTGGTGGCAGGTTCCTTTGCTGCTTGGTATTAATCTTAACTCTTATGGCTCCGCTGAAAGGGGAAAGGTGCAGGCGTGTGCGCCTGGAAGATCCTTAAGTGCCATTTGTCACGGGCACATGCCTACCTTGCTTTAGAGTCCTGAATGCTTAAACGTGTTATGATGTTGGGAATAGGAGGGTGGGTCCCAAAGCCAAGTCAGCCTGAGTTCAAATCCCAGCTCTGCCAGCAACTGGCTGTGTGACCGACCTTGGGCGAGTGACTTTTTTGTGCTTTGGTGTCTTTAAGTAGGCCTCACTCCCAGCCCAGAGCCCGGTGCGGGCCTTGAACTCATGACCCTGAGATCAAGACCTGAGCTGAGATCAAGAGTTGAAGAACGCTTAACCAACTGAGCCACCCAGGCATCCCTGGTCTCTTTGTTTTTAAAATGGGTAATCAAAGTACCTACCTCCCGGGGTTGTGAATATAGGGAATAAGGGCAGGTCACCCCAAAATGTGCCACTTTGGCATACTGACTATTTTTAAAAAAGGTTACTTAAGAGACGGCCTGTGCAAGAAGACACTCAGACCGCCCTCTGCCCCTGTGAAGGCAAGATATAATCCTCCCATGCAGAAGGTACCCTCCCTGTACTAGGAGGTAAAGAGAAGAGACATCCTTATCATCAGAGAGAAATTCGGGGCTGAGAAAGCTGTACAAATAACCCTGTTACTTTTTACTAACTTATGACCCTAGTCCAAATGCTGATTAGAATTCCTTACTAATTAGAGGTGACTGGGTGGCTCAGTCGGTTGAGCATCCGACTTCAGCTCAGGTCGTGATCTCATGGGTTTGTGGGTTTGAGCCCCATGTTGGGCTCTGTGCTGACAGCTCAGGGCCTGGAGCCTGCTTCCGATTCTGTCTCCCTCTCTCTCTGCCCCTCCCCTGCTCGCACTCTCTCCCTTTCTCTCTCAAAAAAAAAAAAAAAAAAAAAGAATTCCTTACTAATTGAAGCTCCCAAAAGTTAAGTTTTTCTTTGTCCTGTCAATTCCTTACAGATGTATTGTTTCTTTGTCTAAAAAGTATGAAAACTATATGCCTTGGTCATTTCTCTGGGTCTCAATTTCACTATTGGGTCTCCATGCACCCATAATAAAACTTCTCCTGTTAATCTGTCTCAGGTCAAAGTAATTTTTGATCCGGCTGGAAGACTTTAAAGGGTAGAGGAAGAATTCTTCCTTCCCTAAATAAGGATAAATATAAATTGTTAACATTAAAAATAAAACTCCATATTATATGTCAAGCGTACCTCAATTAAAAAAAAATAAACAGTGGTGTCCAGGTAACTAAAAATAATAAAATTAAAAATAAAATAATGTAAATGAAATAAATTAAATAATGCTGTTAGTTATTTTACCAACAAAAATGCGTTAATTCAGGAATAACAGAATTGCAATTCCAGAGAAGCAAACTAAGGCTAAACCACAGCCAAGCCTGGAGAACAAAGGAGAAGAATGTTCTTTCATAAAGAAAGGGGAGGTTGGGAGGGCTGTGTAAACGAAAAAGCCATTGGCCTAAACAGGGAATTCAAGTATTGTGGCTTCTCATTGGCTGAGCTGTTGCTGGGGCAGGAGAAACCCTTTCTTCCTCCTATTGGCTGTGATCAAGTAGTATCCTTGTGCAAGGATCCTCCCTCCCTCCCATTTGATGGGAGGTAAGGTGTTAGCACTCCCCCTTCTGGCCTCCCATTTTGGCGAGGTTTCCCTTGATTAATTTTCACAAAATAAAGAGCTAAGAATAACACCAGGCTCAAAGTAAGTGTTTAGTACATGCTAGCAATTTTATTAAAACTAGTCTTAAAATTTAAATACTACAGTGTCTGAGTCACTCACTACTATTTATCCTGTGCCTAGGACAGTGCCTGCCACACAGTAGGCACTTAATAAATATTAAGTACGGCGGTAGAAATAAAACACTAACATAAAAATGAAAGTATTGCTCTTTTAAGTCCATTAAATACTAAGCCTTATTTTCCCAGGAGGTTCCCGCACATGGGAGCATGTGTATGAGATTAACTGGCTGAGGTGCTGCTCAACATTAGGAACACTGTAGCAGGATGTGTCACACCAGGAGGCTAGCATGGCCTGTCATCACTTGTAAAAGCTTAGATCAAGTATGCTTTAACATGAAATGAACTCTGCTACAAAGTTGAAAACAACTTAAGAAACAAAAGGCTGTGGGGCGCCTGGGTGGCTCAGTCGATGAAGCCTCTGACTCTTGATCTCGGCTCAGGTCATGATCTCACCGTTTGTGGGATCGAGCCCCATGTGCGGCTCTGTGCTGACAGTGTGGAGCCTGCTTGGGATTCTCAGTCTCCCTCTCTCTCTCCCTCTCCCCTTCTCTCTCTCTCAAAATAAATAAATAAACAACAGCAACAAAAAAACCCCGAAACACTGTAAAAACAAATCTCAAGACAATGGATGTAAAAATCCATGAGCCCTAAAGCATAAAATCATTAATGCTGATGATGAGAAATCCTAGGGGCGTCTGGGGAGTTCAGTCAGTTAAGTGTCTGACTTCGGCCCAGGTCATGATCTCGCGGTTTGTGGGTTCGAACCCCGCGTCGGGCTCTGTGCTGACAGCTCAGAGCCTGGAGCCTGCTTGGGATTCTGTGTCTCCCTCTCTCTCTGCCCCTCCCCTGCTCACTCTCTGTCTCTCTCTGCTCTTAAAACTTAATACACATTAAAAAAAAATCCTAGACTTCCCAGCACAATTTTTATTCTTATTTTTATTATTTAAAAAAATTATTTTTAGACATTTATTAATAAATGTTCGGATTCGGAGTGACAGATTCCAAAGCAGGCTCCAGGCTCTGAGCTGTCAGTACAGAGCCCAACAAGGGGCTCGAGCTCACGAACCGTTGAGATCGTGACTAAGCCGAAGTTGGATGCTTAATCGACTAAGCCACCCAGACGCCCCTTTCCAGCACAATTTTTAAAAAAAAATTCTGTAATTGAAAAGTAAATACCATGTTTGCTAGGGAGTCTTTCACTCTCTCTTGCCCTCCCTCTCTTCTTTCCTTATATACTTTCGTTTTCTCCCCCTCTTTTCTCTTTCACTGTTCAGAGAATGCCTTTTAGGAGACACATCTTTCCAGAAATTCACTGTCATCTGCTAAATCTCCACTTACTGCACCAGCCAGACTCTAGCACCCTTGATAGAATGTGGCTGGTCATTCTCTGCCAAATCTTGTCCCTAAGAGGGCAAAATCAACTTGTGATCTTATCTCTGAATGCTGCCCTGGTTTCCATTACTTCGTGCCAGGAAAGATGACCTTCCTTAATGAGATGCATGCTGTCTGCTTAGTACTCAGCGGCCTGCTGTGCTTTTAATTAAATGAACCAATCTTTAAAAGCTTTATGGTTAGCCCCACAGCAGCCTGTCACCCCGCAGTCTGTCCCCGGTTACAGTAATTCCAGATGATTACATCAGAGGGTGGCACCAGTAGGGACTGAAGGTTGGACTTTAGCACTGTATGATCTGGGCTCATACTTCTTAGAGCCAGTTCTCTGTGCTTTGGGCCCAGGATAACTCACCCCTTAACCTTCTTGCCAGAGAGCACTGCCATTCTAAGCTGGCTTTAGCAAAGAGTTTACGCACCATCGCGCTAGGTCCACAGCGTGCTGGTGTAACAGTATCTAATGGCATTAGGGAGAACTTTCTGAAGAGCACAGCTCATAACACATTTCTGAGTACCAACCATGGGTTTTTTCATTCGTCTAGATTGCTGTTTGGTCTGAAGAATAATTCATTATAGAAGTAATACTTGGCCATAAAAATAAATAAAAGCACTTGCTGAAAATTCCCCATCCTCTTCTCGCAACCTGTTTCTTAAAGCTAGCCTCTGTTAAGTTTTATGTATACTGTTTCATGCATGTTCTATGCATGCATCAATGTGTATGTGGTGTAGATAAAGAGATAAATGCACTTAGATATATACCATGTATGTATATTCATGCAATGTCATACTATACGTTCTTTTGCTACTTGCCTTTTTAAAATACTGTGGCTATCTTTCCAACAGACTGCATTTCTTTTGATGGCTCCCTGGCATTTCAATATAAGAATATAACGTTAAAAAAAAAAAGAATATAACATTTAACCACAATTCCTACTGATAGACATTTAGGTTGTTCGTGGGGTTTTCCCCCTATAGAAACATTCTTGCAAGCAGCTCCTTATACATATATCTTTGTTTACTTGTGCAAATGTGTGTATTACATTTCTAGAAGTGGAATTTCTGAGTCAGAGGGTTTAGTTTTAGTGATTTTGCGTATCAATAGATGCTGCCAGCTTGCTCTCGAAAATGTTTACACTCCTGTATATTAACCCCTACACTGGATCAAACTTCCTCTTTCCCCACATTCTTGCCAACAAAAGGGATTCTAAAGCATTTTAGATCACTGCCAAGATCGTCGTTCAGAGGTGAAAAATAGTATCTCTTTGTTTGAACCCGTTTTTCCTAAAGTAGGAACAGGGTTGATCATCTTTTATGCTTCTCGAACTCTTGTTGGGTTGTTGTTGTTGTTGTTGTTGTTCCTGTGAGTTGATTGTTCATATCTTTTTGCTACTTTTCTGGTAAGTTTGTGGACGTAAGAATTTGTAAGAATTTCCTGTATATTAAAGAAATTGGTATTTTATCCCGTATATTGCAGACATTTCCCCCAGTTTGCCATTTGAATGTATGTGGTTTTTATCCCACAGAAATAAATGGTTACTCTTTTTATTTGTAGTTCAGATGTGGAACTATTTTTTGCCTTCCAGTCTTCTGGGTTTGTCTCATACCTACAAAGTCCTTTCCTGGGCCAAGATGTATAGGAGTATGTTTTTCTATTACATTTACATATATATACATATATGTATATATACATTTATATATACACTTATACATATATATATATATATATTCTGATGTTTGCCATTAATTCATTGGGTATTTTGGTATAAGGAGTAAGGCAGATTTCTGGTTTTCTTTTTGCATGTTACCTGTGCATTCCAGATCCCACAGATTTGAAATACATGTCGGTATTAATCAGGGTGTTAATCTTTTTTCCCATTTCTGAACCTATTTCATGCTATTTTAGTGGCGTGGCCTAACACGTTGGCCTTCTTTAACAGTTATTGGGTCTAATTCTCCCCCATTCTTCTCTCTCAGCATTTCATTTTCTAGCCAGTTTCATTTCTTTTTTTTTCTTAATTTTTATTTTTGAGAAAGTGTGTGTGTGCAAGCAGGAGAGAGGGGAGAGAGACTCCCAAGGGGGCTCCATGCTCAGCGTGGAACCTGACGTGGGGCTCGATCCCACGACCCTGGGATCGTGACCTGAGCCGAAATCAAGAGTCCAGTGCTCAAGGGGCACCTGGGTGGCTCAGTCTGTTAAATGTCCGACTCCGGCTCAGGTCATGATCTCACGGTTTGTGAATTCAAGTCCCACGTCGGGTTCGGTGCTGAGAGCCCAGTACTGAATGCCTCGGATTCTGGGTCTCCCTCTCTGTGCCCCTCCCCTGCTCATGCTCTGTCTCTCTCTCTTTCTCTCTCAAAAATAAATAAGCATAAAAAAAAAAAAGACTCCAATGCTCAGTTGACTGAGCCACCCAGACTCCTCAAACTCAGCATTTTTTATAAAACAATGGACTCTTATTATTTTATTTTGTTTTGGTTTTTAAATGTTTATTATTTTTGAGAGAGAGAGAGAGAACGTGCGCACACAAGTGGGTGAGAAGCGGGGGGGGGGGGGGGGGGGGCCACAGAGGATCCCAAGCAGGTTCTGTGCTGACAGCAGAGAGCCCAGTGCGGGGCTCGAAGTCAGGAATGGCGAGATCCTGACCTGAGCCAAAGTCTGACACTTAACTGACTGAGCCACCCAGGCGCCCCTCAGCACCTTTTAAATGACAGCATCTCACTTGATTTACGTAGCTCCGTCAAAACTTGCCATTTTGCTCAACCAGCTGAGCCACCCAGGTGCCCCTCACTTGCTTATTCTTCGTAAACTTCAGAATCATTCATTCTGTCACGTTCAAACTCTCCTCCACCCCCTACAAAGAATGGATAAGAAGTGCAACAAGCAAGCCTGTTAGGATTTGGAGTGAGATTGCTTTGGGCTTACAGTTATTTAAGTGAATATTCGCATCCGGAATGTTACATTTCTATAATGTTCTACCTATTTGGGCCACCTTTTTGCCACCAATAGAGATTTGACATTTTCTTCATGTAGATCCTGTCTGTTGTTTGTAGTTTGTATTCATGTTTCAGATTCTTGGGTGTAAATATTTTTTATGCAAATGTAGGAAATGTATTAAAATGCGAGCTCTCTTTTACTATTATACTGACTTCTATTGTCATGTGAAGAAAAGTGTTGTTTCTATGGATTAACTTTGTAACTAACCACCACACTAAGCCTCTTACTGTTTCTAACCGGTTCAGTTGATTCTTTTGTATTTCCCAGCTGTAAAGTCATATCCTCTGAAACTAGTGATAATTTGACACGTGCTTTACAAACTTGTGGCTTAATTTCTTAGCCACATGGCACTCTAACAATGATTATAGTGGTGTCAGATGGCATCTTTATCTTGTACCGAACTTTTAAGGGGCGTGTGCTCGTATCTTACCATTGACCATAACCTTGGGATGGCGGTATGGTAGTTCAACTCACCTGCAAGTAACTTTGATGAATACGGTCCTTTCCTGGTCTAAACCTGCTTGTGCACAACAGACACATCCAGCTCTCTTCTTGCTTTTTTTGTTTGTTTGTTTCAATGTTTATTTTTTCGTTTTTGAGAGAGAGAGAGAGCAGAGGAGAGGCAGAGAGAGAGAATCCCAAGCAGGCTCTGCACTGTTGGCCCAGAGCCTGACGCGGGGCTTGCACCCACAAACCATGAGATCATAACCTGAGCCGAAATCAAGAGTTGGATGCTTAAGTGACTGAGCCATCCAGGTGCCCCAAGTTCTCTTGTTGCTTTTAAGTAGACTTGATCCTCCTTTAAAGAAGTGACTGGATGGGGCGCCTGGGTGGCGCAGTCGGTTAAGCGTCCGACTTCAGCTCAGGTCACGATCTCGCCGTCCGTGAGTTCGAGCCCCGCGTCGGGCTCTGGGCTGATGGCTCAGAGCCTGGAGCCTGTTTCCGATTCTGTGTCTCCCTCTCTCTCTGCCCCTCCCCCATTCATGCTCGGTCTCTCTCTGTCCCAAAAATAAATAAACATTGAAAAAATAAATAAATAAAAAAATAAAGAAGTGACTGGAAGGATGTTGTATGAACCATATGTCTCTGCCCAGTCTCGACACTGACCAACCCACCAACTCTGTGTTGATGGAAAGGTTCTTTATCTGTGCTGCCCAGGGCAAGAGCCACTGAGCCTAAGAAATGTGGTGGATACGATTGAGGAGCTGAATTTTTTATTTTATTTCACTTAGATTACTTTAAATTGTCACATGCTATTGAGCGCTCAAAATGTGGCTGGTGCTGCTGAGAAACGGAATTTCTTATTTTCAGTGTAAGTAACTTTAACTGAAATAGCCACACACGGCTTGTGGCCACAGAACCGGGCAGCACGATTCCGCTTTCGTATCGTGAGAGGATAGGATGTGAGCTCTGGAAACCACCTGGTGGCCCCTCGGTGCGCTCAGAGAGGTTGAGATTGCAAGCAGTCTCGCGCGGCAAGTTCATGGCTAACGGCAAAGAGACGCCCAGGCAGGCGCCTCGTTCTCCTCTCAAGCTTTTCCCACTAGGCCTGACCCCCACCTTCCTCCTCACTTCCTGTTTCCCTTCTTGAAGTGACAACCACGTCGTGGGGTGTGCAGACCAACAAGCGGTCGGTGAACGTGCCAGACCCCGCTGACTTCTTCACCGGGTGGGTTGACCCTGAGGCTTGCGCCGTTGGTGAGTTTCAGCTGAGTTTCCCTGCTCTGCTCTGCACGGTTCCCTTGGGGTTCGGGTGGTGCGGTGCTGGAGCCCATCCAAGAGCCCATCCGGGTCCTGCGCCTGGCCTCTCGGCAGGTGGGGTTGAAGGCAGCCCTTGGCACTGTGTTCTAGCATCCTCAGGAGATGCTAGTAACCGTGCCCTCTGGGTCCACATGTATTTTCTAGTCTTCTTCCTTCAAGACTGTGAACATGCGCACTTCCAGCAACACAGCAGCGTGTGGCTCCTACCCCTGTGACTGATCCAAACCAGAAGAGCAATTCGCGTCTGCTGAGTTGGGGTGTGGGGGGAGAGAATAAAGAAAGGAGAGCGTTTAGGAAGGCCCTCGGGGCGGGGGCGGGGGGCGCCTGGGTGGCTCAGTCGGTTAAGCGTCTGACTTCAGCTCAGGTCACGATCTCGCGATCTCTCGGTCCGTGAGTTCGAGCCCCGCGTCGGGCTCTGGGCTCAGCGCTTGGAGCCTGCTTCCGATTCTGTGTCTCCGTCTCTCTCTGCTCCTCCCCCGTTCATGCTCTGTCTCTCCTTCTGTCTCAAAAATAAATAAACATTAAAAAAAAAAAATTAAAAAAAAAAAAAAAAGGAAGGCCCTCGGGCCAGGGCTCCAGCCCAGGGTGGGTCTCCCGGTGACAGAGAAACCATAGTGGTGCTCACAAGTCACTTGGAATTTTCCTACTTGAGCCGACCCTCCGCCTCTCCCCGTGGAGATTTCCTAGGCGGTCACTTTGGGCCACAGCTGGCATTCTCCTGGACTTTCCCTTCCTGCCAGCCACTCATTCACATGAAGCAGGAGTGACCTTACCCCACGAGGGACTCCTCACTCTTTCCGGTCGAGAGGAAGACCCGGCGCTCACACCCGGAGGTCGTTGGTCGGAGCTTAGTGGTGACGGTGCCAAGTGCTTGCCCTGCCACTCCCTCATCGTGTGACTCTGGGCAACTTGCTCACCCTCTCTGTGCCTTGGCTCACTGGCCTGGAAGATGGTGATGGCCACCTCGTGGGTAGGGCCGCCATGAACATTCCACGAGTCCGTAGCTGGAAGGTGCTCAGAGGGCCCGGCTCCCCAGTATGTCCTCCACAGATGTTAGCTCTCCACACAGGGGACACTCTCCCTGCCCCGAGGGCAGGTGACCTCTAGGCTCCATCCGCCTCTGCCCCTCGGTGAGAGTCCTCCGTGCAGGCGTATTGAGAGCACTGCCCGGGTATGTGCAGATGGCTGCACCAGTGGCCCCCAGGGAGTCCCCTTTCCTGGCCCGGTCACATGCATGTCTCAGTGGGGCAGAGGGACAGCTGCTTTCTGACAGCAGGGTCCCAGGGCCCTTGGGGCGGCTTGTCCAGCACCAGCGACCCCACTGGAGCTGTCAGGACGCTGGCTCACGGGCCCGTCCGGGCGGCGCGTTGGTCTGGGGAGTGATGCTATCCCAGGGGCGGGTGAAGGAGTTTGCATGTCTGAACCTGTTTGCCAGCTGGGAAGTCAGCTCCCAGGTAGGAAAAGGACCCGCCTCCCGAGAGCAAGCAAAGCCCAGGGGTTCTGTTTTTCCCAGTTTCCACAGTGGCTGAGATGGCAGGGCCTACCTGCAGAGCCTGGCCTTCGGACGGTTCCCAGACGCTGGAACTTGTGGCGAATAGACGGCTTGTGTTCACTCCGGGCCGAGTCAGTAATTTGAGAAAAGGTCAAACTCGGCTTGAGCAGAACACAAAATCACTAGGATTCTAGTCTTTTGCCCCAGGTGCTCTTTTTTTTTTTTTTTCCCCCCATGGTCAGGCAAGACCTTGAAAGGTCTTGGTGTACTTCCTTAGAGTTTAAAAACTAAGTCATTGTCCTCCAGCTCTGGTGACTCTCTTTTCCTGTCCCCGCCCCCGCCACCAGCACATCCAGAGAAGGGCTGTGGTGACTTTTCCCCAGCCACCCGCTCAGCACCTACTATGTGCCAGTCCACACAGCAGCTGGCTCCTCTGTGTGTTGTGGCCAAGTAAATGCTTCTAGAGCCTTTGTTCTGTGCCAGGCACTATTGAACGTGCTTCGAAATATGGACACATCCTGACACACACACACAGAAAAGCTGTTCTCGTCTCCATTTTATGGATGGACTAACCGAGGCCCCCAGAGGTGAGGTCGCCGGCTCCGTGTTGCACAGCTAAGTTGGGGGCGGGGCAGGATTTGAGCCCAGGCTGTTCTATCCCAGAGCCCAGAGTCCTTGACCACTGCCCCCTGCTGCCTCTTCATTCTGGCCCCCCGTTTAGTTTGATTCCAGCATCCCTGTGACGTACACACTGTCGTTACGTGTGGCCTGGAAAGTTCCTGTGAAGGCTGGTAGCCGGCCTGGGATTCAGAAGCGATGCCCGTGGGCCCAGATCCGAACACTGCTGCTCCCCGGGCACCCGGCTGCCCAACCATCATTGCCATCTGAGCCGCTGGACTTTGTCTCAGCCCCTGCCCTCACGTTACACCCATCAGGTCAAATGCACCTGACAGACTCTCAGGGGCTCAAGGCTCCCCTTCAAGGGTACCTCTCTGCTCATCTTCATGAAACAGTCTCTTCTTTTCCAGCTGCGTCTCTGACTGCAAAATCGTTCTGTCTCCCCACGTGCTTGTTTACTGGTTCTGTTTCCTCTGGACAGTTTGTATCCTTTGCCTGATTCAGTGATCGGACTGTCGAGTTTAGGTAGATCTAGTTTCCGACTCAAGGGTCAGGGTCCTCCAGTCTCATCACTGGATACGTAACATTTCAGTACCTTTCCTGTTTTGCCACGATTCTGAAAATAATCACTTGCCTGTGGTGCTAAATAAGAGCCTAAGAATGCAGATGTCACCCGTCGCCCAGCCCTCCAGCCTCAGAACAAAAAATAAGTGTCAGCGAGCAGTTTTTTCCTACACGGGCGACAGAATTAAAAGCATGCCTGGGGCCGTGGTTGCCCAGAGCACGAGCCCCTCCTGTAGTCTGTACACCTGCTGCTTGAGGGCAGGACTCTCCCTGGTGGTCGCCCTGTACCCCGACCTAAGACCTGGTGTGCAGGAGGACTCCATCAGTGTCTGTCCAGGGAATGACAGCAGGCAGCTCACACATATTTGGTGGGAAGGGGGACCCAGGAAGCCAGGAACTAGCCCAGAACTTTCACAAAGAGAATGCCCACAACAATTTTCTTCTGTCTTCTAGACATTTTACTAAACCTACCTGCTGTTCCGGAAGCTGTGCGTGTCCTTCCTCTGCGCTTGGCTCAGCAGCCAGGGGGCTCCTCACCCCGACCCTGTGGCCCATTGGGACTCCATGCTTCCATCTCTTGGGGACTCGATGTCTTCACCTATAAAGCTGGCACGGCTGTTTCTATTCGAGCTGCCTCAAGCCCCCTCCCTCGCCTAAGAGAGAGGCCGAGCAGGCTCATCATCCAGGAGCACTTCCCATGCTTAGTATGCGCAAAACAGAGCAGACACGCTCGCTCGGTTAGGATCCCTTTGACACAGCTCTAAGGGAAACTCGTGATTCGGGGTGACTGCTCACCCATGTCATAAACCAAATCTTATTCCTAACCGTTTGATTTATTTTATAATCTGTGACGACGCACTTAGAGGATCGGCCGAGGGAGGGTGAGCTGGCATATGGTGAAAGTACGCTGTGCCTTGTTTGGCAGTCGGTCGTAGGTGCTCTGCAGGCTTGTGGCCGGCGGGCCGAGAGCTAATTATTAGTATCAGGTCGAAACACGTGGCATTGCCAGTGTCTGAGCATTTTTCACCCAAAGACGTTGGCGCTTCACTATTCTGCCCCTGTCCATGACCAGGCTGTCATTGGAGACCATCTCCATAACTGAGCAAGACTGAAAGCATCATACGAAGTCCTACCGTGTGCAGACTGGGTCAAGTCCTGGTGTAATCTAGGTGAGGGAAGGTCGATCTCATTTTAGAACGAAGGCCACCGAGGTTTATTCGTGATTCCGCTCAGTGTTGGTGCAGAGCCCATGGGCACGGGTCTTCTGTGTATTGAAGCCCTCGTGACTGCTCAAGGCCCAGCGCCCATCCTCCGGGTCTTTATGTCCCCACACACTTAGGAGAAACAGCGTTACAGTCCATTCCCATGTCCTCCTGGAGCTCCACTTAAGTCCAGCCATTGAGGCTTTCCTCTTATTGGAGATTGGCATCTCTGTATTAATCACTAGAGTACGTAGAAGTTACATAGGAAAATCTGGTCGGGGACAGATGGCCCCAGCCAAGAAATGTGTGGTTGTTTTTTTGTTTGTTTTATTTTCCCACGGAATCAGAAAACACAAGGAACAGATGATTGGTTTCTGTTCGCTTTTCAAGGCTTCATAAATCAACGTGGGCCCTTGATAAATGGTTCTATTCTTAACAGACTTTGAGGCCTCGGTGTAGAACAATGACAGGCACCTGGATGGCCCCAGAAAGGTGGCTTGGGTGGAAAAGGAGGTCAGGTCAGGGGTTTGTGTGGGTGTGTGAGGGAACAGACTGCCCCTAGTGCTGGGAAGGCGGGACATCCCCCCTCTGCTTGAACGTAATCACCTCCCAGCGGCATTTTATTCCGAAAAACAGCAGCCTAAATGCTGATCCTTGGGCTTTATCACATCTTTTCTTAGCCAATCAGAGGACAGTTTTAACAGGGTTTGGGCATGGGTTCGGGCACTACCATCCTGAAATAATGAAGCAGGGCTGACTGCTAGAGGGGGTCCTGACACCCAGGAGCACTTGCGAGGCTAGGAGCCCCCCCACCCCCAACCCTGTAAGCAGAACATCCCTCCAGAATGCAAGTTCAGACGTGTGGGTGAATTGGGGCAGTTTCTCAGGTTTTCTGGTTCCCCATCATTTTTCTCTCATCTCCGTAAACCCAAACGGAGGAAGACTCTAAAGACAGGGGGATCTGGGGGGCACCTGGGTGGCTCAGTCAGTCGAGCGTCTGACCAGCTCAGGTCATGATCTCGTGGTTTGTGAGTTCGAGCCCCACATCGGGCTCTGACAGCTTAGAGCCTGGAGCTGCTTCAGATTTTGTGTCTCCCTCTCTCTCTGCCCTTCCCCCACTCACGCTCTGTCTGTCTCTCAAAAATAAACATTAAAAACTTTTGTCTTACATAAAAATTTTTAAAAAGACAGTGGGGTCTGACAGGGTGTAAGGGGGTGGGAGCACTTATGCATTACCTGTGATGACACCTCACAGCTGGAATCCAGATGCTTCTCTAGTTCGGTACGTGACCACGTTTATTGTAAGGGGGGGTGGTATTGGGGGCATGGGTAGAATTCCATGATGGCTTATTCTTTTTTTTTTAAGTTTGTTTGTTTCTTTGTTTATGTATTTATGTATGTATGTATGTATTTATTTATTTTGAGAGAGAGAGAGAGAGAGAGAGAAAGAATTCCAAGCAGACTGTGCTATGAGCTCAGAGCCCAATGCGGGGTTTGATCTCACCAACCATGAGATTATGACCTTAGCCGAAATCAGGAGTCGTGGGCTCAACCAACTGAGCCAGTCGGGCACCCCCATGATGGCCCGTTCTGCACACACGTGTAAAATGATGGCCATTCTGGTATCAGCCTGACGGTCATAGGATCCCGCTTGTGGGAACCTTGAATCCTTTAAATAGATCAGTTGATCAAACTGGAATTCAGTGGTAGCTTGAAAGACTTAAGCGCCGTTTAGTCTTGAACTAGCTGTATTTGAAGCTTACCTTTCATTTCTGTCCCCTTTACGTACGCCATCCAAGGGCCCCTGGACTTCGGGGCGTCCCTACGGTAGCTGGCCAGCCCCTGTGCCCGCGTCCCCCCGCACGTGTTCAGTGAACACCTCGCTCTCCGAGGTCCCACCCCAGGCCTCTCTGCTTGCTCTTCCCTCCTCCTGGAACAGTTGGTGCCCAGAAGGCCATCGCTGGCTTCCTCACCTCCTTTGGGTCCTGGCTCAGATGTCACCTTCCCAGGGAGACGGTCCCTGGCCATCTTATTTCAGGTGTACCCCCTCCCCTGCACTCTCGGTCCCACGTGCTACTCGGTCATCCTCCAGGCCGCTTCTCCCCCATGTGACACACCGTGTGTTTTATTTATTATTTATTGTCCAACTCTGCTTTCCAGACTGTGAACCGCATACGGGGGCGGGGGGGGGGGCGGTATTTGTGTTCACTGTTGTGTATCTCCAGTTCCAGAGCTCTCCCTGGCACACAGGACGTGCCCAAACAAATATTTATCGAATGAAGGGATGAATCCTTCCTGACAAAGATTTATACTGGCGTCGGCTGGGTAGCATTCTGGAAGCGAGGACTGGACCCGAGTTCCCACTTGAGTCCACGCTCTTTGTAAGGAAGTCCCTTATGTGGGTCCTGGCGGGTTTTTTCTCTGAACGCTGTACAGGCATCACCTGTACACAGATTATAAAGGTACAGCTGGATGGGTTTTTACTAAAGAAAGAATCTTCATCATTGCCCCTCAGGTCAAGACAGAGAATATTATTGTGCCCAGAATTTTCTAGGCCATCCAGATCCGGTCATCCTGATGCTTTGATTGGCTAGATACACTTTATCTTACAATAGGGGCATAGATTTACTTATCCTTGAGGCTCCTGGCTTCTCAAGTAGAGGAAGCATGTCTTATCATCTTTTTGTAAATTTCCTTTTGTGGCCTTGCACACAGGGACCGTCACGCTTGTGATGGATCAGCCCTTAGTCCTGGCTCTGTGTTAAGAGGGGATATGGGCTGAAATACAGGGTCCTGGAATGGTGGAGCCCTGTAGGCTACCAGATGCTGGCCATGGCTGGGATGGAGGGGCTTTGTCAATGTGGGGAGATGTTTCAGGATAACGTTGAAGAGATCCAATTTAGAAAGGGGATTCAGAACATTTTTTCTGAGGTTTCTAGTTCTTATTCCCTTCCAGATCAGAATGCTGAAGTTAATACTCTGAGAGGTGTGCTCATTAGACATTCCTTTATTCATTCACTTGCTTATCCAACAAATATTTATTGAACGCTCCTGGCAATGTCCGTAGACCCGGGAGAAAGCATAGCAATGTCTTTGCCCTCCTGGAATGTGCATTTTTCATGGGAGAGACAGGTTTTGTTGTTTTGTTTTTTTTTTAAGTATATTGGTGATAGATTGGGATTACTGCCATGAGTAAACCAAATGAGGGCCTGATAAGCAATAATGGGAGGCACCTAGTGGGGCCCCCTGAAGATCTTTTTGAGGAGATGACATTTAAACTGGGGTCTCAGGGCTGCAAAGAGCCAGTTAAAGTCCAGGAAGAGGTGGGGTATTGCGCAGAGGCCTCTGGCAGAAAGAGTATTCACACAGGAAACCAGTGTGAGCAGAAAATAGGGAGGAAAGGGGAAATGGGTAAGTATTGAAAAGTGTTTGCTGGACTTCTATATTAGTTGGGGTTCTGCAAAGAAACAGAACTAAGTCAGAGAGAGAGACATATACAGAGAGATAGAGATACACAGAGGTACAAAACTATATATTATATAATGTATAATATATTATACATTATATATATTTCCTATATATTATATAATGTATATTAAGTATGAATGTATAACTATATAATGTATATTAATAATATGCATATATAGACTATCTTAGATTAATTTTGTTTGTTTTTAACTTAAATGGAAACATGTTTTTAATTATTTGTATCTCGGTTTTTTGGTTCAGCATTCTGTTGCATGTGGTATTAGAGTGCTCCAGAGAAACAGAACCAATAGGATGTGTATATTTATATAGAGAGATTTACATTAAGGAATTGGCTCACATGATTGTGGAGGCTGGCAAGCCCAAAATCTGCAGGGTGGGCCAGCAGGCTGCGGACCCAAGGGTGAGGTGATGTTGCAATTCGAGTCCAAAGAAAGTCTGGCTGGAGACTAGAGAGAGACCCGGTGTTGCAGCTCAAGTCTGAAAGCCTTCTGTTGCAGAACTTACTCTGGCTTGGAGGAGGTCAGTCTTTTTTTTTCTACTCAGGCCTCCAGCTAATTGGATGAGGCCCACCACATTAGGGAGAGCAATCTGCTTACTCAAAGTTCACCAATTTAAATATTCATCTCTTCCAAAAACACACTTGCAGAAGCTTTCAGAATAACGTTTGACCACATATATGGACACCATGACCCAGTTGACACATAAAATTAACCATCACACCTGTAGTAATAGTTCATTTTCATTGTTGTTTCTATCTATGAATATATCACAATTTATTTATTTATTATTCCGTTATTGATGCCATTTGGATGTTTTCCAGTTGGGGTATCATAATAATCCCTCTATAACATTCTCCTACATGTCTTTTGACATACATACCTTCATATTTCCTTGATTGTGGTACAGTGTTCCTTTTTTACAAGTCCAGCTTTGCTTTATTACTCTTTTGTTTTGGAATTTTATGTCTAGGTTCCTGAAAGACATGGGTCAGTAATTTTTTTCTTATGATATCCTTGTCAGGTTTTAGGATCAAAGTTCTGCTAAAATCATAAAACAGGTGAGAAGAGTTCCCCTTTTTGTGTCTATTGAAGATTTTATGTAAAATTGATGTTATTTCTTACTTAAATGGTTGGAAGACTTCATGGATCTTCTGTGAGGGCCTGGAGTCTTATTCTGAGAAGGTTTTAAAATTAAAGATTCAGCTTCTTTAACAGAGATAAAACTAATTGATTTTCTCTTGTCTGTTTTGTTAAGTTGCAATTTTCTTGGAATTTTTCCATTTTATTTGAAATCTCAAATATATTTTCATAAAAATTTTATTGCATTTTTATAGGCTTTTAAGTATCTGTAGGACCTATAGTGATGTCTCCTGTTTTCAACTCTGACAGTGACAACTTATGCTTCATGTGTCCTGTCAAAGGTTTATTGAATTTATTAATGTTTTCAAAGAGCCAACCCTTGACTGTTCTTTTTTTTTCTATTGTATATTAATTTCCTATTTCAATTTTTTTTTCACTCTTCCCCTCTCCCTTCTTTTCTTTGGGTTATATTTGTGTTCTGTTTTCTTGATTTTTGAGATTAATAAGTAAATCATTGATTTTTAGTCTTTCTTCTTTTTCAATATGTGCATATAAGGCTGTAAGTTTCCCTCTACGATGTTACTTCTGTTGCATCTTCCAAGTTTTGGTGTGTCATATCTTTTACCTTTCACTTGAAGATATATTATCATGTCCATTGTAGTTTCTTCTTTGACCCATGGATTCTTTATAAGTGCATTGCTTCATTTACAGATATTTGGGAATATTCTACTTATCTTTTATGTCATTGATTCCCAGCATAATTCTATGTGATCAGAGAACACTCTGTCTCAGTCCCTTGACATTTTTTCAGATTTGCTTCATAACTCCACTAAGGGCCAGTTTCATGTATACTTGAAAAGCATGTATATATATATATTTTTTAATGATTTTGTTTTTAAGTAACCTCTACACCCAGTGTGGGGCTGGAACTCACAACCCCAAGATCAAGAGTCACGTGCTCTTCCGACTGAGCCAGCCAGGCACCCTGAAAAGAATGTGTATTTTGTAGCTTGTCGGATGCACTGAACAACAACTTATAGTCAGTTGGGTTAAATTTGTCATTTGTGTTGTTCATATCATCTGTTGCCTTACTGAGTTTGTATTCATGATGCCAAGAGAAGTGTGTTAAAATTGAAACACAGTTAAAATAAAACTGTGATTGGGATGTTTTTCTCCTTTCTCTCCACTTTTACATGTTCACTCTTTCCTTCCCACCCCCCCTCCCCCCGTATATATAACAATAAAATAACCTTAAAAAATGACGCAAAAGAAGACATCATTTTTAAAATTATTTTGTTTCATTATTTCATTCCTCCCCTAATTTGTCCATTATGCATTCTTCCTTTACTATTCTTTTAGTGTTCTCATAGTGGTTGTTGTAGAGATTACAACATGCATCCTTGACTTATTAAGGTCTGATATGAATTAGAGAGTAGAAATACTATCTTAGCATGTGCTGCTTCTGTAGCTAATGTATTATTCTGGAAATAACGTGTAAATTTGCTTTTAGCGTATGTGTGTCAGTATGGTTCTTAAAAGACCTCTTGCAACTGTTAATGTTTTAATAATCACCAGAATGAATTAAGAGTAAAGTTGAAATCTTATATAATCTTTAGAAATCATTCAACTCTTTTGAAATTCTGCTATTAATTTTTCTAGAAAAAGATAAAATTCATCTTAAACAAGAATGATTTATAAATTATTTTTATAATAATCCAAGTACACAGTTGAGGTAAAATCTTGGAGCTTTGCCCTTTCAGCATACAGAATTAGTATCTGTTAAATGCGTATCAAAGCATGACCCTCTGATAACATAAAATTCTCGTTTTTAGTTCCTAATGCCACACATTTACATGCAGCTGTGGGGACTAGTGGTCAGTGTGCATTTGATTTTGTCCTTTGGATTCATGATGCTCTCATGAATCCTCTGGTGAAAAGTCAGACATGGAAAACATACAGGTTTATTTTCAACAAGACCCTGGCAACCAGGCAAGCAGGCGCATGCTTCTGCAGAGTTTGAAGAAGCCTAGCCTGTGAACTCCTTCTAATTTGTAAGCACCTGACCCAAAGTTAAAAGCAACTTATGATCTTTTCATAAAGAGGACTGATGTCCTCTGCATCCTTTGTAATTTTCCCCCGACCTGTTCCTAACTATACCATCTCACCTAGCAATTTGATGCAAACCTCAGTAGGTGTTAATATCAACAAGGTTATGTTTCATAGGGGAATGTAATTTTCCACTGCCGTCAGCAATGGAAGACGAGTAGGCTGGTAAAAGAAACCCTTTTGCAAGAAGGTTGTATTTGAGGAGTCATTCACAAGAACGAACTATAATTACGAAGCTTTATTTTTACAAAGGAACAATTTTTTTAACCTTGGTGATGTCTGTTTTGTTAGATTTGGTGGCAGCATTTGGAAAGAGATACTTTGGTGTTGGAAGTCGTTTTTCATTATTATTTTGCTTTGAAGTTGTTTGGTGAATTCACTCTGAATGAGACATTTTGGTTATTTCTAGCTAACTGAATTTCTGATTTCCCTTCAGGTTCTTTTTTTTTTTTTTTTTTTTTTGAGAGAGAGAGAGGGCACAAGTGAGCGAGGGGCAGAGAGAGAGACTCGCCGGAGGGGCAGAGAGAGAGAGACAGAGAGAGAGAGAGGGAGAGAGAGGAAGAGAGAAGCTGGGCTCACCCGAAGCAGGGCTCAAGCTCACCTGACTTGGGGCTTGAACTCACGAACCCTGAGATCATGACCTGAGCCAAAGTCAGATGCTTAATGACTGAGTGCCCCAAGTGCCCTCCCTTTGGATTCTTAATACCTTCTGAAGGCTAGGGAAGGATATTAACAGAGATTACTTGAAATAAGGTGTGAGATTTTTCTGCCTCTAGAATACGGGCAAAAGGTGAAGTCAACAAATTGTCGCATGATGTCAGCCAGCAGGCTGGGGCACTCCACATGGTTCTAGCAAGGTGCCTTTGGCCAGCCCTGTCCTCAGGTGGGTGGTTGGGTGGGCAGGAGGGGGGAAGGAGGAGGCATGCTCTTCAGCAGAAGGTTCAAAGAAAAGTCATCCTAAGGTATTTGGGAGTAAACTGGTAGCTCCTCGTTAGACTTCATAATCCGTATGTACTTTGCTTGTGTGTGTGTGCGTGTAGTTTGTTTTCTTAATTTAATAGTCAGCCTTCAGGTCTCTGTTACCTGGTCTGGTCATGGGATCTCTGTAAATCAGGGTTATGTTTATCAACCTGTTGAGATGCAAAGCAAAATAGAGGCTCTTTGTGTTTGTTAGTTTACGAGAGCTGCCGTATCAAAGTGCCACAGACTGGGTGTCCTTAACAACAAAATACATTTATTTTCCAGCAGTTTTGGAGGTTGAAGTCTAAGGTCAAGATGGTGGCAGGTTTGGTTTCTCCTGAGTTCTTTCCTTCTCACTGGCTTGCAGATGGCCACCTTCTTGTGTGTCCGGGTGTAGTCTTTCCCCTGTATGCATATGTCTGATGTCCCTTTATGAATCCTAATCTTTTTTTTTTATTTTTCTTAACGTTTATTTTTTGAGAGAGAGAGAGAGAGACAAAGCACGAGCGGGGGAGGGGCAGAGAGAGAGAGGGAGACACAGAACCCGAAGCAGGTTCCAGGATCTGAGCTGTCAGTACAGAGCCCAACGCAGGGCTCGAACTCGTGAACCGTGAGATCATGACCTGAGCTGAAGTCAGACACTCAACCTACTGAGCCACCCAGGCGCCACCCCCCACTTTTTTTCTAAGTAGGCTTCACACCCAGTGTGGAGCCCATTGCGGGGCTTGAACTCAAGACCCTGAAGTCAAGACCTGAGCAGAGATCAAGAGTCGGACCCTTAACCAACGGACCCACCAAGGCGTCCCCATTTTTTGTTAAAGAAGCTTTCTGCCCAACATGGGGCCTGAACTTATGACCTCACATCAAAAGTCACATGCTCTACAAACTGATCCAGCCATGCACCCTTTCTAATCTCTTCATAAGAGGACACCAGTCAGACTGGATTCGGACTCACTCTAAGAGCCTCATTTTAACTTAATTACCTTTTAAAGGCCCTCTCGCCAAATAGAGTCACATTCGGAGGTCCTGAGGGTTAGAACCTCAACATGTGAATTTAGGGAGGCAGGTGCAATTTAACCTATAACACTACTAGAGTAATCTATTGGTTATCAGGGGCTAGGGGGTGTGGGCAAAATGGGGACATGTTGGTCAAGGGTACGTTTTTGGTTATAAGAGGAATAAGGTCTAGGGATCTAACATACAGCATGGTGACTATAGTTAATAACACTGTATTGTATACTTGAAATTTGCTAAGAGAGTAGATCTTAAGTGTTCTCACCACACACACACACAAAAGGGGGTAAGTAATGTTTTTTTGTTTTTTTCAGAGAGAGAGAAAGCCAGAAGGGGAGGGGGCAGAGGGAGAAAGAGAGAATCCCAAGCCAGCTCCACACTTAGCACAGAATCCCATGCAGGGCTCTATCTCAGGGTCCTGGGAACTGACCTGAGTGGAAATCAAGAGTCCCTTGACCAACTGAACCACTTAAGTGCCCCAGAGGTTAACCATTGTTACGTAAATAAGCTTGATTGTAGGACTCCTTTGACAATATAGATAGATAGATAGATAGATAGATAGATAGATAGATAGATAGATTTATTCATCTTAAATATATAAGATTTTTATTAATCAGTATGTTTTTATCAGTCAACCAATAAACCTGGGGGGGGGAGACTATCTGTAGGAATTTCTTAGCACTATTGTTCTAGAACAAGTATCAGGCTGTTCTCTGAAACTAGTGACCCTGGACCCAATTCCAACGTGTCTGGGTGGGGAGGAATTTCCCCACCACACCAGTTCTCAGACACCAGCTGGGTGTCCAACGATCCAACTCCATTCCGACACCATCTACTTGGAGGTGGCGTCGATCTCACAGGTTCAGGGCTCAGCCCTACCAGACTGCCCCCCAGCCCCACACCCGTACACTTCAGGTGCCAGCCCCAAGTCCAGGCTGCCACCTGTGTTCCCGACCACCCAGCTATAAATCGGAGGCTCCCGCGGCCCTCGCCTTGGGTCTGATTCATTCACTAGAGCGGCTCACAGAACTCAGGGGAGCATTTGACGTACTAGACTACTGGTGTATTATTAGAGGCTATAAGTCAGGAGCGGCCAGACGGAAGGGAGGCCCAGGACAAGGTGTGGGGAAAGGGCACGGAGCTTCCGTATCTCTAGGCACGCCCTTTTGTTAATCTCTATGTGTCCCCCAACCGAGAAGCTATCTGAACACGGTCCTTTGGGGTTCTTACGGAGGCTTCATTACAGGAGCATGATGGATGAAATCCTTGGCCTCCAGACCCCCTGCCCTCCCTAGGTCAAGGGGTGGGACTGAAACTTCCAGCCCTCCAATCACCCAGTGGGCTCACCCAGCGACTTCAACCAGTCCTGCCTCCCCCCCCCCCCCCCCATTCTGAGAAGTGGTCTAAAACTCACCTCATTAACATAACAAAGACACCTTTCTGCCCTCCAATGCTTAGCAAATTGCAAGGGTTTTAGGAGTTCCCTGACCCACACGGACACTGAGATGAAGACGAAATATCTATTTCTTATAAATCACAGTCTCCCAGGCATTCTTTAAAATGGCACCAAACTCCATCCAGCCCAGGTGCTAGAGTAAATGCCTCATCTGGCTTGGAAGAGAGCAGCCCTGTTGGCCTTTTGATAACAGAATCAGAGCCCCCAGGTCACTCCCTGATTCTGTGACCTAAATAGGAAGCCACCTGCTTTGCAAGAATGTGGCAGGTCCCCTGGGAGGCGCCCTTGCTGGGTGCACTCTCGGTGGGCACCAGGCCACTTGCCCATCTTCCCGACTTTTTATTTTTAGATTTTTTTTTTTTCCCATGAATACTCCACCACTGAAACTGTCACGCTGGGTATCCTGATTGTGTTTCATACTTTTTAGGGCTGCAAACAATGGAGGCTTTTCATTCTTAGTGATTTCTTTGTCCTTAGTAATGGCACTGACGGCTGGGGATGACTGCTTGTTTTTCTTTGGGCTTCTTCATCTCCAAGGTCAGAATTTAGTACACGGAGAGCCAAGAGTGGGAACTTCCCCTTCCTCTTCCTCCTCTTCTCCCGTTTGAGGAAACTTTTCAAATAAGAAGAAAGAGAGGGTGTGAGTAATACTTTCTCAGATTCGAAAGATCATTAAGGGGCACCATCAACTCATTTTTTGACTCTCGGAGATGTTCATCTTCGTTCTGTTTGTTTGTTTTAAGTTTGTTTGTTTGTGGGGTGCTGGGTGGCTCAGCCGGTTAAGCATCCAGCTTCGGCTCAGGTCATGATCTCCGGGTTCTGTGAGTTCGAGCCCTGCATCAAGCTCTGCGCTGGCAGCATGGAGTCTGCTTAGAATTCTTTCTCTTACTTTCTCTCCGCCCCTTCCCGGCATTCTGTCTCTCTCTTTCTCTCTCCTTCCTTCCCTCCTTCCTTCTCTCTCTCTCTCTCTCTCTCAAAAATAAATAAATAAACTTAAAAAACATTTTTTTTTTAATTTGTTTATGTCTACACCCAACATGGGGCTCAAACTCACAACCCTGAGATCAAGAGCTGCATGTTCTTCCGGCTGAGCCAGTCGGGCACCCCTGTTCTGTTCAGTTTTTTCAAATTTTTTTTTTAAGTTTATTTATTTATTTTGAGAGAGAGACAGAGAGAGACAGGCAATAAGGGGCAGAGAGAGAGAGAGAGAGAGAGAGAGAATCCCAGGCAGGCTCCCACTGTCAGCACAGAGCCTGACGCAGTGCTGGAACCCACAGACCGAAAGATCATGACCTGAGCGAAACCAAGAGTGGGACGCTTAACCGACTGGGCAACTCGGGCACCCTTGTTCTGTTTTTTAACAAGACTCTCCTTCTAGCCTTCCTTCCTGTGCCCAGTCCTGGAGCTTCCTGAGCAGGGCAGTCAAGATCCTAGAAACAGCATCTTCATTTGGCTGTTGAGACGTTAGAACTGGTATCTTTGAACTGTGAGGGAGTCTTTGAAAACAAAATCACAGGGAAGGCCGTTGGCTATTTAAACTCTCCAGCTTGAAGTGATTTCCAATATTAATCTTTCCCACAGAGCCTAAGACTCCCTTGAGGCCCCTGGGCCCATCCCTAGAAGGGCCTAGAACTCCGACTCACTGCTCAGTGTTTTCAGTTTTCAGGGTTTTTCTAGTGCTTGTCAAAAGACATTTTTGAAGTCTTTTGGCCTATAAGTCTCCTTCCTCTCCCTCCTCCTCGCCCGTCTTGTTTACAAACATCCCCTGGGGTGACTTTCTGTGCTTTTTCTTGACTTGCAACCAGCCAGCTTTTATACATATGTCATCAATGGATGGGAGCCAAGGAAGGAGGAAGCCTCTAAGGTCTTGGGGGTCTCAGGCTCACAGCGCCTGGGCTTTGGATCCCTGCTGTGTGCAACCTCGGGCAAGTTGGTTAACCTCTCTGGGGTTGGATTCCCTCATCCATAAAGTGGGGTGAATACTGCATGCCTCTTCGGACCCCAGGGTCAGAGGTGAGGGGCCGAAGAAAAGCATCCAGAGTCCCCAGGGCAATCCCCACACCCATGTCCCTTCCCCACGCTGGTTCCCGGGAGTCTGTCCAGTGTCCCGCGCCTGTTTTTGCAAGCGCTGCCTTTCAGCTGCGTCGGGTTACAGCATACAATCCCTGCAGCCCAGAGGACGTGACTGGATAATAGCCTGTCAAGTGAGCCACGGTGATATTTGAACATGAGCCCCGATCTGATTATTCTTCAGTCATTCAACCCCCGGCAAGAACGGATTCATACTTTCCACTGCTGCCTGCGCCAGCCGGTTTCCATATCAGCCGGAGTCTCAGGAAGATGGAGGGACACACTGTCATTCTTTCCATTCGTGCTGACCCCACTCGCTATCAGGCCTGAGCGCCAGCACGTTCAGCTCAAGGAAGCTGCAAGTGCCGACCGGGCTGGGCAGACCGGCTTCCGTTTCCAGCACGCTTGAGGGGAGATAAGGCGGCTCTTCGTGTTCTAAAGCCGGACTCACCTTAGCTGCAAAAGCAAGATGAACGGGGCCTCCTCCCCTCTCCTTGGGAACCTGTGGCCAAGTTCGCTTTTTATTTTGAGCCGTTGAAGTGAGGGCAGTGTGACACTTTGGGTCTGAAAGGAATGCAATGTGACCTTCTCCTCTCTGTTCCCTGACGCCTGCTGTCACTTGAAAAGAGTCAGACTGGTAGCAAATCCCATATGAATTCTTCCACGGGGGGAAAGATCGGTGGTGGTCATTTCTGTTTGATAGAACGGACAGGCAATTTCAAAGAAAAAAAAAAAAAACAACCAAGCGAAACAAAAATCCTTCAGCTCACGGTCATTACTGAAAACAGCGGCCCCGATGGAGTCGGAGCTCGTGGCCCTGAACCTGGCCAACCCACCACCGCCCTCCCCTGAGCCCAGGGACGTAGCTGACACTCTGTTTCCGTTTTAGAGAATTCATTCCGGGGAACTGAGAGATGGGTCTATTTTAGGACCCTTGACTAATTCATTTTATTCTGTTTTCTGTAAAGCAAAGAGTGTTATCCATCAGCAAGTGTAAGTAACGTCTGAGGAATGCAGCTATACTGTGTTAGGTTTGGGGTCATGATTATTGAATGGGTCCTGAGCTCATGAGAAATTCAGAGGCCCCCATCCTTGCTCCAGGCTCAGGGCCAGTGATCTAGACTTGGCCTTCAGCACTGCAAGTTGAATCACCTTCCCAAGCAATTCCTAAACAGCCAGCCTAAACATCTCTCAGGGACCCACCTTCCAGAATCGCTAAATACAGATCCTTTTTTCATTTCCTGGGTTTTTTTTTTTTTTTTTTTTTTTTTTTGTCTGCTTGGTTTTGTTGTCCCTCACGTGAGGCGCCTAAGTGCTGGGTGACCTTGCCCCAGGGGTCACAGGGACTCACAAGTGTTGAGTTGGGACTGGTAACCCAGCTCTGCTCTTCCCAGGCCAGGAGAGGCTGGTGGCCGAGACGCTGTGTGCACAGCCACACAGACCACCTGGAACATTCTGTAGTGTGACTGATGCCCCTGCAGTGTCGCTCCGGCCAAGATGGACCTCCCAGAGGACCCACTAAGTTCCAGAGATTCTTCTCTAACCCTTAGGAAGGGTTACTTGTAGGGAAGACTGTCTACAAAGTGTCCTCTCCCTCTCTGGGCGGACCCATCGCCCCAGGGCCCAGAGAGGGGCCGCCAGGACAGGAGCAGATGTCAGGGTTGGCCCCAGAATAGAGCTGGTCTGTCCAATCCACCTGCTGCCTCGTGACGGCAAGCTGCATGGGAATCGAGCCTTAGACAACCAGTTCAGTTGTCTGTGACAAAGCATTTCCACTGTCAGTGGCTTCAGCCAAATGGCCCATTTATAAAAATGATGGTCCAGTAGGCTTTGGATGCACACTGGTTATCTTCTTACTTTCTTGGCTCAGTGGAGAGATGATAAGAATATGTAGTATGGTTGGGGCTCAGTCAGTTGAGCGTCCGACTTTGGCTCAGGTCATGATCTCACGGCCCGTGGGTTCGAGCCCCGCGTCAGGCTCTGTGCTGACCCAGCTCAGAGCCTGGAGCCTGCTTGGGATTCTGTGTCTCCCTCTCTCTCTGCCCCTCCCCCGCTCATGCTGGGTCTCTATCAAAAAATGAATAAACGTTAAAAAAAAAAAGAATAGGTAGTGTGGCCTGTCGCAGATTTCTAGGGGGTCTGGCTGATTGCTACTCACAGCAGGAGACCTCCTGATCTTTGATAAAATACATTTCTAAATTTCCTCCTGCAAGGTAATTCGGATGTCTTTCCTCCACACCACCCCTTCCTGGAGTTTTTCAGTGCAATATTCTTCTTTCCAGATTGGGTCCATCGTTGGTATGCATTTAACATGGAGGTCCAGCCTGATGTCCTCAGTCGCTTACCCAAATTATATATTCTGGGGGTAAAAATCCGGAGGTAAGTAGAGAAATATAAGGGTCAAGGACAATACAAAGATCTTATGTTTTCCACAGCAGACATCTTGCCCTTTCCCATTTTTGAATTATCACATGTCGGCTGGTGGGCCCCTGGACTCTGACCTTAGCTGGCTTGGCCTCTTCCTCCTCTTCAGCCCCTATCAGTAGTCTACAGACTGACATCCAGACCTCTCTATGGACTCCCGACATGGTGAGCCGCAGTCCCAGCGGGACTTCCGTTTGGACAAACCTCGCAAAGCTGTGTGTGTCCAAACCTGGGCCGCTGGCTCTGCTCCTAAACTTGTCCACCTCTCCTTTGTTTTCTCCCAACCACTGAGCTGTTCGGGTCAGAAACAAGGGAGAGCATTGTTGATACCTTCTCTCTCACCATCACTGATTCAGCCAAAAGTTCTGTAGATTTCACATCTAACCATGCGTCCCTCCCGTTTCCACTTCCCTGTCCTCACTAGAACTGCCTCAGTTCGGTCTCTGAGACCGTCCCTTGCCTAGGTGACTGCAACAGCCTCATACCTGACTTTGCCGTCTGCTCCTGTGACCCCCGATCTACCTCTATCTAGCCTGCTCCCTGAGAGATCTTTCTGAAGATCTGTTTAAGCATCTCACTGTCCTGCTATGAAGAACTCCTTTACACTTATCCACAGTCTAGAAGTTGAAGTTCAAGATCCTTACTTGGCAAACGGGCCTTTTGTTTGGCTCCTGCTTACGTCTCTGTTCCTCCCCTGCCTTTCCCTAGCATGGCTCGTTTAATGCAGGGGTGTGGACCCAGTGGGGTCCCCAGGATGCAGACAGCTGTATGATGAAGCTGGTGGTGGGTCTGCCTGGGATGCCTCTCCCTGCTTCTGCATCCAGTTGGCCCCCTTCGGTCCTTCTGGTAGCCTCTTAAGATTGTTTTTTTTTTTTTTTTTTTTAAAGGGACTTCATGTTTTAGAGGGGCACCTGGGTGGCTCAGTCGGTTCAGTGTTCGACTCCTGATTTCAGCGCGGGGGCCATGATCTCGTGGATTGTGAGATTGAGCTCTGTGTTGGGTTCTGTGGTGAGTGTGGAGCCTGCTTGGGAATCTCTCTCTGCACCCACCTGCTTTTACACATGTTCACTCTCTTTCTCAAAATAAACTTTAAAGTAAAATAAAACAGGGGCACCCAGGTGGCTCATTCGGTTAAGCGTCCGACTCTTGGTTTCGGCTCAGGTCACCGTCTCGCGGTTTCGTGAGTTCCAGCCCTGCATAGGGTTCTGTGCTGGCAGCGCGGAGCCTGCTTGGGATTCTCTCTCTCTCCCTCTCTCTCTGCCCCTCTCCCATTCGTGCTGTCTCTGTCTCTCTCAAAGAAATAAACTTTAAAAAGTAATAATAGAATAAAAATCAAGAGACTTCATGTTTTAGACTAGTTTTATGTTCACAGCAAAATTGTACGGACGATGCAGATTTTCCATATGGCCCTGCTCCACTCCCCCCTCCCGCCCCCGCCATGCACAACCTCCCCATTATCCACAACCTCCCCATTATCCACAGCCTGTACCAGAGGGTGCCTTTGCTACGGTTGATGGCCCTGCACGGACACATCGTCATCACCCAGAGTCCACAGTTTACGGTAGGGCTCCCTCTTGGTGTCGTGTTGTACGTTCTGGGGGTCTGGACAAATGTACGACGATATGCATCCACCGTTACAGCGTCACACACACAGAGTATTTTTGCTGCCCTCCAAATCCTCTTTGTGCGGCCTGTTGATTGTAAGACAGAGAGGCGGACTCTTCCCAGCTAACCTCTGATGTTCTCCAGTGAAAAGCCTGTCTTGGTACTGCCCTGCTCGTTCCTAACACACGTTCTCTGCTCACCTTGTGATGTGTTGTTAGTAAGTGTTTCATGAATGAACGCATGAACGCATGCATGCATGAGTTGGCCATACGCTTAAAAGCCAAGTCATGATTGAGCCCAAGGGGATAGCATAAGTCGCTGGGTGTCTTTGCGTCTTCTCCCACCCATGCCTTTGTGTTATAATATTCATTCGACTGCAATAGATTCCCTGCCAAGCAAGCCATTAGACCCCCTGGAAATCTGCCCAGTTTATACTTTAAGACATCGTTATGTGTTCACCCAAATGTGCAGACTTCTCCGGTGCCAGTGGCTCACTCTTTCAACCTACTACAATTTCTTTCTTCTGAAGACTCTAGTTCCTGACTGGTTTGGGTTTTATTTGTAATAAAATTCAACATCCTTCCTTAAAAAGAAAGGCCGAGCGGAGAGGGACAGGAGGCATTCGTAGGTGGCTTTATTTTTTTATTTTCTAATTTTTTTTTTTACCATTTTATTTATTTTTGAGACAGAGAGAGACAGAGCATGAACGGGGGAGGGGCAGAGAGAGAGGGAGACACAGAATCCAGGCTCCAGGCTCTGAGCCATCAGCCCAGAGCCTGACGCGGGGCTCGAACCCACGGACCACGAGATCGTGACCTGAGCCGAAGTCGGACGCTTAACCGACTGAGCCACCCAGGCGCCCCGCTCTGCCTTTTACAAAACACTTTTACTTCACACCTTCCGCTTTGTCACCCTCCAGGCAGAGATTTCTCAGGCTCTGTCTGGACGTCCTTAAAATGGGCTCCCCTCAGGAGCAAGAGCACCTCCGCCATGACATCGGGCGTCTACAAGAAGCTGCATGATCAGGAGAGGGAGAGAGAGAGGGGTTAGGAAGAGGAGGAGGGAAGAAGGAAATGCTGTCCTTAGCAAGTTGAGTGTAGTAGCTCCCGGCAGGGCAGGGACGAGGTGGAGAGCTGGTGTTTTCTTGAGGAGTACCGCGCCCCTGCTGAGGGTGGGCCATAGTTGTGGGGGAGGGGCCAGGTAGCTGCTGCAGGGAGAGGCGCCTTCTGGCCACCTCTCCGCAAAGCCCCAGGACCAGTTTGGGTAAAAAGTGACCCATGATGTTGCTTAAAAACTCACCTGATGGAAGCCGACTAGTTTTAGGAGAGACCCTCAAATTTTACAGCTGACAGTGTCCACTTCTCTTTCCCTCTCATCTCTTCGCGATTTCCTCCCATCTGTCCAGTTCCACCTTCTAGGGGCCCTGCTTTTATATTCAGGTGATTAATGTTTACATTCTGTGCCTGTGACCGTTGTCCATGTTTTGTTCATAAGTTGATTCTAAAACCGGAACATCAGTAAGCAGGGTTTATGCTATTATAACTATGAAAATGTTCTTCAGCACTGGGCCAACCAGTTGGTTCGGATTCATTTCCCTCTAAGTCCAAGTTCATGACCCACGAGGCACTGGAAGAGAAAGTATCTAACATCAAAGGGAAATGGACTCTCTTTTTATAAAACTCAAAAATCTGCCAGTTTAAAATCCTGTGATTCTTGGACCTGACTTAACTTGGGTAGTATTTTTATTTTTCTTAATTTCTGTGTGTGTGTGTGTGTGTGTGTGTGTGTGTGTGTGTGTGTGTGAGAGAGAGAGAGAGAGAGAGACAGAGAGAGAGACAGAGAAAGAGAGACAGAGAGAGAGAGAGACAGAGAGAGAGAGAGAGAGAGGCTTTATCATAGTCTGAAGTCTTTGTGCCTTCTCAATTATGGGAAACTTTCTATTATTCACATTTTTGCATTCTGGCCTGGCTCTTCTCAAGATCTGAGGCTTTCCTGCCACCTGGGCACTTTTCTTCACTCCTCCCTGAGCGTTCCCGAGATCCCCTGTCGTTGTCTTCTGTGGTTCATGCCTTCATCTGGCCGGACTACATTCACCTTAACTCTCCCCAACACCCAAGAGAGAATGAAAAGTAAATGATGTGACTTCTTGAAATATCTCAAAAAAAATAGTTAGGCACCTTCCCACTTGATTGCTAGTTTTTCTCTGCATGTAGAATTGTCTAATGAATACTGTTCTCTCCCAGAACTTTTCGGGAAGCTCATTGTCCTCTAGGGACGGGTTTGGCTGATGTAAAGGCTGAGGTCAGTCTAACTCACACACCTTTGTAGGGAACTTATTTGTTTTTCTCTTAAAGCATTTTTCTTCATCATTTATGTTCTGAAATGCTTTGCAGATAGGTTTACATGTGAATCTTTGTTCACGGTGGTCTTCATTTGCCAATTTATTTCCATCTCAACAATCATTTCCTTTAGGCCCGAGGATTTTTTTTTTTTTTTTTAAGCATTCTTAATCTCTTCCCCTTCATTTATTTCTCCTCTTTCTGGAACCCCGGCAATTGCATGTCAGGCCTCCTAAATTGGTACTCTCTATCTCTTATATTTTCTATCTGTATGTGTTTTTGTGACACAGATAATTTTGACAGTGTTCTACCAACTAGGGAGGCAACGTATGTTGTTAACAGCAATAATGAAAATTACCAGTAGAAGTTATTATGGGATACAGTAAGGCCTCACAGGAGGCAGGAGCGATGGTTCTTATTGGCAAGATAGAGAAGGAGCCAAGAATGAGTGAGAATACAGAAAAATGGTGTTGTACAACGGGAGAAGTTAATTCAAGTTTCTCAGCTTTGATAGTCTTAAAAAGTGGAGGTTCAGGTCATTGACGGGGGCTAAAGTCTCAGGGGTAGAAAAAGGTACGAAACACCTGCTGAGGCAACAGTGGTGAATGGAAGTTTGCCCCGGAAGCCTTGAAGATGCACCTGAAGTTATATAGGATGTCTTTGTAGTGGGATTGGTTGGCCTGGTTTTATGTCCAATAATCAGAACCTGTGAGCAGGAGTGAGTTGGAAATTGAGCAAGGCCAGCATGTGACCGGACATTGATGAGGGAACTCAACCAAGGCAAAATATTGTCATCAGCGATGTGAATATGAGAGATTAGCTACCTAATCTTGACTTTATCCAAGTCCGTGATTCAGTGTTCTCTCTGTGTCCTTCCCTGCTCCCTCAGTCACCATCACAATGCCAACCTTTGTCCCAGAAGCAAAAAGGAGGCAAAAAGGAAGAAGTTGGAAGCTTTTGGTCCCCCAAATTCGAGGCAGTCTGCTAAAATCTTTCCATATACCTCAAGTCTGTTTTCAGACATTATCCTTGGATCAGCATCGTAAATCCAAAGTAATTTCATCTTGTACCATAAATTCTAGGTGACGTTGGCTTGGATCTAAGAACGGAGACCAGATAAGTCAAATTCACTCACTTTCATTGACTTCAGAATTGTTGAAGCTGGAAGAAACCTTAGAGATCCAGCCAAGTGGTTTTGAAATGGTCTCATTTTTGGGTTTGTTGTTGTTTTTAATGAAATCAAGATTCGTTTTTCAAACGAACTCTCTCACTGAACCCAACACGTAAGCAGAGCAAAGAGGAGTTGCCCCGTTGTGCAGTAGTGGTCTGCCTTGGAACCCCCCCCCCCCCATGGAGTTCCCCATCACATCCACAGACTCCTAGGAGTTCCCCTTATTTTATTTTATTAAAAAAAAATTTTTTTTAACATTTATTTATTATTGAGAGACAGAGCATGAGCATGAGCAGGGGAGAGGCGGAGAGAGAGAGGGAGACACCGAATCTGAAGCAGGTTTCAGGCTCCGAGCTGTCAGCACAGAGCCCGACACGGGGCTCGAACTCACAAACCGCGAGATCATGCCCTGAGCCGAAGTCAGAAGCTCAACCGACTGAGCCACCCAGGCGCCCCAAGTTCCCCTTATTTTATAATCGAGGACGCGGAATCCAGACGAGGGCAGGTGGGGTCAGAACTGCACTTCCTGCTTTCTCTTCTCTGTGTTCTCCCGCCAGCAAGAGACAGCAAACCCCGGACAGAAAAGAGCTGTGGATGAATCCAGATTTTGACATTCTAGCTCCTCACGGGAATGAAAGGAGCTGTCTCGGGAGAGTTTTAATCCAAGGCTTTTTTTTTTTTTTTTGCCTTCGGCTCTTACCAAATCTCCCAGGATCTCATAAGGGACTTAACTGCTTGTGTTCTAGTCCCACAGACACATGTGAGCCCTTCAGACAGTGCAGGTGAATTCAGGTGAATTCTGCAGATTTCCCAGCCTACATCCTGGGAACCACTGGGCACTGTGTTTCCCTAGCTTCATAAACGGCCTCTTCTGGCACTGGGATGACCATTCTCTGCCCTTTCTTGGTCACCTATTATGTTACTGATAATTAAATTAGGTCTTTGATTGGCAAGCAAGTAAAATCAGTTTGTTGTAATTTACCAAATTAGTCTTAGTGACTAATTGTGAAGTCATTTACATTTTTTATCTGTATTAGCTGTATTGTCTTAATTTTAAATGAATTGATTGACATTATTAGGTAGATTTAGTTTCATTAATTAAAAGTACCTTCACGTTTTGACCCAATACCTCTTTTTGAGGGGTAAATGTAAGTTTAAGTTCTATAGAATACACTTAATCAGGTTTTTTGTTGTTTTTTTCTTTAATTTTGTTTAACGTTTTATTTTTTAGGAGACAGAGAGAGACAGAGCGTGAGCAGGGGAGGGTCAGAGAGAGAGGGAGACACAGAATCTGAAGCAGGCTCCAGGCTCTGAGCTGTCAGCACAGAGCCCGACATGGGGCTCGAACCCACAGACCATGAAATCATGACCTGAGCCAAAGTCAGACGCTTAACCGACTGAGCCACCCAGGTGCCCCAATAATTCAACAATTTTATACATTTCCCGAAGAGGAGAAATTTAAAAGGATAATACACATGAACACCTACACACAGTTGCTGGCACACAGGACATGCTTACATTGTTCATTGCTTTCCTTTCCCTCCCCCCTCCTCCCCCTCCCTTCCCTTTTATCCAATCATCCCCACCCCTCACAAGCCCCATCCTCACTGTGAGTTCGAACCCCACATCAGGCTCTGTGCTGACATCTCAGAGCCTGCTTCAGATCCTCTGTCCTCCTGTCTCTCTGCCCCTCCCCCACTGGTTCTCTCTCTCTCTCTCTCTCTCTCTCTCTTTTACACACACACACATTAAATAAACTTTTTTTAAAAATGGCCTCTAATCTAAGATAGGCTAACTTGTAAAGAATCACACAGACTAAAGGCAGCATCCGTTAGTTAGTGTTCGGATTAAATTATTTTAAATTCCTGGAAGGAAACGGACTCTTATTTGAGGATCAGTCTTTCAGGATTTATGGTGATTCCTACACAGCAGTTTCTCCAACTTCAAAACTAAGTTTTATTCCAAAGACTCTCCCTGTGAGCCTACCATTTAGTCCTTGAAAGGCACTTGGCCACCTGCCCGTGAAAAGGCAGGTCCAAATGCGTCCCGTTCAGCTGGTTCTGCCCCACTTGTCCCTGAGCACAGAAGCTTAGAGCAACAAAGCTCCCTTCCACTGACAGCCCCTCACCCTTAATATACGATCCACTTGGGATTCCCACGTTGGTATCAGGAGACCCTTCTGAGGAGCCCGTCTACTGGAAATGTCAGGGAACTAAGGTGGCCCCAACGCTCTTCTGCTCCCTGGCACCCTGCCATCTCTCACCAGCAGACACACTTTTTAGACTCAATTACGGCCTCGTTGTCATTGCGAACTTGGAACACTGAATTCTCACAGTTAACCGAAAGGTTAAAACACGTTCGAGGTCAAGCTCTTAACAGCCAATCTAATTCAATTAGCAAGGTCTGTTGATGGCTTTGGTGGGGGGGGAGGAAGAGCTGCATCCAATAAAGAGTGTCTTCGGTTTGCCCTTTCTGCTGCCTAAAGCGAGTGCAGAAAAAAAGTGTGTGCGGACTTCCAGATGGGATCCTGACTTGAAGGGGCCCAGGAAGCGTTGGCCAAAGCACGAGTAGCCAGCTGGAGTGCTGAAGCCGGAAGTCAGCTTTCAGCGTGCGTGTTGAACTGCCTCTTGATGGGACTGTGGTGGGCTTTCAAAGCCGGAGCCCAGGTCTTGAGTGGAAGGCTCACGTCCCCCTGGAAGCTGCGTTAAGTGCAGTGCCACACGGGTCCGCCAACACCTCCCCTGCTCTCAGAGCTTAGCCCTCCTATGCAGTCATCCGTCGGGTGGAATTTGGTCCTGACTGTGAGAACCGACCAAATGCATGAGACACAGGACAACAATATCTCTTTCACTCTGATTATCTGCTGTCCACGTAGCAGACAGAACTCTGGAATAGAAATGGAAAAAGAGAAGCACATGATTCCTCCCCACGTTTCTTCTTAGGTTACTATTTCATTACAGCAGCAGCAACAAGTAGGAAATTCTAATGAAGCCCAGACTTGCTAGAGACTTCTTCAGTTGGTTGTAGGTTAAACCTTACAAAGATTTTCCCAAGCATTTTTTCCTGCCAGTAACTAGGCTGAAATTTTAATTTTTTTTTTTTAAGTTAATTTATTTGAGAGAGGGAGAGAGCAGGAGGGGCAGAGAGCGGGAGAGAGAGAGAATCCCAACCAGACTCCACGCTGTCATTGTAGAGCCCCATGCTGGGACTCTGGGCTTGATCTCAGGAATGGTGAGGTCATGACCTGAGTGGAAACCAAGAGTCAGACGCTGAACTGACTGAGCCACCCAGGTGCCCTTGAAGTTTTGTTTCAACGTTGATTTGAGGTTATTCTGAGTACTTGGGTTACCTTTTTGTAACAGAGTGATGCCTCTTAGAGCTTGTATTCCCAATCTTTTAAGTATTCCAAGTTTCTTTTTAGTGGAAACGATCTCTGCCTCTCTTGCTCGAAAGCATGTGGGTTGCGCCCACACGGAGCCTCAAATGCAGAAACACTCGGAATCATCATGGCGTTTGGGGGCTTGGGGGTGGGTGGAAGTCAAAGCAACACCGTGGGTCAGATTTTTAGTTTAAAGCCGTCCGGTCAAACAACTCTGAAGTGAGGGCGCTAACCACGATCCTGGCCCCCCCTCCAGGTGAGGGCCTGTGTGTCTTGGGAGTGTGCCGTGCTCCCTCCGACCGGGGGAGCAAGTGATTGGTTTGCCACCTACGTTTCGTACCTACCTACCGGCGTGCGCTTATGTGCATGGGCGCCCTGGCTGTGCGCGTGTGCAGAAGTCGGCCCGTGTGTGTGCGCACGCTGAGAAGGGAGAAGGAAAAAGGGGTGGGGAAGAAAAAGCAAGGACAGTTTAGTTGTGCCTCGGAGAAGCTGGAGGACAGAGGAGCCATGTTTTGGGGGTTTGGGGCGGGGAACGTGGGGGCGTGTGGCTTGTAGTCAGCCTCCCATGGTGGACCCCAGCAGTGGGCTTCCCCAGTGGAGCCCTCCTCTGGCCACATCCCCAGTTCCCAAAGGGGCACACCATCCAGGCCCTATACCTCTCCATTTCCGCCACACTGTGGATACCCAGGACCCCGTACCTCCCTCGCTTAGATGACCCAGATCCACTGCCAAGGTCTCTGTGGGTCTCCTACCCAGGTCCGTGGACGGAGCCCCTCTAGGCCACAGGATGGCTGAGCAACAATCGTCTTGGGGTTGTGGGCATAGCTTCAACGTGTCAACTTGGGTGCCGCTCTGGAGTGAGCAGGGCCCCATGGAGTATGACCCCAGGGTATGGGGTGCAGGCGGTGTTAGGAAAAGAAGGGGTTAGTTCTCTCTTCTTGGCACATCCCAGTTAGGGACCCCAGGGAGTCTGAGAATCCGAAATTGGTGCCTGGCCTCGCAGGTCACTATGACCGTCAGCTGGAGCTGCTTTAACAAAGTCCCACAGACCGGGTGGCTTCTAAATCACAGAAACCTATTTCTCACAGCCCTGGAAGCTGGAAGTCGGAGATCGGGGTGCGAGCGTGGTTGGGGTTTAGAGAGAGCCCTCCTCTGGCTGGCAGAGGGCCAACCTCTCCTTGTATCCTCACGTGGCAGAAAGAGTGAGCGAGCTCTAGGACCTCTGGTAAAAACACCAACCCATTCATGACGGCCCCACCACGGTCCTCTAGGTACCTCCCAAAGGCCCCTCGCCCAGATACCATCACATTGACGTTAGTGCTTCAACAGATGGCAGAAGGGGGCACGTTCAATACACTGCAGTAACTTTTTTTTTCAAGTTAGGAAGACAGAACATATTTTATTTAAAACTTTTGACTGATGAAGGCTTTTAACCATTTAGGTGCCTGGTATGCGGGCCTCCGTTTGTTCAAGAAAGGCAGCTCGCCCTCAACCCAAGTGCTGTGATATGGAGCAGGTGTGGGGTTCTCCGTGCAGGATTGGGAGACCCGGGGTGGGGAAGAGGCTTTCCGGGTCCCGAAGCCACGTGTGTGGGTCTGCGTGGCCAGGCCCGTGCCCGTCCATGTTCACGGTCGCCGGGCCTCTGCTGGGGCGAGGGCAGCTTCCTGTGTTCGCCGGCAGCCCGCTGCATCCTTACATGGCTCTGAGATACTTCCCTCTTCTCTTCGGCTCAAGGCATCCCCGTTTCCACCATGGCACTGTCTAGTATGATCCAGAAAGGCAGCAGTTCAGGCAGGGAGTCGAAGGTGTTCCCGAGAGAGGGTAGCAGCCAGCCTTGGGTGCAAGAGACGGGGTGCAGGTCCCTGAGACGATACGCAGGAAATGGCCTTAAACAGTGACGTGCCATTGAAACGTGAGGGGGTAGCCCTCGCTCTGTGTCCCTGGCCGGGTGCTGGGAACACAAGTATCCACCCCAGCAATGGAGCAGCACCCGGGTTTGGGGGCGCCCGGGGATGGGCTGGGAGGCGGGGCTGCGAAGCCTCCCGGAGCAGGTGGCTCTGTGCAACCCGCTCCGCCAGGATGGCAGGCGGCACTTCCCAAACTGCCTGTGACTTTCACCAGATTTGTTGCAGTTTTCAACCCCTTGCCAACTAAACACAACATGATAAAAATACATTGCTAGAAGAATGGCATGGAACAGAAAGACCTCCAATACACAAGCCTCAATGTCTTATTCTTAGATGCAACAGACATACAATTTTCCTGATAAATTGCTTTTAAAGGTTTCTAAACGCCTTCCCTTGGTTCTCTTCTGACCTCATTGCAGACCGGCCCCCGTCACAGACGCACTTGGGCAGCCTTATGCTGAATGACAAGTAGAGGTCAAAAGCCGGGATTTAAAATACGTACATTTATGATTATGAGGTTTTCATTAAATTTTCAGGAAAAAAAATCAATGCACATCATATTCAATTTGCTTTATTTTTAATCTGCTTTCAAATCTTTTCTGGTTAGCAAGCACACATTTTACGGCGTTATAGCCCTCAACTGTGTTTATATTCTGCTTTTACTCACTGGCCCTTTTCTCACATGTACACCCCAGAACCCCTTCCTGGGTCTGAGCCTTCTCACCGGCCACCCAGTCACCTGGTGGCTGTCCCAGCTTGCGCACTGTTCTCCCCTCTCCCCTCTGTTCCCCGTTCAAGCTCTCTGAGGTGCCTGAGTGTCTGCTCGAGTCGCAAATTGGTCTCCTTCCTTCGCCTCTGGCCCCCTCTTGCCTCTCCGGCTTCATTTCTTATTTATTTCCTCCGCTGTGACCGCTCCCACCCCATGTGCTTCAGCTGCTGAGCCCTATGCAGTTCTGGAAGGTTCCTGCTTTTCCATGCCTCTCTGCCTGGGGCTCCCCGTAAACCAGCCTCTGCACTGGCCCTCGGCAAACAGTAGCTGTTTGCTCTTATGGAGAACTCTGCATTTTGTTCCATTTCCCCCCAGATATTTTTCTATCACAAACAGCACTGAATTAAAACACTTTTCTACAACCTCTTTTTTTTTTTTTTTAAACATAGGAATTAATTCCCCCAAATGGAATTAGAGAGCCCCAGCTTATGGACCCTTTATAAACGTTGTTGCATATTGCAGACTTGTCTTCCAGAAAGGTTGAACCACTTTTCAGTGTCAACATCAGTAAATCCTGAATTTTAACTCAGAAATATTGTGCCACCATCGTCCTCAAAATAAGTTTTAAGCTACAGTGTATGGTGGGTTCTTAGGTTTGTAATAGCTAATGTCAAACGGATTGGCTTTCCACTTTAGATGCTCGTTCTACAAAGGTCAGGGTGTGTCTCCCAACATTCCTTTGCCCTGAAAACAACGGACACGTAATCAATACATGGTGATGATGATGACGCCAAGTGAGGTGAGCAGAAATGAAGATAAAAGCTTTGTTTTCGGAAGATGTCCCTCGTTGGTGTGTCCGGCAAAGGGGAGAGAGGAGTGATAACACATAGCCAGTTCACCGCGTAAGATACGCCTCGGCGCGCTGCTGGCAGGGTTGGCCTGGATACGCCATCACCAGGGTCTTTGATTATGTGTCATATTTACAGATGAGAAAACTAGAGCGCATAGAGCTTCCATACCTTGCCCAAGGTGGTGAGTTCGTAGCGCACACAGTGAGGCTGGGATGCGACCCTGGGCAGCCCAGAGCCCCCCACCACCCTGAGACAATGCTGGGTTTAGCCTCTGCCCAGCTTGATGGCATAGTTCTTCTGTGGGGCTTTTTTTTTGGGCACTTACCATTGTGAGGGTTGTTATTACTCTAGAAAAGTTTTTTTTAACTTTTTTTTTTTAACGTTTATTTTTGAGACAGAGCATGAACGGGGGAGGGTCAGAGAAAGAGCGAGACACAGAATCCCAAACAGGCTCCAGGCTCCGAGCTGCCAGCACAGAGCCCCGATGCGGGGCTTGAACTCCTGGACCGTGAGATCATGACCTGAGCTGAAGTCGTACACTCAACCGACTGAGCCACCCCAGAGCCCCTCTAGAAAAGTTACAAGTTCAACACAGATAACTTTTTTTTTCTGAGCTGCCGAAAAGTGGTTACCCACCTGGTGCCTGAATACCGTGGGATATCTCCTCACGACCCGGCTGTGCTTCTACATAATCACAATGAAACTCTCAGGATCAGGACGTTAGGGCTGATGTGTCACTGCCATGCCACCGTGAGATTCCCCTGACAGCGCCCCATTTGTCTCAGGGATGTCCGCTGTAATGAAAGGATCCAGCTGAGGCTTGAACATTGCAGTGGGCATCTTGTCTCGAGTCTCCTTCAGCCCAGAGCCGTGCCCCAGTCTTTCTCGTGCATTCTCATGACGTAGACACTTTTGAAAGCTGCAGCCCATCATTTTGTAGAACGTCCTTCAGCCTGGATCTGTCTGATGTTTCCCCGGGACTAGACGGAGACTGTGTGTCCTTTTTTTTTTTTTTTTTAATTGCGACAATACATATGACAAAATTTACCGTTCTTAACCATTTTTGGTTTTTTTTTTAATTTTTATTTTAAGGTTTAGTTATTTAGTTTTGAGAAAGAGAGAGAGCGAGCAGTGGAGGGGCAGAGGGAGGGGGAGAGGTAGAGAATCCCAAGCGGGCTCCGAGCCATCAGCACAGAGCCCCCTCTCCGTCTCACGAACTGTGAGATCATGACCTGAGCCGAGATCAAGAGTCAGGGGCTTAACCGACTGAGCCACCCAGGCGCCCCAACCATTTTCAAGTGGACAGTCCAGGGGGCGCGTGGTGGCTCAGTCGGTTAAGCCTCTGACTTCAGCTCAGGTCATGATCTCAAGGTTTGTGAGTTCGAGCCCCACATCGGGCTCTGTGCTGACAGCCCAGAGCCTGGAGCCTGCTTCAGATTCTGTGCCTCCTCTCTCTCCCCATCCCCCACTTGCGCTGTCTCTCTCAAAAATAAACAAACATTAAAAAAACATGTTTTTTAATGGACAATCCGGTTGTGTTAAGTTGTTGTGTAAAAGCGTGCTTTTGTGAGCGTGCTAGACGTTTCAGGTAGGCGAGACCAGCCCTCCCTCCCCCAGTCTTCCCCCTGTATGGTCCTGTGGCCCTTTGCAGGTGCCTCCCCAGGGCATTTGTCCCGTGACTCCGCCACTGTGGGTCTGCCCCCCGCGAGAAAGACACTTTCTTAGGAATGCCTGGCACGTAGTAGGTATGCAATCAGTGATGACATAATAAAGCAAACCCTTGGGGGAAATTATAAAATAGAAAGTAATTTGATTTTCCAGGAGCATAAGAAGGTACCCAAACTGATGTCACTGCCGAGTACATCAGTGCTCCATGAAGCCTTGATTGATTCTTAGCCAAAATGGAACCTTAAGAAATTACCCCTGAGGGACACTGGGGGAAGATGATTGTTTTTATGTGCTTTCATTATGGAATTCACCGAGCGTTCCGTCAGATTTCCTTGAAGTGCTTCTTCTGCGTGACCTCCCAGAAAATATACGGCTGATCTGGGAGTGCTCCACTTCAGCTAACGCGCTCACGCTAGAGAAGATGTACTTGAGTGCAGCGCAGCCTGGAATTTTCTGGGCAGATTCCTGAACTGGAAAAGATAGCATCTTGGGCCTTTTCAGGAGCCCAGAACCCGAATCCTCAATGCCTGTGGAAAATGGGTCAACTCTTCAGAACAGTAGGACTATTGTGCCCCCCCCCCCCACGGGGCCATTATTGACGATATTTTGGCATTAGAATTCAGATTTTCTTGGCATTTGACACTGTGTATTAGCTTCTCTTCCTTTTGTAAACAGATTACTCAGGTAACTAATTTCCATGTGAAATAATCCAGAAAGAGGTAACCATTCTCCAGAAAGTGCTTGCCCTTTGCCATTGTGCTTTCAAGCGGTCAACCAGCCAAGTGAAACCAACGACAATATTTTTTCACTCTTGGGGGAAGATAAAACTATTCAAATGTATTTTTGTTCACCTACAGAGCATTCGAACGCTATTTAAAATAAACAGGGTATGAGGGCAGATCACTATTTCTGACATTGCAAACAGTCCAACCAGGCTTACAGATATACTTGGGGGATTATTTTTCTTTGTACTAAAAATAAAAGTTTTAAAATAACCCACGTGTCAAGAAGAGTTTCTTGGTGCTGGAGAAAAGGGCAGAGATTGGGAACTTTTATCCTGTATTTACACTGATGGCGATCTCAACACAGCATTAGTTTCTAAGGACAGGTTCCCCCACTCTCTGAACGTGGCGTGTCCCTGTGAAAACTTTCGTAAGCTGAAGTGGCGTAAAGCAAAGAAGCAATTAGCATTTGTATGGAAAAGTTTCGAGCGTTTCCAGACACCCCCAAAACTCCACTGTCTTTGGACTTTCTTTTCTTAGGATGTATCTTGCTAAATAAAGGATGTGCAATAGCAATCAAGATAGAGCACAGGTGCTCCGAGACGCAAGTTCAGTGCTCCAGGGACTAATCGCGAAGATGCTGGGTGTAGTTCCTGGGGAAGGCCCTTGGGGGCGTCACTCTGGTCGCTCAGGGCGCGCGCCGCCTCTATGTTACTTGCTGCAAAACCAACGCTGAACGCTCTCGTAGCTTTTTGCCTTCTTTCATAGAAGTGAAAGTCCTGTTCAATTTCTTGTGGTTAAGAGAAAGCAGGTACTACATAGGTCTTTGGTAAAAGCAGAGGGCCAGAACGCGAACTTTCGAAAAGTGGGGTATATACCGCTTTGCCGGACATTACTCCTATTTATTCTTTTGTTTCGCCACTAATTCTCCATTGACGTCCCCCCCAGGCACTCACAGCGTTTCCCCAACAGACGTACCGTTCTTCTGATGTCTTTGTGAAATCGTGTCAATAGTTCCGA
This sequence comes from Acinonyx jubatus, assembly GCF_027475565.1. NCBI lineage: Eukaryota > Metazoa > Chordata > Mammalia > Carnivora > Felidae > Acinonyx > Acinonyx jubatus. Next base: position 10,711,584 of record NC_069384.1, read on the forward strand.
TTTTTAACACACTATTTTTTTGTTGTTGTTGCCACTTCAACCAAATGTTCTTCTGGTACATCTTAAGCTATTATATTAAGTATTAAAATTATTAGAGAATTGCAAAATAGTTTCCATTATAAAACCCTGCTTTCATCATTTACAACTTTACAGCAATCCTCTTATAACGAGGTTTTCCAGTAAATGGAGGTCCCACAAAAATCAACAACCTTGAGCTGAAGATCAGTCTGGATATTCATCGTTCGCTTCTGTTCTTCTTCCTCATTTTTCCCTCATATTCTCTATTCCCTGTTTGTTCTAAGTGTAGAATATGGGGAAATGATAAAGGAAGATCCTGCTTTTAAATTCTTACGGATGTCGAGGTTGGTATCTTTATGTGGAACAGTTCACAGAAGGAGTTTTAACATTTGCCTTCAGGGCACCTGGGTGGCTCAGTCCGTTAGGCGGCCCGACTCTTGATTTCCGCTCAGGCCACGATCTCCCAGTTTCTGAGTTCGAGCCCCACATAGGGCTCTGCACTGACAGCGTGGAGCCTGCTTGGGATTCAGCCTCTCTCCCTCTCTTTCTGCCCCTCCTGTGTGCTCTCTCTCAAAATAAATAAATCAACTTTAAAAAATAAAATAAAATTCGCCGTCTCACAGGTACTTGCATCCTTTCCTATGTGTGTTCTTCCTCACTAGCACCTTCGTGGAGGCCTGTGTCTGTGCCAATATATGCCTTTGGTCAGCCACACGCTCAGACTAAAGCCTTATGCTTGCTTGTTAGTCATAAATCGTGCAACCTCTATTCCTCACTTAAGCAGATTCTAGGTTTGTATCAGAGTGCTCAAAAATACCTAGCATCTGACTTCTTGCATTAAAAGATACATTCGGGGGGAATTTTTTTTTAGCGATCCTATCCCTATGTCGGGTCAGAGCCCGAGACCTAAATGAGCTCACCAAAGTTCCTGTTAAGTAGTGTTTGCTGACTCACCACTGTAATCTGAGGGCGGGTCCACGTACCCAAACCGTCGTCCCTTTTTCAGTACTATCTCGGGGATTTACAGGAAGGCGTATTTGGGTACAGCCGTCTTGGGTCACAGTGAGAGGGCACGCAAGTGCATGTAGACTCCGCCAGTTGTGAGCTGCACGACCTTGGGCAAGTAATCTGAGCTCCCTGAGCCTCTCATTTCTGCGAAGGTAAAGATAAGAATGCCTTCCCTTCGTCCTCTCCACGGGTTTCGGGAAACTCAGATGAGTTCATGCGTTTGAAAAGACCCTGTAGACTGCAAAGCATAGTTTGAGTGTCACTTAGAATCATTATGTCAGAGCCGGCGTAATAAACTGGAAATACCTGAGCCACGTTCCCAGAGGAACATCAGGACCTTCTGTGGGACCCAGTTCCGTGTATTTGGAAGGACTTAATCCGCTGGAACAAGGGGACGTTTGAGAGCGTGGCATTTAAAGCATTAGGCTGATTAGACCATTACCAGCAGGACATTTGTGCACCTCACAAACAAGCCCTTTATCTTCTTGCTTTGCCTGTGAAATTTACAGAAACACCTACATAATAGGATTCCTCACGGAGCTTGTGCTTGTCTGAACTCATTTGTGAGCGTATCGGTCTTTATCCAGAACAAACAGGCTTTAATGAAAGTTCGTACAGAAAGAATCCTGTGCTGCGTGAATCAAACAGCCTGTATGAAACTTCCTGACGCTACTTAATTTGTCAGACAAGTTTCTTTTATTTTTTTCCCAATCCTGGCCTCGTTCTGAATTTTCCAACGATTCCTGGAATAAGTAGGCTACATTTGTTCATCTATGCCTTCTCACAATTTCCAGTGACTCTGATGGGAGTTTCATGCAGCTGGGTTGACAGCAACTTATGGGTTTTTTTTATTATTATGATTACTTGGAAGTCTGTTTTTAGTGTCCAGGTAAAATGTTTTTATAGCGCTCCATTAGCATAGATTTTAATACACTTGAGTGTTACTATCTCTGCCTGCTTTCCTGCACTTGGTTCCATTATATAAGCTGAATCATATTATTCAGGATTGTGACCTTTGCCATCTCTGCCATTGTCCTTTTAGCTGCTCTGGATTCAGAGCGCTGGGGCCGAAGGATCCTTTACCATTCATTGACTTTGCAACACATGAGACCGTGATCCGGGGAGATGGAATGTTCTGCCCAGTGCAGCTCAGCTTGTTTTTGCCAAAGCTGGGGCTAGAAACCAAACCCACCTCCTGGACCAGCATCCCTTCTAAGATGCCATGCCTCTTTGGAAAGCCAGAGTAAAACCTCTGCTATTCAAAAATCTTTAGACAGCCAAGTTTTCTGTAGAGAAGGGAATATATAACAATTGTTGAAAGCCTAATATTTAATCGTTTTGAGATCAGTGTGTAAAATGGACAGTGTGGGGGCGCCTGGGTGGCTCAGTCAGTTAAGCATCCGACTCTCGATTTCAGCTCAGGTCATGGTCTTAGGGTTGTGGGATCGAGCCCCACATCCAGCTCCGTGCTGAGCACGGAGCCTGCTTCAGATTCTTTCTCTCTCTAAAAATAAAAAAAGAAAAGAAAAGAACTGTGCTTCTTTTCCACCAGTAGTACATGAGACCACAGGCACCTCCTTGACAGCTTGAACTGTCAACATGGTTTTCCACTGGCTATGATAGATCGTTCTTCACTATTTTAAGAATTTGTGTTAGCCTGGGTACAATTTCATTGTCGCCTTTCTTCAGATTCTGATTCTGAGTCAAACATCCGAGAGAATTCAGCACGAGGCGCAGCCTTAGTTCCTCATCCATGAGAGAGGAACGGTGCCTCTCTCACCGAGTGGGTCGGTGTCTGCAGAGTACCTGCCTTGGAACCCGGGAGACAGGGAGCTGTCAAGTTCACGATGGCTACTGTTGCCATCGCCTTCGCCATTGTCACCGTCATTATTTGCTAAGTCTTTCAACGTCACTGCCGGTGAAAAATGGACACCACCTTCCTCATCTTTTAGGTACTGTTAAATGCTAACGTTGAGTTAGTGTTCGTTATTTTTTAGAATTATCTGGAAATTTGAAGACCCACCACCTGTACTGGCTAACATGCATGTTAATACGTCCTTAAGCCTCACGGCTTCCCCCTGCACCCCCTGGCCTGGGAAGAGTGCGTTGTGATGGTTGAAGTGGGACGCCGGGATTTCGCGGTGTTTGGGTTGGGTTTTATTTCTGGCCTTCCTCTTGAGTCACTCCCTTGACTTGAACCTTCACATGATCTGCATCAGCCTTTCCATGGGTGAAAAAAAGACATCCATGGGTGAAATAAGCCACACCTGGTCGGATTGTTGCACGAGTCAGGGGCTGCTGCATCCCAAACGGGCGCCAGGAACGAGCCGTGTGCGCACCAGGGGTCTGGGCGAATGGGCATTGCCTTTCGATGACTCTGGTGTGGGCTTCACAGCTTCAAATTAGAGTACCATAAAGTGGGGGCGCCTGGGGGGCTCAGTTGGAAAAGCGTCTGACTCTTGATTTCGGCTCAGATCACGGTCTCACGGTTGGTGAAATCAAGCCCAGCATCAGGCTCTTCACAAAGAGTGCAGAACTTACTTGGAATTCTCTCTCTCTCTCTCCTTCTCTCCCTCTCTCTCAAAATAAATAAATAAACGTTTTTAAAAAGGAAACACTCACAAAGTATCCAAATGTCTCATCAGCGGTGCAGTAAAAGCATCCTTCTGAACGTGGCCCTGAGACCACTCAGGTCACGTGACTGACCCGACACAGGTCTGTTACACAGCAGGCAACAAAAAGGTCCATATTACTTGGTCCTCCTCCAAAAGGTGAGCTGAGGTGTTTCTCTGCTCCTGTTTTCCAGCATTTGGAAACGTGTTCTCAATATTTTCCCTGCTGACTGTATCGCCAGTAATTGCAAAAGGAAACCAAATCCAAGAGAATTCTGTTGTGTACTTTTAGCGTCAAAGGATGAAATTTTTCATCAGAGACCTCACTCTCTTGAAAAACTGTTAAAAATTAAATTACGTATTTTCACCTCGTGTGAATTTACACATTTTATTACGAAAACCATCTTACGCACGTCTGTGTAGACTTTGTACGGAGTGCTGACTTTGTTTTAAGTCACCAGCTCTTTACCTTTTTTTTTTATTTGCCTTCGAACTCTTTAAAAAGAATTTTTCGTCTATGTAGTTTTTCAAATGTGTGCGAAAGTAGAGAAGGTGAGCCAATGTATCCCATGCGCTCAACTCATCACCCAGTTTCAACAATCGTCAACACATGGAACCCCCCCCTTCCCATCCTCACTCCATGGGGTAATTTTTTTTTTTAACGTTTTTATTTATTTTTGAGACAGAGAGAGACAGAGCATGAATGGGGGAGGGGCAGAGAGAGAGGGAGACACAGAATCGGAAGCAGGCTCCAGGCTCTGAGCCATCAGCCCAGAGCCCGACGCGGGGCTCGAACCCACGGACCGTGAGATCGTGACCTGAGCTGAAGTCGGACGCTTAACCGACTGCGCCACCCAGGCGCCCCTCCATGGGGTAATTTTAAACACGCTTCCAGGTATCGTATCACTTCAACTGGATGCATCTCAAAGAGATAAGGACTCTTTTCTTTAAAAAAAAAAAAAAAAAAGACTAAAGTGCTTTCTTTTTGTTTGTTTCAGTGTTTATTTATTATTGAGAGAGAGAGTGAGAGACAGAGAGTGAGCAGGGGAGGGGCAGAGAGAGAGGGAGACACAGAATCTGAAGCAGGCTCCGGGCTCTGAGCTGTCGGCACAGAGCCCAACGCGGGGCTTGAACTCACAGACTGTGAGATCATGACCTGAGCCAAAGTAGGACTCTCCACCAACTGAGCCATCCGGGCGTCCCCAAGATTTTTTTTTTAATGTTTATTTGTTGGAGAGAGAGAGAGAGAGCATGAGTGGGGGAGGAGGGCAGAGAGAGAGAGAGAGAGAGAGAGAGGAAAAGAGAAAATCTCAAGCAGACTCCACACTGTCAGCACAGAGCCTGACTCAGGGCTCCATCTCACAAACCGTGAGTGAGATCATCACCTGAGCCAAAATCAAGAGTCAGACATTTAACCAACTGAGCCACCCAGGCCCCCCCCCCCCGAGAATTTTTTTTAAGAGAACACAGTGATTTTAAGTCATTTATCCCCCTTAAAGCACAAGCAAGTCAAGGCAATTTAAAATACTCCATATTCCTTTTGGTAATATTGTAAAAAAAAAAAAAAGTCGGTGGTTAAATATTGAAATACCCCTTTAAGTAAAGCCTAATGGTGCACCTTCTCTTAGAGAGGTGCATCTCTACTGCTTTTACTCCTCTTTGTATCCTAATCATCCTTCCTAAATGCAGACCTCCCTTTGGTTCTGAAAAGATTTTTGCTTTATAGCTTCTTTGTTCCGTTACAAGTAGATCTGATTCTGGAGCGGAATTCAGTGAGTTTTGCTCATGAGCCCAGCATCGTGCTCCAGGCTCATCTACTGGAGTATATGATGCCCTTTAGAACCCAGAAACATGGGCCCATCTTATGAATTTATGGCCAAAAGCTTATTCAGGACCTACAGTCAAGACTTCAAAATTCTGCATAGGTTTCTGGGTTTTATAGATCATTCCACTTTTTATGTGGAATAACCTTCATCCGAATCACTTCAGGAAATGAGAAAAGTAGGATATGGTTATGAGTCAGACATGGAAAACTACAGCATGGAATGAATTAGTCAGAAGAAGGGCTTCAGTGGCCAGCATGAGCCGTGTGCTATCAGGAAGTGGTGCGACTTTCCATGATTTTATGTGCTGTAAATCATGTGGCATAAGGCTCCAAGGCACCTGGAGTCTTTTTTTTTTTTTAATCATATTTTTTGAGATAAAACTGGAAAGTGCTATATTCCTCCCAGTAGTTGGCTGTCCCTACAGTCAGCTTGAATGGATTTCCACCCATCCCCACTCCAGTGAAGACAAGGACATTCACCCCCACAGCCCTGTCAAGTTGAGAAAGCAGTTGGCCTTGACAGAGTCACATTACAAAGGGAGGAATCCGTCTCTTTCTTTCATTTTCTAATACTTTCTCTGGAACCTCAGGTCTTGCAGGCTTACACAACCATGCCCTTTGTGGTCTACAGCAGAGGTCCTCCTCCCTGCGTTGTGTGTGTGTAGAAAGGCACTCGGAAATTCAGAATAAGGCAGCGTGTTCCAGTCTCCTGTCGTCCTGTTAAGGAGAGAAAAACTTATGGAAATGCAGTGGATTGAAAGTTTGAGTCATGTAAGGTCTGGAAAACTATATCACTAGAGGAAAATGCTGAACATATATAGTCACCTATTAAAACTGTATGGGGAGGGAAATAAGGTTGTTGTTTTTTCTGGAATACGAGTCACGTAATCACATCACCTCTTTCCTGCCTCCTATGCTTGACTGCTTGATAAGTACACATGGCATTCAATCATTATAGCTTGGGAAATATATATATTATATATATATCTTATATATATTATATATATTTTTTATATATATAATATATATCTTATATATATTAGATATATATCTCATATATCTTATCTAAGATATATATAATATATATTATATATCTAATATATCTATCTAATATATATATTATCTATCTATCTACATATATATTATAATCTATTATATATAATAGATTATATATATAATATCTATTATATATAATAGATAATTATTATCTATCTATCTACATATATATTATATATATATGTAGATAGATATGTATATAGATATATATATGTAGATAGATAATTATATATATATATATATATATATATATATATATATATATATATGTAGAGAGAGAGTGCAAGGCAGGGAGAGGGGCAGAGGGAGAGAGAGAGAATCTTAAGCAGCCTTCACGCTCAGCATGGAGCCCAGTGCAGGACTCGATCCTGGACCCTGGGATCACGACCTGAGCCGAAATCAAGAGTCGGACGCTGTACTGACTGAGCCACCCAGACGCCTATAAATATATATATATATATTTTATTTATTTATTTATTTATTTATTTATTTATTTATTTATTAACCAGTGTATCTAATGGGAGAATTCAATAAGAGTGGAACCTATCTGTGAGCATTCACACTCCCCATTCAACATCGACGAACTTCTAGTTGACTCTGATGTCCTTGGCAACCCAGTAAACATTTCTCTGGAAGAATCCTGTAAACCAGGTTTGCCTTGTTTGCCATTTGTGGCAATCTGGCAAGATTCCCCTGGAGAATTATTGGTCCACAAGTTATCCGAGGACAGTTGAATGTGCTTGTCACATGGTAGCACTTAGCGATCAGATGATAATTGGCAAATCTTCCTCCCCAACCCCCAACCCTGGACCAGTGCCTCTCACACCTTACTGTGTGCCATGGATGGAATGTTTGGGTCCCCCCACACTGGAAACTCAAGTGTTGAAATCCTAGCCTCCCAAGGTGATGGTACCGGAGGCAGGGCCTTTGGGGGTGATTAAGTTATGAGGGCAGAGCCCCCACGGATGAAATTAGTGCCCTTACCAGAGAGACGCCAGAGAACTCCCTCTCCCCTTCTACCGTGTGATGACACAGCAAGGAGATAGCCTTCTGCAAACCAGGAAGGGCACCCCACCAGACACCAGATCAGCTAGTGTCTTGACCTTGGGCTTTCCAACCTCCAGAACCGTGCAAACTCGACATCTCTTGTTTATAAGCTGCCACACAGGGTGCATAGGTGACCTGAGCGTCTTGTTAAAATGCAGACTGTGCTTCGGTAGATCTCAGGCGGGGCCCAGCCGTTCTGCCTTTCTCACAAGCTCACAGGTGATGCCAGTGCTGCTGGCTCAGGGCCACCCTGTGAGAATCCAGGCCATCCTGGCCACTTGCTGTATAAATGAGCTGTGTCTGCAAAGTTAGCAGGGAGCCAAACCTTGCTACCCTGTGCCAGTGTGTGCAGAACCCTTGTGTGTCTGTGACCTCACGTCTCTTTACGTCCCAATAACACTACCCCCGGCAGGACCAGGAAACACCCCGGGACGGAGGAGCCCTCAGAGGCCCATGGCATGAGTCCCCTGCTGACCTTCCCACCTAGCATCTCAAACTCCATTTCATCCTCTGAGTACGTGACTGTGTGCCCCAAATTCTGCCAAGGCCTTGGAGGGTTCTGGCAATTCCCTCCCTTTCTCCACTGACTAAACACTTCCTTAGTATGAGGACGATTTCTACAACTATTGGTCATCCAGGTCTCCTCATGGGACCCACAGGACCTACACTTCAGCCTCCATTCTAAAAATGTGTTACGTACCCCTCGTCTTTATCCTCTGACATGCAGGGAAAGGGCTCACAAAGTTCAGAAAGACAGTAGGGGACTTCAACTTCACGGACCAAGGGGGCGATGCTAGATGTTCTGGGAAGGAAGGTCTAAGAGATTTATGAATTCCTTAAGGCTGATTTAAAGAAAGAATCAAGAAAGAATATTCACAAGGGGAGTATCCCAGCCCAGAAATTTGAGCTGTTGCTGTGCTTAAGAACCACCCATCATCAGAATATGCGTTTGGACCAGCCTGAAGAATCCTTAAGCCAAAGTGACAGGGCTGATTTCCGCTGCCTTTTCCCCCTAATTGCCCCAGTGGAAGTAGGTTAAATCTTTAACTGGTTATTTTAGTACCATGGAATTTGCAAATAAACCGGCAAATCGACATCATTATTTTAAGATCCTAGGAAATATGATTCAGGATTTGTCATTATTTTTTCCAAGGAAGAAACTGGTATAGATATTTTCTGGACGGGTACATTTCTGTGACTTTTCCGGTTAGAAGGCAGCCGGGCTGACCTTTCATAAACTCTGTTTGAAAAGTGTTCAGAATGGAAGAGTAAAAATAGTCACCACTGGCATGTGTATATCCTTGATGGTTTCCCTGAGTGTAATGGGTGCCTCTGAAAGCCTTTCCACTGTTTTCTTTGGGTCTTTGTTTAGGGGGAAAAAACAAAGTCCCCACTCCAAATGGTTGCCAAGAATGTGGCATTTGAAAAGGTGAGTTTAATCACTATCAGAATTGCTGGTCTTACTTTATCAACATCAGAGTTGTGTGGTTTTGCATCCATGAAGGACAGACTGACAGCGTGGTGCTGGATGATGGCAGGAGGCAAATCCCATCAGATGCACCATAAAGCTCTGCCCACACCACCAAACTTCTCCAGAGACAGCTGGGTGTGCATTCCAGTGGTGGACTGGGGCTGTCGTTACATTCCTAGCTGATCATTTTCTTCCAGAAAGTTCTCCCTGAAGATGTTAAGACAAACCATAGGCTCCTGTGGGGTGGGGAGGGGGACTTAAACAGCAGACATTTATGCTCTCACGGTTCGGGAGGCTGGCAGTCCAAGTTCAAGGTGTCAGCAGGGATGGGTTTTTTTCTGAGGCCTCTCTCTCCCTGGCTTGGAGAAGGCGGCTTTCCCCCAGCGGTCTTTCCACTGTGGGTGCAGGTCTGGAATCCTAGCACAGAAGTTAAGAATCGCAACAACAGGGGCGCCTGGGTGGCTCAGTCGGTTAAGCGTCCGACCTCGGCTCAGGTCACGATCTCACGGTCCATGAGTTCGAGCCCCGCGTCCGGCTCTGGGCTGATGGCTCGGAGCCTGGAGCCTGCTTCCGATTCTGTGTCTCCCTCTCTCTCTGCCCCTCCCCCGTGCATGCTCTGTCTCTCTCTGTCTCAAAAATAAATAAACGTTAAAAAAATTTTTTTCTTAAAAAGAACTGCAATGACAGCAACATAATTCTCGAAGCGATAGTGTAGCCCACTGGAGATGAGAAGATTTCTGTAGAAATAAGGTGTTTTGCGGAGAACAGGGTGGACCTTGGCCACTTAGGAGGAGTCTTGGTTGTGCTTCCTCTGTTCTGACTTGCTCCTCCCCACGCTGCCCACCACCGGCAGGAGCACCTGGGGGAGGGGCATCAGGATCACACACGGATTCAGCGCTCAGTAGCTCCTGGGCTCAGTCTGCGGGCCGATCGGCACCTCAAGGAACCCTGGTGGAGTCTGTTCTGGGCCCCAGCACCTGGCATAGCCCATGCCGGGCCTGTAGTAGATGGTCAATGAGCGGATGAATGAGCGGATGAACGAATGAATGACAACGGCAACCCGCACGTGGCAGCATTTCAGAAGGTCAGCCACGGAGGCTGTGGCCCTCCTGCCAGTCCCCCTCCCTTGGGCTCCCAGTGCAGTCCTTTAGGGAGGCTCTGCTGGGGTAGATGCCACCAGTGGAGTTAAACCCTCTTTGCTTTGTGGATGGTGGAAACAAGGCAGGTATCGTGCAGCCCCGTGTTAATCTGGACTCGAGGGGTGCCGGCACCACCCTGGCTGTGAGTATTAACCTTCCAAACTTACCTCCATAAATTGTCACTTTGGTGTCTTTTGGTTAGGCAGCCACCACTAATGCCGATTTTGTTTTAAAAAAAATTTTTTTTCCACGTTTTTATTTATTTTTGGGACAGAGAGAGACAGAGCATGAACGGGGGAGGGGCAGAGAGAGAGGGAGACACAGAATCGGAAACAGGCTCCAGGCTCCGAGCCATCAGCCCAGAGCCGGACGCGGGGCTCGAACTCCCGGACCGCGAGATCGTGACCTGGCTGAGGTCGGACGCTTAACCGACTGTGCCACCCAGGCGCCCCACTAATGCCGATTTTGAACAACCACGGCGAATCATCTAGCAGACCCATTTCTCAACTCGAAAGCAAATTAGAATATCACCTGAACCGCCACCGGGCTAGCAAGTGAACACCGCTCGAAAGAACTAACAACAACATTCCAGAAAGTCACAGGCTCTCCTAGAAAGTGCCTTCGTGGCAGATTTCATCTTCTTGCATGCAGGCTGCCACAACCACGGCCCCTGGCTGGCTGTCTTCTTCTGCCCAGTGCCTTCCAGGGTCACTGCCAGCATGGGTCAGAGTGCCCTGAGCCCCCCACAGCGTGCCCAGCAGAGCACCTCAGTCACTGGCCAGGGACAGGCAGCCTCCTCTCTTCACGGAGGATGGAGACCGCAGAGAGCAGGAGGAACAGAAGGCAGACGAAAGAGAACTTCAGACATGACTGCTTGGTCACATCTCAGCATGCAGCAAACGAAATCTCCCAACTCCTTCTGGGTGATGGACAGCAACAAGCCAGCTGGCAGTGCAATTTAGCAAAATCATCCAAACTACACAAAATAAGAAAGAAACACACAAAATAAGTGCAGACGGGAAAAGCGTGCATTTCTCTGTAATTGCTTAATACCCTGTTACTTGGATTTGCAATGTAACTTAGGAGAAATAACGTGTTATGTAGGCGGCATTCGAACAGAATTCAACGTTCTTCTGGCCGGCACATTTTGAACCAGACAGACCAGATTCATGGATAGATACAGAGGTTAATAATCACTTTTGAGGGAGGGGTGCCTGGGTGGCTCATTCGGTTAAGGGTCCAGCTCTTGGTTTCGGCTCAGGTCATGATCTCACGGTCACGTGGGTTTGAGCCCCGCAGGGGACTCTGTGCTGCCAGTGCAGAGGCTGCTGGGGATTCTCTGTCTCTCCCTCTCTCCCTGCCCCTCCCCCACTCGCACTGTCTCTGTCTCTCTCAAAATAAATAAAATAGACTGTAAAAAAAAAATCGCTTTTGAAATTATCGTGAACAGTATTTTTCAGTTATACAGTATTTCTTACAATGTTAAGCAAAATACCAGTTTATAACGATATAGTTAAAGGCAGAGATTTTCAAGGTAGTATAATGATTTTTAAATTACATCTCAAATAAGGCTGTTTTTTTTTTTAATTTTTTTTTAACGTTTTTATTTATTTTTGGGACAGAGAGAGACAGAGCATGAATGGGGGAGGGGCAGAGAGAGAGGGAGACACAGAATCGGAAACAGGCTCCAGGCTCTGAGCCATCAGCCCAGAGCCTGACGCGGGGCTTGAACTCACGGACCGCGAGATCGTGACCTGGCTGAAGTCGGACGCTTAACCGACTGCGCCACCCAGGCGCCCCAAGGCTGTTTTTAAAAGTAGCATACTCATATTTGGAAAATTTCGATATTGCAGAGAATTTAAAATCCCGAGCATGAACTGACTTGACATTTTTTTAATCGTGTGTACCCTTTTGAAAACTCTACCTTCCCAATTTAAATTTTTTTAAGCTTTATTTATTTTTGAGAGAGACAGAGAGACAGAGCGTGAACGAGGGAGGGCAGAGAGAGAGGGAGACACAGAATCCGAAGTGGGCTCCAGGCTCTGAGCTGTCAGCGCAGAGCCCGACGCGGGGCTTGAACCCACGGACCGCGAGATTGTGACCTGAGCTGAAGTTCAGTGCTCAACCGACTGAGCCACCCAGGCATCCCGAAGATGATTGCCTTCTTGCTGTGTCCTCACGTGGCAGAGAGAGTGAGGCCTGGCCTCCCTTTCTCTCCTTGTGAGGACACCAGTCCCATCTTGGGGGCCCCATCCTCATGACCTCGTCTAGACGTCTGATTAGGTCCCAAAGGCCCCACCTCCTAAGACCACCACAACGGGAGTTTGAGCTTCAACATATGAATTTGGGGAGGACACAGTTCAATCCATTGCATTGGGCAAGGCACTTAATTTATCTCATTTTCTTGGCCTTTTTGCTTTTCCTGTCGGGACTTCTTTTTCCAGATTCTCTGTCTCCTAGGGGCTCTTTGCCCGCGTGGCAGGAGTGGGTAAAGGGTGAGCAGAGAGGGGGATGTGTGGTGTGCACAGAGCAGTAGGCCTGAGTGCCCGCCTGGTTGCCCCTGAAAGCTCTCCTCTTGGCTCCACCGGAAATGCCCCTTTCTCTTGGGTGTGCTGGGGGCTCCCCCTCGCCTGGGTTCAAGCTCCTGACACCCCTGGGCCCTTGGGGACTCCACCGCCCCCTTGATTCTGGAGGCCGCGTGGCTGCGGCCTGGTGGGAATCTTTCTGTGACCCTTTGGGTTCAAAGAAAACACCACCCCGGGAACCCACTATGTGTGTTGACCACGTAGAGCCTTCAAGAGCGTGGACCCCAAAACAGAGCTTCTGGGAAGTGTTCACACAGGTCCCTTTCAATAAGTCACGCACTCACGACTAATCATTTTCCCCGTCGTTTTCATTTTCCAGACACGACATAGTAACGGGTCAAGCAACTTCTACCTTTTCCTGTTTCCCCTTTTCATGGGAAAGAAACCACTCTGTCTTTCCATATCTCAAATGGAATTGAACCCTTCTTGTAAAGTCTACATGTCAGGGAAAACCCCGCTGCTGTTCTTAGCTACTTCCTCCTATTCTTTGGTTCCTGGCACAGTGGAAGTCGCCATGCGCCCTGACTTCTATTTTCTGCTCTGAGAGCTGTCATAATTTATTTGCCTATTGGTATTTGAGAATGCTGTGTTTATTTGCAAACCAGAAGACGGCTTGGCTTTGAAGCTACGGTGACTGTTCTTTCCTGTGAACATTGATGGTACGTTTTTCACATCAGCTTCTGAAATAAGAATGTGGTAGTTACATGCCTTGCTGACCATACTGGGATTTTTCGAGTAACTCAATGCTCCCTTATACCGGCTAGTGACTTTAAGTTAAAAGCTATTTAGTTTGAAACAAAGAAAGTGTTTTAATGTCCACATTTAAAAAAAAAAAAAGGGAAAAAAATTAATGATAAAGAAGAAACCACGAGCAAGTACATAGACTCAGTATTTTTAGGTCATTTCTTCTTAAAGCCAACATCTAATAAATCCGGAAAGTTCTTAGGGCCAAAGGTTAGTGACTGTGCGGGTAAATGTTTGGATGCAGAGATTGCTATTAGGTGGAATTTTGGGTCGGGGGGGGGGTTTATAGAAAAAAATGAACTTTTGCCTCATGTGACTGCTAACCATTTTCTGAGTCACAGAGACCCTTTGCTGTTAGCCATTTTATTTCTGTAAATCTCTTTGTTTTGCCATCCTTCAGATATCAAAGAGCATGTTATATCTCCGAAGGATTTCATTTTATTCGGGGTCGACTGAAATCTTTTCAACATTTCTGCCTGTGTTGCTCAATGCAGATGATATCTTCTTTGGACCCATTTGAAATGACATGTTTTAAAGGAGCCCTGTATGAAGAGAGGCCACCCTTGCCTTTTGAAAAGAAATTAACAGAACGTAGGAATGCGTTGGCATGCTGGGGCTATTCTTAGCGTGTTAGAACAAACCAGCTTCATCTTGGATCCCAGAGTTGTCTTCCTAGGGGCACTTGAAAAGCCATGGGAGACATCCATTGGGATCGCAGCAATGGCGGGTGAGCTGCTGGTACTTGGCGGGGGTGGGGGGTGGGGCCCCTCATAGTGATAAACATTCTAGAATGCAAAGCACAGGGCCACGCAAGGAAACATGATGTCATCCCAAACATGGTTAGTGTAAGTACTGGGAAGCATTGGGAGAAATCCTAGGCTCAGAAAAATTGGGATATAAAGCATCTTCCCCATCAGGCTCATCTCCCTCTTCTACACAAGAGCGAACTGAGCACACACATCTGGTTGTTGTTGTTGTTGTTGTTGTTGTTGTTGTTGTCGTTGTTTTTCAAGGTTTCCCTTTTTTTATTACTATTTTTTTCATTTTATTTTTTTAATTTACATCCAATAAGTTAGCATCTAGTGCAACAATGATTTCAGGAGTAGATTCCTTAATGCCCCTTCCCCATTTAGCCCATCCCCCCTCCCACAACCCCTCCAGCAACCCTCTGTTCCCCATATTTAAGAGCCTCTTCTGTTTTGTCCCCCTCCCTGTTTTTATATTGTTTTTGCTTCCCTTCACTTATGTTCATCTGTTTTGTCTCTTGAAGTCCTCATATGAGTGAAGTCGTATGATATTTGCCTTTCTCTGACTGACTAGTTTCGCTTAGCATAATACCCTCCAGTTCTATCCATGTAGTTGCAAATGGCAAGATTTCATTCTTTTTGATTGCCGAGTAATACTCCATTGTATATATATACCACATCTTCTTTATCCATTCATCCATCGATGGATATTTGGGCTCTTTCCATACTTTGGCTACTGTTGACAGTGCTGCTATAAACATGGGGGTGCATGTGCCCCTTTGAAACAGCACACCCATACCCCTTGGATAAATACCTCATAGAGCAATTGCTGGGTCGTAGTAGGGTAGTTCTATTTTTAATTTTTTGAGGAACCTCCTTCTAAGGTGGCTGCACCAACTTGTATTCCCATCAGAAGTGCAAAAGAGATCCTCTTTCTCCGCATCCCTTGCCAACATCTGTTGTTGCCCGAGTTGTTCATGTTAACCATTCTGACAGGTGTCAGGTGGTATCTCCTTGTGGTTTTGATTTGTCTTTCCCTGATGATGAGTGATGTTGAACATTTTTTCATGTGTCGGTTGGCCATCTGGATGCCTTCCTTGGAGAAGTGTCTATTCACGTATTTCGCCCATTTCTTCACTGGATTATTTGTTCTTTTGGGTGTTGAGTTTGATAAGTTCTTTATAGATTTTGGATACTAACCCTTTATCTGCTATGTCACTTGCAAATATCTTCTCCCATTCTGTCGGTTGCCTTTTAGTTTTGCTGATTGTTTCCTTCGCTGTGCAGAAGCTTTTTATTTTGATGAGGTCCCAGTAGTTCATTTTTGCTTTTGTTTCCCTTACCTCTGGAGACGTGTTGAGTAAGAAATTGCTGCAGCCAAGATCAAAGAGGTTTTTTGCCTGCTTTCTCCTTGAGGATTTTGATGGCTTCCTGTCTTACATTGAGGTCTTTCATCCATTTTGAGTTTATTTTTGTGTCTGGTGTAAGAAAGTGGTCCAGGTTCATTTTTCTGCCTGTCGCTGTCCAGTTTTCCCAGCACCACCTGCTGAAGAGACTGTCTTTATTCCATTGGATATTCTTTCCTGCTTTGTCAAAGATTAGTTGGCCTTATGTTTGTGGGTCCGTTTTCTGTTCTGTTCCACTGATCTGAGTGTCTGTTTTTGTGCCATCAGGGTTTCCTTTTACCCCTGCCCCACATTGCTGCAGTTTTCACGAGAAACCACAAGGAGCCTGAGATCTACTTCCTCATTTCTAGAACGACTTTCTTGGTTATGGCTCACGTCATTTTTCTGTGGGGGACCAACACGCAAGTACTCCACCAGTACAAGCTTTTGTTAGCAAATGCCAGGCAGTGTCAGACCGTCCTCTTGCTGGTTCTGGAAGCGTGGGGAACACACGCTGACTGGCTGGTGCAATGCTGTTATCTCCCACATGAGCAAGAGGCAAGCTTGAGATGACCTTGAAACAAGGCTGGGGTGGGGGTGGGGGTGCTGCTTTTGTAACTTTGCTGTGCTTTTGCTTTCTGATCTCGTTTCTCTGAGGGATCACATCCCACTGAGAAGTATATGGGGCTGCTGAACCAAGGCCAGTCCAGCCTGTCCCTGACTTCAGGCACAAGGTTCAGGAGAGGAGGTCCCAGCGGCTGTGACACCAGTGACAGCGGGCTGGAGAATTCTATTCAGCTTCGTCAATAAAGTCACATATAAATGCCTCCATCAGGGCGCCTGGGTGGTTCAGTAGGTTGAGTGTCCAGCTCTTGACCTCAGGTCTGGATCTCAGGGTTGTGAGCGTGGCCCAAAGCCCTGCGTTGGGCTCCTCACTAGACATGAAGCCTACTTAAAATACATACGTACATAAATAAATGTTTAAAAAAGAAAATACATTTAAAAATATATATTACTAAGGTTGATGTCCAAGAGCTTACTGCCTGTGTTTCCTTCTAGGAGTTCTATGGTTTCAGGTCTTACATGGAAGTCCTTAATCCATTTTGAATTATTTTTGTATATAAGAAAGCGGTCCAGTTTCATTCTTTTGCATGTAGCTCTCCAGTTTTCCCAGCACCATTTATTGAAGAGACTGTCTTTTCCCCATTATATATTCTGGCCTCCTCTTTCATCCATTAATTGACCATATGCCATGGGTTTACCTCTGAGCTCCTCCATTCTGTTCCAGTGAGCTATGCACCTGTTTGGGTGCCAGTACCATACTGTTTTGATTACCACTGTTTTGTAGTGTAGTTTGAAATTAGAAAACATGGTGCCTCCAGCTTTGTTCTTCTTTCTCAACGTTGCTTTGACTCTTCAGGGTCAGCCCTGTGTTTTAACTCTTTAGCAACCATTCTGCCTTTCACTTATATTCCCATCATGCTATGCAAATGTACATTAAACATCTAAACATATATACGCACATTGGAGCACCTGGGTGGCTCAGTCAATTGGACGTCCAACTTCGGCTCAGGTCATGATCCCACGGTTCGTGGGTTTGAGCCCCACATCGGGCTCTGTGCTGACAGCTCAGAGCCTGGAGCCTGCTTTGGATCCTGTGTCTCCCTCTCTCTCTGCTCCTCCCCTGCTTGTGCTCTCTCTCTCTTTCTCTCTCTCTCTCTCTCTCTCTCTCTCAAAAATAAATAAAAATTTAAAAAAATTAAACATATATCCACACATATTCCTAGTTTTAATTTTTTAGGACCTCTTCTGAATTTATTTTCAATGTGGCAAGATAGCCTAGCTATGTAATTTAAACAGAGAGTTCAATAGGTATTCTATTCCTGTAGCAAATTCTAACCCTTGACTTTGACACACTGTACTTAGATCCCACCCTCCGTATAAGTTGTTATGGCAAAAGGAACAACCGTGGTGCAGATCACCAGCATAAATCTACTGCAGAATTCAGCACAGTGTGCTGGAGTCCTGTACCCCCAACGGCATGTGTAAATTGCTAACTCTGTGCTCTATGTCACGTTTTCAAGTCATTGAAAACATGGTTGGACGGTCATTTTCCAACTCTTGGGGAGTGCACAGCAGGGAAGACAGATGTTGAAAAGATAAACCCACAACCAATTGTAGTCATCATAGGTGCCAGGAAAGAATAGGAATGCTTAACAGAAGAGTTTGCCACATCTGGGGGCCCAGGGGCAACTTTTGTGCCCCCAGAGATGACATTTAAATTATTATTCAAGTGGGACTTGGCTAGGAGGAGATGCAGGAGGTGATCCAGGCAGAGGAAGAAGCTTGGATGAAAGCCCTGAGCCTTAGAAGCCTGGGGAGCAGTGATGAACCAGGTCCGTGTGGCTGGACCTGGGCTGTGGCAAGGGCAAGGCAGGACCTGTGCCGAAAGGTCCCAGGAGCCACTCATGGTCTGGATGATGGATTTTCTCCTGAGAGTGAACGGAGGCCCAAGCAGTGCTGGCAGGAAGAGAGAGACAGGCTGTTTTGTAATATCCAAGTTAGGAATGTCTCAAAGAGGCTGTGGTGGTGCATTTTCCAAGACTCACCTTCTAGAATGTTCCCAAGGCACGTCTTCCTCCTTGTATGCCAGGTCCTATTGCTCTACTGCTGTCCAGTAGCATGCAGAGAACTGGGCGAGGATTTCCAGACATCCACTCCTATAAACAGAGCTGCCCTAAGCTTACGTAAAGGCACCCGTGGCCATCCACAAGATGGTGCCCACAAGATGGTATCCTCCATGTCACTCCCGAGGCAGCCCCAGGTGAAGGCGCCCTCCTGGCAGTGAAAGGGGGGTGGAAGAACAAACTAGAGAGATGGAAAGAAGGATGGGGAAAAGAAACAGGCAGGGATTTTAGAAAGAGCCAGAAATTGTAACCAAAATGGTAGCTATGAATCCAACTAAATGAGCAATCGCTTTGAACACCAGGGGTCTTAATGACAGGGATTGTCGGAGGGGATGAAAAAACAAGACCTCACCAGATGCTGTCAATAAGAAACACACTTTAGATGTGAAGACACATGGAGATTAAAAATAAACGGGTGGAGAAAGAGAAACCGTGGTAACACTAATCGGAAAAGAGTCAGAAAAAACTGGAAGAAATGAGTGGTGTGCAGAAGGATGGACCGGAGGAAGGGAGAAAGGGGAGTGTGCTCACAGTCCCCCCCCGACTGCAAAGCCACCACGAGCCAGGCCCTGTGCTGACCCCGGGTGGGGTCCTCTTAGGGCCCCACAACCACCCTGTGAAGTAGGTCCTACCTTCATAGTTTCAGAGACTCAGGTCAACCTCCCTCTTAGCCTCTCAGAATATGGAACACGGTCCACCTTCCTGGTCCGCTTCCGTTAGAACTTTTCTTCTGCAGCTACTTTATCAGTGTTAGCTCTAGCTGCCCGTGACCCTTAGGTTGAATGGGGGGAAAGGGAATTTTGCATGGCCCCCTTGTCTGGCATTTACAGAACGTCCAGCAGTCAGTCTGATCTTACACCTGAAGGGCAAGTCGAGAGATTTTTTTTTCTTTTGTGCTCTTTTTAAAAAATTTTTTTTAAATGTGTATTTATTTTTGAGCGCGAGAGAGCGTGAGCAGGGGAGAGGAAGAGAGAAAGGGAGACACACAATCTGAAGCGGGCTCCAGGCTCTGAGCTGTCAGCACGGAGCTGAACACAGGACTGGACCTCACGAACCTCGAGATCATGACCTGAGCTGAAGTCAGATGCTTAACCGCCTGAGCCACCCAGGCGCCCCTCTTTTGTACTCTTAAAAACTTTTTCGGAGCTGCCTGCCGAGCTCTGCTGTGTGGGCCCTTTATGTACACCAGAGGTGTTCCAACTTGAGTGTGTAGCCTATCACTTAGAGGACTTATAAAAACCCAGATCCTGATTCATTAAATATGTTCTGTAACTGCATAATCAGTTACCGCAGATTCAGTGGCTTAACGCAACACGCATCTATTAGCTGACAGGTCTGTAGTCAGAAGTCCAAACGTGGGCACCTGGGTTCTCTGCTCAAGGTCATACAAGGCTGGAGATTAACAAATGATAGTTGAATGAATACACGAATGAATCATTTTTCTTGATGCTCGAACGTCTGCTCTATATCCCAAACAGCTCACATAAGAACCTACTCAATATAGGTGCTCAAAACATCTCCACGTAGGTAGAACCCTGCCTCAGAAAAGCTCACCTGTCTAGGGGACTTTCCCCCCTGTAACCGATTTGCTGTCTGGAATTTTCCTCTTAGCAATGCAGTCATTCCTTTGGGGACGAGACTTTGATCTCCATAATATGCTGATTAAATACAAATTCTCTGAGAGCTCTTATACTTGAACAGCTGTCATCATTAACACTGTAATGGGGGGGGGGGGGGGGAAGCTCATTAGGTAACATTCCAGTCTCGTTAGAAGGGAGACGCAGAGGGCAGGGCCGTCCCAAGGAGAAAGAAAGAGCTCCGAATGTGATTCTGGGTCAGCAAGAAGAGTGGAGAAAACACAGATGAGGAAGGGGTAGATGTGGGGACACGGGAGTGACAAGAAAGAATCTGACGGCTCTGCTCGGAGAAGGCATCATGCTGGAGGTCATTTGCAAAGCCCGGATAAGAGATTTTCCAAAACCCAGCAGATAACTCTCTGCCAGCCACCCCCTAGAGCCTGCTGAGTTGAGTGTGCTGCTTAAGATCTGGTCATGCTAATGCGCAGCTCAACACCAGGGAGCAGGACAGTCACGTGACCGTCTCCTGGCACGCGGTGGCCCGGACTCCGGTGAGAATGTCCCAGTCAACACAACTAAGTGGTTGGTCACTTCACTGGATAAAAATGGCTGGCCAAGGAGATTATCGAAGAAAACACAAAAGCAGTATTTTCTGGTGAAATCCCTGTTTTTGAAAAGTATTTAGGTAAGTAAGAAAGGGGATTCTCTCAACAGTTGGCACCCCCAAAGTATTAACGAGTTAAGAACACCAGGTTTGGAAATTGTGGGTAACAAACATTCACAGGGCAAAGAAATGAAAGCCACAAGCCACACACCGCTGTGCAAGAAATAGGGGGTAAATTTCCTCTCCCCCTAACCGTCTAACTTTGCAAGAGTGTTATCTGTTAACCACGGTTTCTGTGACCATTGATACATAAGAGAAAGTGAAGGGAGGGCAGACAGAGAAGCCTTCGTGTTATTACAAAAGTAATAAATGTTCACTGTAAGTCCAAACAGTAATACTAATTAGTCCAAATAGGTGCAAAAGGAAAACCCTGCAATCGTAACTAACATGCACATTTTTTCTTTTCGCCACAATGGATCACAGCAATAAACGTCGCTTTGTAACCTGCTTTTCTTTTCTCTTAACAGTAAGTTGTGAACATCTTTTTTTTATGTCGTTAGTTTTCACCTCCTTAGTGTGAAGGGCTCTGTAGCCTGTGGAATGCATTCAGCATATTAGCCGGTCACTGGTTGGTTTTGGTATGTTATTTGCACAAGCAGGATTGCAGGGTATATGTTTGTATCTAAACCTTTGCCCACAGCTCTGTACTTTCTGTAGAATAAACTCGTAGGAGTAAAATTGTCGGGGCTTCAACTGACATGGTAAATACTGAGATTCTGAAACTGTTGAGTTTACTACCTTTTTTTTTTTAACTGTATTTTTTTCAAGTTCCTTAACATGGATCAATGACCTAATGATCTGGAGTAAAATCAGTAGTATTTTCATGGAGTCCAGTTTAAAGTCTGTCCTACTTGCGGGATAGTTCAGATGATTAACTTAGTGTACAAATCTTTGACCTTGGAACTTGTTGGTTCCTTGATCTTGGGAACGATTGGTGGTTGGTTGTGATGAAATTATAAAATGGGGTTCGTGAGCGAATGGCTAAGAAAGAATTCTCAAGAGGCGTCTGGGTGGCTCAGTCGGTCAAGCGTCTGACTCTCGATTTTGGCTCAGGTCATGATCTCATGGTTTGTGAGTTTGAGCCCCGTGCTGGCAGCGTGGAACCTGCTTGGGATTCTCCCTCTCTTCCTCTCTCTTTGCCCCTCCCTTGTTCTCTCTCTCATTCTCTCTCTCTCTCAAAATGAATAAAGTTCAAAAAGAAGGAGAAGAAGGGGAGGAGGAGAAGGAGGAGGAAGAAGAGAAGAATTCTTGAGACGTTTTTGGTGCAAAAAGGCGATTTCATTACAGCATGGGGACAGGACCCCGGGCAGAAAGAGCTGTGCCAGGATTGTGAGGAGGGACTGATTAAATACTTTCGAGTTTGCGGAGGGAGAAGGGATAGAGAGACAGTAAGTTTCTAGGGAATTTGGAAGCAAGGCTTTTCAGGACCTTGAGGGGCTGGCGCTGTTAAGATAAGGTTACTTTTAGTCTTTAATAAAACACACACGTTAAGGCACTAAGGCAGCCATGAGGTCCTTGAGGAAGGTCACGCTTTCCATGTTTCAGAGGTCTACCAGCGGGCTGCAAGCTGTAAGGACATTTAACTTAAACTATGTTTTTCTTGCCTTTGTTTCCCTCTTCGGTTGGTTGGTTGGCGAACACAGTGACACGCTCCAGGACCCTTCAGGAATAGAGGATTTGCCACCCAGCTGCCCTTGGCAGTTGTCCCTTTGGGGGATTATATCAGCTGAGCAGAGCCACCCATCTCTCTAAGTTCCCCACCCCTTCTCAAGGTCGCTGCCATCCCGGAGCTGACCAATGTGGGGGCATCAGCACAAGCCCTTCTTCTGCTCCAGTGAGGGTCGCGTCGTCCCCAGAACCCCCACCCCACCCCCACCCGCACCCCCACCCCACCCCCCAGCGGTTGATGACCCTGTATTCCATCTTCAGACTCTTGGGGGAGGTTTCTTTAAAGGATGAAGTCAGGGGGCACCTGGATGGTTCAGCACGTTGAGCGTCCAACTCCCGACCTCAGCTCAGGTCGTGATCTCACAGTTTGTGAGATTGCCGCCCCCCCCCCCCCCCCCCCCGCCCCGTTGGGCTCCGTGCTGACAGCGTGGAGCCTGGTTAGGATTCTCTTTCTCCCTCTCTCTCTGCCCCTCCCCGGCTCATGCTTCCTCTCCCTCTCTCAAAATAAACAAATAAACATTAAAAATAAAATAACATAAAGGATGAAGTCAGGCACCATCTTCCTAAGACTTATTTCAACATAAGAAGTTCGATTAAGCTGGATCCTAGATTTTTACAAAGGCAGTTTAAATGGTCTGTTAAAGAACTGTCTTAAAAGCCTCACTCTGAAAATACCTGGAACTCTGTCTACTTTCGGATCATCTCTAACCCTGTCTTCTAAGGCCATTCATGACAGAACCTTTCTACCTCCATCAATCACAAACGAGTTCTGCAGAAATCTGTAAGTGGGTTAAGGTTCTGATCCTTAGCCATGCTGGCTGCGTCTCTGGTATGACCCAACGTCTTCCTAACAATTTCTAAAGAAACTAACTGTGGTTTGTAGTTGTTTGAGGAGAATCTACGTAATCCCTATAATAATGTCTCCACCAGTCGCTTACATTACTGTATAATTTCAGAGGCGGGAGAGAACGTTCAGCAAATGCCCAGGAAGTCACTTATGAAAATGTGTTGTGCCAGTGAATGGGCCAGAAGGAAAAAGATGAAGAATTGCCTTGTGAGGCGTAATGGACATGCTCTCTAAATGTATTATTTGAGGGGCCCCTGGGTGGCTCAGTTGGTTAAGCGTCCAACTTCGGCTCAGGTCATGATCTCACGATTCGTGGGTTCTAGCCCCACGTCGGGCTCTGTGCTGACAGCTCGGAGCCCGGAACCTGCTTCAGATTCTGTGTCTCCCTCTCTCTCTGCCCCTTCCCCGCTGGAGCTTGCTCTCTCTCTCTCTCTCTCAAAAATAAATATTTAAAACATTTTCTTAACAAATAAATGCATTATTTGAAGTAGATTATGTGACATAAAACACTTTGAGCCAGGGGGGTGGATGGGTGAGCGCCTTCGTGTGTATCCCTATCTCTCAGTGTCTGGCTCACAGCAAGGGACTAAGCTATTTTTGATGACTTCCTAAATTAAGCCAGAGGCCAAAAGCTCAAATGCCTTTGGGGTCTGGAGTGATGGGGACAATGATATCTGGAGAGCACAGGGTTTAGCCACCAGTTCAGCCATCACCATATGGGTCTCTGGGCCCTGAGTTGACACATCTTCCCTTCCCCCCCCCCCCAGCAAAGAAGCCAGAAATTCTATTTCTAGGGCCACCTAGGTGTCTCAGTCGGTTCAGGGTCCGACTTCGGCTCAGGTCGTGATCTCGTGATTCATGAGTTTGAGCCCCACGTCAGGCTCTGTGCTGATAGCTCAGAGCCTGGAGCCTGCTTCGGATTCTGTGTCTCCCTTTCTCTGCCCCTCCCCTCCTCCCCCCCCCCCCAAAAAAAAACATTAAAAAAATTTTTTAAATTCTCTTTCTATGTGAAACTTCCCAGTTTTTCAATATTGACAACTAACTTTTTTAAGTGTTGGGGAGCTGGCAATTCTAGACCTAAGGGGACAGCTCTTCCATCCCAGATGCTACGGAGTAAAGATGTGTGCCCAAGTTCTAGTCACTTGACAGGAATGCCCAAATTTCCTTAACAACAGACCTGGTGCAACCATTCTCTTTTTTGATGGTGCGTGTTAATATCCAAGTTGCGGTGGAGTCTCCTTTGTTCTGTGTTGATAATTTATCTTTTTCTTTTTAAATATACTTTAGTATATTTCTTTTTTTTTTTTTTTTAATTTTTTTAATCTTTATTTTTGAGAGAGAGAGAGTGAGGGAGGAACAGAGAGAGGGAGACACAGAATCCGAAGCAGGCTGCAGGCTCCGAGCTGTCAGCACAGAGCCCGACACGGGGCTCGAACTCACGGACTGTGAGATCATAACCTGAGCCGAAGTCAGACGCTTAACTGACTGAGCCCCCCAGGAGCCCCGGTATATTTCTTTTTAAATATATGTTAGCATATTTTAAATCATTGTGCCATTCTTACGAAGACAGGATATACTTCCTCATGCAACTTATTTTCAGACTTTAAATAATCAGGGAAGAAGGCAACAAAAGTATACAAAGGCAACCTAAGCTGTGGCCTTGTTAGAAACTTCTCAGCTACAGACAGGAAAACAGGGCCTGGGGGCGGTAATGGAAATAGTAGGAAAGCACTCATGACACAGTTTTCTCTTCTCCCGCATTTGGCAAGGAACAATTTCTGAGCTGACTCCTGAGTTTTTAAATTGGGTGTGGATACAAACTCTGCAGAGCAAAGGTTTTGAAAACTGTGTTTTCTATCTGGTTTTACGGATTTTGATTTTGCTCCCCTCTTTCCTCTCTCTTGCACAACCTTCTCACTTTTTCATCTTCTGCTTGTTTAACCAGACATTCACCGGGTATCGATAGGCTGTCGTGTGACCCCAGCACTGTGCCAGGTTCCTCGGGAGAACCTACTAGAATGACACATGGCTTCTGCCTCCCGGCGGCCCACGTCCTGCCCACATCTGGTTCGGTCAGTTCTTCCGGATGAGCATGGAATATGCAACGAAAGGATCCGGGTTCTTCCGTCAGCGTTCACACTAAAAAGTAGAGCTCATATTTTGAATGGAAAGGGGGTTTATGGGGCGCCTGGGTGGCTCAGTCAGTTGAGTGTCCAACTCTTGATGTCGGCTCAGGTCGTGATCTCACGGTTTGTGAGTTTGAGCCCCGAGTTGGGCTCTGAGCTGACAGCGTGGAGCGTGCTTGGGATTCTCTCTCTCTCTCTCTCTCTCTCTGTCTGTCTCTGCTCCTCCCCTGCTCTCTAAATAAATAAATAAATAAATAAATAAATAAATAAATAAATAAACTTAAAAGGGGGGTTGGTTTAGTTGATGGGAATGAATCAATGCAGGGCTGGAATGAGAGCTAACCAGCCCCATGAGTGGTAAGCACAGGGGCAGATTGTCGCTAGCCTGCTCCCATACACTTCCTGCCCAGGCGTTTTTGCTGCCACAAAATTGTGCCCCAGCTGAGGAAGGCATCAAGGCAGAAATTAAAATCAGTAATTAAAGCGAGGTGGGTCGGGAAAGGACTCGACAAAAGAGAGCAAATAAGGGATGATTAAATAGGGTGGCTTTGGCCACAGTCACCTCTGAATAAACGTTACCTCCCTTAATCCACGTCCGCTGGTCTCCAGGCCGCTCATTAAGCATAGTTCCGATTTGCCTATGGCTGTTTTCTCCGTCTTCGGCCTCCTAAGCCGTGCGTTTCCAAAAAGTCACAGAGGGTTGTTTAACCTTTCTGTACTAAGGAAAGATTGAGGTAATAAGGAAACAAAAGTTAATGGGATTTTGAGCTCACGTGGAGTTTAACAACTGAGATGAAATCTTGCCTGAGCCCTGACCTCCTTTTTAAGGTATAAATTCGAACATGCTTCTCATCCCTAGTTTTTCCTAATCAACTGATTATTTCATTTTATTTCTTCTTTTTTTTTTTTTTTGATGATTGCATTTTTTTTTTTTTTAACACTCTACCATAACCTTTAACAGAGTATGCCTGCCCTTCTGCTAAAATACATCGATCCTGGGGCGCCTGGGTGGCTCAGTCGGTTAAGCATCCGACTTTGGCTCAGGTCATGATCTCACGGTCCGTGAGTTCGAGCCCCGCATCAGGCTCTGTGCTGACAGCTCGGAGCCTGAAGCCTGCTTCAGATTCTGTGTCTCCCTCTCTCTCTGACCCTCCCCCATTCATGCTCTGTCTCTCTCTGTCTCAAAAATAAATAAACATTAAAAAAAAAAAAAAACATCGATCCTTTTTGACACTGGCTTCAATACGCCACCCATATTATATATTTAAGTCCTTGAAAGTTCTGTGTTCTCCCAGAAATACTAATTATGTGTATACTCTCTTGTACTAATCCGTGCAAAGTAGCAGATCCGTCAGACTCTTCTGTTTTCCAAATTATCAGAAATGTGCCAGGCTGAAGCTTAGTATTAGTATCATTTCTTCTGCGTTACCCTGCAGATCCAGAGGATTAGTGCTTATTAAACATAGAAGTGATCTTCACTTAAGACGGTTTTCTTATTGTAGATTTGGAATTCTTACGGCAGGCGTCACCCTCTGTCGTGGAAGAACCCCAACCTGCCTGTTTTTTTTAGGGGGTTCTGGTTAGAACCTTGGAGCCCATCAGCAGAAAGGTCACCTGCTTTGTTTTACGTTTGCTTTGAAATGGAGGCCCCTCCCTGTGACACAGCCGATCTTACCAGTAATAAAGTAGTGCTAAAAGCAATAAATTCCTGAGCCCAAATCTGGCCTCCTCCCCGAGCTCATTCCCTGATTCCTCCTGACAGAGAACGAGAATGGAGATTCCTTCCGAGATCAAGAAGAAGAATATTTTTCCTGCTCTCTTTCTTCTCCTGGATCGTTAGGGCGAAGCTCAAAGAAAAATGGGGATTTAATCACACTGCCGCATAGACAAATGGTCTCCGTGGGTTTTGATCATGAATCTCATTGGTAAAAGAGTTTTTAGTACATCTGCCAGTGAAAGCATTTTTGTTCATAAATTCTACACGATTTCAACTCTACACTGGGCACCTTATAAAACATACCCTAAAAATAGGCATTTTAAAAAGACATCAGTGGCATTAAAAGAAGTGAAAATATAGTAAGCTGAATATGTTCTTCCCACATGCAGAAGATTTTCAAGACGGCTGCCATAGACCCCGAAGAATCCTAGGCCTCCAGGAGCGTCCCAGGGGTGGGGCCGCCAAGTCTGGACTTGATGGCTCAGTGCCCCCCCCCGCCACCCCCGCCTGGGTGACCTGCGGGCTCCCACACAGCAGGGACGGAGAACGTATGTCCCGGAATGGGACTGGCACCCTCTGAGCACACATGTGCCTTTACCGATGCTACACCACGTCCTGTGACAAAAAGGAGTGGCATGGCCTTTGCTTAAACCAAAGACACAGGGACACCCTTCAGTCAGGAACACCAAGGGCCATGGCCCTTTGATGCCTGGTGAATTCTGGCTCTTTGTGGGACTCAGATGGGCCCTCCCTGGGGCAGTCTCTGAATGTCGCAAACATTTACCAGCATCTCCAGGAAGCACAGAATGAGTGCTGTTGCCCCCATGTGGCTTTCACTGCAGTCAGGGAGATTTGCCAGATAAGAATGTAACAGGAGGAGAGCCCACAGGGTCACTGGGTTAACGGAAGGGCGTCTCCCAGAGAAGCAGTGTTTGTGATGGGCTTTAAAGGATATATAGGGGTCTGATGGGCAGAGGAGAGAGACAAGAGAGTAGCTGGCTGAGGGCAGTGAGGAAAACAGGCACAGCTGAGGGCTCCATGGCCGGGAAAGGCCTCAAGCCTCACTGGGCATCTTGCTTCCACCCTGCCGTTTGCTCTATTCTGAACTAAGATACTGGAGTGGTTCTGTTGTATGGAAGTCAAGTCCTGCTCAAAACCCCCTGATGGCTGCCACCTCAATCAGAATTTAAGCCAGAGTTCTCTCAGGGCTCAAAGGCTCCCATGGCCTTGTTCCCAACCACTTTCTCCACACTTCTCCCCTGCAGGGCCTTGAATGTGCCAAGATTCTCTTGGCTGGGCGCCTTGGTGTATTCTGTTCCCAGGCCCAGAATGCTGTTCCCCAGCATCCCACAGTTCAGTCTCCCACTTCCTTCAGATCTGATGCATCGACATGTCACCTTCTCAGGGATGCCTTCTCTGACCAGTCTCTCTTTCAACATCTTTCCCCAGCTCTTCCTGTCCCCTCTCTGTGCCTTTCCCTCAGCACTTACCACTGTCTAAACACACTTTACCCAGTTATCTTGTTTCTTTTCTTTTTCTTCTCTTCCCATTTAGATTATCAGCTCCGTGAAAGCAGAGGGTTTTGTCTGTTTTTGTTCACCCTTGAATCCCCAAAACCTAAAAAACTGCTTGGGTGAAAGAATGGATGGGTGGATGGATGGGATGGGTGAGTTGATGGGTGGATGGATGGATGGATGGACAGATGGATGGATAGTTGGATGGATGGATGCATACATGAATACTTAGTAAAAGTCGTCATCTTCAACCTAAGGAACAATGGGAAGTCGCTGAAGTTTTTCCCATGGGAGAGAAACATGATCAAGCTCGGCTTCGAGAAGTTACCTGTTGTGGGAATTATGTACTATCCTGGAGCCATAAGAAATTGGCCACCGTGAGGCCTGTTAGAAAGGTATTGCAGTCGCAGAAGCCGCCTGAAGTGCTGTGCGGGGAGTGCAAAGCGGAGGGTGGTACAGAGAATCCACAGACCTCTCCCCGGACCTGCGGGCAGGGCACCTAGAAGAGGAAGACATCCAAGATGCCCTAGACAGTCCAGCCAGAGCAACTGAGAGAACGGAGGTGGGGAAATGAGCTCCGACACCAGAAGGTGCAGCTGCCGGGGGAGCACGGCGCTGTGGTTCCCTGGAACCAGCCTGGAATCTGCCGTTGATAGACCAGGGTGAGTCCTGGCTCCCCTAAATAAACTGTGCCCTTCTCAACCTCAGTATCACGACAGGTGAAGTAGGAAACAGAGACCCGGCTCACACACAACCACCCCCGGTAGTGTTTCAGGCGCCCTGCTCAGCGCTCTGCCAGCATCACATTGTTGGATCCCGCTCCACCGCTGAATTGGATATTAACCAGGGTTACAAGCTGAGGACAGGAACACTCCCCTCGGTTAATACCATCGATCAGACTGGGAAAACGGTAAAGATGAGTAAGCGTGAGGTCCTAGGTCTCTCCACTGTACAGTAACCGAGGTTGGAGGAACAAAGCTCCACATCAGAGGCAGCAAGGGCTCCAAATACGAAGCAACAATAAAACAATTCCATTATCTCAGAAGCTAAAAACTCACCTAAGCCCTGAGTTTCATTAGCGTTCAAGATGAAGACTCTTTAAACGGGTACCTTTTATCTCAGTCAGGTATGTCCTCCCCCGCCCCGCCCTCCGGGCCCCCCCCCCCCCCCATCTTTTGTGAATTGCCCCGTTCTTTGCTCTGCTTCGGTTTGCACATCAAGGTCCACACTCAGTTTCCCTTTCTGGTCGTTTTGTAGAACCGTTTCCCTGGTGGTGGCACATTCTTGGCAGAGGTGCAAACTCCTTGGGGTTTATAAGGACGCGCTGAGGTCATCCTAACTCTGCTCCGGGAATGCTGTAATGGAAATGGTGGAATTCACCCTAAACCTCAGTTTTTCCTCCCTGAAAATAGAAAACTTCTTAGTGAAAATATGCTCTTACTGCAAGTTAGATGAATTTAGGATTTTTATGGCACGAATGGAAGAAATGCAAAACATCTAAAGCTTTCAGTTGACTAAAGCATTTCATTTCTTCTTCAACTTCTGGTGTCAGTTTTACTAATTTAAGTGCAATTTTTGGTATGCTTCTCAAGAGCTCTAATGAGACATTAGGCACCGCTGTCTTCAAATCACTTCTATCCGACTAGCAAACAAGAATCAGGAATGCACTTGTCTCCCAAATGACAAGGGATACACATGTAGGAACGTCTACTTTTTTTTAATCCTTGTTTTGGAACAATTTTTATCTTCCATGAGGACAGGCACTGTTTACAATGTAATGCTTTTGCATAGGACATTTAGAAATCCAAGTTCCCGTATAATAGACACGCAGCTGAAGAGCGGACATTCCTAAAAAAAAATTTTTTTTAATGTTTTTTCTTGAGAGAGAGAGAGAGAGCATGGGGAGGGGCAGAGAGAGAGGGAAAAACAGAATCTGAACTAGGATCCGGCTCTGAGCTGTCAGCACAGAGCCGGACGCAGGGCTCGAACTCACGAACCGTAAGATCATGACCTGAGCCGAAGTTGGACGCTTAATCGACTGAGCCACCCAGTTGCCCTGAAGAGTGGGCATTCCTGATGAGAACTGTCAGATTAGCACATGAAGGGAAACTGAGATGCGTTTAAAGCAGTGTTACCTCTGGGTACAAGGACGAGACAGGTGTCCTATTCCTTTATAACGTCCCTGCAGCCAGGGCTGGAGCGCCATGAAGGAGCCTTGCCACTCAGTGACGTACTTCGAAAACCCGTATCTGCTCCATGCCTCTCACGCAGTAGCTGAGGAAGCCGGTGCTGGGGGACCGTAGGTGCCCCTCTCTGGTCCAAGGCCCTGGTCACTTTGTGACCCAAGGAGTTTTGCCAAAACGCATTCTTTTCAGCCCCCCTACAGTTGGTTACTGTTTTGAGCTCCTCTTCTGGGTGTAAAAATGGGAGCACTCAGGATCACAATTTGATTCAAATGGACCTTAAAATCAAGTCAAAGGCAGGTACAGAATCACACACTAGGCTTTTGGGGCAGCCTAGTGAAAGAGCGATCATTTATCATTTATTTCTCAGAGCAGAAATTTTCCTCTTCTTTCTCCTCTGACCCCCGTTTAACTCTATTTGCTAAGGTGGACTCCAGGAGAAAGAGAAAAAGCGTGGGGGGGGGTGTGGAGGGGGACCATGGGGTGGACGTGGACGTGGTGGGGCAGAGGGGAGGGGCGGTGCACCTCAGAGCCCTCCCCAGCCTCTCTGGAGGAGGCTCCTGTGTCCTACCTCCCCCTCCCTTTCTTTCCCCTTAGCGCCTCCCCCCCCCCCCCACCAACGCCTTCCATACCCACACTACCACCACCGCCACAACGTGCGTGTGTCAGGGACAGGCTGCCGACAGCACTGAAAATACGGCACGCCCAAACACACGCTACCCATCGCCAAGCACCATCTCATGCGACCGTATCCCCGTGCGGTTTGAGGCAGACCCGTACTATTCACAGTGTTCCAAACTGTTTTAGAATATATGCATTTAGATCTTTTCGGGTTGGGAGTTATGGGTAATTTGGCAAAGCGAACACCATAACTGGTTTCTTACATAACTCTACAGTTGGCAGTAAGGCAGTGCGCATTGAAATTAAGCAATGCTCATTCATCCAAGACTTGACTTTTCCTCCTTTGGAGGGATAAATGCTCCGGTTTCGTTTTGCTCCATTATTGGAGACTGTAATATTATTGGCTAACTTTAATGGTTCTCTGAAGGTAATTCTTACATGTGAATGGCAGAGTTCTAGTTAACTTCTGGAAGCTTAGGAGGTGTCTCTGTGTGCCGCTAGACTAGACAATGCTTTTAGAAGTAACTTGAGTGCTTTTAGGTGATAATGCAACTGGGGAGATTGGGAAGGACCGAGGACCCAGGCTGCCCACAGGGATCGAAACTGGAAACGTGCTTAGCACCTCAGAGTTGCAGCCTTTGGAAAGAAGGGGCAGATATTTCACCTGAAAAGGGGCCCGTTTTCAGGTACGCTCTCCAACCCTGGCATGCATTCCTTTCATTTCTTCTTCCTTTTCTATGAGAAGAAAAACGCAACTTTTAGTCTGTGTGTCTCAAAACAGGACAGCTGATCTCAGTGTTTTCTTTCTCAACTCCAGAAGCTAGATTCTCTAAAATGTGTTTGTATCTTTTTCTGAATCCAGTAGCTCCCAGAAAATGATCAAAGTGTTGCATCTTCCTAGTTTCCAGATTACAATAGTAAAATTTTCCAGTGAAGAATCCCAGGATTGCTTGAGGAGCTCTTCTCACATTCCCACTGTGGAATACAAGTGAGAATGGGGACATTCATCCAGTAAAGTTCAATTAGGGTGGAAAAAAAGCGCCATATTTCAAAATGAATTCCACTTTTTTTTTTCTTTAAAAACAGAGTTCATTGACCAAGAAAGATTTCAAAACGTTTTCTCTAATACCCCAACATGAAACTTGGATTGAGGTTTTCAGGGAATTACAGGGATCAAACAACTAGCCAAGGCTTGAGTTTCCAGGTTTCCCAAAGGCTCAAAACTCCCCCAGAGGCTAATTACTGTTTACTGCTGAGACCTTCCTCATTTTTCTTCTGTAACATTTTCCATCTTAAGAAGGGTGGTCCCATTCAGCTGAGGAGCATGGTGTCTGAGTGGCTGAATGGAATTACTACCAGTGGAAACTATGTTGCAAGAGGAGTTGATAAAGCAGCTGCAAGGCAAACCTTGGCTGTTTTTTCCATCCTCCCCAAGCAAAGTTAATTAGCATAGGGAAAATGACTAAGGTGTTGACGTCACCTCTTTCCAGTAGAAACTTACACTCTGTCTCTGTCTGCCTAAAAGCATGCAGGACTTGACTCAGGAATTTGCTGTCCAAACAGGATGCTCTAGAAGCTGTGCTTTTTTTTTCCCAGGGGGCTGGACTTCGGTGCTTTATAAGGGCCTGCTGGAGCGACAACCTCCAGCCTCTTGCAAGGGACCGTCACTTGGGGCTTGACTGCCTGAGTCGCTAGTGCTTTTGCTCTAAGAAAGCAAGATGCACTTTAGAAACTTCAACTACAGCTTTAGCTCCCTGATTGCCTGTGTGGCAAACAGTGATATCTTCAGCGAAAGTGAAACCAGGGTAAGGCTTCTAATATAATGTGATTTTTGAGAGGTTTCAAAGCACTGTATTAATTGGAAATAGCAGCTGAAATATTTGCGGGGGTGCGACGTGGCTGTCTTGCGGGTTTGGGGGTTTTGAAATAAGTCCAAAATATTTGGTGCTTTATCAAACAGAGCTGTTACCCGAGGGATTAACTGTGAAGGAATGTTTAAAACTCTCAGTATTTGAAAACATCCAGGTCCCTTGACCAATCAGTAATGCAAAGTTT
The DNA here is from genome assembly GCF_027475565.1 of Acinonyx jubatus. Taxonomy (NCBI): domain Eukaryota; kingdom Metazoa; phylum Chordata; class Mammalia; order Carnivora; family Felidae; genus Acinonyx; species Acinonyx jubatus. The sequence goes on from NC_069384.1 coordinate 10,744,879, forward strand.
TAACATGGTTTGTATTTTTCATTCTGTGTAGGTTGTAAGCAACCTTCTAGAGGGAAGCTTTTTCTGGCCGTGAACAGAGCGTTTCACTTTGACATCTAGAGATCAGAACAGTGTAATTTTATCTTGGGAAATAAATATCGCAAAGATATTTGTATGTCTGTGGTAATTACAAGGGCCTGTCCTCAAGTTTTCAGCTTCCTTTAGCTAGGGAAAATGCAGCCATAGCAAACAATAAAACTGGATAAATATCTTAAGTTTAAGTGTGGGGAAGCAGCTCTCATTGGTGGTAATTAGTAGAATTAGTCATTGTAGTCACCGTGCTTTTCTTCTTCATTCGATTAAGATGTAAGATTTCCATCAGTTGTCAATTGATCTTTAACAATATTGTATATGAGTGAGTTCTGTGTCTTGTGTTTGGGGAATGGTGTTCGTGCTATAGGCTTTAGAGCCCATGCCATATTGGGACATGTGAAGGATTTTTTTTTTTTCTTTAATCAAATTGAACTGCACGAGTGTGTATGATGCTTGACAGCTAGGACTGTGGTTTCTGAACGAGATAGCAGCACATTCTATGTGTGAAAATCCCACAAAAGCTACGTATTTCATATTAGCCTTATGTGAGTAAAATCATTCTTTATTCAATCAAAGAGGGACAGCGTCCAGCAACTATAAGAGCTGATCCCAGCTGTCAGAACAAATAAGATTATTTTTTAGGAGAATGGCGTCATAGTGATGTGGCTTTAACAGACGCTGTGTGCCTTCTCTTGTGGTCTGGTCCTGAGCCCTGACTTGTATTCTAAAAATATTCCTCAAAGTCATCTCCCCTAAATTCTGAATCATAACTCCAAAACTAAACAGTGGGTCACAATGCCTATTGATGAGGTCATGCAAAATTCCAAATATATATGCACAGACCGTGCGCCAGAAACTTGCCTGAGCTCCCGCTGGAGAGAGGTGGGGAAAAAGTCCGCCAGCAGCCAGATGAAATCCTCTGGGAAGCATCTGCTGTGTAACATTTTTCTCATTCTTTGCCTCTGCAAAACCCCTCAGAGGTTTTCATAAACGAAAGCAAAGCCACGGGATTCAGAGAGAGAAAGTTGGTGAGTTGTTACCACCCCCACCCTTGGAACAACCTGCCTGGTGCAGACGGGCTGACCGCCCCCGCCCCCACGCTGGAACACAAGTCCTGTCCTGCCCGTGAAGCCTCTTGCGCCTGGAAGTGCCATGCCCTTGCCTCTCTCTAGCACTGAATATTCTTGAAAATGTTCTCTTGTAAGGCGTCCCCTCTGCAGAAACTGCTTTCCGCAGGTTTCCAAGGTACTCGGTGCGCCCCGCCCGCCTCCTCCTCGACCTCGGTCCCCTTTGTAGAAGGCGCGCCCCTTCCCCAATGGGACCCTCAGCCGGCCCTTTCTGCCTTGCGCAGACTTCCCACCACCTCTTTCTGGAAGTTTTGACTATCAACTCCGTCTCTGGTTGGAGCCTTGAGACCTCGCTGTGGTCTCCCATCTCGCCCCACACCCTCCCGCAAAAGCCACCACCGCAGGACCCAGCCCAGCAGGGGCCTCTCCACACAGCTTCTCCCAGAAAGCTGGTGAGCTCCTTCCTGAATCTAAGCCTAACACCCTTGGACTTGGGCATTTCCATCCTAAGAACTCATGCTGTTTTGTAATTTTCACTAGGCGTTGTAACACTAGAGCTAGAAATATACATACATTGTAGCCCGCATGCAGAAATGGATCCATTTGTGGGAGGCAAACCGTAAGAGACTCTTAACTACAGAGAACAAACTGAGGGTTTGCTGGAGGGGAGCAGGGCGGGGGATGGGCCAAATGGGTGCTGGGCATAAAGGAGGTCACTTGTTGGGAGGAGCACTGGCTGGGGGTTCTACTCCTGAAACCAATACTACGCTGTATGTTAACTAGCTTGAATTTAAATAAGTAAAAATTTTTTCTGAAAGGAAAGAAAGAAATGGGTCCTTTGGCAGTACATTAATTTTTAAACCAGTATTATTTTAGAGAGTTAAAAAGTAACAGACTCAGTGGGAAAATAATAGGGAGATTTCTTTTTAAACCTCTTCCTTTACACTGAGAAATGCAGAGTTTCTTATTAACTTCATTGTTTCCCAATGCAATAAAATTAAAAAGAAAAATTTTTTTAATGTTTATTATTTGAGAGAGACAGAGACCGAGAGAGACAGAGAGCAAGCAGGGGAGGAGCAGAGAGAGAGGGAGACACAGAATCAGAAGCAGGCTCCAGACTCTGAGGTGCCAGCACAGAGCCTGACTCGGGGCTCAAACCCACAGACCACAAGATCATGACCTGAGCTGAAGTCGGCTGCTTAACCGACTGAGCCACCCAGGTGCCCCCCCCCCTGCCAGTGTGTGTGTGTTTTTTTTTTTTTCAAAGGCGTTCCAGTGTTTTTAAGCCCTAAAGAAACATCTGATATACACAGCCACTCCCTGTGTTGAGCAGTGGGGGTGGGAGTTCACTAGGCCTGGGAAGGTTGTTGGACATAAGGAATTGTTGGGGGGGGGGGTGACAAATTACCAAGCTGGACATCCTTGGAATGTCCTCCTTTCCTACTTTCAAAAGAATGTTTCTGCGACTGGTAATTGTTTTGCTGATTGAATGAATTTAAGAAAGCCTACATTCTAACTTTCTGAGAAAATCACCTGTATTAGAATTTAAAGGGGCCAAAAGCAAATCTTCCTTGAAGGGGTAAGGCTGGCTTTTCTTGTCTAAGAAAGAAGTTGGGTGTTCTCGAAATGACACTAATTCCCTTCCTCAAGTGGAAATGCGATGTAGTCGTCAGGACTCCTATGCGGGTATATTTTAACTCCTTTTATTTTTGTTATTACTTTTCAGGCCAAATTTGAATCCCTCTTTAGGACATACGACAAGGATATCACCTTTCAGTATTTTAAGAGCTTCAAACGGGTCAGAATAAACTTCAGCAACCCCTTATCTGCGGCGGACGCCAGACTCCAGCTGCATAAGACTGAATTTCTTGGAAAGGAAATGAAATTATATTTTGCCCAGGTGAGTTGAATGCAGTGATACACCTGCTTCTCCCTCTCACCCTTTTTAAAAGTAGCTCAGACATTGATTATGTTATACACTGATTTTTTTTTTATGCATACGCATTTCAATTGCAATGTTGGAATTAAAAGTATATCCTGGGGGCGCCTGGGGGGCTCAGACAGTTAAGCGTCCGACTTCAACTCAGGTCATGATCTCACAGTTCGTGGGTTTGGGCCCCGCGTCCGGCTCTGTGCTGACAGCTCAGAGCCTGGAACCTGCTTCAGATTCCCTGTCTTCCTCTCTCTGCCCCTCCTCTGCTCACACTCTCTCTCCTCGAAAATAAACATAAAAAAAAATTTTTTTTTTAAGTAGATCCTATTCTGTACCCTTCCTTTTTTACCGTGTATCATTCGTGATCATTCTACCACAACATTAAAATGTGTTTAGTAAGATCATTTCCAGGTACGTAATATTCTACCATATAGATACTTCAGACATATTTAAGCAGTCTTTACTCTCAGACATTTATCTTGTTTTCCAGTGTTTCACTATCACAGATAACCCTGCAGGGAACATTGTTACATCTCCACCCTTTTTTTTTTTTTTAAATTTTTTAACGTTTTATTTATTTTTGAGACAGAGAGAGACAGAGCATGAACAGGGGAGGGTCAGCGAGAGGGAGACACAGAATCTGAAACAGGCTCCAGGCTCCGAGCTGTCAGCACAGAGCCCGACGCGACGCGGGGCTTGAACTCACTGACCCTGAGATCTTGACCTGAGCCCAAGTCGGGAGCCACCCAGGCGCCCCTCTCCACCCTTTTTTTAAGCATGTTTATTTTGTCATTTAAATGACAAAAGCAACACAGATTAACTGAAACAATCCAAGTACAGTACAAAAGTCCCTAAAGTAAATAGGTAGATACATTTCTCCACTCCCCCTTCAAAGCCATCGCCTAACATAACCACCTTTGAAAATCTAGTGTGAATCCTCACACACTTTCCCCTTCACATATACAAACATACAAGTGCATGAGTATGAGTTAATTTGCTTGCACACACAAAAAAAATTGAATTACTACAGCCTTCGTTTTTACTTAGCAGTGTATCGTGGACAGCCTTTCTGGTCAACATACCCGGCTGGGTTGATTTAAAACTCTTAAGAATTCATTTTGAGGAAGGCAAAATTCATACTCTAAATTTTGAATGTCCCGCCTATTTAAGAAAACATCAACATGGGGTGCCTGGGTGGCTTAGTCGGTTGAGTGCCAGACTCTTGATTTCAGCTCAGGTCATGATCTCACAGTTTTGAGGTCGAGCCCCGTGTTGGATTCTGCACTGAACGTGGAGCCTGCTTGGGATTCTCTCTCTCTCTGTTCCTTTCCCGCTTGCACGCGCTGTCTCTCTCTCTCTCTCTCGCTCTCTCAAAATAAAAAAGAAAGGGAGGGAGGGAGAGAAAGAGAGAGGAAGGAAGGAAGGAAGGAAGGAAGGAAGGAAGGAAGGAAGGAAAAGAGAGAAAGAGAGAGAGAAAGAAAGAAAGAAAGAAAAAGAAAAGAAAGAGAAAAAGAAAAAGAGGGAGAAAGAGAAAGAAAAGAAAGAAAGAAAAGAGAGAGAGAAAGAAAGAAAGAAAGAGAAAAAGAAAAAGAGGGAGAGAGAGAAAGAAAAGAAAGAAAGAAGAGAAAGAAAGAAAGAAAGAAAGAAAGAAAGAAAGAAAGAAAGAAAAGAAAAGAAAAGAAATCAAACATCAGCATGTGTTTAAAAGCAAGCGATCTCCAAAATGGCCCTTGACCTTGGGATGAGTAGCGCTGGGAGAACCTTTCCTGCTCATTCAGGAGGGTGGTAGTTAAGAGTACAAGGCTGTGGGCGTGGCTAGTCTAACACTCTAAGATTTGTGCAGCATGTTTCCAGGAACTGGCTCAAGGGTTAGGGCTACTGACTTGTTTCAGACCAAGAGCAGACCTGAGCGGGGCCTCACTCTGTGCAGGTTCTCGGCAGCAGCGAGCCTCCCTCGGTGGAGAACCAGCCGTCTGCCAAGTGCGGGCAGCCCCGTCGGCACAAGGCTGCCAGGCCTGCCTGGAAAGGAAAAAAAAAAAAAAAAAAAAGAGTTAACCAGACAGGTAGCAAACGCTAAGAAAGCCTCCTGGTGTCAGGAGTCCCAGCCCCGGGTGGCGCTCGAAGGGCTGTGAATGGGTTTGCTGTTTCTCTTGCTCACCACCCTTCTGGTTCTCCCCCACCCCCCAGACCTTCAATGATAAGGTGACCCATTTTCAAGGCAGCTCACAAAGTTCTATATGCTGTTGCATCTGGGGTCCAACAGGTTGGCCGTGGAAGGGGAAGGAGCTTCTCAGGTGCAGCTTTCTGGTTACGGCTCGTCCCCACGGGGGCTCTGAGCTCCCCAGGCCAGTAGAGGAGCGGAACCTGTGGAGACACTTCCTGACCCTGGGAGGGGGCCACCTTGCAGGCCCTTCGAGTATAATTTAGAGCTAGGATGCGCTGCCCCCTGGTGGCGGAGCAAAGCACGGGTTTTTGACCTTGGCTTTTTAGAATGACTTTGTCCTTCCACTTTTTCTGATTATTAAAGTAAGTGCACGCTCAGTGTGAAAATTTGGCGGGGGGCGGGGGGAGTGGGAGATTAAAATACAAATAAAACCCAAACTGGTAAGATTTTGATACAACATCTTTCTGGGCAGCCCTCTAACTGCACGGAGAGGACTTCTAAGCCCAGACTAGAACCATGGGTTATCGTTTCGTGCTATTTTTTAGTTTTTTTTAAATTTAATTTAACTTTTTTAGGTTTACATCCCAGTTCATCAGCATATAGTGCAATAATGATTTCAGGAGTAGAATCCAGTGTTTCATCCCCTACGCACAACACCCAGTGCTCATCCCAACAAGTGTCCTCCTCGATGCCCCCTGTCCATTTAGCCCATCCCCCCAGCCACAACCCCTCCAGCAACCCTCAGTTGGAGTCTCTTATATAAGTTTTGTCCCCCTCCCTATTTTTGTATTATTTTTGCTTCCCCTCCCCTATGTTCATCTCTTTTGTATCTTAAATTCCACATATGAAGTCTTATGATACTCGTCTGTCTTTAATTTCACTCAGCATAATGCCCTCTAGTTCCATCCACGTTGTTGCACATGGCAAGATTTCATTCTTTTTGATTGCCGATACATATATGCATACATACCACATCTTCTTCATCCATTCATCAGTTGATGAATGACATTTGGGCTCTCTCCATACTTTGGCTATTGTCGATAGTGCTGCTATAAACATGGGGGTGCATGTGTCCCTTCGAAACAGCACACCGATATCCCTTGGATAAATGCCTCGTAGTGCAATTGCTGGGTCGTAGGGTAGTTCTATTTTGAATTTTTTGAGGAACCTCCATGCTATTTTCCAGAGGGGCTGCACCAGTTCACATTCTCAAGATAGTATTTTTTTTTTTTTTTTAATCTCCTGGAAGGTGGGTCTTTTTTTCCTTCTTTGCTTTTGGCATCTGATTTGGAACCGCAGAGGAAGGGGATTGTGGGGCACCACCGGGTGGGCGGGGGCCCTGGGACCCCAGCCCCACTTTGCCCTCCCAGAGGCTGTATCATCTGAGAGCTGTCGCTTAGCCTCTTGGAGCCTCTGTTCTGCCTTTGTGACCTGAGGAGCTAGAAGAAATGGCTGAGATCCCTGTGACGTCAGCAACCGTGCTTTATTTTGTCCATTTCTGCTACGACGCTACCGCTTTTCCACCAGTCTCGGTCCGTGGTGATTCCTGGCAATCCCTGTGCCTGTGGGTCCCAGTCCCGGGAGGGCGCTCTAACCATGTTTGTGCCGTCACCCCTTTGCCTTCTCCATACGGACTGGGTCACGAGCCCCCTCCGGAACCGCATGTGTTCTGCCGCCCAGATGTAGGCTTGTCCTTTTGCGCCTGTCCTCCACAAGCTGTCACTGAGCGCTGTCGCCTCGCGTGGGTTCTTTCCTCCAGAAACCACGCGCCTGTATTTCTTTCTCTCCGCAGACGTTACACATAGGAAGTTCCCACCTGGCCCCCCCGAATCCGGACAAACAGTTTCTGATCTCTCCTCCCGCCTCGCCGCCCGTTGGTTGGAAACAAGTGGAAGACGCTACTCCTGTCATAAATTATGATCTGTTGTACGCTATCTCCAAGCTAGGGCCAGGTAGGCTGTGCTCTTGGGTGGGAGCAGGGAGACAGATGGGCAGAGATGGCGTTCACGGGCCCAGATGGAGATGCTCACCTGCCTCAGGGAGCGCCTCCCCCCACTGTGGCCCCCCGCGTGTTTTGTGAATGGTTTCTAGTCGCTTTCATCTGCGACTGTAACTCAAGTTGCTGGGGACACGCACAGCTGCCTGCCTCTGGCCTCATTCCTTAGCGGGTCATGGGCACCAAGCACCGTGACCCCTGGTTGCCAGCATCACGGGAATCCTTCCTGTCACCCGCTGAGCACCAGCCCCAGGCCCTGTCACTCCAGGATGAGCAATTAGACTTGGAAAGGGAAAACAACCCACCCTACACGCTGGAAATTTCATCTTTAGTCAAGGTGGTTGGTCTGATTCTCACCTGCTCCTTTGAATGTTCAAGGGAACCGTAGGGCGTAGTGAAGAAAGGGCCCCAGTCATGCACGCCCCCTCTTGGCCCCATTGGGGTGCTCCCCAGCTGAGAAAGAAGAGTCTTCAGTCCTCCGATGGGACGAACGTGTGAGTGTCCGGGGAGATAACAGGTGCTCTGGCCTCAGTCTTCTCCATACAGTGGGTCTTACCCAGCGGAGCTGTGAGCCGTAGGTGAGACCGTTGTGTAGAAAGCACTTCAAAACGTGCCTGGCCCGTAGGCTGCGCCCAACACATGATTTTTGGAAACAATCCGATGTTGGTGGTTCCTGTCCTACCTGCTGGGTTTGGGGTGAGCGGGCAGGTTCGTGAGGACGTCTTGGGGTGAAGCAGTTTGAGCTCCTGCCCTATCCACAGAGCAAACAAATACTGAGACCATTTCTTCTGGACCAGAAACCTGATGATACTCCTTTGGACTGAGGGTTTTATTTCACGGACCATCAGCAGTTTCGTGTCGCAAAGATTACATTTCTGAACACACTGCCCCCAGCGGAAATCGCCTCCGTGGGAGAAAGCTAGAATCCCATTACTCACTGCCGATGGTGGTGTCAAGGTCACCGTGGACCTGGCCAGTCCGAGGAAGCGTGAGCTCCTGGCTGAGGTGCCTTAGCCGAGCTGAGGGCTGGAGTCTGCCGGGATGCTAGACAAGAGAAGAAACGGGTCCTCCAGCTGGGGGAGGGGACAGACTCCTCCAAGGGCAAGGAGTGCTGCTGAAGGCAGTCCTTCCCACTCCAGAACCTACCCCTCCCTTCTGATTTGAGAAGCCCTTTCAGAAAAGACGGAATCCAATCCATTCGCCCTTAGTTTACGTGACAGTGAGCTGGAACGAGATCTCAAACTGGGCCGTGCTTTGCCGCCAGCAAGATTGCAAAGAGTTTGCAAATGTGGCCCTACACTGAGGCCTTCTGGACCCTGGCTGATGGGCAGGTAGATAAGGACCCTGACCCCACGGCCGTGATCTTGTGATCCTCCACCTCAATTCCCTCCCTGACAGAGCTGAGGCTCGCTCGCCTTTTCAGATGCAATTGCCATGAACGTTCCAGATAGAGAACCGGCAATTTCCTTTCTTATGAGGAAAAGTGCCTTCCGTGTTCAGAGGCGTCCCCAAAGCAGCGGGAGGCGGGAAGGTCTGGAATCGGGCTGGGGAAGAGCACACAGAACTTGAAGGAAAACCCACCTCTGCACCCTGAGGGAGTGGAGCCAGCCGAAGCAACCCCCCCCAACCTGCTTAAATCATAGCATTTCTACTACTCCCCGCTTCCCACCAGTCAGGATCCGCGCCCTGTTTGTCAACATTAGTAAAACCAGGTGACAGTTAATGGGCCTGTGGACCGTGCAGCATGTCCCAAGCACTTAGCTTGTACTTATGAGCAGCTCTGTGAGGTCAGTGCCATAATTATCCCATTTCTCGGAGGAGGCCGTGGAGGGTCACAGGAATGCGAGGGAACGTGCCTTCGCACGGGCTCCAGGTCCTGAGTGGAGGGAATCAGAGGCCACATGTGGGCCCCCCTTGTGGCCTGTCTCCAGTGCGAACCGCCTCGGTGGGAGCCTCAAGAGGGAGGCTCATGGGGTGCCTGGGTGGCTCAGTTGGTTAACCATCCAACTCTTGATTTCTTTTCTTTTTTTTTTTTTCGTAATGTTTACCTATTTTTGAGAGGGAGGGAGAGACAGAGTGCAAGCAGGGGAGGGGCAGGGAGAGAGGGAGACACAATCTGAAGCAGGCTCCAGGCTCCGAGCTGTCAGCACAGAGCCCGACGCGGGGCTCGAACTCACGGATCGTGAGATCATGACCTGAGCCGAAGTCGGACGCTCAACCCCCTGTGCCACCCAGGTGCCCCCGGACTCTTGATTTCTGCTTGGGTTATGATCTCTCAGTTCATGAGTTCTGTCTCTCCCTCTCTCTGTCTCAAAATAAATAAATAAACTTAAAAAAGACGGAAGCTCTCGATGTCCTTTCCTAACGCGTTTTATTCGTGCACTGTCTCCCCGAACACATCGCACCACAGTGGGGAAGCCATCTGGGTATTTTAGGAGGCCTGGTGGACACGTTAAGTGTCATTAAAAAATATACTCCTTCCGTTGCTTTCATATGCCTGGATTCAGTGTTTGACTGAAAGCAGAATAATATATAACGGTGACTCTGTGTGTGTGTGTGTGTGTGTGTGTGTGTGATTTTTTTTTTTTCCCCGCTAGAGCCACCAAAGAAATACCAACCCAGAGCATATCTGGCTGTGTCCCTCGGTCCCCATGGAACGTCCGCAGAAGCCAGGCCGAGCAGACCCATACATGCTCTTCCGTTTGCTTTTGTTTCTGGGCTCTCCGGTCCTTGCCCGAGTTACCCTGCATTTCTCGTCTTTCCCCAGGGGAAAAGTATGAATTGCACGCAGCGACCGACACCACCCCCAGCGTGGTGGTCCACGTCTGTGAGAGCGATCAGGAGAACGAGGAGGAGGAGGAGACGGAAAGAATGAAGAGACCCAAACCAAAAATTATCCAGACCAGAAGGCCAGAGTATACGCCTCTCCACTTAAGCTGAACTGGCGCCCGGAGGAAGAAGTATTCCGAATCACACTCATGGAGAGGAATCTTTTTCTGTGCAAGTGGCCGCTCACAACTGGGGAGGTGGCAGCCGTGATCGCTGCGGCAGAAATTCCAGTTCGCGTTGCTCAGAAGAGAATCAAGGCTTTGTCCTCTGGTTCTAATGCTGGGCATCCGTCAATGTTCATGGCTTCCGGGAATGTCCTGGGCCAATCACTGAAGTTTAAGGTGATCGCACGAGGACATTTGGGCACGTCTCGAGAAAACCGATAACTGATCGTGTTTTGTACTTGTTCTTTTCTGGTAGGTTCTGTCTTTTGTCAAGGGCGGCTTGATCCCTGGGTGTGGGGAGAACCCTCTGTTTCCAACCAGCCCACGGGGCAGACTCTCTCTACTGGTAGGAAAAGGCACCGCGAAGCCACAAAGCGTCCGGTGCAGAAAGGCTGTGGAAACAACAATGCAGTGTGGGAATTGTAGTGTTTCATTTTTCTCCCCATTACGTTCTAATGTTTGTGCATGTATATTACGGATTTTCAGAACTAACCTCTGTTTGTGTATAGTTATGCCATTGTTGTGTTACATCTTTTGGGAAGATGGGAAAGCTTGAACAACCGATCACCTTTCCAGATTCATGATTCTCTGCGACAGCACTCACACGTGGAATGCACCTGGAATACGTTCATTCAGCATCCTGTCCATTGCAACATAGCCCTTGTGCTTTGGCAAAAGAAGTCAATCTGAAATTCCCACGTAGAGTTTCACTTCGTAAAGTGCAGAGAACAGCAGTTTCACTGCCAGCATTTAGTGGGTGAGAAATTTTAGGTTAGGTGTTTGGGGTCAGACATCGGTTCCATTTATTTCTTTTCCGTGGTGGTTTGTACACGTGAATCGTAGCCAAAATACCTTTCTGGGGAACCGTTGGTGGAGATAGTTGATTTTTGTTTTTTTAACCCCACTAAAACATCGAGATAAACCTGTAAATAAAGCCGATAGCATATTTTCATTCCCATTTGTACACTCGGGTGAAAAATAAGGCAGTGGAATCGTAGTGTCAGAATATTACCCTACCTGTGACTTGTATGTTGTAGAAAACGCTGTTAAATGTCGGACAGGACTTGAATTCAAAGCATGTCAAGTGGATAGTAGATATGTGGTGGAATGCTAGGGACGCAGTGCCTTTTTCCCCATTGATTCCTGATGGAATTGTTACACTAGGTTAACGTCTGTAATTTTTTTCTGGTCGTAATGTGTGTGTCTGGTAAATAGGTATTCTATTTTGGCCTTACAACACCATAACGAAATTTGTCCTTTTGAAATCCCTAACGCCCAGTAACAGTGCATGTTTTGGAAATTTGGAAGGTGGTTTTCTTTAAGAAGCAAATGCATTAGGTTGTCCGTATCAAGAAATTGACGGGATGTTCTCAAAACCCTGTTTACAGTACTTGGTGAGGTGTTGGGGGGCCGTGAGGGAGAGACCATTGCCTAGCTGTTCAAGTGTTCCTGGCTAAGTGCTTTTAAACTGGAGAGGCTAACCTCAAAATATTTTTTTTAACTGCAGTCTATAATAAATCAACACAATATCCTCTTTACGGAAAGCTTGATCTCTGTGCCCTTTTATTTCTGATGATCGGTCTGTGAACCCTGTGAACCTTGCAGTCTCCAAAGGGCTCCTTCCTTCGTCAGCTGCCATTGAGAAACTTGTGATTCTTTCCTGTGGTTCATGGAGGGTTAACCACACTAACTGTATATCACCTAGTAAAGCGGAAAATGGAGAAAACTGAAATCGGGAGTCTGGGTATTTGCTTTGTGGAGGGAGACGAGGAAAACCCTGTTCCCCAGCAAAACCACCAGCTCCAATAAGCAACAACCTTTCTGATCGTTCATAGGAGGAGCTGTCTTTCCTGCTAGAAGCCCAGGCAAGACACTGAATGACAAAGGCCAGTTAATGTTCCGGAAGTCTGTCTCTGAGCCTTCCGTCTGAATCCCAAGCAGCCTTTCCCCCCCGGAGCCCTTAGGACACGTGGCGGCGTGCTTTCTGTGCATGCCCACAGAGGCCCAGACAATCCAGGGTTTATTGGCTGAACTCTAGCAGACGACATTAATCTTGATCAAGGTTAACATTGGGCACTTTTCCATGAACGCTCACATGCTCTTGTGTTTTTTTTTCTCTAAGAATAGCTCCTCCGGTCGTGTCCAGGAGAATTTACATATTTTCAACCCGTCGATGTTTGACGTTTAAACATGTTGGAAAATCCATTTTTCAGTCGGGTGGCCAAATCTGATTATCGAGCAGATTCACTAAGTGACCGCCGCGTGAGGGAGGGGGCTGCCATTCATCGTCCTGTTGAGTAGCTGGGAGCCCAGTAAGCCCAGTGTGCCAGCCCAGGATCCTATTTCATAAATGACCCTGGAATAAAATCAAATCGTGTTGTCAGTTGTCACCCTTCGCCACTGATTGAATGTGTCCCTTAACTAGATTTTGATAGGACGTATTTCTGATCTGGGGTTAACCGGCTTAAGGGTCATCCGAGGAAAGAAACCCGGCCCCCCACGAAAGGTATGCTAAATCCAAGGGACGGGTCGTGATGGATGGAGAAGTGTTCACATTAGTCAGTAAACTCAGATTTCCGGTCGGTCCCCTTTGCCCACCTGGGAAGATGTAAGCAGACGGTCCCGCTGCCCACAGAGCCGACAAAGCCTAGAGTAGAAATCACAAGTCAGAGAACATCTTCACTCAGGACGGTGATGTCAGGTGAGCAGTTCTGTGGCAGCCTCAGCTGAGCTTCTGAAACCCACAGTGCATGCGATTGCTGGTTACCAGGCTGATGGCCACGAAGGGCCCCCGGTCACAAGCGTGCTCAAGACTCAGACATCTCTTTGGCCCTGCTCCTCAGAGGGCTCCGTGAAATGCAAAGCAACGGACACAAAACAGGCAGAACCGTGCAGAACACGCCCTTTGCCACTGATTGACGGTGTTCCTTAGATAGATTTCGATGGAACATATTTCCTTTTTTTTTTTTTTTTAAGTTTATTTTCATAGGGCACCTGGTTGGCCCAGTCGGCTGAGCGGCCGGCTTTGGCTCAGGTCATGATCTCACAGTTCGTGGGTTCAAGCCCTGCCTCGGGCTCTGTGCTGACAGCTCAGAGCCTGGATGGAGCCTGCTTTGGATTCTGTGCCTTCCTCCCTGTCTGCCCCTCCCCCGCTCGTGCTCTGTCTGTCTCTCAATAAGGCAACATTAAAAAAAAAAAGTTTATTTTTATTTATTTTGAAAGAGAGAGAGAGCAAGCAGGGAAGGGGCAGAGAGAAAGAGGGAGAGAGAGAGAGAATCCCAAGCAGGCTCTGCTCCGCCAGCACAGAGCCTGACACGGGGCTCCAACCCATGAACCGCGTGAGACCATGACCTGAGCAGAAATCAAGAGTCGGTCACTCAACTGACTGAGAGCCCCCCAGGTGCCCCGATAGGATATATTTCTGATCTGGCAGTAACCAGCCTAGGGTCATCCAAGAAAAGAAACCCAGCCTCCGTGAAATATATGCTAAATCCAAGTGAAGGGTGGTAATCGATGGAGAAGTATTAACATTTCATGCGGCTATTAATATTTGGATTATGAACATTGATTTGCAGTCAGCAAGCGTTTAAGATTTTATATTTCCAGAATGGAGTGTGAAATCAGTGCCCACAGGTGATGGGGGTTTTCGGAGAACTTTAATTTTCAGTGACATGTACAGAATTCACTACAAAGGAAATAGATCTTATCAAATATTAAATTGCAAAGGATTAACTACAGTATATGGACATGTTATGGCCAAAAAATGAATCAGCAGCTGGGGCATGTCGTGCTCATAGGTTTGCAGAACTCTGTGGAATATTTGCCTCAATATATTAAGTGCCTATCAAGTAACAGTCATCGAAAGGTCAATTCAGAGGGAGACTATAAATAACCTGAAAATTATTTGGGAAGAAGTCAGAATATATGTAAGAAATACATTCTTTCTCCCCTAACTCTCTCGTCTTCTGATTCCTTAAAGACATGTAGGGGATGTTTTTTTCTTTTCAAGTAATGCCACCCCTCTTGGCAATCTCTAATTCACATCTGAAATTCTCACTCTTGTGACTCACCAAAGCTACATGGCAATCAGGTAGATGGATTTTATTCTCACATACCTCATTTTCTTCAGTGCCGCCTCTCTGCTGTGCGTGAAAGGTCATTTTAATCGTGGCTGTGTTTATGAACGGCAGAAAGAAATTATGTGAAAGTGACTGAGATGTGGTGTCTACATTCAACATTTCTTTTTCCAGATTCTGGTTAGGGATACAATGACCGTTTGACACAGCGAATGAGAGCTGACCGGCTGCCGTAGCCGCTGCTCACCGTTCTGTCCTTCGGTGTCATCAGGAACCCCCTCCTGGCTGACATTTAAGCTCTGGTCACATGGAATTTTCAGTGTGTCTAACTCACCATATTATCTCTTTCCTATGCACCATCCCCCACGTTCCCTGTGCCTAGACCATTATCCCATTGCCCCAGCCCAGCCCAGGCTAACTCCGTAATGGTGTGACCCCCACGAGAGCAGGCCCATGTCTGTCCTAGTCACCTCTCTCTGAATCACTAGCAGCTACCACTGTGCCTGGCCAGTGGCGACCAATAAACATTGCTGAAATGATTAACTGACTCACTGATAGTTGTCCTACAGTGGCATCACTGATGTCTCCTTCCCCCTGAGAATCATTTCCAGCTGCTACTGCTGAGTGTCCCATTATGTGCCATACTTCCCCTTTGTAATATGTATTGACTTCTTAGCATAAGAATTAAATTGTCTTCCTTGTTAGAACCTAAGTCAAGTGGAGGCAGGATTTCTGGTAGTCTGTGCCTCAGAATAGACATTCAACACAAGTTGGATGGATGGATGCACGGATGGATGGAAGGATGGATGGATGCATGGATGGATAGATGGATGGATGCATGCATGCATGGATGCACGGATGGATAGATGGATGGATGCATGCATGCAAGCATGCATGCATGGATGCACGGATGGATAGATGGATGGATGCGTGCATGCATGCATGGATGGATGGATGCGTGCATGCATGCGTGGATGGATGGATGCATGGATGGATAGATGGATGGATGCGTGCATGCATGCATGGATGGATGGATGCATGGATGGATAGATGGATGGATGCATGCATGCGTGCATGCATGCATGGATGCATGGATAGATGAGTGAATGGATGAGTGGATGGACAGAAGGATGGAGAGATGGATGGATGGATGGATGGATGGATGCACGGATGCATGGATGCATGGATGGAAGGATGGATGGGTGGAAGGATGGATGGATGGATGCATGCATGCATGCATGGATTGATGGATGCATGGATAGATGAGTGAATGGATGAGTGGATGGACAGATGGATGGACAGAAGGATGGAGAGATGGATGGATGGATGGAAGGATGGATGGATGCATGGATGGATGGATGCATGGATAGATGGATGCATGGATAGATGAGTGAATGGGTGAGTGGATGGATGGGTGGATGGAAGGATGGATGGACGGATGGAAGGAAGGATGGATGGACAGATGGATGCATGGATTGATGGATGCATGGATAGATGAGTGAATGGATGAGTGGATGGATGGATGGATGGATGCATGGATAGATGAGTGAATGGATGAGTGGATGGACAGAAGGATGGAGAGACGGATGGATGGATGGAAGCATGGATAGATGGATGCATGAATAGATGAGTGAATGGGTGAGTGGATGGATGGGTGGATGGAAGGATGGATGGATGGACGGACGGAAGGATGGATGGATGCATGGATTGATGGATGCATGGATAGATGAGTGAATGGATGAGTGGATGGACAGACGGATGGATGGAAGGATGGAGGGATGGAGAGATGGGTGGATGGATGGAAGGATAGATGGATTGATGGACGGATGGACAGAAGGATTGATGGATGGATAGATAGATGGAAGGATGGATGCATGGATAGATGAGTGAATGGATGAGTGGATGGATGGATGGATGGATGGATGGATGGATGGATGGGGATTTCAGATGCAGAGGAGTAAGAGGTCATTGAGAAAGAATAGGAAAATAATGGGGCATGTTTTCCTCTCCCTAGTCAATAGAGCATTAAGCAGCTCGGTGTTTTAATACAAATTGCCAGGCTGCTAGAAAAACAAGAATGAAAGAGGGAGAAAAAGAGACATAATTGGGTTGGGATAGGGCAATAGATGAGAAAAGAAAAGCTTTGTTTTAAATTTTTCTTCTCAGAGTGGTTAGCTAAAGTGTGAGTGACTGAGAAGGGCAGGAAAGAACGTGCCAGAGGATGGAAATGCTCCGTGCCTTGACTGAGCAACACGTGGAATAAAAGCAGCAACAAGTGTGCATTTGCCCAAAACTCACCAAACTGCATACTTACACTGGGTGCATTTTATTATATATAAAGTACACCTCAATAAAGTTGACTTGAATTTTAAAAATCAGGATAAAGGGGGAA
Source organism: Acinonyx jubatus (assembly GCF_027475565.1). Classification (NCBI taxonomy): domain Eukaryota; kingdom Metazoa; phylum Chordata; class Mammalia; order Carnivora; family Felidae; genus Acinonyx; species Acinonyx jubatus. The sequence goes on from NC_069384.1 coordinate 10,761,572, forward strand.
AAAATTCCAAAACCTGTTCCATGGACAACAATTGAGGGAAAGTCTTCGTTCTCCACATCCTAGTAGAAATATTTCCCAAGTGTATAGTGCTTTTTTTAATGTTTGTTTAGTTATTTTGAGGGGGGAGGGGCAGAGAGAAAGAGAGAGAGAATCCCAAGCAGGCTCTGCACAGTCAGTGAAGAGCCTGATGTGGGACTCAATCCCACGAACTGTGAGATCATGACCCAAGCCAAAGTCAAAGGCCAGATGCCCAACCTGACTGAGCCACCCAGGCACCCCTAAAATGCTTTAATATTTTTAAACAATATTATACAGCAAAGCAAAGCAGCATCCCAAATTAGAGTATAAACATTCGAATGAGCTTTTCTAGAAGAACTTGGTATGTCCAAGTTGATTTTTAAGTCATATTTATTTTCTTAAAGTTTAATGTACAGGACTAATTCTTTTTACATGTTCCGAACGAACACATTGCTAATTCAATAATTACATACATATAATCAGTGGTAAATGAAATGGACTTTATAGAGTGTCTTTAATGCCAACCCAGACTCTCATGAGACCTCGGGCCACAGTGACATATGGGACCAGGAAATACATTTGCAGTGATGAACCATTGGAAATAAACCGCTGGAAAAAGACACAAACAAAACCCCCACTTTTCTGCTAGGTCAGTTTTATTTTTGAAGCTTCCAAAACATTTTTCTTGCAAATTACACAAAATGTACATCATCAATCTTTTGCTTACAGAGATAAAAAAAAATGTTTAAGCACCACAAATGATGGAGAAATAACTTTTTAAAGCTACATAGGATCACCCATAACCATTACAAATAATGGCTTGCACCACACACGCATGTTTATGCTTTACAAATTCTGGCACATTCTTCATGTGGTTTTATTATGGGCTCAGTTGCCAAATATCCTCTTTTAATTGAGTTAAATTCACAATTTTTACACAGTACATAGTTCCAGCTGGTCTTTATAGCAAGTGTTTTGTGAAAAAGCAACTGTTTGCAGAGGTACTAGCAAGTGAGTATGGAGAATTTTGTTAAAATACACTTATATTGAGGGGCGCCTGGGTGGCTCAGTCGGTTAGGCGTCCGACTTTGGCTCAGGTCATGATCTCACGGTTCGTGAGTTCGAGCCCCGCATCGGGCTGTGTGCTGACAGCACGGAGCCTGGAACCTGCCTTTGGATTCTGTGTCTCCCTCTCTCTCTGCCCCTTCCCCGCTTGCGCCCAGTCTCTCTCTCAAAAATAAATAAACATTCAAAAATTAAAAAAAAAAAAAAACTACACTCATGTTGAATAACCAAGAATGGAGAACATCACATAGATTAAATTGCAGATGACACAATATAGCTCGTTCCTATGAACGCATTACACCCGACAAACACAATCACGGGGAATGCTATCGAGGAAACAAATGTGATGAGGGCAAATGAATTCACCGCCTTCACCCCCAACACCCCCCAGTCTGGGTTTGCCACCAGCTCCTTTGCTGATACTGGGCACTACGGAAGCCGAGTACCTAGGAAGCTCAAGGCACCGTTTACCTTTGGGAAAATAGGAGATCACATGGAAAGAGAAAGTAAACAGGTGGACTGAGCTGCCTGCCAATCTCAGGTGAGTTCCTGACCCAGACTTCATTTCATCTTGGGCTTATTGGTTTGGTTGGTTTTTTTTTTTTCATTCATTCAGGCAAAATGTGCCCAGATCCAAACCCTTTTTTTTTTCTTTTAATGTCTTTATTTCTACGTAGGACCATTAGGCCTGTCCCTCCTCCACTGTTCCTTGTCCCCGGGACTGGTGATACCCTTCACCCAGCTCAGCCTGGAAATCCTGGGGTCACTCTGACTGTCCTCCTTTGCGCTCCCCACCTTGCGATGAGATTATCCTGGATTAACAGGGTAGGGCCTAAATGCAACCACGAGGGTCCTTATAAGAAGGAAGCAAAGAGAGTTGACTACAGAAAAGACTGAGATGGCTTTGAGGATGGAGGGACCCTGAGCCCAGGGATGTAAGGAACACGACCCCCGAAGCTGGAACAGGCAAGGAAAAGGAGTCTCCCTTCGAACATCCAGAGGGAGGTCAGCTTTGCCAACACCTTGACTTCCGCCCTGTGAAACTCATTTTGCTCTCTGGCCTCCAGAAAGAACCGAAAGAGAATGAATGTGGATTAAGCCATCAGGTGTGTGGTAATCTGCTACAGCAACAGTAGGAAGCTAATACCCCCTCTGACTTAGAATGCAATTTAGGGGCGCCTGCGTGGCTCAGTCAGTTAAGCACCTGACTCTTCCACTCAGGTCATCATCTCGTGGTGCGTGAGTTCAAGCCCCGCATCGGGCTCTGAACTGACAGAATGGGGCCCGCTTGGGATTCTCTCTCCCTTTCTCTCTGCCCCTCCCCTGCCTCGCACTCTCTCTCTCTTAAAGTAAATAAATAAACTTCAAAAATACATACATACATACGTACATATATATGTATAATGCAATTTAAAATCCTTACCTGGCTCTGAGACCTCCTCACGTACTCTCTCTCCCTGGCGCGACCCCGTCCAGCTACACCAACATCCGAACACTCCCTCGTGTTCAAGTTTGCCAAAGATAATGCTTCCGTGCAGTTCCCAGCAAAAATGCTGACAGAGGCATGGATGGCAAATTTCAGGCCTTCACCGTGGGCCCCGAATACTAGAAATACTGAGTTTCTTCCGGGGGAGGAAAGTTCCCCACGGACGGAGGGTGTCAGACCCCCAGGGCGTGAGATGACCCCTATTGCCCCAGCCTGGTGATGCCAGGTGGGCGAGGCAGCAGGTGGACCACCGAGCCAGCTTTGGAAATCCTGAATCACCAAAAAAACTCAGAGTGCTTTCTGGAAATACAGTTTGCTCCCCAGGGAGCAGGTCATTTGAATCTTGCCTGGGAGTCACGCCTGGGATGCTCCGAACGAGGATAGCGGTTTTCAGTGAGGCAGAAGCAAGTGACCGACAGATGGCCCTAAGGGCTCAAGTTTGGGGGACATTCCCACTCCTAATGCTCAGTCTTGGGTGCTTGCAGCAGAGAACCCAAGTCACTTGAAGCAAGGGTCTGGGTGGGTTGGGTGGGGAGCTCTACAAGGCCACACGGACAGATCCCTGGCAGAGACACGGGCTGGGAGAGAGGAGGCCTCAGGCATACACGCTGCCTGCCCCCTCCCAGTGCCAGGGTCCCGATGATGGAGGACAGATGACTGGGAGAAGGCTGAGGATCTAGGAAGCTGAGCCTGGGCCTGGGGGACGCCCCTGAGCTGCAGCCTCCGGTGCCTGCCCGCCGGCCAAACCAGCAGCGCCCCCTGCTGCCCGAACTGAGCCGCACACATTCAGAGAGCAGGAAGAGGAACCGGAAGTTCTCAGGGGGGCTCCGGAAGGGGAGGCAGAGGGAGGGACATGGGCCAGTCGTGGGGGGAGGTAAGAGAGGTCCACAACGGGGTGTCCCTGGTCTGAAGAGCTAGTCCCTTTATCCCCAGCCACCAGAGAGTTCCCTGGGCTTAACTGGGCTGAGGCGTGTGTCCCAGGGTTGGACAGTAAAGCTGTGTGGGGGTCGAGGGGGTGTGGTTAGGGCAGCATGGTCAAAATGGCCCCCAAGATTCCCAACCCTGCTCCCGGTGAACAGGACCTGAGGGGATATCACCCCCCATGATTATATTACTTTATGCGGCAAAAGGGATTTTGCATATAGAACTCAGTGCCCTACTCACTGACTGGGTTAATCAAAAGGAAAATTGTCCTGGGTGGGCCTGGCCTAATCAGGGGAGCCCTTAAAGTTGAAAAGAAGCCGCAGCAAGGCGCTTCTGCTAGCAGGAAGAGGTGAGCTGCCCGGTTGTGAGAGGAGGACCAGGTGACAAGGACCCTCACAGGGCAGCTTCTAGAAGCTGGGAGCTGTCCCTGGCCAGCAGCCAGTAAGAAAAAGAAGACCTTGGTCCTAAAACTGCAAGGAAATGAATTCTGCTAACAACTGCATGAGTGTGGAAAAGGGCCCTGAGCACAGGTAAGACCCTGGCTCTGCTTAGCACCTTGATTTCATGGTGGTCTCACCTAGGGAGAGACCCTAAGCAGAGGACCCAGCCAACCCACACCGGGACACCCAACCCACAGAAACTGGGAGGTGATCAATGTGTCTTTTTTAGACTTCTGTGTTGTTCGTAATTAGTTGTGCAGCAGTAGGGTGTAAGGTGTCACCTCAGAGGGGGCGTGTGACCTCTTCATTGAGGCCAGGCTCACGTGGCCAGAAGGCCAGCACCCCTCTTGGGAGGCCATTGGGCTCTTGGGAGCCATCAACCCCAAACAGACCTGAGCCGTCCTCAAACTATCCCTGTACTGCATGCCACAATTTAACTTTTTTTTAAACATTTATTTATTTTTGAGAAAGAGGGAGAGAGAGAGTGCACGGAGGAGGGGCAGACAGAGAGAGACATAGAATCCAAAGCGGGCTCCAGACTCTGAGCTGTCAGTGCAGAGGCCGAGGTGGGGCTCGAACTCATGAACCGTGAGATCATAACCTGAGCTGAAGTTGGACACTTCACTGAGCCACCCAGATGCCCCAGGCCATGACTATTTAAACATTGATTTCTTGCCTCTCTCTTTTTTTTGGGGGGGGGGGGGGAGGAAGGGAGAGAGCGTGAAGGAGAGGGACAGAGGGAGGGAGACAGAATTTCAAGCGGGTTCCATGCTCAGCATGGAGCCCGGTGTAGGGCTTGATCCCATGACCCTGGGATCGTGACCTGAGCCAAAAATCGAGAGTTGGATGCTCAACTGACTGAGCCAAACGCGTGCTTCTCTGGCCTCTTTTGTAACGAATACGTTTACAAAAATATTTTAGTAAGCTCTTTCCTAAGCAGTTCTGCGAAGATACAGCTATGCATGCGTGGTAGGTTTCATTTCTGGTTTTGTTTATTTTTTTATTTTTTGAGGGAGAGCAAGCCATGGAGGAGCAGAGAGAGACAGAGACAGAAAAATCCCAAGCAGGGTCCACACCATCAGCACAGAGGCCGACGCGAGGCTTGAACTCGCGAACCGTGAGATTGTGACCTGAGCTAAAGCCAGGAGTCGGAGGCTTTAACCAACTGAGCCACTCGAGTGCCCTTCATTTTAGTTTTTGGTTTAAAGGGTTCAGTACCGGGGCGCCTGGGTGGCTCAGTCGGTTAAGCGTCCGACTTCGGCTCAGGTCACGATCTCGCGGTCTGTGAGTTCGAGCCCCGCGTCGGGCTCTGTGCTGACAGCTCGGAGCCTGGAGCCTGTTTCAGGTTCTGTGCCTCCCTCTCTTTCTGCCCCTCCCCTGTTCATGCTCTGTCTCTCTCTGTCTCAAAAATAAATAAACGTTAAAAAAAATTTTTTTAAATAAAGGGTTCAGTACTCTGAGTATAAAGCATTTTTGTGAAATGTGCAAAATAAAGTTGCGGTGATTTTCAAACTCGGGCTTCCCGTGATTGTCTGAGCTACTGGGAGAATAGGAGCACGGAGAATACGGGACTCAGACCATTGCAGTGGTGCAATTTGGCATTTAATGCTCCTTCGGAAGGTATTTATTGAGCATCCACATGTGCCAGGCACTGTTGGAGGAGCTGGAGAAGAAGGGATAAGAAGGACGGACATGGTGCCCAGTCTCACAGAGCTTGGCCAGAGGAACTGGACGGTAAGATCTAAACAAATAATCTCAGGCGAGCAATGCTGTGGAAAAGGTAAACAGCATTTTATGTTGCAGCTGGTAACAAATTATCACACGCTTTGTGCCCTGGGACAAGGCAGATTTATGGTCTTACAGTCCTGGAAGTCAGAAGTCTAAAATCAAGGTGTCGGTGTTCCTTCCGGAGGCTCTGGGAGAATCTGTTTCCTTCCCTTTTTCTGCTTCCCCGGACTGGGGGCATTCCTTAGCTCCGGGCCCCTTTCCAGAAGCATCCCTACCCTGGCTTGGGTCATCTGTTTTAATCACCTTGCCGTCCCCACCCCAGTGGTGAGGGAGGGGTTCCTGCCCCAGGGATGGCGGGGGAGGACGACACTGGACAGGCGAGACCAACAAGCAGGCTCTCCGCCTCATTCACTCGCAGTCAGAGGGAGGGGGACGCTGCAGGCCACGCAGGGGCCCCACGAGGGTCACACTCAGGACCAGAGTGAACAAACCGGGCTGTGAGAGGCGGGCTCTAGAGCAGCAAGAGGGTGAGGTGGCCCGGGTCCCACGGGAGGGTGTGACGGGCTTGTCTGGAGAATTCCACGAGCCGGGCGGGAACCGGAACCCCGCGCTCAGGGGTCAGCAGGCCCCGAGCTTCTGTGTGACGAGGAGGGGTGTTTGGCCGGGGGACCTTCTCCACAGGAGCCGAGGGGGGAGAGGAACCTGCGAGGAGACCACTCACAGCCTCCCACGGCACCCGGGGTCAGGGCAGCACAGGATACTGATTCTTTTTTTTTATGTCTTACACAGCACTGTCATATTTCCTACTATGGGCAGGACGTGGATGAAGCACAATTTCATCCCTTGTTTGACTCCAGAGCTGATGCTCTAACCACCAGGCCACACAGCCTCTCCAGCACTGGGGGTTGTGGCGGCCTGTGTGCAAAGATGGCCGCCAAGGACTCACATCTGCCAGCTCACTTGTTCTGGCGACCTGCGCTCCCACACTGAGTCTGAGTTGGCCCTAAGCCTCAGTTGCACCAAGAGAACGTGGTGACAGGGACACCACCCTCGTTCCGAAGGGGCCTAAGAGGGCCCGGCAGCTTCCCCTCGTGTCGCCTTGGCAGCGAGCTGCTGTGGAGAGTCCAACTACTTCCTGTGGAGCGAGTCCACACAGAGAGGCCCTGGGGCATGAGACCCCTCCTTCGGGGGGGAAAGGCCACAGGAAAGGCCACAGGAAGGACCACCGAGTTCTCGGCCATGCAAGCGAAGAAGCCACCATGGAGTGTTCTGGCAAAATAGAGCTCCCAGAAGCTGTAGCCCCAGCCCACCTCGCGAGGTGGAGAAAATGGCAGCTCAAGCTAGTCAGTCCACAGCGCAAGGGGGGGTAGTGTGAGAGAATACGGTCGTGGTTGTCGAAGCCACTTTTGGGGTGATTTGTTACTCCAACAGATAATTAACCCCCTGGTTTAAATCTTACCTAAATCCGCTCCATTAGCAAAGCGTCAACACTTCAAACAAGTGCTGTGGTGAAGAAAATGACCCCAGTCTCTCTGTGTGTGGGAACACTAGGGTGAGTATGCTTAACAGATTCACAAAACGGGAAGAAAGATCTCTCGTTGTATTGCATTTCTTACCACGTATATTCACGTCCATGGATTTTTGGTGTTGTTTTTTTTTTTTTTTTTTTTTTTATGAAGCTGTCTATTGGCTGCTCCCTCACTCTTCGCCTCGTCCATGCTTTAAAAAACATATTCTGTCAAAATGTCAGCTTGGTCACTCTAAAAGCTTCCGAGAGACTTCCTTCATAGATGTTCTTCCAGAAACGCCAAAAGCGTGAGTGGGACAGATTAGCTGACTTAGACCTGAGGTACTGTCTTAGACTCCAAAGAAAGGTGACGTACAACTCCAGGTAGTGGTGTCATCATGCATAGTCCCTGTTTGTAACGATATCTAAGAGTCAGAGTGGGTGTCTTTAAATTTTTTCAGACGCATGCCAAGACTGCTAAGTCACCGGTAAGCCCTCCCGCCTCCTTTCTGGTTCATGATGCAATGGAGGTTTCGTTTTGCTTTGTTTTAATTAATTGCTTTTTTTAAGGTAGTTTATTTATTTTGAGAGAGGCAGAGAGAGCACGAGCAGGGGAGGGGCAGGGAGAGGAAGAGACAGAATCCCAAGCAGGCTCTGCAAAGTCCGACTTCAGGCTCGAAACCACGAACCGTGAGATCATGACCTGAGCCTAGATCAAGGGTCGGATGCTTAGCCGACTGAGTCACCCCAGAGCCCCAGTTTATTTTTTAAAATAAAATAAAAAGTTAGTTAACACACAGTGTACTATTAGTTAGTTAACTAATCACTAGTAACTAAAAGTTAGTTACTAAAAGTTAGTTAACACACAGTGTACTATCGGTTTCAGGAGCAGAACTTCGGCGATTTGTCTCGTACATAGAACACCCAGTGCTCATCCCCAACAAGTGCCTCTCTTACTACTCATCACCCAGTTAGCCCATCCCCCCACCTACCTCCCCTCCAGCAGCCCTCAATTTATTCTCTGTATTTAAGAGTCTCTTATGGTTTGCCTCCCTCTCTGTTTTTCTCATTTTTTCCTTCTCTTCCCCTATGTTCATCTGTTTTGTTTCTTAAATTCTACATACGAGCGAAGTCATATATGGTATCTGTCTTTCTCTGACTTATTTTGCTTAGCATAATACACTCTAGTTCCATCCACATTGTTGCAAATGGCAAGATTTCGTTCTTTTTCGTTGCCAAGTAATATTCCATTGGACCTATACACCACATCTTCTTTGTCCATTCATCCATCGATGGACATTTAGGCTCTTCCATACTTTGGCCATTGTCGATAGTGCTGCTATAAACATCGGGGAGCATACGCCCCTTCGAATGAGCACTTTTTATCCTCTGGATAAATACCTAGTGGTGCAATTGCTGGGTCGTAGGAGAGTTCTATTTTTAATTTGTTGAGGAGCCTCCATACTGTTTCCCAGACAGGCTGCACCAGCTTGCATTCCTACCAACAGAGCAAAAGGGCTCCCCTCTCGCCTCATCCTTGCCAACATCTGTCGTTTCCTGAGCTGTTAGTTTTCGGCATTTATTCTGACCAGTGTGAGGGGCTATCTCTTTGTGATTCTGGTTTGTCTTTCCCTGATGATGAGTGATGTTGAGCATCTTTTCATGTGCCTGCCGGCCATCGGGATGTCTGCTTTGGAAAAGTGTCTATTCACGTCTTTTGCCCGTTTCTTCACTGGATTATTTGGTTTTGGGGTGTTGAGTTTGATAAGTTCTTCACAGATTTTGGATAGTAGCCCTTTATCTGGTTTGTCACTGATGCAGTGGAGTTTGAAGCAAGGCGTTGCACTAAACCAATTATGACCTGCTCAGAGCTTCCTCACCATCCTGGCTTAGATCTTCTTGGGGGCAAGGGAAGTCCTGGGATACTCCACCCCTAGGCCCTCATTTAAGAAAGATATTCAAGGCTGACACGCAGATGTGTGTTTGTTTCTGTCACCATTAGAGATGAGCTTCTCTGACATCGGAGGGAAGTCTTCACGTGCCCGGGGGGCCCAGCCCCTTGTTCTCCACGACACTGCCCCCAGCCCTCTCCCAGGGACCCCACAATTGGATATTCTCCATGTTTCCACATCTCTGATGGGAACCCCTGCCCCTAGTGACTCAAGGCAGGGCGCTGGGAGGTGTCCTGGCTCCTTGTCCCCGCTTCATTCATTCAGGGCCCCCTCAGTTCTCACTTCGTTTTCAGCAAAGCCTCCCCCATCCACTCTCACATTCCTGCCAGCGTGAGCTTTCTTTTCTTTTTTGTTTTTAATTTTTTTTAATGTTTTTATTTATTTTTGAAGGAGAGAAAGAGACAGAGCATGAGCGGGGGAGGAGCAGAGAGGGAGGGAGACACAGGGTCCGAAGCAGGCTCCAGGCTCTGAGCTGTCAGCGCAGAGCCCGAGGCGGGGCTTGAACTCACGAACTGTGAGATCGTGACCTGAGCCAAAGCCGGACGCTCAACCGGCTGAGCCACCCAGGCGCCCCCAGAGTGAGCTTTCTAACACGTATGTGTGATCTTCATACTCCCCTTCACCTTCATGCCCAGGCCAAACCCAATCTCCCGACACACCTTCCTCTACCCTGGGAATTCTTTCTCACCAGCAGGCACCATGGGGCACCCGTACTGCTCTGGTCCTGCCTCCCCTCCCTCTGTGTCTTCACCTGCAATGGTTTCTCTGATTTTCCAGCTTCTAGTCATTCTCCAGGACCCTTCTCAAGCATCTTTTCCTTTGGGGACACTTGTCTGATGTCCTCAAGTCGCGCTCAACTACACTATTGAGCGGGCTGTGTCCGTGTGGCTGGTGGGACCTCAGGCAAAGCAGATGACAAAAATATCTTACAGGAGGTGTTTTCTTAACGGAGACCATGCATCCAACACGGAAACTCCAGCCTGGTTTTCCACAGGTGCTCCGGGGGCGGGGGGCGCTGGTTCTCATCTCCACAGCCTCTGGCTGTGCCCGTATTGTGTCCGTATCTGCCCCGTCTATCTGGCCAGTGGGCTTGAGCTGAAGTAGGACATCACTGAGTGATGAGAAAACATTTCAAAGACATGATTAGTCGAGGCACCCTGCAGGTGTCTGAAAAGTCCCGGTGGGATCTGCAGGGCCCAGCTTAAAAGAGCTGGCACAGAGGGGACGTTGCTGAGCTACTGACCTTGACCTGCAATATGCAACAGCTGCAGCCTCTTGCTTCTGAATGCACAATTAACAGTTCATTCCTGAGCACTTTCCTATAGGGACTGAGAACCAAATAATCCCCCGATGTAAGCCATTTGACATCCAAGTGCTTACACAACGCAACTGACAAAGATTGTATGTTGAAATCATTGCCAAGCAATGTCTTTTTTTTTTTTTTCTTAGAGCGAGCGCACAAGCAGGGGAGAGGGGCAGAGAGAGAATCCCAAGCATGTTGTGTGGCACAGCACCTGATTTGGGACTTGATCCCGCGGCCCTGGGATCATGATCTGAGCCAAAATCAAGAGTCAGATGCTCCACCGACTGAGCCACCCAGGCATCCTAGCGACATCTTTTTCTTTTTTTTTTTTAAATACTCTAACGAACTCCCCTCCCCGCCCCGCCCCCGTCCCCAGACTCCTCTGTCCTGTCTCACGAAGCAACTCCATATACTTGGGAATTTCCAGCAACTTGGAAGTGGGAATTGCACGTCCTGACAGGTGGCAGTGACTGGAGCAGACACCCCAAGCCGGGTCCTTCTTGGGGATCTTGTCCGAGCCCTCCCGAGATGGATTAGCCAGTGAGACTTTTGGCACCCACTTGATTGCACCCTTTTCAGGCGAAGTGAGGGATGGAGAAGTCTGCACGATGATGCTCCGCGACCTTCAGGACGCACGGTCAGAGCACGAACAGGAAGACACTGCACAACGCTCCGGAGGATTGTGGTGTCGCTTGGAGAACGTCTGTGTGCGACCCCGATGTCAAAGCATCCTGCCAGAGTAACAGCAAGGCGCACTCGCCAGCTTGGGGGGGCCCAAGGCCTCGCGTGGCACCTGTTTGCACTCTTCCCACCAGCCTCTGCCTCCCTTTCTGCCACACCTCCCCGGTGGCAAAGTGTGCCTCCCTCGTTAATTTCCACAAGAAGTCCACAAGACGGGAAGAAGACTTTTGGCTTCATTTCGCTTTGTTTCTTCGTAAATGGTTTTGTTGACACGTAATTGCACACGATTCACCCGTTTAACGTGTACAGTTCAGGGCGTTGGGTGTATTCACGCACGTGTGCAACCAGCACACCACCGTCTGTTTTGGAGGATTTTTGTCACCTCAAAAAAACCTCCGAACCCTTTAGCTATTATCCCCCAACCTTCCTCCAACCCCCCGCCCCAAACCCCACCCCCAACCTAGTCGTAAGCAACCATGAATCTACTTCCTGTTCCTGTAGATTTCCCCGTCCTGGGCTTTCGTGCGAATGGAATCCTAGAACATGTGATCTTTTCGGGACTGGTTCCTGTCACGCATCATGAACAGTTACGTGGTTCATCCACGTTGTATCACGTATCAGCACTTCGTTCCTTTGTACGATGGAATAATACTCTGTTGTATGCTTTGGCACATTTTGTTTACCCATTAATTAGTTGAGGGGCATTTGGCTGTTGCCACTTTTCGGCTATTATGAATCATGCTGCTATGAATACTTGCATAAAAGTGTGTGGACACACTTTTGTTACTCTTGGGTCTATGCATAGGAGCAGAATTGCTGGGTCATATGGTAACTCTATGTTTAATCATTTGAGGACTGGCCTGAGTGTCTCCCAAAGCAGCTGAACCATTTTGCACGCCCACCAGGAGTGTATGAGGGCTTGGATTTTCTCCACCTCCTCACCGATACTTAGTGTGACCTGACTTTTTCAGTCTGGTCACCCAGTGGGTATGAAGTGACATCTCACTGTGGTGTGCGTTTCCTTTTCCCTGGGGCAAGTGATGTGAAGCATCCTTTCCTGTGCAAGAGGGGCCACCCATTTTGGCTCGAGAGGCGGGGTTTCATCTTGCAGAACATTCCACCATCCCATTCTCCCTCCCCCTGCCGCCTCCTCTTCTGCCCTCCTGAATCCCACCCAACCCAAACACCCACTCAGATCCAGACTTTTCACTCCCCCCCACCCCCCGAAGGCCCAGTGCCAGTCAGCACGGCTCAGGGTCTGCCACAGTGGGCTTGCCTGACAAAGCCAAGTCTTCTCACAGCAGCTGCTTGGATGAAGAGTTCTCTACCTTCTTCCCTCTGCGTAACTGGTATACAGCAGGGGCCTACTAGTGGATGGCCCTTTGCATTTACAGGTGTTTATATGGGTTCACTGCTTTGGAGTGCTACAAATTCACAAGGTGAGGAGCTCCTCCAAAAATTCAGCGGGAAGGAAAGGGTTTGGTGCCATATGTTGAAATTCCGGACCCCCAAACAGCCCACGTTTCCTAAAGATTTATTTCCCTTAAGGTAAAAACAGATGGTTTTCGAAGGAAGGGGGAGGCTCAGGAAGATGAGAAATTCACCCACACCTGGTGGTAAGCCATGATGAGCTTCGTATGGGAGCTCGGAAATTCTAGAAGAGGGGAAACTGCTGTGGCTTAATAAGGACTATCATGATCTCTGGTCGTGTGCCATTAGCAGCCTGGGTTGAATTCCAGTCTTAGGCGGTGTCCTGAGCACCAGTTTGCACTTACGTGTCAGTAGAGAGCAGTCAACAGTGCCCTCTTGCCAACGGATGGAGGGGCCAGTGGGCCGAGTTGTCAGGCGGAGTCAGGTGAGGGAGTGTGGAAGGTTGGGGTTGGGTGAGGGTGGGCTTCCCCGGTCAGAGCACAAGGTGAGCTCCATCCAGGTAAGCACCAGAGTATTAGGGTATTAGGAGTGACTAAAAGCAAGGACTCCAAGGTTAAGAGCGCACCACATAAAGGACAGGACACGTCCTGGCATGAAAAGACTAATCTGGGTTTTGGTCTCTATTCCTGGTTGGTGGAAAGAGATGAGAAACTAACAAGCTCAGTGACTTTCTCAAATAAGCAAACCACCCTTAGGCCAGCGTCTTCTTCACCTGCTGAATTCATTCACTCACCTCTGAACAGTTATTGGGTACCAACTAGGTGCCCAAAGCAGGGCTAAACGCTGGAGAGAGGGAGATAAGGCAAAAGTCCTTACAATCCAGCCAGGATTGACTGCGAGGGGAAGGGTTTGGCCTTTCGACCCAAGAGAGGCTCCTTCGGCTAAGGCGATGCTAATGTTGATTCTCATGAGAAGGACTCTGGCACAAAGATCAAAAAAGGAAAGGCACCTGAGATGGTTGGCCCAAACGGTAAATACACGTAGAAGTAGAGTGTTTGTCTCCTATGCCCCCAGTTCCCAGGCATCAGCATTCCGACTCTTGAGGCTTGAGACTTCCAGGCCCACACCCATGGTTGGTGATGACACCAAGTTCAAAGCCCACCTTGAGATCTAGTGATCCTCCAGGGCTTACAGAAGTGTGGGGTTGGTATGGAGCCCATTGTTTCTGGAGCCCCGAATGTAGCAGACGTGTGTTAACCTCTTGACTAAAGGTTAACAGAGGCTGCCTTTCGTCTGCAGAAGCTCTGGACACTCGAGCTGCAGAGTGGGGACCTGCCAAGGATGAGATCATAGTTCACGGCGGGTTCTCATGTCTGGGTTTGTCCCTGGGACACTGGCACTGGCCTGACTACTTAAAGCTTTTACCAAGCCTTACACACCCCCACGCTTCTGTAACATTCCCATTAGCTTACCAACCATGCCTGTTGGACCCAGAGGTCACCCGCCCCATCCTGCCCTCAGGGGCCTGAGATGCTATTCCTAGGCCCCGAAACCAGTAAGATGATCTCATTTGCCTTCTCAGACCATTGAATGTCTACTTCAAGTACAAGTTCTACCTGGAGAACCGTTGTCATCCTCTGCCTGGAGCAGACTGCTTCTGAGTTGAAGAATGTGGGAGCCCTTTTTCCATTTTCTCTCTGAGCAGTAACTTATCACACGGATAGCCGTGACTTGCCCCATCCTACTCTCTGCTGTGACTCGTGCGTAATTCCCCTTCCGTGAGACTGGGGACGGCCTTCCTCCGATCAGCTCCTTTGTGTTTCTTGGACCGCCCAACTTCCACAGCAGTGCAGCTCCTTACCTGGCGTTTACACGTGCTGGACCCCCCCCCCCCCCTTTGCTGAAGCTGGGGACAGCAGTGATGGGCCAGAACAGGTCCTGCGGCTTTGGGTCCAGGGTGGCTGACTCTGGAGGGATGTCCCCCAAAGGCTCACCTCCCTCACCCACCCCAGAGCAGAAGTTGGCAGGCTGTTGAAGCACCTAGTATTCTCTCTCTCTTTTTGAGAGAGAGAGAGAATCTTAAGCAGGCTGCGCCCCCAGCTCAGAGCCCAGTGCTGAGCCCAACGTGGAGCTCAATCTCACTGATGAGGTTTTGGAGTCATGGGAATCCGGAGCCAATGGCCAAGAAAGTATTTTTGAGACGTCTTTGGTACAGGAAAGGTGATTTTTTTTTAGAGCACGGGGACAGGACCCGTGGGCAGAAAGAGCTACACTGGGGTTATGAAGCGTGACTGGTTATATACCATGGAGCTGGGGGAGACACAGTCAAGAGGAAGTTTCTTAAAGGGATCTCCATATACCAAGGAGGCTCACAGATGACTGGAGGCCTAGCTATTGTCAAACTAAGGCTATTTTTCCCTCTAGCAAAGCATTAACATTGAGACAGCAGGGAGTTCCTGGAGATGAAGCTATTGATGAGTTTGCCTTTTTCTTGTAATTTACCAAGATGTTTGTAAATTGACGGAGACTCTATCAGTTTAACCATTTGTTTTCTGTCCTTTCCTTTGTTCTTGGGCAGCCAAGAGTGCCTGAGGAATGTTACACAGATCCCACCTCGGGGTGGAAGGGTGTCATGACCCGTCAACCTGCCTTATGCTCCTACCCCGTCATCACAACGGTGAGATCATGACCTGAGCTGAAATCAAGAGTCACCTGCTTAAACGACTGAGCCACCCAGGTGCCCCAAAGCAGCTAATTTTAGGGAACACTAATGTTAACCTACCTTTTGGATAAGTAGGAAGTTACGACTTGAAGCCGGGCACCTGGGCTAAGCTCCCAGAGAAACCGGCACACTGGCCACCGGCCACCTCAGTGTTCGTGTTTCAAAGAGGTGGCTCCAAGGCCCCCAAGAGAGACATTCCTGAGAAGCAAAACTGGTAAGGGGCTTACTTCATTTTTTGAGAGACTTTCATGCATCTCAAAGAGACAGCAAAGATTCTAAAGAAAACACCCTAAGAAAAGGGAGGGAGGGAGTTTTCTTTCCCTTTGGGCTCAGGGAAAATCCTCTTTCTTTTGACCTGTGTTTCCCTTATGCTGCCTGGGGCGGTAGTCCCAGATCCCTGCTCGAAGAGCCCGTGTGGTCCAGGGGAATGGCCCTCCTTTCCCCACTGGCTGGCTGCTTTGCTGTTGGACCACTGGCCAGGACTGGATCCTCAGACCTCTCTTCTCCAAGGGGGGGTCTCAGTAAGTCCCTTGGCATCGAGGACCATCACGACACCCACGTGTGTGTCCCTAGCCCGACTCCCCTCTGAGCTTCATATTCAACCTACAACTGCCCACATCTAGAGGTGGACTTTGGAGGGCATCCCAAACCTCGCGTGTTCAAAAGACACACTTCTTAAAATTTCCCCCCAACTTCCCCACCGCAGTTAATGGCGCCAGCCTCCACATGCTCACTCAAGTCAACTCTTGCTGTCCTTGATGGCTCTCCCAACCTCTTGGGCTCAACCACATTATTCAGAGCCATTCAGGGACTTCTAACAGCTCTGCCCCGAAATGTTTCTCAGAGCTGTTTACTTCTGTCTCTCCTCTGAAACCAGCATCGTTCAAGCCCCATAATATCTCACATAGACCGTATGGGTGCTCAGTTCATGCTCTGGAGAGAATGAATGAGCAACGGGGTTCGTTTCTCATTGACCTCTAATATCTGCCTGTTCCCAGTGGTTCTAAAAAGCCTTATCAGCAGATGAAATTTATCTTCCAGGAAACTTTGAAATTACATTTCATGAAAGTTATGATGTTAACAAGGGGCTGTTGAAATGCAGAGGTCATTAGTCTTCGAGTTGCAAATCCTCCTGATTAAAAAAAAAAAAAAAAGAGGCTAACGGCTTCTGTATTGCAAAGGATCTATGGATCCATTCATCCTCAGCAACATGGAGGCCAAGTGTTGATCATAAAATGCTTCTTAATTCTCCTAGGCTGTTACATGTTATTGAGATATATACATACACAAATCTGTACATATTTCAAAACTAGAAAAATAATAGAGAATAATATCATTATTACCCATGTAGCTGAACCCAACTGTATTATAACTTAATATTTTGCAATTTGTGCTTCAGATTTTATATATATATATATATATATATATATATATATATATAAAATAGTACAAGGGCACCTGAGTGGCTCAGTCACTTAAGCATCCAACTCTTGATTTCAGCTCATGTAGCGATCTCGGGTTTGTGAGACAGAGCCCCATATCGGGCTCTATGCTCAGTGTGGAGCCTGCTTGGGATTCTCTCTCTCACTCTCTCTGCCCCTCCCCCCCACTCTCTCTCTCCCTCTCTCAAAATAAATAAATAAATAAATTTAAAATATGATCGGTAGAAATGAGACCCTTTATCGCCCCTTCCTAGATTCGATTTCCCTTCCTCCCTCTGCAGAGGTTACTACAATTAGGAACTTGGTATTTATAATCTCATGTGTGTTTCTGTTGCAGGGTTGTTTTTTTTTTTTTTTTTTACCACAATTCTTGGGATTCATGGTCTCAACGCTTAGAAGAATAAAGAGGCGGACACAAAATGAGCAGCAGGCAAAAGTCTGTTAGAGTATAAGATCAGAAAGGAAGCATAGTAGGAAAACTCTCTTTACAGAGACAGGACATCGGAAAGCGGATGCCCGAGGACTATAGGCAAGGGTCCTTGTTTTAGAAGGTTCTGGTCAGCCCTCTTCCTCCCCTTCCCCCTTGTTCCTTCTCAGGTTCTACCCTTATTGGCTTGTAGCTCTAGGTTCTGGGGTGTCCATTCCTGATTGGCTCGTTTCCATTGCATGAGGGGTGGTCTATAGCCATACATAGGTCTTTAGTCAAATTCCTGAGGAAAATCCGAGGGGAGTCGGTGGGGGTCTGTTCCATTCTTCAGAGGAACCTTACTCTGGAGGGGGCTTGCTGTGGTCAGATACTCCCAGGATTGTTCCAAAATAGGTGTTTTTCCCCACCTAGGGACCTCAGGTCCTAATCTTTCCCTCTCTGCCTACTGAATCCTATCTTCTCCTATCATTTGTAGGTATTTAGACTAAATTTTCTAAGTCAGTAAGCAAGACGGTGTGAACCAGACTAATGTCATCTTGGCCAAACCTGCTGGGCTGACCCTGGTCTGTGATTCTTTGAAACAGTCTTAGGCATAGTACCTCCCCCACATTCTCTCCTTTTGTTTAAGGGCACCTTTAAGTGCACCCTCAAGGCATAACGTCCTTGATCTGCCCTGGAGATAGGACAATGACACGCATCTATTTTCAGACATTCTCCTCTTAGGTGGTCCCTCAGCTATACTCCCAGCCTCTAGGGTTATAAAAGCTGGGCTTAAACGAGGTGGGGTTGGGGAGATCTAGTTGACTGGCGGCCATCCAGTACATATCTCTGTCTGTAAATCCTGTGAATAAACCATTTCTCATCCAGCCCCACTCGTTGGCCTTTTTCTTTTGTCTTACAGCTCTTCCGGCCTTCCGAGGTCTTTTTACAGACGCCTCCCTGTCATGGAACAAAAGTATAGTTTGTTTTACCAATGGTAAATTTTAAAAACAGGGGGGCGCCGGGGTGGCTCAGTCGGTTGAGTGTCCAACTTCGGCTCAGGTCATGATCTCACGGTACGTGAGTTCGAGCCCCGCGTCGGGCTCGGTGCTGACGGCTCAGAGCCCGGAGCCTGCCTCGGATTCTGTGTCTCCCTCTCTCTCTCTCTCTCTCTCTTTCTCGCCCCCTCCTCCGCTCTCCGCTCATGCTCTGTCTCTCTCTGTCTCAAAAATAAACAAACGTTAAAAAAATCAATTTAGAAATAGATATTTTTCGGTATTATTTGGCAAATTACTTTTTAAAATTCAACATTTTTTAACATTTATCCATGTGGATACACATTCTGATTCATTCTTTGTGCATTCTTCCTTCTTTCCTACCATTCAGGTTTATTAACACACAAGTAATGAGCGTCAGCTCAATTAATTTTCGTAAAGTGAACATATCCGTGGAACCACCAGCTAGAGCAAGAAAGAAGATGTTAATTACACTCCCGAAGCCCCTCACGTGACATCATCTGGTCACCATCTGCCGAACTTCCCAAAGAAAAACTTCCTAACTTCTCATGCCGTAGTCTCCAGCCTAAGAATCCTATATGCAAGAAATCCTAGAAGTTGTAGGCTTGTCTGGCTTCTTTTGCTCAACTTCCTGTGAGAGAGATTCATCTGTCTTTCCTTGTGGGTTAGTAGTTTGTTCATTTAAATTTTTTTCAATGTTTATTCATGTATTTTGAGAGAGAGAGAGAGAGAGAGAGAGCGCGCATATGCTCAAGTGAACTTGAGCCGGTGGGGGGTGGGCAGGACAGAGAGAGAGGGAGAGAAAGAATCCCAAGCAGGCTATACAAGCAGCCCAGGAACCCTGCGATCTGAGATGAAATCAAGAGTTGGATGCTCAACCCACTGAACCACCATAAACATTTTTTCTTTTTTTTTTTTTTTAATTTAAAAAAAATCTTTATTTTTGAGAGACAGAGAGAGACAGAGTGTGAGCAGGGGAGGAACAGAGAGAGAGGTAAACACAGCATCTGAAGCAGGCTCCAGGCTCCGAGCTGTCAGCACGGAGCCTGACACGGGGCTCGAACTCACAGACCACGAGATCATGACATGAGCCGAAGTTGGACGTTTAACCGACTGAGCCACCCAGGCACCCCTTAACTTTGTTTCTTTTTAACAGACTTTACTTTTGAAGAGAGTTTTAGATTTTCAGAAAAATTGAGAAGATAGAACACAGAGTTCCCATATACCTCCCATTCAGCTTCCCCTGCTATTAGCCTTTTGCATTTGTTTTTGTGTATTTGTATTTTGTGTCTTTGTATTTGTGTTGGTATTTTGTGTTTTTGTGTATTTGTTTGGTGCATTTGCTGCAATTAATGAACCCATACTGATACACCATTAACGTAAATTCACAATTTATTTTGATTTTCTTAGTCTTCACCAAATGTTCTTTTTTTTTTTTTTTTTTTGTTCTCGGGTCCCACATTGCATTTAGTTGTCACATGGCTTTAAGCCCTAGGCCCTTCATGGCTGTGGGAGCTTCTCAGACATTCCCTCTTGGGATGCCCCTGAGAGTTTTGAGAAGGACTAGTCAGGTGCTCTGTGGGGTGCCCACCCACCCACTACTGGGATTTGTCTGATGTTTCTCTTGTGATATGATGGGGAGGAAGACCACAGAGGTCAAGCGCTATTTTCACCACATCGTGGCAAGCGTACGTCCTGGTCAACATGATTTACGACTGTTGGTGGCCCCGTTCACCCGGCTGAGGCTGCGTTTGTCATGTGTCTCCAGTGGAAAGTTAGTTTTTCTCCCTCCCTTTCTATACTGTGCAGTTTGGGAGGAAGTCACTCACAGGATGGGGAGTTTGACTCCCTCTCCTCGGAGGCACCGTAACTACATGAATTCTTTGGAATCCTTCTGCGTGGGAGATTGGTGTCTTCCTCATTTATCAATTCAGTCCTTTATTTACATCAGTATGGCCTTGTGGATATTTACTTGATGATTTTGCAGCTCAGAAGTTCAGCTTTGACCATCGCGAACCCTCTCAGTTGGCTCCTGTGGTCTTTTGACCCCCCTTGATGTTCTGTTTTGAGCATTTCCTTACCTTCCGGGAATACCAGGTCCTCCAGGCTCGGCTCATACATTTCCTGCCCCAGTTCTAGAAACAGCCATTTCTCCAAAGAGCCCTGTTCCTTTGCCAGAGAATAATATTAGGGTCTGGGTGCTGAGGTGTGCTTACTGTTACCCGGATGTCCTCTCTTGTGGAGCCCTCCGAGGACAGAGCAGAAAGTATGCATGTTTAGACTACGCTCTGTACATGTGCTGACCTACAAACACTCGCATAAGTAACCATCTCTACCTGTATTAAGCTAACCATGAGTTCATACTGGCATCGCCAACTCAAATCCATTACCACCTGGATAATTCTGGCTTTCCTCCCCTTGCTGATCTATGAACTCCAAGCCCAATTCTGAGAAACCCACGTGTTGATTTTAAAAAACCGGTTTCGGAACTTTCTCGATCCCCCGTGTCTCCGAATATCGCCTCTGCTCCATTCACTTGCTTCTGTATTTCTAGGACTGCAGCTGCACTCTGTTGATCCTTTTTCTTGCTCCTTGTTTTTTGTATTTCCCATAATTTTTTCCTCTTGTGCGTCACTCTATGTGTTTTCAACTGACTTTTCTAATTCGTTAATCTTTTCTTTGGCTGTGCCTAATCTGCTAGTAAATCCAGCCACTGATGTGATCCTTTTTATAGACTCTAGCTTTCTTCTGAATTTCTGTTTACTCGTGAATTAACTTTGGAAATTTATGGGGTTTTTTCTCAAAAAAAAAAAAAAAGTATATTTCATCCAAATCTTCAAATTGTATTTCTTGAGGGGCTTTTCATTTGGTCTGGCTATTCTATTTTCCTGTCTTCTTTTTTTTAAATTTATGTTCTTAGTTGAAAATTTAATTTATTCTGTTTCCTTTAGTTTATCTTACAGTTCTTTTGCTTTTTGGGTTAAATTTGTTTACTATCATTGTTTCTTTTTAAAAATGTATTTAATGCTATAAATTTACCTCTAAGAACCACTTTTGAACCCAGAGGATTTCATATGTAATATTTCCTATGTCCTTTGAGATCTTTTTATTTTTACAATGTTTTCTGCTTTAACCAATGTGTTAAGTAAACATGAATTAATTTTTAGTTTCCAGATATATAAATGTTCATTGACTGTATATTTATCATTAATTTATAGCTTTGAAAAATTTTTTTAAACGTTTATTCATCTTTGAGAGACAGAGAGAGACAGAGCATGAGCGGGGAAGGGGCAGAGACAGGAAGACACAGAATCCGAAGCAGGCTCCAGGCTCCAAGCCATCAGCACAGAGCCCGATGCAGGGCTTGAACTCACAAACTGCAAGATCATGACCTGAGCCGAAGTCGGACACTGAACCGACTGAGCCACCCAGGCGCCGCAATTTATACCTTTTTTAAAATCAAAAGTAAGGTGTATTTTTCAAACCCTATGTATAATCGTGCATTATTGATCTCCCCCATGAATATTAGGCATGTACATACATCTATTAATGTTACAGAAGACATACCATGTATAATTGTGCATTATTAACGTGCACTTTTAGTAAATGTGAATTCTCTTTATCTTTGAAATTCTTAAAATCTGTTTATTTTGCTTTATTCCTGAATGGTAGTTAATCTGGTTGTAGTATTCTAAGCCCAAGTAATTCAGTGGAGGAAGGTCAGTCTTTTCAACAAATCTTACTGAAAAAACTGGATATTGCCATGCAAAAGCAGAATCTTCAACCTCTTCTTTCCCCTTTATAAAAATTTCAACTCTGGGCACCTGGGTGGCTCAGTCGGTTGAGCGTCCGACTTCGGCTCAGGTCATGATCTCACAGTCCGTGAGTTCGAGCCCCGTGTCGGGCTCTGGGCTGACAGCTCAGAGCCTGGAGCCTGTTTCGGATTCTGTGTCTCCCTGTCTCTGACCCTCCCCCGTTCATACTCTGTCTCTCTCTGTCTCAAAAATAAATAAACGTTAAAAAAAAATTTAAAAAAAAAAATTTCAACTCGGATCATCAACTATACATCTAAAACTATAAAAATTTCTAAAAGAAAACATAGAACAAAGTCATAGCGATCTCGGGTTAGACACTTAGCTAAGATAAAAAAAAGCATCAAAAATTAAATTTAATAATTTAGATTTCATCATTTTTTAATTTTTAAAATTTTGTTATTATTTTTTAAATGTGTATTTATTTTTGAGAGGGTGCAAGCAGGGGAGGGGCGGGGGGGTGCTCAGAGGATCTGAAGAGGGCTCTGAGCTGACAGCAGCGAGCCCAGTACAGGGCTCTAACCCATGAACCTCCAGATCATGACCTGAGCCAAAGTGGGACGCTCAACGGACTGAGCCACCCAGGTGCCCCTTATAATTTTTTTTTAATCTTTTTTTTAACATTTATTTATTTTTGAGACAGAGAGAGAGAGAGCATGAACAGGGGAGGGTCAGAGAAAGAGGGAGACACAGAATCTGAAACAGGCTCCAGGCTCTGAGCCATCAGCACAGAGCCCGATGCGGGGCTCGAACCCACGGACCGCGAGATCATGACCTGAACCGAAGTCGGACGCTTAAACGACTGAGCCACCCAGGCGCCCCTATAATTTTTTTTTTAAAGCACTGTCAATAAAACGAGAGGCTGGGGCACCTCTCACACTGGGGAAAGTATTTTCAAAATACCTGTCTGATAAAGATTCCCATCCAGAGATACAGATGGCCACTCGACATATGAAAAGATACACAACATCAAAAACTTCCCCTGCCAACGTTGGCAAGGATAGGGAGCAACCAAGACGTTCATATGCCGCCAAGAGGAATGTCACTTGGTGTAATCCGTTTGAAAAAATGTTTATAAACTTAAACATACTGGGGCGCCTGGGGGGCTCAGGGTTGGGCATCCAACTCTGGCTCAGGTCATGATCTCGTGCTTCGTGAGTTTGAGCCCCACATTGGGCTCTCTGCTCTCTGCGGTCGGCACAGAGCTGGCTTCGGATCCTCTGTCCCCCTGTCTCTCTCTCAAAAACAAATACACATTAAAAAATAAATACACATGCAACTCCAACTATTTTTTAAGTATTAACCTGATAAAACTGAAAACGGAGACCTGTAAGTGGGTGGTTTTATCAGTTTTATTTATAAGAGCCCTGGTGTGGAATTGCTAAGTTCTACTCCTGAAACTAATATTACGCTCTACGCTCCCTAACTAGAATTTAAGTAAAAAATTGAAGAAGAAAAAGGAGGAGGAGGAGGAGAAGAAAAGAAGCCTGCAGTAGCCCTGAAAGTAATGTAACGTTAGCGTCTGTGAACTAAGGACAGAAAAATACTGTGGCACATCCACAACTGACCAGCAATATAAGGTACAGACTGCTGGAACCCAAAGCAACACACATGAATCTCCAAATCCTTATGCCAAGTGAAAGAAGTTAAATATCAAAGACTACATGCTGTACGATTCCATTTGTGTGACCTTCTGGAACAGGCGAAACTCTGTGGACAGAAATCAGATCAAGGGTTGCTGGGAACGAGGGTTAGGACAACAGATAGTTACAGAGGGGCACACTGGAATTTTTTGCGGGGAAGGAAAGACTCCGTACCTTTATTATGATTGTGACCATGTGACTGTACATTTGTCAAAACTCCTCACATGTCATATCTCAAGGAGATCATTTTTTTTTTTAAGTCTACTTATTCATTTTTGAGAGAGACAGAGAGAGGACAAGGCGGGGAGAGGCAGAGAGAGGGGGGTACAGAGGATCCAGAGGGGGCTCTGTGCTGACAGCAGGGAGCCGATGCGGGATTCAAACTCACCAACTGTGAGATCATGACCTGAGCCAAAGTCAGACGTTTAACTCACGGAGCCACCCAGGCGCCCCAAAGAGATACATTTTATTGAATGTAAATTACACGTCAGGAAACATGCTGATGTGTATCTAAAAGATACATATGAATTTAATCCAGGCTCTGACCCCTTTACACCGTTTCCTGTGATACTCTCTTGGTTGGAGCCACCCCCGTCACTGTTTGGCCTCCTGACTAGTCTCCCTTCTTCAGTGTCTTCAGCCAATTCTCAACACGGTAACCACCGCGAGCACATTGAATATCAAAGCGTATCATTCCCCTGTTGAACACCATCCAATGTTCCCATCTTCTACAAGTACCTACAAGGCCTTTCCGCCACCTCTCGAGGACTTCCCTTTTCTTCCCTCCACTTCCTGTTCCCTCTCTCCTGCCACGGTGATGAATTTCTTCCTCCTCTAGTGTGAGGTCCCATCCCGGGGTCCTGGCTTTGGCTGCTCCCTCTGCCTCCTCCCATGTGCCTGCATGACTTGCTCCTTGCTTCCTTAAGACCTTTACTCAAATCGCACATTTTCCGTGAGGATTTCCCCCGCCCTCTTATTGAAAATTACAACCTCCCTCATGGGTCACCTGGGGGGCTCAGTCGGTTAAGCCACCGACTTGGGCTCAGGTCATGATCCCGAGGTTTGTGAGTTCCAGCCCGAGCCTGGAGCTGGGTTCAGATTCTGTGTCTCCCTCTCTCTGACCCTTCCCCGCTCACTCTCTGTCTCTCTTTCCTTTAAAAACAAATGAACCTTAAAAAAATTTTTTTTAATTACAACCTCCCCTAACTCCTGGCCAACACTCCCTATCCCTTTTCTCTGCTTGTTTTTTTTTTTTTTTTTTTCCGTAGCACTTCTGCATTTTTCTTTCATGTTTATGTATTTATTTTGAGACCGAGAGGGAGAGCAGAGGAGGGGCAGAGAGAGGGAGGGAGAGAGAGAACCCCAAGAAGGCTCTGCACTGACAGTGCAGAGCCCAACGTGGGGCTCAATCCCATGATGTGAGATCATGACCTGAGCTGAAACCAAGATATTTAATTGACTGAGCCACCAGGTGCCCCAACACGTCTACATTTTTAACATATTATGAATGTTATTTATTTTGTTGACCACTGCTCCGTCTACACCTCCCCCCACCACATTAAACATAAACCCCATCAGAAAAGAGATTTTTGTCTGCTTTGTTGATCCCTCTCTCCCAACGTCTTAAGACAGTGCCTGCAGGGGTGCCTGGGTGGCTCAGTCGGTTAAGCATCCGACTCTTGATTTCAGCTCAGGTCTTGATCTCACATTCGTGAGTCCGAGCCCCAAGGCAGGCTCTGCACTGGCCGCTTAGAGGCTGTTTGGGATTCTCTGTCTCCTTCTCTGTCTGCCCCTCCCCGCTCCTGTGCTCTCTCTCTCAAAATAAATAAACAATGCCCGCACATAATACGTGCTCAATACACAGATGTTAATTAAATAAAGAAACGAATGCTCAGGGGTGCCTGGGTGGCTCAGTGGGTTAAGTGTCTGACTGCGGCTCAGGTCATGATCTCATGGTTCGTGGGTTCCAGCCCCGCATCGGGCTCTATGCTGGCAGCTCAGAGCCTGGAACCTGCTTCGGATTCTATGTCTCCCTCTCACTCTGTCCCTCCCCGCTCGCACTCTGTCTCTCTGTCTCTCTCTCAAAAAATAATGAATAAGCATTAAAAAGAAAGAAAGAAAGAAAGAAAGAAAGGAATGCTCATGTGGTTTTTCCCCTGTAAAATTAATCACTTAAGTAAATTTAATGCTAATAACATATGCATAGGTTGAAGTTCTCCAGAGAAACAGGACCAATAGATTACAAAAAATTTATTTTAAGGAATTGGATCACCTGACAAATAGAAAATCTACAGAGCTGCTATCCCAATTTTAGTCTGAGGGGCTGTAGGCCGCTGTAGAACCAGGAAGAGCCTATGTCCTATTTCAAAGGCTTTCAGGCAGGAGAATTCTCTCTTACTTGAGAGTCAGACTTTTGTTCTCATCAGGTCTTCCACTGATTGGGTAAGGCCCACCCACATTGAGGAGTATAATTTGCTTTACTCAGTCTATAGATGTTAATGATAATCTCATTGCAAAACACACTCACAGAAATACCCAGAATAATGTTTGACCAAATACCTGGGCACCGTGTGGCCCAGCCAAGTTGTAATATAAAATTAACCATTACATGGGGCACCTGGGTAGCTCAGTCGGTTAAGTGTCCAACTTCACCTCAGGTCATGATCTCATGGTGCGTTGAGTTCAAGCTCCACATCGGGCTCTCTGCTGTCAGCATGGAGCCTGTTTGGGATTCTCTGTCTGTCTCTCCCCCCCCTCAAAACTAAATATTTAAAAAATAAACTAAATTAAATTAATCATTACATCATTAATATTAATGTCAATATTAATACTACTAATATGTTACTTCTATACATCGATTTTCTTATATTAGACCATGTTAAATCAATCTGGCATTCCCGGAATGAACCTACCTTTGTTATGATATAGTGTTAAGAATTGCTGAATTCGGGGGCACTTGGGTGGCTCAGTTGGTTAAGCCTCTGACTTCGGCTCAGGTCATGATCTCGCGGTTCGTGGGTTCAAACCCCGCGTCGGGCTCTGTGCAGAGGGCTCGGAGCCTGGAGCCTGCTTCGGATTCTGTGTCTCTCTCTCCCTCTCTCTGCCTCTACCCCACTCACACTCTGTCTCTGTCAAAAATCAATAAACATTTAAAAAAAATAAAAAAAAAAAAGACTTGTTGAATTCAGTTTGCTAATATTTTTACCTGGCCTCCCTGCAATCATTTTCAGGGTTGATGCTGACACGTGATTTTTCATTTTTGTCCTGTCCTCAAGCGGTTTAGTATCAGTGTTCCTGCTTCATAAAATGAGTTAAGGACTTTTGACTTATCCTTAATAATAGATGTTTTCACATGTTTTAGAATTCTTATTTTTAGGCTCCTTTTGAATGGGGTTTTGGGGTTTTTTTGGGCTTCTTTTTGTACTTTATTTTCGTTTCTATCTGCCTCCCCCTCACCCAGCCAGCCCTTCCCTGGCCAGCATGTTGTCATAACTTCCACCCTGACTCTGGAATGTCATCCGGGACCAGATTTGATAAGGGGACTTTGGGGGTTTTGTCCCATAGTGATCCTGGGGACATCCATGCAGTCTTGAGGCCACTATGTGACCAGGCTCAGTTTCCGGTGGGGGGGAGGGGTTGGGTCTCCAGCCCCGCATTCTTAGACCCTCATCCTTCTAGAACCTGAGTCTCCAGGCAATGGTTTCTTTCCACCATTTCTTTCTTTCAGGGCTCCCACCCAGCTCCTGACTTCAAGTAACTTGGTGCCTGTCTGGCATCTTGGGCGTTTGCCTGTTGGGTTTGCCCAGAGGAGCTAAACCCCCTGCTGATTTTAGCCAAAGAGCCCCCCCGTGGGTCAGAGGCTTCCGGCAGTTTTTTCACTGCCTCTGTGAGCCAGGCGTCCCTTTTTAGCTTTCTATTTTTGCACCTTATCTGCCATGGCTGTGCTCAGAGCTGAACGATGGATCAAAGCATGAACTCATTGAGCCGTCTTATCCAGAACACTCCTCCCCTATCTTTCTTATTTTAAATTCCCTGCCTTGTTGCACAGGGATGGAAAGAAGCTATTTTACTCAGCACATCAAGCCAAGTCAAATAGAGCAAGACTTCTTACCACCGGAGTCGCAAATGAGCAAAACAAGAAAGGGAGAGTTCGGGTGCCTCGGCTCAGCTCTAGTGACCGGCCGGTTAGCTGTAGAGGCAGGACCCCCCCCCCCCCCACCCCCCGCCGCCCCAGGGCTCCGAGTTCTTTCTCATTTTAGTCTCAGGTCACTCGCTGCCACGGGAGATGGAACACTAAATAATCGTGGCATTTGTTATCGACAGTTCCCTTGGCCAGTGGTCAGCGCTTCTGATACCTTGGGCATTTTGTGATTTCCAAACGAGCAAAATCCGTGTAGAAAAGGTCTGGCACAACACGGATTTTAATTTAGATACTGCCATTCACACTTATTCCTCCTAGTTGCTTTTCTAGTCCAAATTTCCACACTCTGACATTCCATGAGATTCAACTTGACTCAGCAGATGTTCACGGAGATTCTGTCATGCTCAGGACCACCGGGTGATACAGTCTGGTCTACGGCTGGTCCCGAAAGGGGTGTCCCCCAAATCAGGGACAAGTAACCAGCTATTTCCTCAAGAAATATCCATGAATCCCTGTCCACTTGTTACGTTCCTTGCTGGTTACAGCAGGGGACTGACGGCAAATCAGTTGGTAGAGCTTGTCCTTTGGGGCAGCTGACAAGGAGGGCGGATGTGATGGTCAATCACTGTCACATGAGCTAGAAAAGGAAGCGTGGTAAAATGGACCTCTCAAGGATAGAGGAAGAGGGTCTCCTGGGCTAGGAGATCAGCCTGGAAACTCTTGGTCGATTCCTGGCAAAAGCTGATATGTGCTGGTCTTTTGGTGGTGGGGGGGGGGGGGCAGGGGGGGTGGGTGCTTCAGAAATGAGAAAAGAGTAGTTCTGAGAGCTTTGGGGGACAGAGGGCCATGGTCAAAGGTGACACCGTGTGCTATCGGAACTGACTGGGCTTAAAAACAACGACAGGGGTGCCTGGGTGGCTCAGTTGGTTAAGTGTCCAACTTTTGGGTTTGGCTCAGGTCATGGTCTCTTGGTTCGTGGGCTCAAACCCCGCCATGGACTCCACGCTGACAGTGTAGGGCCTGCCTTCGAGCCTCTCTCTGCTCCTCCCCCACTTGCACGCACACTCTTGAATGCTCTCTCTCTCTCTCAAAATAGATAAATAAATAAATAAATAAATAAAACATAAGGGCAATGTTGGCACAGCAGTCCCCAGCAGGGAGAGACTGCACTTCTGCCAGAAAGACTTTGTGTGTGTTGAGGAGGGCCAGGGGGAGGCTGGTGAAGAGAACAGGGTGGCCTCTCAGCTCTACTCTGCAAGGTGGATGAAGTTGGACATACCTTGGATTGGGGGTCCTCCACCCCGCCCATCTAGGAAGAGCTCGGTAAATACTCAATTAAACTGACCAGTCATCTGGGGCGCCTGGGTGACTGGGTGGGTCGAGCTTCTGACTTTGGCTCAGTCACGATCTCGAGGTTCACAAGTTCGAGCCCCACGTAAGGCTCGGTGCTGACAGTTCCGAGCCTGGAGCCTGCTTCGGATTCTGCATCTCCCTCTCTCTCTGCCCCTCCCCAACTCTCTCTCTCTCTCTCTCTCTCAAAAGCAGATAAGCATGACAAATAAATAAACTGAGCAGTTATCAAAAGAGAAGATTCATTTATTGAGACAAATGGTAAGGGAGGGAGTCTGAGTTCAGACTAGATATTCCTTAGAATAAGGATTCGAAGATCAAGGTTGTCATCAAAATCTTTTCACTGTTTACATATTTCACAGTTGAAGGTATTTTGGCATTTGCTTTTTTTTTTTTAAGTTTATTTATTTATTTCGAGAAAGTGAGACAGAGAGAGAGAGAGTGCAAGTGGGGGAGGGGCAGAGAGAGGGAGAGAGAGAATCCCAAGCAAGCTCCACGCTGTCAGCGCAGAGCCCGACGCGGGGCTCGAACTCGCGAACCGTGAGATCGTGATGTGAGCCGAAGTCGGCCGCTTAGCCGACGGAGCCACAGAGGCGCCCCTGGAATTTGCTTTTCTAAGGATTCCCTCTGAATACATTTCCTCTCCTCCTCCGGGTCATGCCAGATACCACCTCTGATTTCTTCGCCTATGGATGGCTTCAATCCCCGCTCACGGCCTCCGGCATTAATCCGGACTTCCAGGCAGAAGGTCCTGGTTGCAACAGCACCGAAATCACGACAATGGCTGTGGACAGTCCCATCTCTAAAAAGTGACCTTCGCACACATTCCCAGAAAGGCTGCCTGCGCTGGTTCTCGGTTCCGGCTTGCCGGTGTCCTTGCTTTTCAGGGACGTGGGCCACAACGGGGCTTCTGTGTAATCAGGAATTGGAGGAACGGCAAAATAGTATCAGACGTACAAGGAACTGAAGAGATGCTAATCTCATTCCCGCAGTTGCCTTGTTCTTTGGCTGACTCTGGCACTCGGCATAGTGCCACCTCTGTGATTCTGAAGCCACGGCGTTTAAAAGGATTATACCTATAAATCCTGCGTAAACTGGATCAATAGGGTTTTAAAAGAAACCTTATAAGGGCAATGTTTGTATTCAAATGTCAAGCGCCTTATGTGTAGATTCAGTGTTCTTTCCTAGCAATGAATAGCATTCCAGAGTGTAATTAATTTATCCATGTTCCTATCAGCATATCGTTATTCCGGGACAGAAAGGGGGTGGGGGGGGGGTGGTGAACCACGCTGTTCTTTCTTTTAGAAAAGCTTTCTTCATTGGATCTGTGCTCTTTTCATAGCAAGGTGAAGGCTGGGAAAGGCAAGGGCAGCTGTGAGGCCTGAGTCGGTGGGTCTGTAACTGGTACATCATCTTCCTTAGGTGACTCCGGGATGCCAAGAATGAGGACTGGTGCTCCCAGGACCTGAGCAGAGGCAGCTGAAATGACTGTTTTTGTGGACAGTCTTGCTGTCCAGCAATCCATCCACACGCGGCGTACAGGGGAGACCCACAGAATCAGTACCACGGAGTCGAGTTTGATCCACGGAAAAGAGAGTCCTTGCCCGGTGGCTCCTCATATGGCAGCCGCGAACCTACCACACCAGGGGGCCCTAAGTCTCCTGAGCTGTAGGCAAAGTGTTGCACATGCGTGTGTTTGGAGGGATGGGAGGAAAGCCATAGATTCCCGAGAAGATTCCTGAAAAATTAGGAAGCGTTGCTCTAAAAGGATAACCAAAACTTCCGTCTCCAACTTGGCACCTGCCACACAACAAATTAGCAAAGCCAAAGCAAGGGAGGACCTGAGTTCCCAGGGACGCAAAGGGAAGGAACAGCCAGGTGAGGGGGCTTTGTCCCAGAAGGGAGAGGCCTAGAACAGGAGCGACAGACGCAATCCCTACAGACAGGCAGAGTCAGTGGGTCCTGCGGATTGTGCAATGGTAGGGCGTTTGGCAAATTCTCTAGCGTGTATTTTTGTGGAAAATCACGCTCCTGTCACTTGTCGCCCTGCCAAAGGCGAGCATAAAGTTTCTAAGATCTATTGAGTTGTATAGAGGAAGCCAGACATCTCAGTGTTTAGTAGGAGAGATCTCGATTTTTTAATCTTGGAAACAAACTCAAAGCCTAAGCAAACAAATTGACCCTATGCCAGGAGGCACAGAGCTGGCCCCTGGCCCCTTGGGCTAGACCTTTGCTGGAAATCTGGGGTTTAAAGATGTCCTGGGCCCACGTTGGAGGACGATCATCCACCTGGAGGCGGGAAAGGCGGGCTGTGCGCAGAGAACGGAGGTGCCTCGTTTGCTGGTCCGGAAGCTTGGGGGTGGGGGTGCGGCAGAGCAGTGGGAAGCGAGCTCACGGAGCTGGAATGGCTTATACACAGCTTGAGGGGGGTTTCTTTTCATCAGAACCTCTAGGAGGGTTTAGGAGAATGCCAGAAGACCTCAGCATTTGGGAAGGATGCCCCTTGTGTGCAGGATGCCCAGCCAAAGAGGAGCCCTGGGAGGAAATTGAGGCAGGCCTCCTATAACCAAGTGGATCAGATGGGGAGATTCTGGCCGAGGAAACGAGGCAGAAGGGATGAGAGCGCTGTGTGGCCGTCAGAGAAGACACGGACACGTGTGCCAGGCCACCTGCGTGCGGTGCCGACGGAGCTCCGGAGGGCGGTGGGGGGTGGCGCCCCAGGGGGCAGGCGGGGTGAGCCTCTCCTCTTCCATCACTCGACACCTCCTCATCTGTCACCAGCCGGGCAGAATGAGGACTTCCGTGTCCTTCCTCCTCTTTGTCCTTCCCGTGGCAAATGTCGTAACGGAGCATGTGACTGCGCCCAGGATATGCTCTGTTGTTACTCAAGAAAGGTTGTTTGCCTTACAGCTGTGTTTCTCACTGAGAAATGAGAGTTTCCCGTGGGATGGTAAAGCCATGGGGGAGAGGGGAGGACAGGCAAGAAGAAGGAGGGGTCACGGGGCAGGGCATGTCCTCAGGCTAATCCAGGGGCATCTGGACGCCGACCGAAGGGCAGCCGGAGGGAACAGCAATGAACTTCCACAGATCTTGGTCCACGGTCCATGAAACACCCCGGGTGGGTTACACTGAAGATCAGTCCCTTCGGAGGGCAGAGCCTTTCCCTCCCCAGAGCAAGGTTAGAAACAGAAGCACCACATCCACATTGCAAATTAAGATACGAGATTTCCCTAAAAAAAAGAATGAAACGAATGAGTGGCCGGAGCTCTGACTTCCGATGCCACCTGCATCGAGGTGGGAACTCACAGAAGAGGAAGATAAAGCCACACAGAAGAGAAGGGGGCTACGTTTGCCACCCCTTTCCCAAGACCCAGTTCCCAACGAAGGGACCAAGAAGAGCACAGAAGGTGGGGGAGCCAGAGAGAGAAAGAGAAGAGAGGGAGAAATGACCCAAGGGCTTGATGGGCTGTAGCTCTATTGTTATGATTATTTTAAGTTCAGTCACACCTGCTCCTTGGGCAAAGGTGAGACTAAGAGGGCAAAAGAGGGAAGAGAAAGAGAAAAGAAGAAACCATTTCAAGTCACAGAGTGCCATTTTTCTCATCTGCAATCATAATGCATCATTAAAAATAAATGACAAAAATAGTATTGTCATGATCCAACAATCCATCACATGTGGTTCGCGGAGAACCAGGAAGAGAGGTATGAAGACCGCCACTCCCGTACGTATCACCTTTTGCAAACGCTGCCATACAGTGTCTCCACAATAACGGGGGTGGCATTGTCCCACCGCCCGGGGAGATAGTAACGTCACAGCTGGTGGGGGGCACGCCACGCACAGTTACCTGGCCCGTGAGTTGACACTGAAGGGGCTCTACATAAATTTGGCAGATAAACATTTTTGCTTCGACCCATAACCCATTTCCCCCCTAGTGGAGTCCCTTTTTGGACAGGTGGGCAAAAAGAGACCACCTGCATACAGCCTGACCTTGAGCAGGGCGAACCTAGGGACTTTCCAGATACAGTGTATGTATTTTTTCCCCTAAATATTAAAGAATAAAGAGTTATTGCCCCCCCCAAAAAGGAAAACACAAAATAGTGTAAATAAGAAAATAGATCCCCCATAAGCCCACCATTGACAGACAATATTAACATTGTGGTGTGTTTTTTCAGCCTTCAAATAACGCATAGCATCCTGTGTGTGCAATTTAGAGCCTTGTTATTTCTCATTTAACATTACAATAGAAGGATCCCTCATGTTGTTACCAACTATTTGTAAATATTGCCTTGATGACCGCATGTAATATTCCGGTATGGAGAATAATACCCATAGGTGCCATCCTGAACCACTTTTTTTATTATTTTATTAAAAAAATTTTTGTTCATTGTTTACTTATTTCAAGAGAGAGAGACAGACGGATTGTAAGTCAGGGAGGGACAGAGAGAGAGGGAGACACAGAATCAGGAAGCAGGCTCCAGGCTCTGAGCTGTCAGCACAGGGCCCTGTGCAGGGCTCGAACTCACTAAGGGTGAGATCGTGATCTGACCTGAAGTCCAGCGCTCCTTTAACCACTTTTTTAAAAAAAAAATTATAACATTTATTCATTTTTGAGAGAGAGACAGGAGTGTGAGCAGGGAAGGGGCAGAGAGAGAGGGAGACACAGAATCTGAAGCAGGCTCCAGGCTCTGAGCTGTCAGCACTGAGCCCCACTGGGGCTTTAATTCACAGACCACGAGATCATGGCCTGGGCCGAAATCCCACTAACCGACTGAGCCACCCAGGCGCCCCATCTTTAACCACTTTTATATTTTGAGACCTTCAGATTCTAGTTACTGCAAGTAAAACTCAAAGAACCTTTCTATGCATAAAGCTTTTCTAAGCTTCATCCATTATCCCTCCCCACAGAACAGATTTCACACAGTACAATTACACATCGAGGCTAAGGACATTTTAGGGCTTTCCAGAGTGCCTGATGAGGGTTCGTACTGCTGCCCCTGGAGCCTGGAGGTGCCTGCTCGGCCTTGGCCGGCTGAGCTGAGTCCTGGAGTGTCTGTCACATGGGGTGGACCCTTCCCAGAGCTTCCTCCCCGGGAGCGGACGGGGGCCAAGGCCTAAGAAGGAGAGGGAAAGAGGCAGACCAAGTAGAGGGAGCGTCTTCTGGCTCTAGGTCAGGAACCTTCTTTCTCTGTTACCTGCCTGCAGACCTTGAGCCAGGACCTTACCCTACCTGCCGCCCCCCCCCCCCCCCCCCCCCCCCCCCGAGCTCTAGCAGGACTGGGAATAGCCCAGTCTCATTCTCGCTTCCCAAACCTGAGTAGCTGCTGGGAAGTTGCTGGCAGGTCACTCGGCGGGTGTGCGGTTTGCCCCACGTGGCCGGTCCCACCGCCCCCAGGACTTTGGAGAGCCAGCGCCAAAGCGTGCGTGGGTGGCTCCGGCGACCGACTCCCGCGGGCGGGGACCGCACCTGTCTGCTCCACAGCTGCCCCTCCAGCTCGGGGCCGGACACCCCGTCAGTAGGTGCTCGATACATCTGCCCAAGAGATGCGCGGCCACAGCTGGGGTGCGGGATGCGGTGAAAAGGAGTCTGCGGGGCTTGGAGCGTCTTTAAGTTACTGTTTGGAGCTGTTGGAAGGGATGTGGCGCTGGGCCCAGGGTGGTGGCGGCGGTGGGGTGGGGGTGGGCTGGGGGTGGGGAGGACTCCCGGAATGCCCTTCTCTTGGCCTTAGCCCCTTCTCGCCTGCCAACCTCAAACTCCTGCAGGAAGGTAGAGCTGGCTGGCCGGCTGGCAATTGTAGTAATAGCGACCTTCTGCCGGCGCTGAGCCCACCGGCGCCATCCAAGGGGATCGCAGGCTGCGGAGGGCCGAGGGGGCCAGGATCTGGCCTGGGGTCGGCCGGGGGCCGGGGCGGGGACGCGCGGGCACGGGGCGGGGCGCCCGCCGGCTCCGGGAGGCCCCGCCCACCAGCGCGGTGCACTTGCCCCGGAGGGCGCCGCCTCGGGCTCGGCTGTCGGTGTCCTGCGCGCGGCCGGCGGACCCGCTGCGCACCCGGCCGCCTGGACGCGCCAGACCCGGTAAGTCCACTCTCCCGCCTCCCGGCTCCTCGCCCCGCGCGCCGGCGCCGCAATCGGGCGACCCGGACGGGGGCTCCAGGGCCCCGGTCTCAGCCGCAGGGCAGGAGGCGCCGCGACCCGCTTACTGCGGCGCGCGGCCCGCGCCCCCTCTCCGCTCTCGGCTCTGCCGGCTTCACTTAGAGGCGCACGCACAGAAAACGATCTCACCCGCCACTAACGACCACACTTCCCCGTTTTTATTAAAGCTCAGCCACTCCTGTAGAAAACTCAGCAAATGCCTAAAAGCATCCAAAGAGAACTA
The DNA here is from genome assembly GCF_027475565.1 of Acinonyx jubatus. Lineage (NCBI taxonomy): Eukaryota > Metazoa > Chordata > Mammalia > Carnivora > Felidae > Acinonyx > Acinonyx jubatus. Next base: position 10,796,953 of record NC_069384.1, read on the forward strand.
AAGCCGCCCAAGATTCCAGTCCCCACTCTTTCGAAGACCTCCATCCAGCTCGGGCAGTACTGACATATACACCCAGCCTCGGAGGGAACGTTAGAATTTTTTTGACCAGGAAGGGTCTTGGGCCTTGGCCTCTCCCTGGGGAAAAGGCATGGGGCAATCTTTGTTGGTATCTGATCTTGATTGTAGTAATTGGGGAAAATGTGGAACTTCTGGAAGCAAGCTGCCTGCGGTGGTGTTTTGGATCTATCGTCTGTTACATTGTCCCCCCCCCCCCGGATTTAAGAAAAAATAAAATTTAATGTTTACTTATTTTGAGAGAGAGAGAGAGAGAGATTGTAAATTGGGGAGGGAGCGAGGGAGACGCACAATCCCAAGCAGGCTCTAGGGTCTGAGCTGTCAGCACAGAGCCCGCCCGAAGCAGGGCTCGAACTCTCCAAGGGTGAGATCACGACCTGAGCTGAAGTTGGATGCTTAACTGACTGAGCCACCCAAGTGCCCCCTCCCACCTGGATTTTTTAAACTGCTATATGTAAGCTGTTTATTTCGAGTCCACATTTAGGTTAAGAAGGAGCTTCTGGTTCCATTAATGAAGGTTCTGGCCAGTAGCCACCAGGGCCATTTATGTTCAGGCTGGTGGGGAACTTTGCTGTGGTCACACAATTCTTTAAGTTCATATGTGCTGAGTTGCCAGAAAGCACCTTGACTCTGATCTGTGGGTATCTAAGGAGGTGGCAAAAAACCTGCTTTCTGTCATCTATTTCAAATACTCGCCAGAGTATATGAGCTAAGGATGGGTCCAAGGAAGGCAATCTACCTTTCGAGAATGGCCCCGGGATGTCTCGCTTTTGACAGGTTCTTAGCAAGTGGATTGTTTTGAAAATAAAGTACATCGTGAGGACATCAGAGGGACTCAGTCTTCTCATCTTAAGTCTCTGAAGGTAGAGCTGGTGGCTCAGGGCTTTCTGGTAGTTGAGTGGAACATTTATTCATTCATGCATTCATGCATGCATGCCTGCGTCCTATGAATATTTATTTTGCTCCTACCGTATGCCAGGTACTGTTCTAGTCCTTGAGATACATGCGGAAGATCACACGCAAACGCCCTTGTCCAATGCGTAGGCTTTGGCGGAGAAGACAAACAGCAAGCAATGGACATAATAAATAAGAAAATGATGTTGTATTAGCAGGTTTTAAGTATTATGGAAAAAAAAGAAGAGGAAAACACCGTAAAGGGTTACCAGGAGTGGGGGGGAAGGGATAAAAATTCTGCCACACTGTCAACAATTACTGACTGCCTTAAACCTTTTTAGGAGTAAGGCAGGTTGTAGACGTGTAGACATGTAGCTATGTTAGTAGTATAAATTTTAATATACAAAATAAATAATACTAATGATATAAATATAAATAAAAATAGCTTACATTTTATTATATAAAAACATACTGAAAAAAAGCATGCTGTATTGAAAGACGTTTTCATTTGGCTACCCACCCAATTTCTTTCAAGAGTGTATTATTCCCTGTTGGTTATTTGCACTCGCAATCACATTGTGGTTGTAACGAACCTAATACTTTGCATTCGGATTTAATCCAGCAATCTCTTATTGAGCCATTCTGGGTGCTGGAGTGGGGACAAGGTGAGCAAGATAGTCTCTGACCTTCCTAAGCTTCTGGAAGGAAATGCCCCGACAAATGTACAAATCGCTACAATACCAATTAGCATATGAGTCAAATAGACAAGGCGCCATGTGGTTAAAGGAGGGGACATCTGAATGGGGTGTTGACACCCAGGTTGGCATAGGAGGAGGCATTTGGAGGGCCAGTAGAATTTTGACAAGGAAATATGGCGGTCACGGATCTCTTGCCGAGAGCGCAGCAGAAGTTAGAGGTAGGAAAGTTGTGGGTTTGTTCCATATCTCACAGAATCCTGTGGTGTAGTCAGGGGAGATTCCATTATGTCCAGTTTTCGGATAAGAATACTGAGGCTCCTGATTTTTTTTTTTTTTAATTTGCTGAAGGTGATAATCCACCTGCCTTCCTTCTGACTTCAGCAGCCCTCCAGAGTCTGGGACTCTTACCGTCCATTCTCCACACTGAAATGCTCGTCCCTTTCCCCATATTATGTTGGGCTGGGTCCCTCTCACCAGCTCACTAGTTCATAGTCCCATCCTGGAAGGGCCTGGGGGCCCCTGTTGGCTTCTTTTCTGCTCAGGGATAAATATATCTCCGGAATTTGGACACGGCGTTGAGATAAAGATGAAAATGATTGATAGTTGCTTCCAGGGAAAACATGCTCGCGAGTTCTGGAATCAGTAAGATCATATGCACCAAAATTAGGTTAATCCATAATCAGTTTTACCCTCATTCTGCTTCCTGATACAAGTGAAGGCCAGTGAGGATTTCAAGACTAGATGCTCTTTGAGGAAATGCTGAAGGAATGCTGTTAAGACCATAGGAATGTTCTCCTTGCTCGACCCCCATAAGTAAAGGAAGGGCCCCGGGGGAACCCTGTGTTTTATCTAGGACGGAGTCAGGACTGGAACTCAGATCTTCGAGCTCTCACTCAGACACTCCCTACTCCCCCCAGCATCTATCCCTCTCAGCAAGTGTGGCTGGAGTCGGCCACAGAAGCCTTGGTTGCTCAGTAAATGCTTAAGAGAGAATGAAATGTGGCAATGCTAGGAAATCTGTTCTGAAAGCTTCCAGGCTGTGTTATGAGTGCAGCCGGGCGACATAGCCAGGACCTGTGAGGGAAATGCAAAAGGGGTGATATGCTCCAGGCTGGCGTGACGTCACTCACTGCCCCCTTCTCCTCTGGGTGCAGCTGGGAGTCTCCCAGGATCCCAGGCTCATGGAGACCCAGGTGGTCTCTACTGGCAGCTTTTAGCTCAGCTCAGCTGCCCAGAACCCCATATCCTGAGTGATTTCCAGCAGATCAGCAGCTCTGGGTCTAAACTTTGAAGAAGAAAAAAATGCACTAACCTTGATTGGGAGCAGTGTCCCTGCTGCATGAGGATGCTCAAACCCAGGCTGAGGCAGACACTTCTAGAAACCCCCTCTTTCTGGGCCCAGGAAGGCCAATTCGAGAATGTCCAGCGTGGGGGCGCCTGGGTGGCTTAGTCGGCTAAGCATCCAACTGGTGATTTCCGCTCAGATCGTGAGTTCGAGCCTCATGTCTGACTCTGTGCTGACCGCACAGAACCTGCTTGGGATCCTCTCTCACTGCCCCTCACCCACTAGTGTGCTCTCTTTCTCTCTCTCTCTCTCTCTCTCAAAATAAACTTAAAAAAATAAATAAAAAGAGAATGGGGGAGAATGTCCAGCATGGGCTGGGCATAAAACTGGCTGTGTTTGGAATTGGACCTCCCTGGTTCCTGCTGCTTCTGCCCCCTCCCCCAGCCCCCTTGACACCGTGCAAGCTACAAACAGCTGTGGTTCACCCCAGGAGGGGAGGGGGTGTCCTGATGGCATATTTAGGTCACGAGCCTGTCCTCATTTGGGTAGCCCTGGTTTTACCTGATAAAAGTGCCCAAGTCCTCAGCTCCTTTGACCTTAAATACAGACTCTCTCTGTTCTCTGCAAAGTCCTGAGAACTCCTTTTTCTGTACTAATAAAATGTGAGTTCAGGGCCACGAGATTAAATTTTAGATGCATTTTTGATAAGAGACGTGACCTTGGGCAGGTCAGTTCAACTCTATGGAGCCTAGTTCCCTGTGAGTTAAGATTGCTGGCTTAGTTCTTCAAATCCATTTGAGTCCAGTAACGTGAAACAGTGGCCACTGGGCAGTGCTTTGGCATGATAATAGACGTGAACTTGGAGAATGGGACATAAACCCCCAGCTGACATGCAGATTGAGTTCATTTACACCATGCTGACTATGAAGAGGACATTGCCAAACTCATTTTGAGACTCATTACACAGAACGCCGCGTGACCCAGCATGCAGGCCTTGGGGGCACCGGGGGCATTTCGCAAAAGCAATACATTAAATTACGTGTAAAGTAAGAAAAAGATTTCCCTTTAAAAATTCAGAGTCATTATTTGAAAGGCAGTTAATGAACTTGACTTTCCTGGCCTGGCACAAGGCTCCGACAGGCTCAGCATAATTGAAGGTGCCAGTGTGAGTCGGGTGGGAGGCAGCTGGGGTAAAGGGAAGGCTTGAGAATTTCTCTCTGCAACTTCTGTTCACATGACATCAGGGACATAGGAGACCCCCCCCCCCCCAAAAAAAGAAAATTTAAAAACCAAACGGGATTTGAAAATTATTGTATGAAGTCATGGTTTCTCTTCTTATAAAACTCTTCCTGGCACCTTGCAGTACAAATGATTGGTCAGTTTCCTAAGGTCCCATAGCCCAGTGGGTCTCATGCTTGGCTACAAATTAGGATCACCTAGGAAGTTTTTAAAAGCCCTGATGCCAGCAAGGAAGCACAAATAAGGACATCACAGTCTTTGGAGGGGGCGGGGGTGTCCATCAGTATTTTTTTTTTAAAGCTCTCCAGGTGATTCCAATAGGTTACCAAGTGGGGGGGGAGGGGGAGTCCCCAGACCAGCAGCATGAGCAGCACCTGTGAATTTGGAAATGCGAATTCTCAGGCTCCACCCCCACCCTTCTGGATTCAGAAACTCTGGGAGTGGAGCCCAGCACTCTGCATTTTCAGGTGATTTTTTTTTTTTAACATCTTTTAAATGTTTATTTTATTTTTGAGAGACAGAGAGTGTGTGCACAAGTGGGGGAGGGACAGAGAGAGGAAGACAGAGGGTCCAAAGAGGGCTGAGCTGTCAGCGCAGAGCCTGATGTGGGGCTCAAACTCACGAACTGTGAGATCATGACCTGAGCCGAAGTCGGACACTCAACTGACTGAGCCACCCAGGCACCCCAAGAAGGTGATTCTAAAGCATGTTAAAGTTTGAGCACCCCTACTTTGGAGTAAGGCCTGGTGGGCTTCCCAAGCAGTTGTTTCTGTTGCTTTCTCCAGCCACGGAAAAGTCCGTCTGGTTTTAAGCAATAGGTCTTCTCAGTAATCCCACCCATATGAATTAGTTCCAAAAGTTGCCCTGAGGTTGACTTGCTGCGTGGAACTATGAGTTCTAAACCACTTAACTTCTGCTGGTTGTCTACCATGATTCCAATCTCGCATGGTCGTGAAGCAGTAGGGATGCCCTAACAGTAATTAGCAGCGGGATTCCTTGCCAAATGTGGTCATTCCGTGTTTTTAGAAAAAAAAAAATCGCATTATCAGCTCAAGGCCTGTGTACCTTCCCGGGGCAGGGTTCTATGCATTCATAAGTGGTTTGAGGTCATTTAAAAAGAAAATGTTGGACATCTTGTTTGGAAATCTTAGCTGCCCAGAGCCTCTTGTCTTGAGTGATTTTCAGCAGACCAGCAGCTCTGGGTCTAAGCTTCGAAGAAAAAAAAAAATGTTACCAAATGATTCCTGTCTACTGCCGTGGCTAGAATGGGGGGAAATGCTGGCTTGGGATAAGAATCAGAGGCTGGGAGTCTCTGGAGCCTGCTTACCCCCTCCCAGATCTCAGGGCACAGACTCAAAAGCCCCAGAGGTGTCAGGAGAGCCCATAAACACGTTTGTGCCTTATTCATGAGCGTCTTCTCCACAAAGTAAAGGGAGCCACCATGGTCGGCTGTGGAAGAGCCAGACCTAAAACCCCCGACCTCCAAATCCCTGGGCTGCTATTTCTGAATGAGCAGGAAAAAACCAAGGCACTCACACTCGGGACCCTGAGCGCACACGGCTGTGTGCCCCTCTACTTACTGGGTTAGTGATCCCACAGCTGCAGATGTCAATGATGTTTCCCCCTGGTCCCAAAGGGAAAAAGACGGAGCAGGCCTAAGGAACCTGGCCAGGGTCGTGTAGCCAGATAGCAGCAGGGCCAGAATCCAAACCCGGAGTGGAGGCGTAATTCCAACGTCTGATCACTTTCTCCTCCGGCACTCATGCTCCTTGAGCCCGTGGGACAAAAGGGACTTAGCTAACGGTCTGAAGGCAGCTCAGGGGCATTCGTTAATTAGATACGCAGGTTACGGTTGCGAAGAATCAGGGCCCACCTGTCAAGAGGTATTAAGAAGTTCATGGACAGCTCCCAAGCTGCTGTGTGCCAGGCACCAGGCCAGGAGGCTGCAGGGGACAAGGTGGGGGACAGAGATAATGACCATGGGTCAATCAGCAGGGAACACACAGCCTTCAAGGGCATGGCATGCATCAGAGAAGGTTGAGCTGGATTAAGAAGCATGACCAGGCATCACTTCGGAGCTTCATGGGCCAAGAAGGAGGATGCCTAGGCTGGAGATGTCCAAAGAGGTGATGATGTGTACAGGGCTTGGCCAGAGCATGGGGTCTGGGCAAGAGACAACAGCGGAGCAAGAGAAGGGGGCAGGAGCCCTTGCATTTGGGCTCTATATGCTGAAAATGGAGTGTTTCGCCCCGAAGGTCAGAAGGAGCTCAGGGGGGCCTTTGAGCCGGAACGACAGGTTCTGGGGTGGGTACACGGCCACTCGGCTCACTGAGGCACGGAGCAGGAGGCGTGAGGGAGGTGGAGGGCCGTGGGGATGGCCAAAGGTAAATAAATCCCTGGCAGGTCATTGGACACCCAGCTCTGGTGCCCAGAAGGGCAGCTGGGGTCATGGCCACACGGGTGAACCAGAAGGGGCAGGTGTAACCACGCAGGGGGTGGGCAGAGTGAGAAGAAAGGAGGGCCAACTAAAGAATTCTGGGGCGCACCGACAGGCCAGGCATCGGTGGAGGGAGAGGGGCCTAGATGCCTCTAGGTGAGGCATCGTCCCCTAGGGCCGGGCTCAGAAGTTTTGAAATTAAGCCAATCCTAAAAAGGAGCTCTAGGTTGACCAGTGTCCTAAGCAAGACGATATGTGATATCGCAGTCCCCCTCGTAGGTGGGAGAGGCGGAGCCCCCCACCCCCATCCCCCACCTTGTACATTGGAATTTCTCTTTCCACAGTGTTTCTGACCAGAAACTGTGTACGAAGGAAACCTGTTCAGTTTACCAGTGACCGTAAGGTGCGGTGTCTGAACGCGTGAACCCCCTGACAGAATCCCAGAGCTACTTGGCAAAAGCCTTCACAAGCCCCAGGCCTGTTACACGGGTTTGCGGGCATAGTGACATCCAGATTAAAATGATGGGGAAACTGTCCCTTTCTGCGTGGCCGGTGCCAGTCACTCAGCAGAGGGCAGCGGGCAGGGAGGGGGCAAACACAGCACAGGGTGGAACACTGGCCCCCGAGAGGGGAGTTCTAGGTCAGGTTTTCCATCCAGAGGCAGGCTTTCCATCCACATGCTGTTCCATGCTGGAACAGACCACCCCTTGCCCGTTACCCTCCTAGGACGTCTGAGAGCACAGCAGTCTGACTAGCACGAATCACCAGGCACCAGATATACGAAATGTGGGCTTTTTCCAGGTCCATAGGAGGACAAGGGTATTTGTTTGTTTCCCCTTTGCCTATGCAGTTAGAGACCACAGCAGCATCCAGTTCTGGGGGAGCGGGCACAGAAAAGAAGTAGGTGTGGGCCATGGGTACCGTGCAACCGTCGGAAGTAAAGGAGTGCAGACACGCCTCACCACCTGAGTGGCCATAAAGTCACGGTGGGGAGAGGAAGAGGAAGGAGGGGCAGCTATGTACCCCAACGGCACGTCTGTATGTCTTCGGCCGGGGATGCCGTAACAAAATCCCACAGACGGGGGGCTGAAACTACAGACACACATTTTCTCACAGCTTGAGAGGCTGTAAGTCCAAGGTCGAGGTTCCAGAAGGGTTTGGTTCCTTGTGTGAGCTCTCTTCCTAGCTTGTAGCCAGCTGCCCTCTCCTAGGGTCCTCACGTGGTTCGAGAGAGATTTCTCTCTCTTATTGTAAGGCTATAGTCCTATCAGGTTAGGGCCCCACCCGTATGACCTCATTTAACCTTGATTACCTCCTGCAGACCCCGTCGCCTGGTGCAGTCACGGTTGGGGGTTAGGGCTTCCACACGTGAACTGGGAGACACAATTCGGTCTACAGCACATAACCTCAAATACGCACACGCTACCCAACGTGTAGAGTGGAGGAACCCCCCCCTGGTGGTCGCCTCGGAGGGGAGTGGGGGTGGTGAGTGGAAATAAGACGGAATCAAGTGACCAACTGATCAAGCGAGAGAGGGGTGTGTGCAGATTCAAGGAGGCACATGCCATGGACTGGGGGGTACGTTGGGGCGCCCGTCTCCCCTGAGATTTCGAAAACCGTGCGCGCATGTGTGCGCGTGTGTGGGTTCGGGCCGGCACATGCTTGCTGATTTCACACTGCACTTTTCTCTTAGAAAGTTTTCTCGGGAAGTCGGAGCTCCCGCAGTGGAAACTCGAAGCCCAGCATGATTCTGTCCAACACCACGGCCACGACGCCCTTTCTGAACGCGCTGTGGCAGGGGACGGCTCGCCAGGGCGGCAACACGTCAGCCCTGGCCCGCAGGTTGCCTGGCGGTGACGACAGCCAGCTGGAGGCACTCTATATCCTCATGGTGCTCGGCTTCTTCGGCTTCTTCACCCTGGGCATCATGCTGAGTTACATCCGCTCCAAGAAGCTGGAGCACTCCCACGACCCGTTCAACGTGTACATCGAGTCCGACACCTGGCAGCAGAAGGACAAGGCGTACCTCCAGGCCCGGGTTCTGGAGAGCTACAAGGCATGTTACGTCATTGAAAACCAGCTGGCCGTAGAGCGGCCCAACGCACACCTTCCCGAGATAAAACCTCTGTCATGACCCCGCAGTTGGCTAAGACTGGACAGATCCCATTTGACAATCTGATCTTTCTAATCATGTACCTTTTATATTCTTTATCAGAAGGATGTAATTGGGTTTTTTTTTTTGCTGTCGTAAAGGGTGGATTCGTAACACCATTTCTCTAAAATCACATTCCTTCTGTAGGGGACCTCCAGCTATTCCCCAGTGCCTGACCCTGCCTTGTTAGTTTTAGCAGAATCCCTAAGATCATGGCCTCTGAGATACTTCCCAGACTCCCTTGCAGCGAGCAAGGTCACGGGATGAAGTTCTGGCCAGTAGAAGTGGGAGCGGTTCTAGAAAAGGAAGGGGTGTGTCGTCCACTCCCCTCCCCCTCTTCCCAGTGGCTGGGACGTGGAAGAGGTAGTGAACCAGCTTTGACTCTGTCCAGAAGGACACCATTGGGCGCCTGGGTGGCTCAGTCGGTTAAGCATCCAGCTTCAGCTCAGGTCATGATCTCACTGTTCTGCTGGTTCAAGCCCCGCGTCGGGCTCTGTGCCGACAGCTCAGAGCCTGGAACCTGCTTCGGATACTGTGTCTCCCTCCCTCTCTGCTCCTCCCCTGCTCACTCTGTCTGTCTTTCTCTCTAAAATAAGCATTAAAAAAAATTTTTTTTTTTTTAAAGAAAAGGACAGCGTCCTCGCAGGTGACAGAGCAGTAAGAGTCTGGGTCGCTGGGCAACGTCATGGGGCAGTGTCTCTCTACCTTCCTGGTCACCCACCGCCAGCTCAGTCATTATAGGAAAGACAAACTAACTCTGGCCTTCCTTGGGCCACTGCTATTTTGGTTCCTGTTAAAGTAACAGAGTCAATATCCTAACTAATATCCTATTTTATGGGGCTGAGACCAAAGGCGTAATATTCCCGTATTTGTCACAAGCTGGCCGCCTGCCCTTGTTAGGACAAAACCACTCTGCCCTTATCACCTCTGCCTTCACCAGGGAGGCTCTGGCCTCCTCCTCCTTCCTCCTCCTGCACCTCCCTTACCCCCACCCTTCATACATACCCCCCCCAAACACACACACACACTCACACCCACGGAGGCACACGCGTACACACAGAGAAGCTCTCCCCCTCCCCCAATGCAGACACTTCCTACTCTCCTATCCCCATCTCAGAGGAGCTCACGTCCTCCAGGACTGAGATGCCGGAGAAAAAATTTCCACTTCCGAATGTGTACCAAGGGGAAGGTGCTCAGTTATCACGGCCGGAGGGAGAGACGCATCCGCCCACCCCAGAACCCAGGAGAAGGCGTGGGCTTGGGCAAGTGGCACCACCTGGGGTCAAGGCGGCGGGGCCTTTTGAGGTTGAATTGTGTGCTCCCCCCTCAAAAGACGTGTTCAAATCCTAACCCTGGTACCTGTGAATGTGACCCGACTTGGAAATAGGGTCTTTGCAGATGCCACCAGGTTAAGATGAGGTCCCTGGGGTGGGCCGACATCCGATATGACCGATGTTCTCAGAAGATGTGGGCAATTAGGTCACGGCCACATGGGGAGAAGCCTCGTCAAGACAGGCAGAGACTGAGTATCAGCGGGGAGCCAAGGAGTGCCGGGGAGAGGCCAGGAGGGGCTCTCCCCTACCGGTTTCATGGAAGCTTGGCCCCACATGCACCATGATTTCAGACTTCTGGCCTCCAGACCTGTGGGACCAGGAGTTTGTTAGGTTTCATCTGGGCTCTGTCAGGGCAGCCACGGGAATTCGGGCAGTGCCTTTTCCCCCACCCCTAGACAGCAGCTTTCTTCTCGCCTCCTGACAGGACAGAAGATTCTCTGGGAATCTTCCCTCACAGATGAGAGAGTGGGAAAGGGATTGCGGTGGAGGTGGATGGTGCTGGGGCCATTCATTGCCCAGGGCAGTAGAAGAAAGCCCCCTTGGCGTTACCTGACCTTCGAGAATCCCAGAGAACGACTGCCTTGGTTTCAGCCTGCGTCTCCAGCGGTCGCCATAGCACGCTGCGACACGCTGAATGCTTGCCCACTCCTGGAAAAGGGTGGACTGTTGAAATAAAACATCATCGGTGGAAACCTGCACACAGTGTACATTAAAAGCAACGCATCAGCATTGTTGGCCGTCCTCAATGGACAAATGGGGCCCCATCCACTGCCGCCCTTGCTTGGTGGGATAGACCATGATGCTTCCACGCGAGCTTGGAGGCAGGGGTTAGGACATCTCTGGCCAGAACCCTGGCATGGACTCCTAGTCTCTGCGATGTGAGTGGCTCTTTGGGACAGAATCCTTTGAAAGCCTAATGAAAGCTATGACTCCCTGTCACCCCGTTCCCGAAAAATGCACATGGACGCCTTTTGCCCAACATCGCCGGGGCTCATGGGCTTCTGGAGGCCCTCTCACAACTGGGGGCGCCTAATGAACCCTGCATGGGTTACCAGCTTCCGACAGACACAGATTGCCGGCAGGGAAGGCAGGCAGGCCGGGAGTGCACCTTTGGAGGGGGACCCAGAGGGCACTCTGACCCGCGATGTGATCAGAGGCGGCGTAGCAACTGGAACCCCAGGCACACAGCTGGTGCTTAGCACCAGTCCACTGACCCCCCCCCCCCCCCCACTGGGATTCCTGTGACTTTTAAGGCAGAGGGAGATCCCATGATCCTTAGTGCTCCCGGGCCTCGAGGGACCCGGTGTTCAGCACCCTCCTCCACGCCCCTCAAACCTTTTATAAACCACACATTTTCAAAGGCTTGTTATCATATTTCCCCCCTTTGTTGTTACATTTAAATTTTAGCTAACATACGGTGCAATATTGGTTTCAGGAGTAGAATTCAGTGGCTCATCACTTCCATACAACACCCAGTGCTCATCACAAGTGTCCTCCTTAGTCCCCATCCTCCAGCCAGCCCATCCCCCACCCACTTCCCTCCAGCAACCCATAGTTTGTTCTCCATCGTTAAGAGTCTCTTGTGGTTTGTTTCCCTCTCTTCTCCGCCCCCCACTCCTTCCCCATGTTTGTTAACATGCATAGAGCACTTGCCATGTCGATTACTGTTCTGAGCTCTTTAGAAATGGGATCCCAGGGGCACCTGGGTGGCTCAGGCAGCTAAACGTCCAACTTTGGCTCCGGTCATAATCCTGCGGTCTATGAGTTCAAGCCCCACGTTGGACTCTGTGCTGACAGCTCAGAGCCTGGAGCCTGCTTCGGATTCTGTGTCTCCCTCTTTCTCTGCCTCTCCCCGACTCGTGCGCGCGCGCGTGCGCGCGCGCGCGCTCTCTCTCCAAAATTAAACATTAAAAAAATTTAAGAAAGAAAGAAATGAAATCCCAGTACTTTATATGCAATATTGTATGTGTTCCCTGGCTAGGACAACATGCCTTAAAGGAATTAACAATTTCTTTTTAAAAATCAGTCTTTCGGGGCGCCTGGATGGCTCCGTTGGTTAAGCGTCCATCAAAGCCCTACATATGCCTCTGCACTGACAGCACAGAACCTGCTTGGGATTCTCGCTCTAAATAAATAAATACACTTCAAAAAACCCTCGTCTTTCATCATGATCTGTAGTGTGTGTTTTCTTAAGTTCATTATGACACTGTAGGAAGTGGATGTGGGTTCTTGGGGGGCTGTGATGAGGCAGCCCCAGGGGCTCGGGACTGAGGAAGTACGATTGCCTGCGGATAGTTAAGCTCCGCCGTGAACCCCCGATGCCTGCAGATAGAAAGCAAAGGGGGCAAGCCAGCCATCCGGGAGTGCGGACGCAGTCTTGATGGCCTTGTGGGGTTTTAGGAGAAGCTGGAGAGGTGGACATTTATGTGGAATCTCTTGATTATTTATTTATTTATTTTTTAAAAAAACTTTTTTTTTCAACGTTTATTTATTTTTGGGACAGAGAGAGACAGAGCATGAACGGGGGAGGGGCAGAGAGAGAGGGAGACACAGAATCGGAAACAGGCTCCAGGCTCTGAGCCATCAGCCCAGAGCCTGACGCGGGGCTCGAACTCACGGACCGCGAGATCGTGACCTGGCTGAAGTCGGACGCTTAACCGACTGCGCCACCCAGGCGCCCCGGGGAATCTCTTGATTTTTAAATATTGGCACCTAATTCCACTTAAAAAAAAATGTGTAAGCCAAACAGAAAATGACTTTGAGTTGAATTCTACCCAAAGACCACTGATTTACAACGTCCGCTTTAAAGAGAAAAAATAGCTGCCAGCAGCCCCAGGCCACACTTGATAGAAAGCAGGGTCCGGGAGGGGCGCCTGCTTCTGAAAGGCTGGTGGCCTGGACCTGGTGAGAGAAGGAGGCGGAATCCCTGGAATCACCGGCCACTGAACCCGTAGTCCCAGCCCCGTGGTGAGCCCCTGCCCCCGGCTGTCTCCCTCTGGCGCCATGGGGGCATCCATTCATCAGACTCTCCCATTCAGATGTCAGGCTCTCACTCTGTCACTCTGTCACTGTGTCACTCTGTCACCGTACTTTACAACTCTGATGTTGCTCTCAGACTCTTGGAGCTGGTTGTGGGGATCCAGCCTGCGGAGGTGGCCCCACTCCATATGCAGACAAATCAGGCTTATGAGCCTTTTACAAGACAGAGCTGACCATGGATGGGGGGGGGGGTGGGGTGGGGGGGGGTGGGGAAGGAGCCAAACGAGGAATGCCATTTCCACCTAGTCTCTTCTGGAGCCACCTGGCCTGGCTGGGCGAATAGCTTTAAAACTTCTCCAGTGTTGACAGGCCGTGTGCAATTCATTGGACTGTGGTCCCTTGAAGAGTTAGCTCCAAGAAGGTCAGCTAGACCTCAGGGAGGTTCAAGGACACACCCAAGGTCATTGGTTGCTTAGAGGAGGAAGCCGGCAGGAGCTCTGTGTCCCTCCTCCAGCTGCTTTACCAGGCCAAGGGCTCCTAGAGGCCTTGAGGTGGGAAAGATAATCACCGCGGTGGGGAAGGTAGGGACCGTGAATTTACTGATTTTATTCTTCTGGAGCACTTTTAAAAATAGTGTATCATTTAGAAACATCAGACAATTTACACCCAAAAAGGATCCACTGCTTCTGATTCTGTGTCTCCTTCATTCTCTGCCCCTCTCCCGCTCACACTCTCTCTCTCTCAAAAAATAAACATTAACATTTTTTTTTAAAAAATAAAGGGGGGACGCCTGGGGTGGGGCTCAGTCAGTTAAGCGTCCCCCTTTGGCTCAGGTCATGATCTCACAGTTTATGGGTTCGAGCCCCTTGTCGGGCTCTGTGCTGACGGCTGGGAGCCTAGAACCTGCTTCAAATTGTGTGTCTCCCTCTCTCTCGGCCCCTCCTCTGCTCACTCTCTCTCTCGCTCTCAAAAAATAAACATTAAAAAAAAGGGGAGGGGATCCAAATACCATCTGCACTGTGTACTCAGAGGTCTGCTCAGAAAGACAAAACATGACCCAGCCTATCAGCCAAGGCTTAAAAAAAAAAAAAGGCAAACCAAGCCAAAAGGAAGGCAAGCTGCAAAATATGAGAATATGGTTTGAAATCTTGCCTCTGCCCCAGCGCTGAACTTCAGTCTCCCCTCAGGACGCTGCCCCACTCTAACAAGAGTTAGAAATAAGCCGACAGGCAGATAAAACTGCTGTGGATTCCATAACCTTCGAATTCCCAGGCAAGGCTGGACCGAGTCCGGCTAATGCAGTGCGTGTGGCTCCCGAGGCGACACCCTATCTTAAATCCACATCAGTAGATGACTTCCCTGTGGGCACAAAGGAGAGGTAAATACTAAATCAGACGGAGGGAGATAACCGAAGGCTCTAAGGGCTTGCAGACAAAAGAAATGCACAGAAGGCTGTGAATGGATCGATTAAGGGGTGGTAAACTCCTTAAGGAAGCCGACTGGCTGCACGCATGAAACAAATCTAAATACAAACCGGAGTCTGGAGATTGGGAACAACTGGTCCCTCAGGTTCCCCCGGGTGCGTCTGCATGAGGTCAGCAAAGCTGGAGCCAGTGATCAAGACCTCCGAAAATACTGGGCGCTGTCGGCCAGACGTGGCCAGTGAAGGCACTGCGGGCGCGGCTGCCCCCTGGCGGTCACGTTGAGGATCATTGTCAATGCACGGGGAGCCCTGAGCGCGCGGGGGGGGGGGGGGGGGGGCAGGTGGCGTTTGCTTGGGGCTGGGTGAGGTGCTCGGAACCCGCTGTAGACCCTCTGGGCAGGCTGAACCTCCATTCGCTTGTCCAGTTCCGCGAGACGGGGCTCACCGTGGGCACCATTATGAAACACGAAGAAGAAAGCCTGGAAGGGGGCCCCTGGGTGGCTCAGTGGGTTAAGCGTTCAACTTCGGTTCCGGTCATGATCTCCCAGTTGGTGAGTTCGAGCCCCGACGTGGGGCTCCGTGCCGACAGCCCGGATCCTGGAGCCTGCTTCAGATTCTGTGTCTCCCTCTCTCTCTCTCTGCCTCTCCCCCCCCCCTTGCTCTCTGTCTCTCTCAAAAATAAGAAGCATTAAAAAAAAAAAAAAAAAAAAAAAAAAAAAAGCCTGGAAAGAGAGAAGCAGTCTCCAGGATGTGCCTCCTGAGGCACCTTCTCAGGAACAGGGGGCCCCGAGGGCTCAGACGTCTTGGGAAGTCGCTAGGACCCCTTCTCCCTTCTGTTGTGCTGGAATCTGCTCATCCCCCACCCCATTTCCAGAACGAACTCTTTATCATCCTTTGGAAAATGGTGTCTAAGCCCCTTTCAGTTCCAGGCCTGTGACCACTGTGCTTCTCATGGAGAAAGGACTGCACACCTGGGTCACCTCAGAGTGCCTCTGGTGTTGATCACCTCCTTCCCCCCCCAAGCCCAGTGGTGAGGGAGGGGTTCCTGCCCCAGGGATGGCGGGGGAGGACAACACTGGACAGGCGAGACCAACAAGCAGGCTCTCCGCCTCATTCACTCGCAGTCAGAGGGAGGGGGACGCTGCAGGCCACGCAGGGGCCCCACGAGGGTCACACTCAGGACCAGAGTGAACAAACCGGGCTGTGAGAGGCGGGCTCTAGAGCAGCAAGAGGGTGAGGTGGCCCGGGTCTCACGGGAGGGTGTGACGGGCTTGTCTGGAGAATTCCACGAGCCGGGTGGGAACTGGAACCCCGTGCTCAGGGGTCAGCAGGCCCCGAGCTTCTGTGTGACGAGGAGGGGTGTTTGGCCGGGGGACCTTCTCCACAGGAGCCGAGGGGGGAGAGGAACCTGCGAGGAGACCACTCACAGCCTCCCACGGCACCCGGGGTCAAGGAAGCTCATAATTTTGGGCCTTGCCCCACGGTTGGGATGTCCAGGCAGGGTGTGCACTGAGTCGGGCGCTGGGCTACGGGGCCAAGTGAAGGTGGCACCCAGCCCCTGCTCCTTCAGCCAAGTTCAGGGCTCTTGAGTGGGGCTGTGGCTACTGACAGAAGGGGTGCCTTTCTCCAGCTGGCCCAGAGGACCCTATGGACTTGCAGGGCCGTGACCAGCGTTGACTGTCATTTCCTGTGTACCTTGCACGCCCATCACTGAGTGTGGACCTACAGTTTCCAAGGTACACTGTGGTGGGAGGGAATGCAGGGGGTTAGCAGGGTGGGTTCACTGCCCGCACCCCCTCCCCATGGGTCAGGAAGGCTTCCCCCAGGAGGACGGAGGGGGCTCTCAGGTGATTCGGCAGCAAAAGGCCTTAAAGTAGCCTAAAGAATGGAGAATATGCCTGTTTTCAGGAAAAGCCCGGAGACCCATAGGAAAGAACCCAGCTTTCCAGGTTGCTTTTTATAAAAAAATTTCTAATGTTTATTTAGTTTTGACAGAGAGAGAGAGAGAGAGAGAACGAGCAGGGGAGGAGCAGAGAGAGAGGGAGACACAGAATCCAAAGCAGGCTCCAGGCTCCGAGCTGTCAGCATAAAGCCCGATGGCAGGGCTTGAACTCACAAGCCATGAGATCATGACCTGAGCCCAAGTTGGACACTTAACCAACTGAGTCACCCAGGCACCCCTCCAGGGGTGGCTTAAAAACCACCCCTGCTTTTTAAACCCAAATATCACACTGCCAACAAAGTAGAGTATCGTTGGATTTTGAAGACATGGACAAACACTCTAGATCAGAGTTTGGCCAACGATGGCCCGCAGGCCAAATCTGGCCTGCCACGTGTTTTTGGAAATAAACTTTTATCGGAAATAGCCACATTCATTTGCACATTATCTGAGGCTGCGCTGGTGCTATAGAAACGGAGTTGAGTCCTTGTGACAGACATCACATGGTTCACAAATCCAAAAATATTGACTATCTGGCTCTTTAAAGAAAAAAAAATGTACTGGCCCCCGTTCTAGAACCATCTTGAATATTTTAATGTGTGGCCACGCTTGGTAAACATGTGGCCCTGTGGATGCACATTCTGGAGCATGCAGCTATGGGAGTCACAGGAGAGAGACAGTGGGCACTCTGAAGTCACACTGAGGCAGGTCCCGGCAGAACAGGCCCCACGGATCTTCATAGGAATTCTGTCTGTTAAGCATAGACTACCAGAATTTGGATTTAAAAAAAAAAAAAGTTAGTAACTACGATTAGGCCAGGAATTATGCACTTTACAATTTTTTGAGTGCTTCTGTGTATTTGTAAAATCCACGTGTCTATTGTGCTACCCCAATGTTTGTAGTAGCACTATCGACAATAGCCAAAGTATGGAAAGAGCCCACGTGTCCATCGAGGGATGAACGGATACAGAAGATGGTCTATATATACAATGGAGTATTACTCGGCCATCAAAAAGGATGAAATCTTGCCATTTGCAATGATGTGGGTGCAGCTAGAACGTATTATGCTAAGGGAAAGAAGTCAATCAGAGACAAATACCATGTGATTTTAGTCGTACGTGGAACTTACGAAACAAAATAGATGATCATGTGGGAGAGGGGTGAGGGAAGAGAAGAGAGGGAAACAAACCACAAGAGACTCCGAATGATAGAGAACAAATTGAGGCTTGATGGAGGGAGGTGGGCGGGGGAGGTGGGTACCAAGGAGGGCACTAATTGTGATGGGTGTTGTATCTATTCAGTGACGAAGCACTGAATTCTACTCCTAAAACCAATACTGCGCTGTACATTCACCAAAATTTAAGATAAATAAATGAACAAACAAACAAATAAATATTTGGCTAAAACACATGCACAGAAACATGGCTGTCTTAACCAGCACCCTCTATTGAAAACCCCTGGGCTGGACACCCAGGGAACCATCCGGGGCACATCTTCTGGTTGTCATAGCAGACATTGGCCACACAGGGGCAGAACACCCCTGGCTATTACATATCCCTGCCCAGCAAGAAACCAGGAGTCTCAGCCTCCCGGGGGCTCCCCCCTCCCCGGGGGGGGGGGGGCTTTTTTGGTTAACGTCAGGGCAACCCGGGTACAGTTTCCATACTTCCTTTGATTCTATTGTGAGGCAGGGGAACATTTCTACAAGGAGATGGAAATCAGGGCGGAGAGGGAACTTTAGAGGATTGGATTTAAAATGTTTGAAAGCAAGAATTTCGGACCTGCTGGCATGGAAACGGCTGATTGCCAGCCAGGAGCTAATATGTTCGCTGCAAACTTCGTTCTTAAAACAATCGATTTGTCTTTTTAATAGGTAATCGACACATGGTAAAAAACAATAAACAAACAAACCATCAAAAAGGATGCAATAAAGGGATTCTTCGGTCTCCTTTCGGAGATATACTATATACATATGAGAATAACCAGCTTTTGTGTACAAATGGTATACAAGGCACGCCAATCTGCATCGTGCTTATTTATTTATTTTTTTTCCTATTAGCAATATATTGAAGAGTGTTCCTCATCAGTGCACGGATATCTACTCCCTCCCTTTGAATGCTTGAACAGGATCCCATTGGATGGATATCCACACTGTCTTGAAACAGACCTCTCTTGATGGACATTTATTTAGATGGCTTCCAATCTCCTGCTGTCACATGAGGTGATGAGTAGACTTGTATATATGCCCTGGAAATCCGCTCATACCTAAGTCCCCAAAACTCCTAGAAGGTGACTGAGCAGCCAGAGGGATGCATATTATACAATTTTAAACAGGCCAGTTATCCTCTAATGATGCCGGTAACTGACTTCTATGAGCTGTCACTATGTGTCAGGCACCATTCTGACTGCTTTAAAGAAATTTTTTTTTTCAATATTTATTTTTAAGAGAGAAAGAGACAGAGCGCGAGCCAGGGAGGGGCAGAGAGAGAGGGAGACACAGAATCCAAAGCGGGCTCCAGGCTCTGAGCTGTCAGCACAGAGTCTGATATGGGCTCGAACCCATAAATTGGGAGATCATGACCAGAGCTGAAGTCAGATGCTTAACTGATGGAGCCACCCTGGCGCCCCCTGATTACCTTTTAAACTGTGGTAAAGGCACTGTGGATAAATCCAATTTACGGGAGATCTTTATTCATCTATTGTAGTAAATGAGATCTCTTTATAATTTCAATTTGCATTCACATCATTATTAGTGAGAATGAGCCTCTTTTTATCTGGTTAAAAGCCATTTGTACTTCTTTTTCTTTGTGGCTACTTGTTTACGTCTTTTGGCCCTTTCTGTTGAGCTGCTGACCTGTTTCTTAACGCTAAAAGCCTTTGAATATTAAAATATTTGACACTCTATCATATGGGCTGCAAATGCTTCCCCTGGCTTATCATTTATCTTTTGAGTCTGTTAAGAGTATTTTGTTTGGGCCCCAAAGAAAATTTTAATTCTTCTGTGGTCGGTTTTATCGGTCTTTTTTTTTTTTTTTTGCAATTTCTGACTTTTGTGTCCGAAAGACTGCCACAATCTGGAATTATAAAAATAACCCCCCCATGTTTGTGCTAGCACTTTTACGACTGTATTTTTTTTTTAAATATTACTTAAAAAAAATTTTTTTTTAACGTTTTATTTATTTTTGAGACAGGGAGAGACAGAGCATGAACAGGGGAGGGTCAGAGAGAGGGAGACACAGAATCTGAAACAGGCTCCAGGCTCTGAGCGGTCAGCACAGAGCCCGACGCGGGGCTCGAACTCACGGACCGCGAGATCATGACCTGAGCCGAAGTCGGCCGCTTAACCGACTGAGCCACCCAGGCGCCCCACGACTGTATTTTTAAAAATTATAACAGCTCCATCTGGAATTTATTTTGGTGTAAGTATTAAAGCAGAGATCCAAATTTACTCTTCCCCAGATGTCTACACAATTGTCCCATGCATTTATGAGATAACCCATCTCTTCCACATTAATTTGAAACATCCTTTTCATTTAATATTATTTTCCTGAATGTTTCTGAGTCTCTTTTTGGACCTCATTCTGTTCCATTGATCTGTCTGCTCGCATGCCAGGACCGCGCACTCTTCATTTCTATGGCTTTATAATACATTTTACCATCTCACAGGGATATTTCATTATTTTCTTTCCTCGGAATTTTCTCAGCTATTCTTGTATGTTCCATTTTCCACATAAATTTTAGACTCAACTTGTCTATGTTAATTTGAATGAGGTAAGGCTCTCAAAGTCTTTGTTGAAATAAGAAATCTAACAGATTTATTTACCTTATGCCTCCTTGTGAAGGAAGAGAGAAGCCAGAAAAGTTCACAAATGCTTATACCTTTGGAAAAACAGAGGCACCGCTTAAAATACTTCTGTCGGAGCCAACTTAAGTAAGATGGCCAATGGGAATTAGAGCCTTGGGGGGAAGTTGAGGTTCCTTTTCTCAGGGCAGAGCAGCAAACTTGAAAAAGCAAGTGACTATTCCTTCGTTGGGATAACGTCTCAAGGATGGATGTTTATGATGCAAGATGCTGTCTGTTTTTTGCAGCTGCAAGGGGGAAAAGGACCATTTCCACCCTTCACTTTTGCTGCAGTTTCTCTGTGGTTTTTCAAGCCTAAAACCTGGAATTCTGTTCCCTGGTACTGAGAGAAAAAAAGATGGGTCTGAAAAGCATAAAAACACGTTCTTGGAAAGGAAAGGCGAAGAATAAGATCATGAACAAATGGCGTGTGGGCTTGGATTATATGACATTCAGTAAAGCTCGGAAATACAAAACAAAACCAGAAAAGGAAAAACAAAACCCTCCGTTGGTGTTTTCATTAGGATCATACTAAATGCACAGATTTATTTGGAAAGGACGGCCGTCTTTCCACAAGACAGTCTTTCTATCAAAGGGTAGGAAATATTTGTGTTTAGTCGAATCTTTTTTTTTTTTTTTTTTTTGTCTCTCTGGTTTTTAGATTTTCTTTGTGGATGAATCTTACACATTTAATGCACTCTTGGGTGTTTTATCTTCTTGGGTCTAATTGTAACTGGAATCTTTTCTTTAATTATATTTACAAAGTGATTGCTGTTAATACAGATCCTTGGATATTGACTTGCTTTTTAGTATTTATTTTGTACCCATTCAACTTACTGGACTGTCCTACTATTGCTAACAGTTTTGCAATAGATTCTCTTCATTTTTCCAACCATACAGGCAATGATAATTTTTGCTTCCTCCTTCCCAGTTTTTGTGCCTCTTGTCTAATTGAGTCAGATGATTCCTACAGTACAACGTTAAATGGCAGTGGTGATAATGGGTGATTGTGTCCTGTTCCCCATTATAGAGTGCTTCTCATATTTTACCATTAAGCACTCGTTTCTGACTTGAGATATTTAAAGAAAATTTTTTTAATGTTTATTTATTTTTGACAGAGACAGAGACAGAATGCAAGTGGGTTAGCGGCAGAGAGAGAGGGAGACACAGAATCCGAAGCAGGCTCCAGGCTCCGAGCTGTCAGCACAGAGCCCGACGCGGGGCGCAAACTCACAAACCGTGAGATCATGACCTGAGCCGAAGTCGGACGCCCAACCAACTGAGCCACCCAGGCACCCTGACTTGAGATATTCTAAATTTGGCATTTTACAGAATTGGTTATCTTTTTATTTACCAAAATTTTAAAAATCAGGACGAAATTGGAATTTAACAAACACCTATTATCTGTGAAGATGAACACATTTTTTTCTTCAGACTTGTTCATGTGGTAAATCACATCCATAGATTTCCTGATATTGAACAACTCTTCTGTGATTGGCATAACTGCATTTGTTTGTGGAATTTATTCTTTTCATGCACTGTTGGATCTGTTGACTAGTATTGGATTTAGAATATTCACATCTATATCCATAAGTGAAGTTGGTCTGTGGTTTCCTTTCACTACGGGGGTTTTATCAGGTTAAGTTATCATCGCTCTGCTAGCTTCATCAGAAAAATTTGGAAGCTGTGTTCTTTCTCCATGCTCTATGGCAGTTTAAAAGCAGCATTTTCTAATCAATAAAGGTTTAGCAGGATTCACTTGTGAAACTGTCTGAACCAGATGCTTCTCTGGGTGGATGCCTCTATAGCAAATTTTTCAGCATCTTCTATGGTAACTGATATTTTCTGATTAAAAAAAATCTCTTTTGGAGGGCGCCTGGGTGGCTCAGTCGGTTAAGTGTCTGACTTTGGCTCTGGTCATGATCTCGGGGTCCGTGAGTTTGAGCCCCGTCCCTCTTCGGGCTCTGTGCTGACAGCTCAGATCCTGTGTCTCCCTCTCTCTCTGCCCCTCCCCTGCTCTCACTGTCTCTCTCTCTCAAAAAATAAATAAACATTTAAGAAAAGACTTAAAAAAATCTCCTTTGGGGTCAGTTTTGATTATTTATATTTTCCTAGAAAGTCGTTCATTTGGGCAAGGCTTTCAGACTTATTTGCACAGAAATGAGCGAAAGAATTAAGACATTACTTCTTAGATTTCCTCTATATCTCTGGTTATTCCCTCAACTATCCTTATTTGGTATGTTTGTTCTTTCTGCTTTATTTTTACTTTTTTTTTTTTTTAAGTAGGCTTCATGCCCAGCATCATGGAGCCCAATGCAGAGCTTGAACTCACAACCTTGAGATCAAGACCTGAGCTGAGATCAAGAATTGGACTCTTAACTGACTGAGCCACCCAGGTGCCCCTCCTCTATTTCCTTATTAGGGTAACTAATTGTTTCTCATCTTATTTATTTATTTATTTATTTATTTATTTATTTATTTATTCTTTAAGGAACCAACTCTTAGCGTTATTGTTTCTCTAGCTTCTAAATTCTGCTCTTCTCCTGTTTAATATTTTTTCTCCCAGCCTTCTTTGGGCTTATGTCGTTATTCTTATCGAAACATCTGGGATTAGGTACTGAATTTAACATTTAAAGCAGCTTGATTGAGATACAAGTTACGTATCGTAAAATCTACCCATTGCCAGTTTGCGAGCATTTCCCTCCGCCCCCAAATTTCCCCCTCGTGTTTATGCCAGTTCCTGCTCCCTCCTCTGGCCCCGTGCGACCACCAATTTGCTTCTGTCTTCTTCTTCTTTTTTTTTTTTTTTTTTTTTTGCCTTTCCCAGGAATTTCACATAAATAGAGTCATATGATATGTTGCCTTCTGGCTTCTTTCACTCGGCATAATCCTTATGAAGTTCATCCATGTTTATGCTGCATAGTAGTCCTCTGCAAGGACATAGCACTTTGTGTTTCCACGGACCAGTTGAGGAACATTTTGACCAATTCCAATTTGGGGCTATTATGAATGGTGTTGATATGAATATTTACGTAGAAGTTTTTGTGTGGACATATATATATATATATATATATATATATGTATATATATATATATATTTTTCTCAATAGATACCCAGGAGTGAAATTGCTAAGTTATATGATATGCATAGGTTTAACCTTGAAAGAAACTACTGAACTGTTTCCAGAGGGCTGTACCTTTCAACATTCCAATCAGCAATGTAGGAGAGTTCCTGTTTCTCCACAGCCTTGCCAACATTCAACATCATGGCCACTTTTTAAATTAGAGCCATTTTAATGGATGTGTAGTGATAGGTCATTGGGTTTTCATTTGTATTCCCTTAGTAACTAATGATGTTGAGGATCTTTTCATGTGCTTATTAGCTGTTTGTGTATCTTCTTTGGCGAAATGTCTGTTCAAATCCTTTTTCTACTTCAAATTGAGTTGTTCGTGCTCTTATTATTAAATCATAAGACTTTTTCATCTATTCTAGAGGCAAGTCCTTTATCAGATATCTGATTTGCAAATATTAGCTCCCAGTCTGTGTGGCTTTTCTTTGCATTTTCTTCATAGGGTCTTTTGAAGATCAAGTTTCCCATTTTTATGAAGACCAATTTATCAGGGTTTTTTGTTTTTCTTTTATGAATTGTGCTATTGATGTTACATCTAAGAAATCTTTTCTTCCTTTTTAAAAAAAAAATTTTTTTTTGATGTTCATTTATTTTTGAGACAGAGAGAGAGCACGAACAGGGGAGGGTCAGAGAGAGAGGGAGACACAAAATCCAAAGCAGGCTCCAGGCTCTGAGCCGTCAGCACAGAGCCCAACGCGGGGCTTGAACTCACAGACCGTGAGATCGTGACCTGAGCTGAAGTCGGATGCCTAACCGACTGAGCCACCCAGGTGCCCCAAGAAATCTTCTCTTAATCCAGTGTCATGATTTTCTTTTATGTGTTTGTCTGTAAGGTTTATAGTTTTAGGTTTTACACTGAGATTGTACCAAATGATCCATTTTGAGTCAATGTTTTACATGGTGTGAGGTAAGGGTCTCAGCTTGTGTGTGTGTTTGTTTAGTTTTGCAAAGGGACATCCAGTTGTCCCAGTGCCCTTTGTTGAGAAGATTGTCCTTTCCTCATTTCTTAGTAAATCTATTTTTATTATTTTTTTCTTGTTAATAAGACCAGTTTTAGTACTTAGGTTTAACTATGTACTGTTTTGAATTCATTTTCTAGATAATATTTTACTTGACGTTTCGATTTTCTTTTTGACCCAAGAATGCTTTAGGCTGTGATTTCCACATAACAAGCCTTATGTGTTGTGTGTGTGTGTGTGTGTGTGTGTTTCAATTTAAAAACCGATCTCTATTTTAATAATTGGTAGTAGAGAATATTTCTCCTTTCGAAATGTTCTAAGTTGCCCTTTACAGGTACACTGCGAGGCAGGTATTTTATGCATGTGAAAATTCCGTGGGCCTTGAAAAAAGTTGTCTTCTGTGTTTACAGGACATGGAGAAAACTCCTCTGCTGCAGGAGGAAACGAGGCCAAGGTGCAAAGGGAGGCAGAAGCCAGAAATGGACCTGCCCCCTCGGATCCAGCCCCTTAGACCAGCTCTACCCTGCCTCTGTCTTGCCTACTTGAACCTGGAAAGTCTCCCTTTCTCTAACTCTGGTCTAGCTTTGGCTCTGCACCCCAGAGTGTCCCGGGGGTAGTAGCATCATCACGACAGAGAAGACTCATTTGAGGTAACAATAACGCTTTATCTGTGTTCCCACCATTTCTTTAGTTTTGCTCTGTGGGCTCTGTCATGTGGGGTTCGATCTTTCCCGGCCCGCATCGTCATGTCAGGTGGGGGAAAGGGGACTTCATTCGATAATTCAGGCGTGCCGTCTCGGGTCACAGTCAAAATTCTGAACTCAATCTTTAGGGTTGAGGCTCCCCTGCTCTTCCAGCTCAGGCCTGCAGGGGGCAGAACTGCGGTGGGAAATGGCAGCTGGGTTGGTTTCTGCCCTGTTCGTCGGCTTCCACTCCTGAGCCTGGTTCACTGTGCTGTTCGACCTCCCTCAGGGAGAGGGCAGTCTCACTGGTCTGTTCTGCGGTGGCCGTGAGAGCAACAGGCCAAGCGTGCAGGGCTCAGGCTGTGTCTCGTGGGCGCACTCTTGCCACCTCTCGCGGAGGCAGTGCTCAATGGCGGCCCCGTGTGGCCCCTGGAGGCAACAGCAGCGTTGGATGACTCACGCGGCCCTCTGCCTTGGGCTGCCCTCCCCACCCGCTCTGGACGAAATCCCAGCGAGTCCCAGTCAACCTGGAGGCCTTAGGAGGGTGATAAATGTAGGGCTTCCTGCTAACCAGGCATCGAGGGCTCAGGGAGTTCAGTGGGAGAAGACACGAGGTGTGGCTGTATTTGCCCCTGGGATTTATGAAATAGTTAACGTCACCACAATTTATTACCTTTTGTTTAAAAGTTGAGGTTTGGGGTGGTGAAGTGACTTGACCACAGTCTCGCAGTGGGCACGTGGGGAAGTCCCAGCTAGAACCTGGCACCTCTGATTCCAAGGGCTGGGAGCCTTCCTTGGCACCTCCCTGGAGACGCGAGGTGACATGAAATGTCCTTCAACGGTGGAGAAGACAATGAATGACATTACAAAGGAAAGGCAGGGTGCTTGGGTCAGGGTGCTCAGTTGGTTAAGCGTCCCATTCTTGGTTTCCGCTTAAGTCATATGATCTCACAGCTGGTTCATCAGATCAAGTCCAGGGTTAGGCTCTGCGCTGACAGTGCGGATCCTGCTTGGCATTCTCTTTCCCTCTTTCTTTGCCCCTTCTCTCTCTCTCTCTCTCTCTCTCTCTCTCTCTCTCTCTCAAAAATAGGCAAAAATAAAAAACTTTAAAAAAAAAAGGAAAGGCAAGAATGACATATAGGTTAAAGATTTTTAAAACATGCAAAACATCTTTTAAATGTCCTCTGGAAGTTTGTACCCCCTGCAAAACGGGAAACATCTGGAATCTGTGCTCCCGGCCAGAAGAGCTTGCAAGTGCCCTTTGTCTGGGGCAGGGCAGGGAGGAAGTTGGGTTGTTCTCCACAGGACTCCTGAATTGTCATTTTTAATGTCCTCCTGCACTGCAAGGAATCAGAATTGGTTGGTGAAGTCTCCCTCCCCTAGAAAATACTCCTTAGAAAGAATGCCGAATGTGATTATGAGCATTTGTTTATTGACATTTTTTAAAAATGCCAGTTCTGACATCCTGAAATGTAAAGGCACTTGTTTCTATCCTTTTTTTTCTCTTCTTCTTCTTTTTCTGGCTAATCAAATCCACATTATTGCTACCTTTGCTTCCAACTTAGACATCTTCTAAGCTGACTGGTTCTTCAGTAGAGAAAAGAAAAGAAGAGGGAGGGACAGAGAGAAAGAAAGAAATGACTAATGGATGGATGGAAAGAAAAGAAAGAAAGAAGAAAGAAAGAAAGAAAGAAAGAAAGAAAGAAAGAAAGAAAGAAAAAGAGATAAAGAAAGGGAGGAAAAGAAAGAGGGAGGGAGTGAAAGAGGGAAGGAAAGAAGGAAGGGAGGGAGGGAGGAAGGAAGGAAGAAAGGAAGGAAGGAAGGAAGGAAATAAGCCACAGCTATCTGGGAGAATTTGGTCTCTAATGTCAAAGGAACCAGAAGGTGTTGGGGTCCTTTCTCCCAGAACTTTAGCTCAGACAAATATTTACCAGGTGAATGGCTTTGTTTGATTGCATTTTGTCTAGACTGAACCAGAAGGTCTAAAGAGACATACACAAATAGGGAGAAAATTCTTGGCCCTCGTGGTGGTACAGCTTGTTCCATTTCACTGTTATGTAAGCATTCGGGAATGACAGAGTTAGCGTCATCCACACTGCATACTAAGGCAGGCAGCTGCCCAGCCCCTGTGACCATGATCTTGACCACCTCTTCAACCCCAGGCACAGAGCACTTTCATTAGATGATGCCATGTGGCCATGGCCATGACAGAGTGTAGAATTCTTTTTTTAAAATAGCATTTGTAGGGGCACCTGGGTGGCTCAGTCGGTTGAGTCCAACTTTGGCTTGGGTCGTGATCTCATGGTTCATGAGTTCGAGCCCCGCGTCGGGCTCTGTGATGTCAGCTCGGAACCTGGAGCCTGTTTCGGATTCTGTGTCCCCCTCTCTCTCTGCCCCTTCCCCACGCATGCTGTGTCTCTCTCTGTCTCTCAAAAATGAATAGACATTGAAAAAAGATTTTTAAAATAGCGTTTGAATTTTCTGTATAAGCCTTCCACTTTATTTTCCCCATAGTCTCTCAAGGCTTTCCGTGTTAAAGACACAGGGTGAGGTTTACATCGAAATGTAACATGCATGCAGAACACTGAATGTGGCCCAAGTGTATGATGCTATGAAGAGCCCCAAACTGATCAAATCCATGGAACAGATTATGACTAGCACCCTAGGGTCCTCCTCCTTCCACCTTTAGTTACTTACCTTTAGCTGGAGGAGATCCACTGTCCTGACTTTTAACATCACGGTTCCACTTTGGCCGAAGGGAAGGGTTTCAAGGTCATGGATATGCCTCAGCAATGACAACCTGCAGTTCAACCTGCAGGGCAAGCCATTGGGAGGATTCGTGGGGCTCTGGGTCCAGCTCGAAAATGACATTCAGGGCGTGGAACGAGAACGCCTTTGGTTTCAGACCTCCCACCCCTGGCGCCTGTGAGCTGTGTGACACTGGGCAAGTCACTTCTCTGAGCCTGAAAGAGCATCACCCCCTCCTTAAGAGGGAGTAACACTCCTGCCTCACAGGATTAGAGAGGCAGAAACCAGGCCGAGAGCACCCAGTACAGAGCTATGCCCTAACCTTAGCTAGTACCCCTTGTAGAGTGTGGATGAGACCACAGGCCCCCTTTTTTGGCCTCCCCCATTTTTCTGGAGCTTAGTGAGCCCCGCATCCTGTGCCATCATCCTGCTGAGCTGAATGCGGAAACCTTCTGACCTCACAGATGACATACTCCTTGAAGCCTCCAACTCCGGAGGCGCCAGCCGCCCAGGCCCGCCCTCCCTGCCCTGAGGCGGCTGGCCTTGACAGCCCTCCCATTCAGACACCTCCACAGAAGCGGCTCCTCCCCACGCCTCCCCCTCCCCTGCCTCCCCAGGCTTCCTTCCTGTATGGAACCAGACGGGACCGGATCCCACTGCTCCCCCACCTTACAGGTGAGGCAACTGTTAATCACGGTGGGAAAGGAATTGTCCAGGATCACAGGGTGAGCGCACAGCTGGGACCAGCGTCCTGACTTCTGACCCTGATCCGCCCTTTGCCTTTTGTCATCCAGGGACCCCTTCTGGCCCCTTCTTACCTCAGCTGGTCGGTGTGGGAAATCCCTGTCTGCCTGGCACAACGGGAAGAACCACGGTCCAGCCGTCCCCCTACAGAGAGACCACAGGAGCCCAAATAGAATGGTAACGAAGATTTCCATCTAAGTAATGGATGTGTGTGTTACTGAATAGGGAGCACACAGAGACGGTTAAATTTCTTTATATACGTAAAAAAAAATACAGGGAGAATTCTACCCCCACTCCTGTTCTCCATCTACCCAATTCTCTTCTTCTCCAAATAACTCCTGTTCTTACCATCTCCAGCCATCCTTAAAGCTTTCCGATGCCAGAGGCGCCTGGGTGGCGCAGTCGGTTAAGCGTCCGACTTCAGCCAGGTCACGATCTCGCGGTCCGGGAGTTCGAGCCCCGCGTTGGGCTCTGGGCTGATGGCTCAGAGCCTGGTGCCTGCTTCCGATTCTGTGTCTCCCTCTCTCTCTGCCCCTCCCCCGTTCATGCTCTGTCTCTCTCTGTCCCAAAAATAAATAAACGTTGAAAAAAAAAAAAAAAGCTTTCCGATGCCAATAGAAGCCAACTAGATCTATATGATTTCCCTACTTTTTTAGAAAGGGTGACAATACCCTCTGCTCTTTTCAGTCCACAGTACACGCTGGGGAACTTTACACATCGGTACACAAACAGCTTCCGCATTTCTTTGTCACAGCCGCAGAGTATTCCGTTGTATTATACCCGTGTTACGTTATTGAAATAGAATTCAGATCCCACAAAGGTCACCCACTTACAGTGTACAATTCAGTAGCTTTTAGGATATTCACAGAAGAGTTGTGCAACCAGCACCACAATTAATTTAGCACCCTTTATCATCCCTAAAAGAAACCCTTTACCCCGTGGTTATCACCCTACAACCCCCACCCCAGCCCATGGCAACCACTAATCTACTTTCTGCCTTTATAGATCAGTCTGTTCTGGACATTTCATGCACGTGGAACCATACAATGTATTGTTCTTTGTAACTGGAGGCTTCCATTTGTAATGTTTTCAAGGTCCATCCACGTGGCAACACGTGTCCGTACTTCGCTCCTTTTCACTGTCAAATAATATTCCATCGTATGGATAGACCGCATTTTACTCCCCAGTCATCAGTGGATAGACATTTGGACTGCTGCCACTTGTTAGCTATTACGAGTAATCCTGCTGTGAACATCCAAACGCAAGTTTTTGTCCAGGTGTTTGTTCCCATCTCTCCTAGAGACTGACCCAAGAGTGGAATTGCCGGACCTTGTGGTCTGTTTTATAATTTGCTTATCTCGTCCCCCCCCAATGGAAGTTTGACCAAATGACATCTTAAAAGCCAACAACCCTTACATGTTTGGCAGGTGCTGATCTTATTAGCGAGGATTCAGGAGTAGGGCTGGGAACAGTGGCTGCACAGACCCTACCAAAGCTCCCTGCTTTTTTTTTTTTCCTCCCAGACTCTTACTGTTCTAGCACTTTCTGGTTAAATTTACTCCGATTCCGGTGTGGGCTGTGACTCACGGGTGTGGGAAAAGGAAGCACCACTCTTCACAGCTTGACCTGTCATCCCACTGCCCACTGATCCCTGAGGGGGAACCCAGGTCCCTCAGCTATGTCCCCCCACCCCCCACCTCCATGCCTGTGTCTTCCTGTCTGGGTTTCCTCATCCGGGAGACAGTCCAAGAGGAAGCTGGTGACTCTTGACCATGGAGTTTCCTGACCCTGTGACAACAGGCCACTGCCACACCTGACCGTCTGCCACACCTGCGACAGGTGCAGAACAGGGGAATTCAGGAACCATCCAGGCTATAAGCTGGTGAGCCAGCCTCAGG
Organism: Acinonyx jubatus; assembly: GCF_027475565.1. Taxonomy (NCBI): domain Eukaryota; kingdom Metazoa; phylum Chordata; class Mammalia; order Carnivora; family Felidae; genus Acinonyx; species Acinonyx jubatus. Next base: position 10,827,412 of record NC_069384.1, read on the forward strand.
GAGAGCTGGAGACTCCTTGGTACCAGCATTGTTTTTAAACACTCCGTTGCGTTAGGCCTTCTCAACAAGCTTAAGCCAGGAAGTACTTTGTGTTCTGAGCCAACAGGAGACAGATTTCGATCTCTTGATTAACTAAAGGAGAGAAAATGAGTCCCGCTCTTCTCTGCTAAGTTTCTATTTGGTATTGCCCAAAAATTCTCCAGGTATCATGTTACTCCCTGCTCAGGAAACTCCGTGCGGCCAGACGTCAGTTGGATCTTGCAGGGAGGAGTTCTCATTCTGTCTTCTCTTTCCACGGCCGCTGCTTCAACTCGCCTCCCCAGGAGTCAAGGAACAGACCACCTCGTGGAATGTGAGTATTATGCTTCAGTGCACGGAGGGGCTGTTCTAGAATGACTGCTCTATTTCACAGCATGAAATTAGAAGTGCAAGATGGCACAGATAGAAAGGTTTGCCTTTTTACAGGATGTGCTTATCCATTAAGATACAACCAGCTCATTCTTATTTATTTTTACTTATTTTTAAATTTTTTTAACACGTATTTATTTTTGAGAGACAGAGACAGAGTGTGAGTGGGGGAGGGGCAGAGAGAGAGAGAGAGAGAGAGAGAGAGGGAGACACAGAATCGGAAGCAGGCTCCAGGCTCCGAGCTGTCAGCACGGAGCCCGACGCGGGACTTGAACTCATGAACCGTGAGATCATGACCCGAGCCGAAGTCAGAGGTTCAACCGACTGAGCCACCCAGGCGCCCTTTATTATTTTTTTTTTTAAAGAAAAGTGAAGAACAGTGGACTGCAATAATTAAGGCTGTGAGTTTCCTTCATGTGGAAATGGACTACTTTTAAAATAATTTAATGTCCCGTAGTTCTTGGTTGGGTGTACTCTCTATGTATCTGAACACATCACATCCTTCTCTAACAACTCACAGTAGAGTTCTGAGCTCGTAATGTGTCTGTGGGATTTATCCTATGACCCATCTGAATACGTCTGTGTTCACACAGGGCAAGAAATGGGGATTTGAGCTGGTCAAGTTCAATTAGAAAATGTCTCACTTTTTTATGTCCTACTTCTGTGGCTTTCATTCCATTTGCACTGGCTCTCCTAGGAGAGAAAACAGTTTTGAATTAAACAGCAATTAAGATTTTAATCTTCTGGTCTTGGAAGGGCACACGGTGGCATTACCCAGGGGCACCTCACCACGGAAACCAGAGAAGTGCCCACTTGTACCCTTTCCTTTTTAAATTAACTTCTTTTTGAAGATAAATACACATGGTACAAAATGTACGAGAGGGCACTCATGAGAAGTACATCTCATCCCCCATACTCTTCCCCAAGTGCCTCCACAGGTACCAATTTCTTGTGTATTCTCCCAGGGATATTTTATGCATATATGAGCTTCAAGCAAATAAAATATCCTCCCCTCTTTTATGCATATGATTATACACTGCAACATGGTCAGCTTACTTTTTCTAAATTTTTTTTAATGTTTATATTTATTTTTTGAGACAGAGAGAGACAGAGCATGAGCAGGGGAGGGGCAGAGAGAGAGGAGACTCAGAATCCGGAGCAGGCTCCAGGCTCTGAGCCGTCAGCACAGAGCCCGATGCGGGGCTCGAACTCGCCCTTCTGTGAGATCATGACCTGAGCCAGAGTCAGACGCTCAACCTACTGAGTCACCCAGATGCCCCAGCTTACTTTTTCATATATTAATATTTAGTACCCCCCCCCCCAAAAAAAACTCTATTACTTTTTATAGCTCCGTCGTATTCCACATCATGGACTTTCCAAAAGGTGTTAAACTATCCCCCAATTGACGTTATTCAGGCTGTTCCTAAGCATTGATCATCACAAGCAATGTTTAAACATCATTATTGTGGACGTTTTCCAGCATATCTTAGGATAAATTCCTACAGGGACAGCCGCTTGGTCAAAGGTAAGTGCATTTGTAATGTCGGTAGATATCCTGACTGTGCCTTCCATATTGGTTGTATGAATTTCCACCCTTTCCAGCATTGAGCAAATGCCTGAAAGTATATTCTGAAACATTCGTTTTCAAACTTTATAGATCAGAAAATGTTACCTTGATGTGGTTTTCATTTGCATTTACCTTATTATGAGGAAGACTGAGAAGACTTTTTTTATGTTCCAGATCCCCTTGATTTTCCATCACCTCATTGCCCACGCCCCTATGCATGTTTTTCGACTGAGGCTTTGGGCTTTTCTAGTAAGACTGAAGGCTATTAAGAAATTTAGTGATGGGGCACCTTTGGTTGGGGGGGCTCATTTGAGAGCGTCTGACTCTTGATTTCGGCTCAAGTCATAATCCTAGGGTCGTGGGATTGAGCCCTGCATCAGGCTGTGCACGGAGCATGGAACCTGCTTAAGATTTTCTCTCTTTCTCTCCCTCTGCTACTCCCCTGCTCTCTCTCTCTCTCTCCAAAAGTATTTTTCTTTAATTTTGAAAAATATTTATTTGTTTTTGAGAGACAGAGAGAGAGGGAGTGCAAGTGGGGGAAGGGCAGAGAGAAGGGGAGACACAGAATTCGAAGCAGGCTCCAGGCTCCCAGCTGTCAGCCCAGAGCCCGACGCGGGGCTTGAACTCACGGACCGCGAGATCGTGACCCGGCTGAAGTCGGACGCTCAACCGACTGCGCCACCCAGGCGCCCCTTGTCTTTGGATTTTATAGTATGCCATAACTTTAAAGTTTCCTATGTCGTTGAATTTAACACTTTCTTCCTGCTTTTTTTTTCCTTCTGAATTTTCACGTTGTACTTAGAAAGGGATATCCCACACCGCAATACCAAAGGAACAAAATCTGCCATGATTTTTCTAGTACTTCAAATTGTTTCTTTTTTTATGTTAAAATCTTTGATTGATCTGGACTGTTTTTTGAACCTACGGTGAGAGAGGTACATTCGGTGCTATACATTGCTCTAATGCTCCTCATTGAATAATCCGACTGTTCCCGCCTCATCAGAAATGCCTCTTTACTATCTGCCAAATTCAGGGTGCCTGGGTGGCCTCACCGGTTGGGCGTCCGACTTCAGCTCAGGTCACGATCTAGCGTGTTTGTGAGTTCGAATCCCGCATTGGGCTCTGTGCTGACAGCTCAGAGCCCGGAACCTGGAGCCTGCTTCGGATTCTGTGTCTCCCTCTCTCTCTGCCCCTCCTCCTGCTCACACTCTCTGTCTCTCTCAAAAATAAATAAACGTTAAAAGAAATTTATTTTACTATCTACTCAATTTGCATTCCTAGCCTGTTGATTGTATTTTCACGCTGTTCCATTATTCTGCTTGTCTGTGTATCAGCAGCTATTGTAGTTTTTATGGGGGGACTTTTTAGGGAGACTTGCGCCTGGTTCTGAAGAGCCCCCATGCCCTTTGCAAAGCCCAGTTAAGCCATGGCAGCTGGGCTGTGGGCAAATAAAGCACTCATTCAATGCAAAAAAAATGTAAATTATTTTTCTGGCTGGCTCCTTTTAAATTTCTGGCTAGGCTAATTTCCACTCACCACTCATTGTTTTCAGATGTTTCCCTCCCTGGTGGTCTAGCGGTTAGGATTGGGCGCTCTCAGATGTTTCCCAATTAGTCTTGAGAGCTGATGTTTTCAATATTCATAGTTTGTCTATTTCGCAAAGAAATTCTACCGATATTTTTACTGCAATTATGTTAGCTGCATAGATTACTTTAGGGGCAATCGATATCTGTACAATGTTGCATCTCCCATTTAAGAACTTGGTGTTTTCGAACCCTTTTGATTTTTAAAAATATATTGATATATATGTTGTCAGGCTCCTGCCCATTCAACAGAGAGAGCCCCTTTAGGCAGCCCCATGTTTCCCATTGATGTGAGGATCACACTCTCATAGGCTTGGCCAGGCAGCCCTCAGGCCAGGATTCTGGGTCTCATCTGGATCTCTCTGTTTCTCAGTAATCAAGTGGACTCCTCAGGGAGCCCCCCACCCGACCCAGGCCAGCATTGGCCTAGGCTACCTGCTGAGGGACCACATGGAGGGGAAGAATGGCACCAACTCCACCAGGGCCCTGAAACTTCCAGATGGGACCAGCGCTGCCTGGTACATTCTCACCATCATTGGCATCTACGGAGTGATTTTCCTCTTCCGATTGGCCAGCAACATCCTCAGAAAGAATGATAAATCCTTGGAAGATATCTACTACTCAAATTTGACCTCTGAACTCAAAAAGAAAAATCTCCAAAGCAAGGTGGCCAAATGCTCTGCACTGACCTTTAGCAACAGAGCTGTCCTGCAGTCCAGCCAGGCCAGCCTGGAACCAAAATGCAAAAACGGTGGGTGCCAAACTGAAATCCAAGGGATCCCTTGAAGGTCAAGGCAAACAGACCTCCACAGAAGAGGCCCAAGTTTCATGCAAGGGGGAGAAGCCTTGAGTCTACCTGGAACCTTGATAGAGGGGTCAAGTCCTTGAGCGGAGCTAGAAGAACATTACTGGGGCACTTATGCCGATGGGAGCATGGCCAAAAGCCAGCGTCCTGTTTCCTTCTCAGGCTTTGTGGCACTTTGAGACGAGACAGCAGAGGCAGTGGCTCCAGTCATACCCATCACTGGAAGAGCCTGTGTCCCAGAGAAGGACATGGAGCATCTAGTGTCCTCAGAGAATCTAGGAGATTCCCGAGGGTGTACGTGAAGGTGGACTCTTGTCATGGAAAGAAGGCTGAATTTGGAGTCAAGCACCCTGGATTAAAGTTAAACTTCCAGAGGATCACATGAACTTTGAGTGACTTGTGGCTCTTACCTGGAACACATGGCAGTGGGATAGATGGTTTCAAAGAGCCATTCGTTCTAGAGGTTCTCACTAGAATATAGAACCAAGGTTGTTAATAGCAGACGTTAGTCAGAAGTCCTTCATTTTCACTGAGGGTGTGTGATCCACTGAAAAAAAGCATTAGTTTTGGAGGTGGAGGCATCAAACTCTAGTCTGGGTTTGATTCTTGACCACTTTGGCGTCCTTCAACACACCACCTCGCCTCTCTGGAACTTAGCTCCCACACAGATAAAATGAGAATGATGATGTCCGTTTTGCCAATCTTACAAAGCGGGTAAGAGCTAATGGCATCACGCATATGAGCATATTTTTCCAAGTAAAGTACATATGTAAAATATAAGCCTTGTGTTCATAGTGGCGATGGTGGTTGATGCTGATGGTGGCATTGGTGTCGGTGGTGACGGTCGTGATGGTTGATGCCAGTTGGTGTTGTTGGTAGTGGTTGATGTTGATGGTGGTGACGATGGTGTTGGTGGTGGTTGATGTTACGGGGGATGGTGGTGGTTATACTCTTGTGGAGAAGGAAACAACCAGTCCGCTGGCAATTAGTCCGTAAACAATGGCTACATTACCTTCTATTAAGAGGATCCATCTGCATAAGAGTTGATGACCTGAACGCTGGGTCAAGTCCATCAGATTCAAATTTTCCATGTAGACAAAACAGTTTCTTTTGGGTTTTGTTGTTTTAGACATCACATGATTTACTCAAATGTTTTTATAAATACCTGTTACTTATAGACTTGTCTCTGCCTAAAAAGAAATAAGACCTTGCCTAGATGACGGATTAATTTAGAGAGACCGTGATTAGTGAAACTTCTGCAAGTGGCTTTCAGCAGGCAGAGTGATAAATTATATTTTGTACCAATGTCTGTGAAGTTTATACAATTCAGCTCTTGGAGACATTCCCTGGACTACAAATGAATTCTTTTCTCCCTGTCTGCAGACAGTGGTCTGCAATCAGCCCCACAATTTCATAAAGGTCAGAATTAAACCCCAAGCTTTTGTTTTTAGAGGGGGATATAGACTTCCAAGACTTTTTTAGAATATTTTTCGCATCATCACCTCACAGGTTATCCAACAAAAGTGTTGGCTCGTTTATATTGTTAGGGCCGGGCATCATCCATATGTTTGAGATGCTTATAGGGCAGGATAAAACAGGATTAAGAAATATAGACAAAAAAATATATAATCCAGAGTGACTACGAGCATGGAATGCATTAAAATGGGAGTCAAGGTCAGAACTTCGGTGGATTTGAAGATACAGTCTTCTCCTGTTGGTTGCTTCCCCAGCATGCATTTCCCCCTTCCATAACCCAACTGCTCCTAATGTGCATTTGGAGATTCCTGGGGCACTAAGGAAGCTGAAACGACTCCAAGTTCAAGGCCTGAAATAAGAGACCTAGGTTGATCCCATCAGTGCTTTCCATGTCCTGGCTTCACTGATTAGGTGAACTCATGACCTAAGTAAGCTTACCCAGTCAGAATGACTGGATAGATTTTAAAGGGGGATTCTGGGACCCAAAAGTTCTGTCTTGCTCAGGATGGCATTAACTGCAGATCTGAGCCTGCAATCGCTGAAGCCATTTTGCCAATATCAGAAAAGCCAATTTGAGGGCAAAAACGAACATAGAGAACTAAGAAAATCACAGAGACTAGAGTCCCAACCAGACTGTACTCAAAGCCTGCATCGCCACAGGGCTGTTTTAGTTTGTGAGCCAAGAAATTTCCTTTATTAAGCTTTGTGACCCCCTCAACCAAAAATATCCTATATGATACCACTGGATAAATAATATTCTGAAGGAAGTGGGCCTTGAAGGAGAATTTGAAAAGAGGAGCAAAGTGATATGGTAAGTTGGGATCACTCCTTTCACCAAGGTTTTTATATTTCTAGGATTTTTGTATTTTAGGGAAAACATAGATTTAGCATGCTTCTTAGGACAGGGCAATGGTCACTTGTAGGATTTTGCACTGGTTGACCTCTCAAGGAGCATTCAATGAGATTCTGTTCCATTTAGTTCCCAACCCTTGACTTTGTCGATAAACCTCCATGGAAACCCCAAGGAGGGCTTATCATGTTAGACGTGTGGTCAGGGACTGGTTCCTAACGGATTTCCTAAGAAGCAAAAGCTACCATCTTCCCAGTGACATCCAAACATAGTTAGTTACATGAGGTCCAAGAACATTTTCTCAGGCCACCTGACTGTTGCTTGATCCAAATTCACCTGCTTTCTGGGGAGCTGGTCTGGGAATTTGCGTGGGAGATGTGTTCTTGGATGAAAACTACATCTATATAGTCTCTATTTTAAGCAAGATTGGTGGGAAGCAATTATTATGCATATTTTTGAGATTTGTAAAAAATTTTTTATTTATTTTTGACAGAGACAGAATGCGAGCATGAGCTGGGGAGGTGCAGAGAGAGAGAGAGTGAGACACAGAATCCGAAGCAGGCTCCAGGCTCCGAGCTGTCAGCACAGAGCCTGATGCGGGGCTCGAACTCACGAACCGTGAGATCATGACCTGGGCGGAAGTCGGACGCTTAACCGACCGAGCCACCCAGGTGCCCCAATTATTATGAATGTTTTATGCAAAATCCCTTAAATCTAAAATGCTCAGGGTCGGAGTAATCAACCACTCTCTTGGCCAACCACACGTAGGTGGACCAGTGGGAAAGGTGCCAGCACCGCGGTGTGAGTGTTCAGTCCAGCAAGTGGGGAAGAGATTTTGTACATTCCACCAACTCTGGTGGAGACAGAAATAGAACAAGCTGATTCCCAACATTCCAGACACTTTTTCTTTCTTTGTCCCTATAGTGAGTTACTCCAGATTAGGAGATCGGGTCAGATAAAGGCCTTCCTCTGAAATGGAAACTACTTAAAATCAATGCAGAATGTATCTGGGTTAATAGTTTCCAGGAATGGCTCTTCTGGGGACTTGTGGCTGACGGTACCACGATTTGTACGAAATCAAATCCAGGTAGGTTATCAGAGCTTTCACGGGTGTTTGGAACACATCTATCCTAACTAAAATTCTTATCGGCTCAGCTTCGTTTTCATTTGTCTGGCGTGATATAATTACCACGACATTTTTAAAGAGGATTTAAAAACAGATTAAAGACTAAACATGTAGTTAGCTCTTCCTAGAGTGGCTGGTGGCTCTGATTCTCATAACTGAATCTGATTGTCTAGATTTCTACTAGGGCAGAAGAACGTCAATTCATTCTTCAGTTAGAGTTCTTCTCTTGGCAACAATAGAAACCCACTCTAGCTAACTCATGCCCTCCCCCCCCCCCCCCAAAGAGGGATCTGTGGGAAGGCAACTGAGGCAGCTCCCAGAATCAAAAGGATAGCAGTTTATCCAGGCCTCAGGAGGGAGAGACATGAGTGTGTCTGAAGCCCTCACTCACATGCCCCAGTCGGAGAACCTTTTTTCCAGGGTCCTCCCAGAAGATGACTCACCTTCCGTGCTGCCTCTCTGGACCCCGCTCGCATTTCAAACGGCAGAGGGGACTATTGCATTGGGTCAGGTGCGGCAGGTGCCTACTCCTTAGACCAATCACTGAGGGTGAGCTCAAGGAATTGAGTTCTGATTGGCTGAGGCTGAGTCATGTGCTCCCTCATGTGGCCTGAGGGCCATAAAATCTACGGAGAAATTGCCAATAAAAAGAGCGTTGCTCAGGTATCCCCTCCTGTGAAACCTTCTTGACCTAAGGCAGAGTTGGTGGCTCCCCCAGGGGCTGCAACACTTGGCAAACACTTGGACGAGTCAACGAGAAATTTGTATTTAACAGAATCTCTCCAAGGTTGGGAACCGCGTTTGTTTGCCAAGTGTTTGGTGCAGGAAGGGAGACCCCAGGGGCTCAGGAACGTGGGCGGAACTATTCTACAGGAGATAAGGAGAAGAAGTCGCTTCTCAGGAGAAAGGGAAAAGAAAAAGAGGCGGGAGTAGGTTAGGGACCCAGCAGGATGGCAGGATACCTTGAGAAATGTCCTTGGGGTGACTTACCCGGCAGCACCCGGCCCCCCGCCCCCGTCCTTATCTACAGTGTTAGGAAACTCATGAAATAAAGGCTTGAAGAGAGGGGGCGCCTGGATGCTCACTTGGTGGACGGAGTGTGTGAAACCTTGATCTGGGGGTTTATCTTGGGGCCGAAGCCCCACACTGGGTGTAGAGATTACTTAAAAAAAAAAAATAAAATCTATACAAACAAATAAATAAATGCTTGAAGTGAGTGATCTGGGAAACAGCGAAGGGGAGCAGCGATGTGTCTGGTCTGGTGCAGGTGAACTGAAGCAGCTAGCAGATATGGGATGTTGGGGCAAAAGTGCTGTGTGTTTTCGTTTTTCACATTTATTTAAACATGAGCGAGACTGAGCGGTGAGCAGGGGAGGGTCAGAGAGGGAGGGGAGCTAGAGAATCCCAAGCAGGCGCCACGCTGTCAGCACAGAGCCTGATGCGGGGCTCGAACTCACAAACTGCAAGATCACGATCTGAGCTGAAACCTAGTTGGATGCTTAACCCACCGAGCCACCCAGGCGCCCCCAAAGTGCTGTGTTCTAATGTTAGTTTTGGGTTAGTTTCAGCTTGAACGGTCAAGAACTAACCGAAGTCTTGGGGAGGCTGGTATCCGATTCAACCAAATCGCTGTAGGGTGGGTGCGAGAGAGAGGGAAGGGTGGAGGTGGGTGCTTGAAGGAGGCTCCTGAAAGCTAGGTCCCTCTGTTAGAGCACTTCTCACATAATACTGCAACTTCTGGTCTGCAGTCGGCTTCCTCCGCTGACCCAGGAGAATATTATTTTAACAGAAGGACAATAAGAACTTAAGAATAAGGACAAGAATAACTGTGACATTACCGGGTCCTTGCAAAACACACAATAAATATTTGCTGAATGAATGAAGGATGCATACACTAGTGGGTCAGTTCAGTTCCTTATAACGAGAGCTATTTCATTGGGAACAATAGGTCCTAACAATTTTCACCCACCACTTTCTTCTGGTGGGAATGTCCAGTCTCCAGACAAACGAGAGTGAGCATGGAATTTGAAGAAGCCCATTCGTTGTTCTCAAGGAACGAAGTACCAGTAAAACCTTGGACTGCACGCAACTTGTTCTGTGAGTGTTCCGCAAGACGAGCAAGCATTTCTGATAGATTTTTAACTTGATAAACAAGTGATATCTTACAATATGAGTAGTATGTGATGCCGAGTGATCACATGATCACAACCCAGCCAATGGTTCTTGGAATTCCCTTGGATATACAAGTGCTTTGGATGACAAGCCTGTTTCCAGAATGAATTGTGCTCGCCAACCAAGATTTTACTGTAGTTCCAGCAAGCAAAGGAATTTGGATTATTACTGTTTACAATCTCTCTGTGTGTTTAGAAAGTACATTTATCTTTCGATCTCACTTGGGTCTTTATAGCAACTGCGGGGGCTGGGCAAGTGTCCAGCTTTGGCCCTGGTGGCTTCCTTTCTGCTAATATGTCCCATTCATTTGTCTGCCTTCAAACCAGCTCATATATTTCTTCCAGAAAACCTTCTCCCCTGGCCCAGCCTCCTAAAGATGTGCTTTTAAAAAATATCAATACTAGGGGCACCTTGGTGCCTGTGTGCCTGGGTGGCTCAGTCCGTTAAGTGCCTGGCTCTTGATTTTGGCTCAGGTCGTGATCTCATTGTTTGTGACTTTGAGCCCTTGTATCAGGCTCTACGGTGACAGTGCATAGCCTGCTTGGGATTCTGTCTCCTCTCTCTCTGCCCCTCCCCTGCTTGTTCTGTCTCTCTCTTTCTCCGAATAAATAAATACTTAAAAACTTTTTTTTTATGTTTACTTATTTTTGAGAGAGACAGAGGCAGAGTGTGAGCGGGGGAGCTTGGGATTCTGTCTCCTCTCTCTCTGCCCCTCCCCTGCTTGTTCTGTCTCTCTCTTTCTCCGAATAAATAAATACTTAAAAACTTTTTTTTTATGTTTACTTATTTTTGAGAGAGACAGAGGCAGAGTGTGAGCGGGGGAGGGGTAGAGAGAGAGGGAGACACAGAATCCAAAACAGGTTCCAGCCTCTGAGCTGTCAGCCCCGACGCGGGGCCCGAACTCACGACCTTCGAGATCATGACCTGGGCCGAAGTCAGACACCCAACCGACTGAGCCGCACAAGCACCCCAACACTTAATTTCACAAAAAGAATGATCCAATTATGGGAAGACAGTATTAAAATATAGAAAGAACTCTAAAACATACCCTAGGGCTGAGGGAGAGTGTCCAGGAAAGGACAGACTTGGAAGGGGGTCCCCTCCCCAAAGCTGGGGTTCAGGACCCGTTGGCAAAGCCCTGGTTGTAGCCACTGGAAGGTGGAAACGTTTGTTGGGTTGCCTGGGCCTGAGCTGGGCCACAGTCTCTGGGCAGTAGGAAGCAATTTCCCAGGGCACAGGAGGGCCAACGCTGGTGGACAGGCTCACGGAAAGGATTGGGGTGTAGGGACCCGTTCACTGGCAGGCGGGTGCTGAGTCACCTGTCATGGAAGCTATGATAATAGCCAGCCAAGGATAGGGGACGGCATGTAAGGGCGTTGATAGTGTTCCAGGGACTGAACATTTGTGTCCCCCCAATTTATAGGCTAAGTCCCTCATCTCCATCGTAATGGTATTTAGAGGCGAGATCTTTGGAAGGTACTGGTTTTAGATGAGGTCATGAGGCTGGGGCCCCCATGATGGGATTAGGGGCCCTATCTGAAGAGAGACACCAGAGCTCTCCCTTTCTGCTGGGTGAAGCAATAAGGTGGCAAACAGGGAAGAGCCTTCACCGGACACGGAATCTGACAGCATCTTGATCTTGGACTCCCAGTCTTCAGAACCATGAGAAATAAACATCGGTTGTCTAAGCCCCCATTCTATCGGCTGTCGTTATGATAGTCTAAGACATAGCGTCAAAGGAAAAGAAGAATTGGACACTTACTCAGGGTGGCAGGACGGATTGTATTCAGATGACTGCCCTAGGGGAGGGAGACTCCAGTATAGACTGAGCTCCACTCTAACTGAGACAAAGGTGAGAGCAGATAAGGAACAAAAAAGGACTGGAGCTGTGTAGACGTGGAAGATTCCAGAAGAGGGTAGGTGGAGGATTACTGAAAACGCTTTGGCAAGCTGGGTTGTGCACAAGGTGCACACTGTGGGGACAATGCATATTTTGTTGTCTTGCGGCACTGTGTTTTCTTGAGCAAAGACTCAGCATGGGGCTGGGGTCACCTTTCTGGACACAGCCTAGTGTGGGTGAAAGCCAGTTTGGTCAAGTCTCTTAGCACAGGGTACAGGTGAGTCCTTTGTGCTAGAGGGAGCTCAGAGTTCACAGGAGCCCGCTCACTGGCAGGTAGAGTCCGGCCGGGGCTATGGAGCACCATGGTGTCTGCATCAGAAAGGCCACGGGAAACAACCCTCTGGGCCTCACACAGATGGCGGTGCCGGGCTCCCCTGTGCCTGCCCAGCAGCCTCGGCTCTCCGAAGCCTGGGGTATCACTTCCTGTTGCTCGGAGATCATAGCCCAGCCCAGGCCCAGGCAACCCTGGGAACTTCTCTATCCAGTGGCCTCATTCCTCCATCAAGGTCTGAACCCCAGCCTCGAGAAGGGGACCCTCCTCCAAGTTTGTCCTTCCCTGGGCACTCTTCTTTAGCCCCGGCGCAACTTTAGAGTTCTCTTTAGAGTTTTAGAGTTCTCTTTACATCTTTTTAGCATCTCCTGTTTCAGTTAGGAATTCTGTACCTTAAACATCCATACCTCATCGTGTGGCTTCTGTGTCCTGATTGCTTCCAGAATGACAAAGGTCTAGGTTAAAGAATGAACGTTCGCGGCCAAGCAAGCTTGAGCAGTGGCGGACGAAACGAAGTCTAACAGGCTTCTGGACCCTGAGGTTACGGGAAGCTTTTAATATAATCTGAAGCGTAGATAATGGGACACTTCTTTCACTGAGCCTGGTGAGAGACTAATGCTCAGTGTGGGGTGTGATCCATTACAACGAAACATCAGTCACAGAGAGCAAGAGACAGAGCCCGCAGGATTGTGAGCCTTTCACTTGTTCTGCGTTTACTATAACTCGAGTTATTTCGACCAATAAATTCGTATGTACCCAATACCTGCGTTGTGCACACACTTTGCTACAAAAAGCCTAAGACTGCTTTGGTTTTGGAGGCTCACAGCCCGGAGGATGTAAAAGACACAAGGTTTACTTTAGCCCGATACATACGTTAAGCAAGAGGTGACGTCGGACAGCACATAATTAACTATAAAAAGGGTGATGGCAAGCGCTCAGAGGTCAGGAAGGAAAACAAACCACATATTTACTTGTATTGAGGATGCTTCCCAGATAACAGCCTATAACCCACTTTTTCTTTCCCTCCCTCTCTTTTCTGCTCTCAACCTCATTTTTCTTTTCTTTTCTTTTTTTTATGTTTATATATTTTTGAGAGACAGAGCACGAGTGGGGGAGGGGCAGAGAGAGAGGGAGACGCAGAATCCAAAGCAGGCTCCACTCTCTGAGCTGTCAGCATAGAGCCTGACACGGGGCTTGAACCCACAAACTGTGAGATCACGACCTGAGCTGAAGTTGGACGCTTAACCCACCGAGCCACCCAGGTGCCCACCCCCCCCAACCTCATCTTTCCGAAGCAGCCTTATCAAAGTAGCACTTTACATCAGCGCAGTGCACGTAAATCTTGTCCTGAGGTCGTGTGATTCTCCAGACACACTTTAGGGGCCCCGAGCTCTGTGTTGCTCTCTTGTGACACCAAATGTGTGGGATCTCCACACCAACAACCAGTTCTCCAGTTCTCCAGCCCCTAGTTGTGTGTCCTACAATTCAATTCCATTCTGACACTAACTGTCCAGAGTTAGTACAGACCCCACAGGCTGAAAGCTCAGTCCCACAGGATGGCCCCCACTCCAGATGCCAGTCTCAAGTTCCTAATTGTCACCTGTGTGACCAACTGGCTCTAAATCAGGGGTTCCCTTAACACCCTCCTTAAGTTCAGTAATTTTCTCGAACAGTGTGAGAAATAAGCCCAAGGACCCAATCAAAGGAGGGACACGGAGACTTGGAGCACAGTGAAGCGAGGCTTTAACCAACGTTCTCGCAAGAGCAGGTGTCTGACGAACAGGCACACTCCGGGCAGTTACAGCAGACAATTTATCTCCTAGCGTGTGAGTCCCTCCCCTGGTTCCTCATTGGCTGATCACTACAGAGGTGACAGCCTTACCCAGAAGTTGCCTGTGCCCCTGTAAGGCAAAAAGTAGTCTGATTGGAACAAATGTAGGTTCCCTGAGGGACACAGAGACTTTCGGTCCCTCCTCCTTTGGTTCTTTGGCACATGCTCATTGCAAAGCCCATGAAAATAAGCCCGTGAAACGGAGAGGGGAAGAAGAACCAGGAAGTGAAGTGTCTAAGGGTTTGGGACTCCATTATGGGGGAACCCACTGTTAATTAGCACAGATTTTATCTAGTATTTCTGAAAAGGAATCATCTCCCTTACTTCTCACTCGGCTTGAACAGAACTCAGGAAAAGATTTTACTGACTAGATTACCAGTTTACTCTCAAGGATACAACTCGGGGAGTTCCAGATGGAAGAGCTCCACGGGGGGGGGGGGGGGCGGATGGGGGGAAAGGGTGTGAAGCTTCCAAGCTCTCTGAGTGGCACCACCTTCCCAGGCACCTCCATGTGTTCAGCAACTCAAAAGCTTTCTGAATCCCATTTTTAGGGGATGTTATGCAGGCTTCATTAGGTAGGCAGCATTGATTAAATCAGTGGCCACTGGTGATTTAATCCAATCTCCAGCCCTTCTCCCCTCCTTGGAGGTTGGGCGTGGGACGGAAAGTTCCAACCTCCTAATCACACCGTTGGTTCCTATGGCAGCCAGCACCCATCCTGCTGTCTCAGGGCCCACCAAGGTCACCTTATTAGCATAGACTCAGGTACAGTCAAAAGGGGCTTGTTATGAATAATAAAATGTTCCCACTCAGGACCTTGCACTGGTTTTTGAAGCTCTGTGCTTCATACCTGAGGCACAGACCAAATACATGTTGCTTATCTGGCAGGCATGCAAAGGCCCAGGCACTGTGCTGGGACCAGCAAGACAGAGAAACACAGTCTCCTGGAGAAGGCAGAGTGTCAAGGGACCACACAGGGCAAACCAATATGAGCAAAGCTGGAGGTAAACTGGGATCTTTGGGAGCAGAGAAGGGGCAGGTAACCCCGGCCAGAGAAAGTGGCGGGCAGGGGAGGATGATGCAAAGGAGGGCTCCCGGAGAAGGGTCACCCATCGCAGACCTGGCATGTAAGAAATGCCCCTCCAGAGGGACAGATTCTGTGCGGATCACTTTCAGAAGGCATCATGGTCTCTCTTAGGTTTCTTCGTGGCATATGGACCCCCCCCTTCCCCCCCAAATTAGACTCCTCCTCCAAGACCTGGTGAGATGACCACATCGGTGCATGACAGAAGACAAGTCTTCTGCAGTCCGCAAACTCTTTGTAAGAAAAGCATGGGCAAAGTGTTGGTAATTTGGGACGATTATGTTGCAACACAACGGAAAAATTGATCAATAAACCTCAAGTCAGGGCAGAAAAAGAGATTTATGTCATCCACCGTCAGCACTGGCTATACAGCCATATAGTTTGACACACTGGAAAATTTAATGAAGTGAAACCAACAAGCAAGATTATGTTGATGAGTCTTCAATAAAAGTCGTAAATGTTAAATTAGGCCGTATGGTTTTGATGTCGTAGATTTCTGGTTGCTCTCCCATGCACACAAAGCCTGAAGTTCTTTAGAGAGTATTATTATTGTAATTCGTATTTGCCAGGCAGATGCTGAGCTGTCTGCCCCCAAGTCAGGTTCTCCCTGCTGTTGTTAGTAACCCTGATTATCTCGAGCCTTCTGCCCCAAGCTGTCACCAAAGCCCAGACAAGCACATTCACGCGTGTCCCTTTATTAGTCCAAAGGTTGGGGAGGGGGGAGCGGCCGCCTCTCTAAACCAGGCAGGGCCCTTTATCCCACACCCCCTGCCTTGCAAACCCATTTAGTACAGTTATATCAGGAAGTTTAATTAGCAGAAAACAAGTGGGGGTCCCGGCAGGAGTCCAGGCTGCGTCTCCCTCTGGGGCTGGATGTGTTTGAACAGGTGTTGGTGAGGCTTTTTGCACAAAGGACAGAGGACAGATCTGTTCTTCGGGAAAGAGAGATGCAAGGAAGCAAGGTTAGCGCTCTCTTGAAGTCAAGGGTGCAGAAGTCCGAGCAAGAATCCTGAGATTTATTGGGGGGGGGGGGGGCTGCTTAAGTCACAGCACATCCCAAACCACGCGATCAGTGGGGAGCAGAATGTGCAGATTGCCTTGAGTCTGGAGCAGGAGTTGGTGTGGCTTCCTCCAGAAAAGTCCGGAGCTTCTTGGGAGATAGATGGCCGAACACATGAACCAAACTCACAGTACTGTCAAAAAGGCAGGTAGGAAGGGGCACCTGGGTGGCTCGGTGGGTTAGGCATCTGACTTTGGCTCAGGTCATGATCTCGCAGTTCACGAGTCTGAGCCCCGTTCAAGTCTGTCTGTTCAAGTCAAGTCTGTGCTGACAGCTCAGAGTCTGGAGCCTTCTTCTGCGTCTCCCTCTCTCTCTGCCCCTCCCCTGCCCTCTCTCTCTCTCTCAGGAATAAATAAACATTAAAAAAATTATAAAAATAAAAAAAAGTTTTTTCAAAAGGGGGGTAGGGAAAATACAAGCAGGGTGTACAACCATGTACCCGTTAAAGGCACAATAGGAAGAGAAGAAAACTAACATTACACGAACACGACCAAATGCTAGGTGCTCTGACATACACCAGCCCAGACGGTCTCCTCATAAACTCCATAAGGGGGGTACTCTTAGGGAACTGAGGCTCAGAGACGTGGAAAAACCCTGTCTATGTCACTCACCTGGCAAGAGGTCCAAAGCGAGGTTTATCGGATTCAGAAGTCCATGTGATGTTTCTACGAAGTCTTTGTCCGCAATCCACTTTCGTTTTCATTCAAGGTAAGGAGTGGGAAGGCTACTGGTTTGGTTGAGGTTTATTTCTGTCTCACTCTGTTCCGTGTTATTACGTCCCTTACTCTGAGACCCGCGTTTCTGGCACCGTCCCTCTCTGAAACATTGCCGGTCTCGTGTTGAAGGAATGAGCTCTGGAGGGTCTCACCTAGACGATTAAATGCTCCAGCCTGAAGGGATATTCATTACTTCCATCCGCCACTCATTGGCGAGAATCAACCAATGGCTGCTTCCAACCACAAGGTGGTGGGGAAGCGGTCTCTTACCTACCATGTGTCTGGAAGGCCAAGAGCCCAAGTCCAGGGAAGAGTACTAACAGATACCATGGACTTGATGCAGACGTGGAGTTCTCAAAGCAGGTGCTATGGACTGAAGGTGCCCTCCAAAGTTCACGTTGAAATCCTAAACCCCATTGTGATCGTGTGAGGAGGTGGAGCCTTGGGAAGGATAACGGGGTCATGAGGACGGAGACCGTGTGATGGGATTAGTGCCCTCATAAGAAGACAAGGGAAGCTTGCCTCTCTCCACTCTCCCCCATGTGGGGATATAACGAGAACACGGTCATCTGCAAACCAAGGGTGGGCCTGTCAACAGACGTGGGATCTCCTGGCACCTTGATCTTTAACTTGCCAGCCTCCAGAGCCATGAGAAATAAATGTTTTCTGTTTAAGGCCTCCAGTCTCTGGTAACTTGTCACAGCAGCTGGAACGGACTAAGACACCATGTTCCATGGGATTCCTCAGGCCACTAGAGGGAGAAAGGAGAAGCCCAAACCCATCTCCTACTTTTTCTCTTCTGCATTGATAGAAAACAAACATTTCTATATTAAAAAGTCATAAAAATGGTTTTCTGTTTATATGCTATATAAACATATGTCTATGTTCCTTTCAAAACTAGCCCGGCCAGCTCTACTGTTCTGCACCCCATAGGTTCCCCCCGACCCCCACCCCAGGGCCTGATTAAAACTTGTTCTAAGATAGGGATTCTCACCTTGGTTTCACTTGAAAATCATGCAGATACTTGAAAAATCTTGATGATGCCCAGGCCTCACCCTAGACCAATCCCATCAGAACCTCTGAGCGTGGGGGCCAGACATAGACAACTCTGTGAGCTCCCCCAGATGATTCCTCCATGCACCTCATTGAGCACCAGGCAGACCCCAGCAGGAGTTTGAAACTCTGTGGGATTGTTCTTGTCTGCCAGGTGAGGGCCCTCGGAGAAGCCAGAGATGGGAGTTTGCCTCAGTAGTTACCCTGACTAATGGTTCCGGCTCTTTCTCAGCAGTGGGAGCTGGGAATAATGCAGGAAGAGGGCCATGGGAGGAGTGCCTAGGGAGGAGGGCCACTCTGGGCCAGGCCTGAGGAAGGCATTCTCCATGAGCACTGTCACTCTGAGCAGAGAACCAGGAAGCACACCTGGAGACAGGTGTCTTCCGTTGGGTGCCAGGTGTTTAAAACCCACATACACTCACACACACACAGAGCAGGCCACACACACACACACACACACACACACACACACACTTACATCCACACTCGCACACATCTTTCTTGTTCCACAAGGGCAAATTTTAGGGCAAATGAAATGCAGCCTTTGCCTTGCCCAATCTTTTCATGTTACATGTGAGGAAAAGCAGCTTTGGAGAAGGTCAAGGATAGGAGAAGCTCCTTTGGTTCCGGTCAACTCTCCTCAGCTCTATAAAGTACATTAGAAGGTGTTTTTGGTTTTTTGTGTTTTCAAAAAATTTTCTTTAATGTTTATTTACTTTTGAGAGAGAGAGAGAGAGAGAGAAAGAGAACACACACACGCGTGAGCAGGGAAGGGGCAGAGAGAGATGGAGACACAGAATCCAAACAGGTGCCAGGCTCTGAGCCATCAGCACAGAGCCCAATGCGGGGCTTGAACTCACAAACCGTGAGATCATGACCCGAGCTGAAGGCAGACACTTAACCCACTGAGCCACCCAGGCACCCCTGGTTTGTTTTTTAAGAATCCGTTTTGTAGAAAAAGAGGCAACCACGGATTCTTCTCTCGGTTGGCAAGGCAAGGAGAAGGGGCCCTCTCTTCCTAAACAACTTGTCCTGAAAATGGAACAAGAGTCCTTCCAGCTCCATGGGTGCAGTGAGGCTTGAGCAGGGTGCTGTGTGCAGAGGAGCTGGGCCATTGCCAGCACTAAGTGCTCACAAATGTCATCATTACGACCGATCGCTGACCTAGCAGGGCCTTTGTGCCTTCACGTAACAGACGTGTTTCGCTGGGAGTATTTTCCCACTGGCAAGTTTGGGGAGGATGCCGAGGTTGGACACACACGTGCTCACACACGTACGGTGGCAAGTTCAGTTGTGAGTTGTGAAGCTGGGTTCGTGCTCAGCTCTTTTTCCTGTTGTGGGGGGAGGGGTGCCAGGCTCTGTGTCTCCCGGGAGGTTCAAGGTGCCAGGCCAAAAGCCTGAGGGCAGGTCCTCCCCCTGTGCATGGGGTGACTGCGCTACATGTCCTGCAGAGGAGGGGAGGGCAGGGCCACCGTGGGGAGAGAATGGGGCAGAGCCATCCCTAAGCACAGCTTTGGACAGAAGCTCTTCGGTTGGGGTTCTGGGGGGTCCTCGACTTACTTGTTCTGGGTCCCTCTGAAAGTGACTGGGCCTCCCAGAGGGAGGGGCTCTTAGCCCCAGCGAGACCCCCCAGGGCCCAGGTGAGGCGCCCACAAGAACTGGATCTGGGCACCTCTTGGGGTGCCTGTAGTGAGCAGCATGGAAGGGTGTCCTCAGTGCCCTGCCACTGCTCTGGCCTTGGCCTTGGGAATGGGAAAGGAGCCCCAACAATGCCTGAGTCCAGTGTCATTGATTTAAATACATAAACGTGCCTTTAAAAGGCACCTGGTTACCCAAGCAGTAGAGAAGAAAGAACTACAGAAATGTTTTCTAGAAAAGCAGAGGGTAGTTATTCTTAGGACTGAGGGAGAAGTCTGTGATTGGGAAGAAGTGTGGGGTGCTTCTGGGGCTGGCAGGGTTCTACCTCCTCTCCTGGGAGGGTATTATATTGTTGCTTAGAAGTCATCATGGGCACAGATTCATCCTGGTGGACCCTGGTGGTCCTTCCATCACCCTCCAAAATCTCCAAAGTGGGAGGTGACCCTAGAGAGGCCATGTTCTCTCTCCCAGGTCTCAGCCAAGGAGGGGAAGCAGAGAAGGTCCAGAATTAAGGGAAGGAGGAAAAAAAATGAAAGGTTCTCGGAGTTTCTCTGGCTGTGTGTGGGGCAATGATTTGCTTGAGTCGAGGCCACTCCTGGCTGCCAGGGCAGGCTACTTCCTGGCCCTGCCCAGAGGCTGGCTAGGCCTCCCCCTAAGTGGGTGAGGGTGGGGTGCCGAAGGTGTCTCTGCAAGGGCTGCTGTGGGTTGTCATTTCGTCCCTCTGTTGATCGATCACTCTCAGACTCCAGAACCCCGTCCCCACTCATCTCCAAGGCCTGGCGGTCAGCCCACTGGGAGCCACCTGGGTCTGGCCTCTCAGTATGCCATGACTCGTCCTTTGGCTGGCTTCCTCCAAACACAGCCCCCCCCCCCCCCCCGACCCCCGCCACCGTGCCCTCTCTGAAATTAACCCCCAAGGGCATCTAAATTTGTGCATTGTCTAGCAAATTCCTCTTGTCATTGTTTTCTAATTATATTTTGCCAGATTTACTTATAATTAATGATGTTAAAACAGTGAAGTGCCATGTTTTCCTATCAGATCGTCAGAGATTACAGATCACTAATATCAAGTGGTGGTAACAATCTGTGAAGTACAAAATGGCACAAACTTTTTAGTGGATGATTTGGCAATATCTACCAATATTGAAACCATGCATAGCTTTTGACCCCTCCTCTTCCCACCCCTCTACAGATGTGTATATCTACATTATACCTTCATAACTACCAGGAGATGTTCATCATAACATTATTTGGGATAGCAAACGATGAAACAATTATTGGAAACAATCTAACCGCAAAGTTGGGCATTCATCAAATAGTGTGTGTCACATCCAAACAATGGAATACAATGTAACCATTAAAAAGAATGAGGTTTTCCAGTATTAACATGGAAAAACATCTGTGATTTATTGTTAGGTTTACAAAAGCAAGTTAAAGACTATAGTATGTAACTCATTTAAAAAAAAATCAAACATCTTTTTTTTTTTTTTTCAACGTTTATTTTTGGGACAGAGAGAGACAGAGCATGAACGGGGGAGGGGCAGAGAGAGAGGGAGACACAGAATCGGAAACAGGCTCCAGGCTCTGAGCCATCAGCCCAGACAGAGCCTGACGCGGGGCTCGAACTCACGGACCGCGAGATCGTGACCTGGCTGAAGTCGGACGCTTAACCGACTGCGCCAACCAGCCGCCCCATCAAACATCTTTTTAAGGATCTGTATCTACACTCCTAAATCCAGGTGAAACCTGTGCCTGGATGACACAAGACAATTCCAACAGCATTCCCTCCGGTGAGTGAAGTGTTATGGATTAATAAAAATAATTATCTACAACACCTAAGCTTTGTGTTTCTAACTTAAAGGGTAATGAGATTTCAAAACCAGACAAAGACCCCACTAAAGAGGAGAACTACAGACCAATCTTCCTGATGAACATGGATGCAAAGATTTTCCAGATACTAGCAAACCGAATCCAACAAGATGTTAAAAGAATTATTCATCATAATCAAGTGGTATTTATTCCTGGGCTGTGGAGTTAGATCCAATATCTGCAAATCAATCAATGTGATACATCACATTAATAAAAGAAAAGAACCACATGATCCTCTCAATAGAGGCAGAAAAAGCATTTGACAAAGTACAGCATCATTTCTTGCTAAAGACCCTCAAGAAAGGAGGTATAGTAGAAACATACCTCAAGATCATACAGGCCATATAAGAAAGACCCACAACTAATATCATCCTCAATGGGGAAAATCTGAGAGCTTTCCCCCTGAGGTTAGGAACACGACAGGGATGTCCACTCTCACCACTGTTGTACAATATAGGGTTGGAAGTCCTAGCCTCAGCAATCGGACAACAAAAAGAAGTAAAAGGCATCCAAATTGGCAAGGAAGAAGTCAAACTTTCATTCTTCTCAGATGACATGATACTCTTTCTACGAGTAGGTGGAAAACCCAAAAGATTCCATCAAAAAACTTCAAGAACTGATACATGAATTCAGCAGTCGCAGGACATAAAATCAATGTACAGAAATCAGTTGCATTCTTATACACCAACAATGAAGGAGCAGAAAGAGAAATCAAGGAATTGATCCCATTTACAATTGCACTGAAAACCATAAAATACCTAGGAATAAACCTAACCAAAGAAATAAAAGATCTGTATGCTGAACACTATAGAAAGCTTATGAAAGAAATTGAAGAAGACACAAAGAAATGGAAAAACATTCCATGCTGATGGATCAGAAGAACAAATATTGTTAAAATGTCAACACTACCCCCAGGCAATCTATACATTCCACACAATCCCTATCAAAATAACACCAGCGTTCTTCACAGGGCGAGAACAAATAATTCCAAACTTTGTATGGAACCAGAAAATACGCTGAATAGCCAAAGTAATGTTAAAAAAGAAAGCCAAAGCTGGAGGCATCACAATTCCAGATTTCAAGCTGTATCACAAAGCTGTAACCATCAAGACCGTATGGTACTGGCACAAAAACATAGATCAATGGAACAGACACTTTTCCAAAGAAGATACCCAGATGGCTAACAGACACATGAAAAGATGCTCAACATCACTCATCATCAGGGACAGACAAATCAAAATTACAATGAGATACCAGCTCACACCTGTTCGGATGGCTAAAATTAACAACTCAAGAAACAACAGATGTTGGTGAGGATGTGGAGAAAGGGGAACACTTTTGCATTACTGGTGGGAATGCAAACTGGTGCAGCCACTCTGAAAAACAGTATGGAGGTTCCTCCAAAAATTAAAAACAAAGCTACTTTATAACCCAGCAATTGCATTACTAGGTATTTACAGGAGTGCTGTTTTGAAGGGGCACATGATCCCCAATGTTTATAGCAGCACTATGGACAATAGCCAAAGTATGGAAGAGCTCAAATGTCCATTGACTGATAAACGGATGAAGAAGATATGGTGTGTGTGTGTGTGTGTGTGTGTGTGTGTGTGAGTGTGTGTGTATTGGAATATATTACTTGGCAATCAAAAAGAATGAAATCTTGCCATTTGCAACAACATGGATGGAACTAGAATGTATTATGCTAAGTGGAATAAGTCAGTCAGAGAAAGACAAATATATAATTTCATATGTGAAATTTAAGAAACACAACAGATGAACACAGGGGAAGGGAAGGAAAAATAAGATAAAAACAGAAAAGGAGGCAATAAGAAACTCTTAACTACAGGATAGAAACTGAGGGTTGCTGGAGAGGTGTTGGTGGGGGAATGGGTTAAATAGTTGATGGGCATTAAGGAGGGCACTTGTTGGGATGAGCACTGGGTGTTATATGTAACTGATGAATCGCTAAATTCTATTCCTGCAACCATTATTACACTAACTTGGATTTAAATAAAAATTTTTAAAGAAGGTAATGAGAAAAACATTTTTTAAATTTTGATTCTGACAGGTTAACAGATCTTCCCCTTCTTTCACAGTCAACCCCCTTCCCAACCCTCTAGAGCTTCCCATTTCCTGAAATACCAGGAAGTACTCTCATCTCCCAAGTAGGGATAGAGATTTAATTAAGAGACTGCTTAGCAAGCAGGAAGTGTCCAGAGGAGGTATAAACAAAGGGTGTGCCTCCTAAATAGCCATTGGTCCCTCCACCCCTCCTCTGTTTTGCAAAGACATCTTTGTGTCTTTCTTTAATCCAATCGTCCCCCTCGACAGAGAAACCTTCGAATTCGCTGGCTGCTGTCCCCTCTAGAACCGCCATTGGCCGCACATTCTCTGGGCTCCTTTGTAACTTACCCCTTCCTCAGCAACTCTGTGACACTCCCCATGTCAAGCCTTGAGGAAAGAGGTTAGGACCCCTTAAAGGATTTATCTCTGCTGAAATACAAGCTCTTCACCACTGCCATCCCCAGGTTTCCACAACTGGCTTGTTCCATCTCCTCCTTGAAAGGTCTCCTTCCCATGAGGCCCCATTTCTAGAATTTTCCTCCCCAACCAAGGCCCATCTCCTTTTACTGAGACTCTTTGTTGACTCTTTTCTCCCACAAGATGGCGCCTTCCTTGAGGGGACCTCAGGAGACTCCAGTCTTTCCAAGATTATACTGCCTGGAACCTGGAAGCATTCAAGATTTATTGATGAAGTTGAGAGAAAAAAAGAGAAACAGGAAGGAAGAAAGGGAGGGAGGAAGGAAGGAAGGAAGGTGGAAGGGAGGGAAGGAAGAGAAGAAGGGAATATTTTCCTTTTTTGCAACAGGGTAGACAATCTAGTTCATTTCAATATTGGTCCTCAGCCTTGATTTTTTTTTTTTTAACTTTTCCTTCCTTTTCTTCTCCTTGACTTCCCTCCATGACTTTTTTCTTTTCTCATCAGTCACTGCCAAGCTCTCTTATGGTCTGTCTTCTCAGCCAGTCTGTCTCAACAATAACAAGCAGCCATTTATAAAGCTCCATACCAGTAGATTGTTTGCTACCTCCTACGTCCTTGATTCAATACTCTGAGATAGGTGTTCTCCCCATTTTACAGACAGAAGCTGAGGCTACTGAGGGTGGAGCTAAGATTTAATCCTAGGTTTATCCAGTACCAGAGCCCCTGCACACAACCCCAGTGCTCAGATTTACTTTACTTCCATTGCCTGCCCAGCGGGGCCACATTCACACCCGCCACCTTGGAGTGACATCTGCTTGGGCTCACCATCCTGGCCTTTCCCGCTCTGGAATGGAATCAACACAAGAAAAGTCAAGATAAGTGCTTGATTCTTCTATTTATTAATAGGCGCAATAGTGCTATGGGGCCCTCCAATGCCACCTCCGGGCAACTAGCAGGTTTTTTGAGTATTTTTTTAATTGGTGTGTCTGATTTGTTGTTGCTGTGTTGAACTCAGAGATTTTAATACCTTCGTTCTGCTTCAATTTCTTGGAGTCATCATTTATTTCTTCAATGGTTGATGTTCAAACTCTTCCATTTTAGCCCATGGGAACCTTTCAAATTGACTCTTGGGTTCTTCCCACAGAACCTAGTAGTCTCTGATGGTTTCCTTGCTTTTAGGCTGGACAAGATGTCCCAAACTCATCTTGTACATTTCCTTCCCCTAGAACGAAAGGATCTCCAATTCCTCTAATCGTTGCAACAACGTGGATGGAACTAGAATGTATTATGCTAAGTGAAATAAGTCAGTCAGAGAAAGACAAATATCATATGATTTCACTCATATGTGAAATTTAGGAAACACAACAGATGAACCCATGTCAGATTATAGTCTCATATTTAGAAAGAAGTATACATTGCTGCTGGGATTAGTGATTTTGTTGTTGCTGCTGTTACTGACAGGAGAAGCAGTTAGGTTCATTAGTTTCAGCTTTATTTGCATATTTTTGAGATCCTTTGTTTTCTTTTTCTTTTTTTCCTTTTGTTTGTAAAAAATGTAAAATGTCTACATTTTCTGGTTAAAATTATAAAACAAGATACATTCGAAAAAGCCAATGTTTCTTGCTTTTATGTCCCTCCTGTTCTATCCCTCCACTTATAGATAAGCAATTTTAATTTGTATTTGGTTCATCCTCTGTTTTTCCTACTTGAAAATACAAGTAAATGTGCATATCTATTTATCATTTACTCATACATATATATTTACACAGAAGATAACATATGATACATTCTCTTCTATACTTCTGAACGTTTCTCATATCCATAACCAAACACTGGATGAAAAAAGCAAAGAATTGTCTTGGAATCGACCTCATTGCTTTATATAGTGCTCTCACACTGCTATTCCAGGGCACAAGTTACCTTGGGACAGGGGAGAGAGAGGGTGGCTGAACAGGGTGACTCTGGGACCACCATTATTTCAGCCACAGCAGCCACATTCCTGTTCCACATATTTGGCATTCCTATCAAATTTGGTCTGAAAAACAGTCCCCACTTTTTTTTTTTTTTTTGGAAAAATCCAAAGAGAAAATGGTCACAGGCTAATTACCAACCCAAACTCCCTGATCCTGGTTTCTGAGAGGCTGTCCAGAGAGCACACGCTTCGTGTTAACTTTACTAGGCTGGCATAATCTTACTGTCTAGGGTTGCCTAAGCTTGAGTCCCAAGAAAACCCTGATGGAAGAGAAACACTCATCTGTTCAACAACTGAGTGAAGGACCTGATAAATCATCTCGTCCACATTGTCATTTGAGGGACTCTATTTTGCACATTTAGGAAACATCTTTAGCTCTAAGGAAGGGAATAAGAAAACACAAAGGCAGTTGAAGAGGCCGCTAGAATTTAAAGCAAAGTGTCCTTTTGCCTTGAGTGTATAAAATTAAAAGTGCTTTCCAGATGGGTTACTGAATTCACTCAAGAACTGGCAGCCAATGAAAGATAGGCTTGCAGACTGACTCTTTTGTACTATTTGCCATACCTTCCTCTTCCACCTGTGAACTCCATGCATATGCAGACTTAACCCACACACATGGGCAGGTCTCACTGGACGTGTCATGGCTGTACCACTGGCTCCTGACACAATGCCCGGTGCTTAGTAGGTGCTCAATAAATATATTTGGAATGGATGAATGAATGTAAATATTTCTCTTTGTCCTCATGAACCCATCGGAAAGGAATCATAAATTTGGCTCATCACTGTTAAAGGACTGTTGTGGTTAGGATTGTGTCCCTCCGTTCCGCAAATTATGTGTCAAAGCCCTAACCATCCCCAGTACCTCAGAATGTGACTATGTTTGGAAAGAGGGTCTTTAAAGAGGTGATTAAAGTAAAATGAGGTCATATGGGTGGGTCCTAATCCAACATAAAGAAATCATAAAGATCATAAAGAAATTAGGCCAGAGACATGCACGCACACAGAAGAAAGGCCATGTGAGGACACAGTGAGACAGTGGCCATCTACCAGCCCCGGAGAGAGACCTCAGAGGAAACCAAACCTGCTGACACTTTGATCTTGGACTTCCAGCCTCCGGGAACATGAGAAAATAACTTTGTTGGTTAAGCTGGCCAGTCTTTGGTATGTTGTTACAACAGCTCTAGCGAACTCTTACGATTGCCAATCTCTGCCTCAGACCATGGAAGAAGCGATGTCAAAGAAACATTTTTTCGTGGTTCGCATTTCCCATTCCCATATCATATAAGCCAGAAGAAAATTGTTCTCAGTATGTGTCTCGCGGTGCTTTGAAATCCACAGTGTATCTATGTGACTGGCCTCGCTGTAAGAAAGCCCTTTGTGAGGTCATCATGTCACTCTTGCCAAAGCTGCACAGGTGGAGACATGCAGGCTTTTAAAAACACTTGAGAAGACACCATGCCTCACTTTGCAAACCCTCTTTTAAGAAACATCATCACCAGAAATCCATTCGATAACATCAAGAGGAAGCGATGCCTCCAATATTTGAAAACGCTGAAAACACTGCAAAATGATGGATTTAAGACCATATATTTTGGAGAAACCAATATTGCCGAGAGTCTTGTCGCTGGAGAAGATTTCAGGGACGGGTGTTTCATGCAAACTCCAACTTGGTGTATCGTGCATGCCGGTGGTAGTCAAGGATGGGTGCCTTGGAAGTACCAGACGTTCCTTAGAGATGAGGTATGCATCAAACAGGAAGACAGCCTCTTCTCTGAGTTCTGTGATGTGGCGAGGAAGGCCTACGGGAAGTGCGCCATTGTGGTCAAAGAGAGAAGGCAGCGAGACAAGAAGAAGCCAGAGGAAGACAAAGAGCCAGAGGCCCAGATCCATGCCCCATCGGTCATTAACCTAAAGAGCCTTGTGTGTTGCCCGGAGGTAGCCAAGTCCTGTGGCCACGAACTACTCTCTCTGCCTTCCCTTTACAATTACCTAAACCCTTTAGACTCAGCCTGGTCTTCTTTGAAATGGTTTATCATCAATAACAGAAAGGAGTTTTGCTTTCAGTACATTGACAGTGTCTATTCTTACCAGTACATACTTGTCAGAGATTTAATTAGCAAAGGGATCGAAAGGATAAACCCAAGCAAATGGAAAACACTAACCAACAAAGTGCGGAGATGGGAAAACTACTATCTTGGTAAATTTTCTTAAGGGTGATTCCTCTAACAAGCGGTTGGGACCATGCTACGGGCAGTCTTTACCAACTCTGCTGGGCTCGACTCTGGACCACTGCAGCCAAAGATACTTCAACAACGACCTCACAGGGATGCTGTGAGGACTGAGGTTTCTAAGGGTGTTGGCAAAGTGCTGTAGGTTTACTGGAGGTTGCATTAAAAATTGTTGGTGAATTAGGGATCTCGACTCCCATCTTGTTAAGGCCATCTTGAGGGCTGGTCAGTGGGAGGATTACAACTAACTCAGCCCAAAGGAGCTTGATGGGGAGCAGGGGTGGTCAGAGCTAAAGGTTGTGTGGTCGAAACTTTTAGGTCAGAAAGAAAAAGAACCAAGGGTGTGGTCACAAAAAGGTTGAAATAGTGTGCCAACCAGCTTGAGCCACCAAAATAATCTACAGGGAACCAGTTTGCCATCGGTAGGAGATGTGGTCCAGACAGTGGCTAAACAGGCTTTTTGCTTCCCGTTGCTCGAAAAAAAGGTGTCGGAGGTTGAGTGAGAGACAAGGAGGTTCCAAGGAGGTGAAAACCCATCCAGATGCTCCAAGGTAAGTTGGTGGTCCCATAAAGCACCTGGAAGGCTGTACCAGGGATTGATTCAGCTAGGAGTTGATGGGTGAACAGGTGAAGTAAACAGGAGTCTGTGGAACCCATTAATCCAAGAATCCTCCAAGAATCAAGAGAGCATGTAACTTGCTCTGGGGTGGAGGAGTGAAGGTTTACATGAAGAGTTCACGGGCACCTGGGTGGCTCAGTCGGTTAAGCATTCGGCCTCAGCTCAGGTCATGATCTCATGGTTCCTGTGTTCAAGCCCCACGTCGGGGTCCGTGCTGACAGCTCGGAGCCTGGAACCTTCTTCGGATTCTGTGTCTCCCTCTCTGTCTGCCAACTGCCCTGCTCGTGCTCTCTCTCTCTTTCTCTCAAAAATAAATAAACATAAAAAAATTTTAAAAATTCAAATCCAAAGATCATGTGCACAGCCATTATTCACACTGCCTCTCTACTACTGGGCATTCATTTAATCCCATAATGACCCCATCAGGTAGGTTCTACCATTTCCCCTCTTTACAGGTGAGGAGACGGAGATGTTTTGAAGTCAGAGTCTAAAGCCCACATGCCTAACCACCATATTTGGCTTTGTTCCCGGAGTATTTGGCGTTTTTTTTCCCTCCCACAACACGGCGACACGAGGCGACACCAGCTGACAAAGCAGCCGCCTCCAAGTGGACACCCACAACAAAAAGATATTTCAACACAAAATTGAGCAAGAGGCAGAATGCCTTGCAAAAACACATTATTTTGCAGTGAGAGGGGAAAAATGGAAGACTTTTAAGGTTCTCAAACAAGATAAACCAACAGACGCTATTTTTGTTTGAATACCACAATGATCTAATAAGATGAGTTTGGGGTCCTCTTCCCTTGAGACCTTGTTTCATCATTAGGAAGGCACTTAGGGGAAAGAGACGTCAGTATAACCAGAGAGATCAAAAGGACCCCCTTTAATGTGCAACTTAGTTACATAATACTGGATGCGTAATTAAGAAATGCTGCGTAATACTAAGCGTGGAGACTTCCAGCAGAAAGTCATGGAAAGTACGCTGGGCTTTGGGAGTCGGATAGACCTAGGTGGAATCTCAAGTTTCCAGCTTATGAACCGGGGGACTTTGGACAAGTTACTTCACTTCCCTGAGGCTCAGTTAACTCATTAGTAAATTAGGGTTGAGGGCTTTAAAACTCTTAGCGCAAGCCATGTCTGGCACCTCCTGAGTGCCCCATAAACTGAAGCTCCTGTTATTATAGTCCAAGCCGAGGGCCAGCAAGGATGCCCACGGTTAGACCTGATGTTGCTGACCTCATTTCCTTTTCACTCTTTGGGGAAAATTCCTGCTGCTTTTCATCACCAGAGCATAATGAGAGTAGACGCATCTGAAGATACTTTGATCAAAGGAACTTTGTTCTCTGGCATTTCTTTTAAGACCATCTGTGATAGGTTAGGCAGCTGATGGTAATAAGAGGTTTCTTCTGATGGGGAGGACAGGGAGGATGGTGAGCATAGCCAGGACTCTTCGAGACCAATCACGTGCTACGCCTGAATGAAACAAACAGTAAGGTAACGAGGCACAGCAACCCTGCGTGTGTGGACGAGTCCTCTGGAAGAGACTTCATGAGGTCAGTGGAGCTGCTGTCTTGCTAAGAGGTTGGCTGGTGAGGTATCCCTTCCTCTTCGGCCCTCACCGTCACCCACAACCACATCCCCGCTCTGTCTCCATGGACCATGGTGACTCCCAAGGAGGTGGTGTGTTGGAACGGTCTGTCCTAAAATGAACCCAAAAGCAAATAGGCAAATGGAGCTGGAGCCCAGTGGATCCTGCCTTGTCCACCCGAGGAAGGTCCAAGGCCTACCCAGGAGGTGCAGACTCCTTCCATGTGTGATCGTTTTAGACATACAAACCATTTTCACATACTTGACCTCACTCAGTTTAGACGGTCACCCTATATATAGGCAGGGCAGTGATCCTTAAGCTCATCTGCCCATGAAGACAAGTCCAGGCGCTAACTGACACCCTTAGGGGCACAGACACCTGTAGTGACAGGAAGGTCAGGCAGGATCCACGTCTTCTCAAGTAACCTTCATGCCCATCTCTAGCAGGCTTCGTGGGTTGGTTAGGATTAGGTCATGCTGTGAGTAGTGGAGACCTAACCCACAGAGATTTAACAGAGAAGGCACCCCGGGGAGCTCCTGGGTGGCTCAGTCAGTTAAGTGTCTGGCTCTTGATTTTGGCTCAGATCATGATCTCCCGGTTCATGGGATCGAGCTCTGCACTGGGCTCTGTGCTGGCAGCACGGAGCCTGCTTGGGATTCTCTCTCTCCCCCCCTCTCTCTCTCTCTCTCTCTCTCTCTGCTCCTCCCTTGCTCAGGCATTCTCTCTCTCTCTCTCAAAAAATAAATAAACACAAAACAAATTTTTTTAAAAGAAGGTACCCCACCTCCACCACAGAAAAATCGAGAAGTGCCAAGGTGGCAGCTCAGGGCTAATACGATGGATCCATGGTCATCAAGAACCCAGAGTCCTTCCACTGTCCTAACATGGTTCCATCCTCATTGTCCCAAACGGCTGCTGAACAAGCCACTGCATCAGCATTCCAGAGGCGGGAGGCAGGGGGCGGTGGGGGGAGCACTGACAGGTCACACATCTGCACCCCCAGCCTGGCGCCTTCATTCTGGACTCCCCCGGTGGGGTCTCCAGGCTCCTCGCAGGGAAGGGGAAGGCTTGGGGACACTTTGCCCCGCTCTGACTTCTCCACTCCAGGACCTTCCCTCTGGCCTCCCACCCACACCCCGGGGGGGCCTGAAACCACCAGAGCCTTTGTTTAGGGAGCAGCTCTCCATCTGGGCGGATCCACCTGACCCCTGGCAGGTGCACCGGGGGTGGGGAACAGAATGGGGCAGGCCGGCCCTTCCTCCTCGCTTTAGACTCTTGCTGGTGCCATCTGGTACCCTCAGAGTAAGTGGTTAAAGGCTTAACTCTTCCATTTGGAGCCTGTTGCCTCGATCAGCTACTCGGATGGCTGGCAGCTCAGCCCCCTCTCCCAGCTCAGCTGAGCCGCTGGAGCCCCCGAAGCAGGGAGACACCACAGAGGCCACGGGGGAACAGGGAGGAGGGTGCCGCCGTCCGAGGGGAGAAGGCAGAGGGAGAAGGGATTGTGGAGTCTGGCCCCTCACGGGCAAGGCACAGGAGGCTCTCCCCGCTGCACGCAGCACCCCTCCCACGCTGGGAGCAGAAGGCCTTGTGCCAAGCCGGAGGGGAAACTGAGGCCACCGCCCTGGCTTCCAAGGCCTTCAGTGCCCGATCCCCAGATGACCCCCCTCCTCGGGCCCTCCCTGCTTCCTCGCACAGCCGGTCCCCCTTCCTCTGTCTCCTTCAGCCCTGATGGAGCTCAAGCTTCCCCCTGTCAGAAAAACTTTTCCCGTCAATCCTGCCTTCCCCCAAGGCTACCGAGGTTCCTCTCCCCTCCCGGGAGGTACTCAGCCTGCTGCAAAGTTGGGGATCACAGGACAATTCTACAGTTTTCAAGGTCTCAGCTCGCTACGCTTTCAGATGAGCTACCTCCGGCTTTAATTCAATGGGGCAAGCTGTGAATCTGAAAAAAGTACAATCAGTACATGAGAGAGAGTCCCAAACATCTGGAAACACAAGGAAAATATTGAGCCAATTATTTGAAAACTAACCAGTTGTTTGTAACTAACGTGTCGTTCAGAAATGTTTTTGGGGTGCCTGGGTGGTTCAGTCAGTTGTGTCCGACTTCGGCTCAGGTCATGATCTCACAGTTCGTGGGTTGGAGCCCCGCATCGGGCTCTGCAGAGCCCGATGCGGGGCTCGAACTCATGAAACCGTGAGATCATGACCTGAGCCAAAACCAAGAGTTGGAAGCTTAACCGACTGAGCCACCCAGGCGCCCCTCTAATATACTGTTTAAAGATTTTATTTTTAATTTAATTTAATTATTCTTATTTTTTAAATGCTTATTTATTTTTGAGAGAGTGAGAGAGAGAAAGATGGAGTGTGAGTCGGGGAGGGGCAGAGAGAGAGGGAGACGCAGAATTGGAAGCAGCCTCCAGGTTCTGAGCTGTCAGCACAGAGCCCAATGCAGGGCTCGAACCCACGAACCTGAGATCATGACCTGAGCTGAAGTTGGAGGCTTAACTGACTGAGCCCCCCAGGCGCCCCAGGAATCTGCATTTGAACTGCCTCTCGTGTGTGCTCACGTTGGAGAACCCATCCTGCATTCTTGTTTCCCTCCAGACTCTCTCCATTATCTCCCGGCTTCGCTCCCACACAGGGGCGACCGGGGACCGGCGCCCAAGAGGCGATGTCGAGGAACATCCACG
Source organism: Acinonyx jubatus (assembly GCF_027475565.1). Classification (NCBI taxonomy): domain Eukaryota; kingdom Metazoa; phylum Chordata; class Mammalia; order Carnivora; family Felidae; genus Acinonyx; species Acinonyx jubatus. Next base: position 10,860,397 of record NC_069384.1, read on the forward strand.
TGATCAAGTCAGGCGAGACGCCCTGCTATCAAGGCCCAGGCATCTAGAAACCATCGGGACTAGGGCACCCGGGGGTCCGATGAAGTCAGCGGAGCGTCCCAGTTCGTCTCAGGTCGTGATTTCCCGGTTCCTGAGTTCGAGCCCCGCATCCGGCTCGTTGCTGTCAGTGCAGAGCCCGCTTTGCATCCTCTGTCCCCCTCTGCCCTCCCCCAGCTTGTGCTATCTCAAAAATAAATATTAAAGAGAGAGAGAGAGAGAGAGAGAGAGAGAGAGAGTGATCGTCGAGACTGAATCATTTAGGCAGCTATGTTTCCCCAGAGATGAGAATTTGGATACTTTTCGGGGAAGAGGTAATGCTTTTTAACACACTCAAGATATTTTCGTTTGAACTATTCAGTTCCTGAAATACATCATATATGTCTCTGCCTCTCTGCCTCAATAAGCAAAGTAGTTGAACCTTTTCTTAGTGACTAAGGTCATCCTTGTGAACATAAAGTCGTAACGTGCGGTGGTCCCGGTGTGGGGCCGTCGGCCACTGTGTCGTCTGGCACTAGGTGATGGTACAGTGACTTCTCAGGCTCGGTCCGCTTCACAAAGACCACCTCTTTCGTGCCGAGGCATTTCTCCTGCTAACAGCCTTTTCATTTCTGCTTCCGATATGTTATCCACTTGAAACCAATAGAGAGGGGTTAGGACAAGTCTAATAAGATTAAATGAGACCTGTGTAAGGGGTCCCGGAGCTCCCCTGGGGGGAGAGAATAGGTTTCAGTTTTCGCTCTCAGAAACCTCTTCCGGCTGCCCGGGGGCGGTCTTCTTGTGGATCCACTCACAGTTAAGGTCGGAGAGCTGCTGGATCGCGGCAGACCGGCTGGGGTCCTGGTTGTGGGCTGCACCGATCTCTCTGTCCACCTACGTTCATCCACGCATAGCCTGCATCCCGCCAATTATTTAAACTCAAACAATACATCTACCGACTTCGTGTGTGGTCAATGGTTTAAGCAGTTCAATCCTTAGGTCACCCTCTACCAAATTTTCCAAGATAACCCCATGTTCCACAAATTCCCCAGTTTTCAGTCCCCTAGGAAAGCACCTGTTTAAAATAAACGTGGACCATCTGGTTGGGCAGATTGACTCTCCAGGAAAAGGTTACAGCCCCTCTCCTAGGATTGACGAGGCAGCCAGCAGGGGGTGCACGGGGGAGGAAAGGTACCCAGAGGTACCCGGTGTGCTGGAAGCCAGGGATGCCCTAGACCTGCAGAGAGGGAAGGAAGCAGAGACAGAGTTCCTAGGCCAGGGTGGGTGGGTCGCCTGCCAGGCTGGAGAGGGCACCCCGACAAAGGCAGGAGGGTTGGCCGTGGCCCAGGGTCAGTTCTGGACCCCACCTGAGGAACTCGGGGAACGTGGGGACCAGGGCGCAGAAATCCTAGGGCATTCCACTTCTGTTCTGGGTCTGTTCATGCTCCACGAGACCCAGGCCACATGGACTCTGGGGATTTGTAGCTTGTTGGGTCAGAATCAATTCTGTACCTAGAATTTGATCCTATGTCAATGCTGCTTCCTAAACTGTGGCTAAGAGCATCCAGTAACCACAGTAAAATTTAAGAAAGATAGAATTCCTTTTACCCCTCTGGTTTAAAATTCGAAGTTCTGTCAATCTGGGCCAGAGTGGGCTGGACACCCATTAATACACAGTTGCTCCTTGAATGCAGGGGTTAAGGATGCCAATCCCCTGCATAGTCAAAAATTCACCTGTATTCTTCGTAAAACTTAATAGCCTATCGTTGACCGAAAAGTCTTACTGATGGACATAAACAGTTGATTAACACGTCTGTTGTGTATTACACAATGGATTCTTTTCATCTTTCATATCAGCTCTTATTCTGCAAATGGTTACATGTCATTTCTGACCATGAATTTTAAAAATGGTTTCTTCCAATTTTATTTTTGAATAATTTATTGTCAAGTTAGCTGCTATACAGTGTATACAGTGTAGTCTTGGCTTCGGGAGTAGATTCCTAGGATTCATCTCTTACATACGACAGTCAGTGCTCATCCCGACAAGTGCCCTCCTTAATGCCCGTCTCCCATTTTCCCCGTCCCCCCACCCCCCCCACCCCCATCAACCCTCAGTGTGTTCTCTGTGTGTAAGAGTCTCTTATGGTTTGCCTCCCTCTCTGTTTGTAGCTTAATTTTCACTGGACGGTATTCTGCTAAGTGAAATAAGTCAGTCAGAGAAAGACAAATATCGTATGATTTCACTCACATGTGCAATCCGAGAAACTTAACAGAAGACCACAGGGGAAGGGAAGGAAAAATATAATGTGTTCTTCAAGCAAGCTAGGGAAAAAACCCGTTAAAACCAGAAGCAAAATACATTGACAGCACTGTATTTATGGAAAAAACCCACTTACAAGTGGAGCCCTGTGGTTCAAACCTCCGTGGCTCAAGGGTCGATTACACACTCATGCAAATGTTCCACGTGGCCACCAGCAACGGGACCAAACCTTCCCCCAGATGTATGCCTTTGGTTACTGCTTTCTCATCCCTGATCCGCTCTCTAATCGAGGGAAGTGAGACGTCGTGAATCTTTTTGCAGAGATCTCCGTCTGTGAGGTGCTGAGTCAAAAAATCTTAGTATCGCTTCTCTCAAACCTGAAAGTCTCCCTGGCTCATCCCTTCCCTTCGTCTCTTATCGCAAATCCCAACAAGCACGCGGTGGGGCGGGGGGGGGGGGGGGGGGTGGGGAGAGGACCGAGTACGCCCCACTCTTCTAACTCTGTCACAGCAGGACTCGGGGACGCGAGTTCTTCCTAGACTCCCGCCCAGTGGGCCGATGGGTCTCACCCTGCAGCCCTCCCCACGAGGACCCTCCTGGGTCAGCAGAGGCGCCAACGTGGCTTGGGCAAGTGGGGTGCGGCCTCCCTCCACCCCAACAATGGAAACACGGCCGGAGACGGGCTGGAGCAGGGCAGCGTGCGGGAGGGCAGCACAGCAGAGGGCCAGAGAGCCGGGGAGGGCGGGTGGCCGAGGCTCCCACTCCCAGAGCAAACGCCACTTATCCCTCCGCCCGGTCCTGGGTCAAGAGCACCTGCGATCCCAAGAAAGGCCGGGAGGGGTGCAGGTTGGCAAAACTCCCTCCCCTCACAACGCCGGGCGGGGGGTGGGGGGTGGTGTGTGTCTGCGTGAGACAGAAGTGCTCTGGCTTATTCCAGACACAGAGACAACGTTTTTACAAAGGTGTTTTATTTCAGTAAACAAAATACTGGTTCTTTCAAGGGCATAAAAAAATGCATGCAATTTTAAGTTAAACCTATAGGCTGGGAGTCTATCCTCCGACACCCCATTCAGTAAGGGTCTCCGCTTCCTTCTCAGCTGGGGTCCACTCCGGCTGACATTTAAATCGCAAACTCTAGAAAGGAAGACGACGAGGGTGGGTATGAAATGTCTGATTGAACACTGACGGAGGTTTGACGGGCTCAGCGCTGACCCTGGCGCTCAGCCGGTTCAACGTAACAAACAGAAACCACCGCAAGTTTACCTATTAAAAGAATGTTATTTTCAACATTCCGGTTTTCCGCCCTGGTTTAAAAGCAGGTCCGAGGCTGGCAGGAAAATGAAGCGTCAGTCTCGCGGCAGCCCCTGCGCCCCGAGGCGTCTGCGGGTGCCGGCGGGAGGGAAGTGCTGGTGGCCCCACATCCCATCTTTCCTTCTTCTTCTTGGTCTAACGCAAAATGAGGGCTCTGGGGGCGCCGGGGTGGCTCAGTCGGCTCAGGTCTCACGGTCTGTGAGTTCAAGTCCCGCGTCGGGCTCCGTGCTGACGGCTCGGAGCCTGGAGCCTGCTTCGGATTCTGGGTCTCCCTCGCTCTCTGCCCCTCCCCCGGCTCGTGCTCTGTCTCTCTTGCTCTCAAAAATAAATAAAACATAAAAAAAAAAAATTAGACTCTGCCTGAGACAGAAATTCAACCTACCACACCTTCCAAAGGAACTGCCCTCCCTTGATGGTTTTCATGAGGCAGAGGGCCAGCCCTTTCTCAGTCTGAACGGGCCCCGCAGAGCTATCAGCTGAAGCGATAAACCGGCCAGCTGAGAAATGCCGAGCAAAATGCTAGCCACACAACAGTCATTCAGTAAGTGTTGCTACGATTACTAGTTGTGTGCCATTAACCTCCACAGGTCCAAACTTTTTTCTTTTAACATTTATTTATAGTAAGAGAGAGAGAGAGAGAGAGAGAGAGAGAGCGCGCGTGGGCGGGGCAGAGAGAGAGGGAGACCCAGAATCCGAAGCAGGCTCCAGGCTCTGAGCTGTCAGCACAGAGCCCGACGCGGGGCTTGAACTCACGGAGTGCGAGATTGTGACCCGAGCTGAAGGCTGACGCTTAACCGACAGAGCCACCCAGGCGCCCCTACACCTCCACAGGCCTAAAGATCCTCTATGGGAGGCACCTGGGCGGCACACTGGTTAAGCATCCGAGGCTGATTTTTGCTCAGGTCATGATTTCACAGTTTGTGGGATCGAGCCCCGTGTTAGGCTCTGTGCTGACAGCCCGGAGCCTGCTTGGGAGTCTCTCTCTCCCTCTTTTTCTCTGCCCCTCTCTCTCCCTCAAAATAAATCAACATTAAAAAAGGTTTTTAAAAATCCTCTATGGGAATTCCTATTTACGGAAGCATGGGATCTCCGGGTGGAGGGGGGTTAGGAGATCGCTGGCCCAGTGGCTCCTAGAGCGACACGTTGCTGAAAGGGCTGTGTTAAGAATCCCCCAGTGCATGTTAACTAACTAAAATTTAAATAAAAAATACACCTACGTATGTTAAGAAAGAAAAAAAAGAAAGAAGAATCCCTTAATGGTTTTTCAAAAGAACAGATGTCTACACCCACGTAATGGAATCTCTCGGGGTTTGGGGCCTGGAAATCTGCATTTTCAACAATTCTGATCAGTAGCCAAGTTTGGGGACCGCTGATCTAGAAACCCCTGCCACCGTAGTTGAATCCTCAAATTTTCAGAGCAGCACAGAATTCAACCTGATAAATGGAAGAAATCAGATCACACACCAGAACTAAGGGAGGTGTTGATCATCGTCTGTTCACTCTGTGGTGGGGGTTTCAGAACTACTTCCTGGTGCCTTAACTCAACGGATGTGCTCTGGGCACCTCTTGGGTGCTGTCACAGGCCCGGGCTACCGCGACGAGTAAGACTTCACGTGAAGAGGTTGTTGGGAAGGACCCTCTGGGACTAACAAGCCAAGGCCAAGGGGCCAGAAAGTCTCTCACGGTCAAGGAGTGGCCTGCAGAAGTGTGGGGAGTGAGCACTGGAGGGGCAAGAACACATCGGGAAGGGATTTCTATGCCATTCCTGGGAGTCAGACTTTCTCCTGAAGATCGAGCAGGGTTTGTTCATCTTAGGTATGGGCGTGGGTCTCCACAGACCTGTGACCCCACCTCCTCCCCGCCCCCATCTGCAATTTGATGTGCAACTGTAGGTGTTTCTAGTATGCGTGCTTCTGCTGGGAGAAGGTCCACGGCTCTCAGGAAATTCTCAAGAGTCCTGCGACCCAACACCTGCTCAGCCCCACTGCCTGGATAAGGGAGCAGTGCCCAGGCTTCGAGCAGAGGCGGGCACAACCTAGCTCATCTGCACCCAGGGTGCAGGGGGCCGGGATCTGCACACCTCCCCTCCCACAGATGCCCCCCATCAGACAGCAGGTGGGTCTCACACGGCCTTCAGCCTGGAGGGAGGAGGGGTTCTCTGACCCCCACGTCTGTGCCTCGGCCCACCCCGGCCCGCTGTAAATTTTGCACGAGCAAAGTCCCCATACCTTTGATTTTTCCTTCTAGTTATCTTTCTTCTCTGACTGCTTCTTTTTTTCAGCTTCCAGTTTTGCTTCTAATCTTTTCCGTTGGTAGATTTTGACTCCAGCAAATGCCAGGCAGAGAATTAAGGTTTTTGCTGCCAAGATATACAGCAGCAAGGGCATGTGTTCAAGGACCTTAAAGAAGAAAGCAAGCATTCTAGATGTACTATGATTGAGAAGGAACGTTTCTGTTACATTCCCTCGTTTAGCAAACCCTTACCGCACACCTATCACGTAACAGGCACTAGGCCAGCTGCTGGGGCTACGCAGGCGACCAGGACAGACGCGGTCTAGTTTTCCCTCCGCCCTCCACCGCCCCCTTGCTGCTGGCTTCGTGCGCGAACCACCCACGGGCCGCAGACGTAACTGTGGTCTCCCACGACTGGACCAGGCCCTGGGCCAGTCACCCCAGCTCCTGCTGCCCAGGAGGCACTGCGGTCCAGTGAAAGCAGCCGGAGCTGGGGGTGGGGGGGCGCAGGGGGGCCTGGGCTATAGCTCTGCTCTGCCAGTGACTGACCACGAGACCTGGGTCAGGCACTTGACTTCTAAGCTTCTGCCTCCTCAAGGGAGGTGGGCCAGACCCGTCTCTAGATTCTCCGATCCTAGGAGGCTACGATTTCCTCTTGGTTGTAGCTACTCATCAGCATCGGCGCTTCAATAAAATAAAAATACAGTAAAATTCAAAACATGAAAACTGAGCTACTCATTAACTGTTCCCATAGTTTCCGGTTAGAGGGTAAGTTCTGACCCATGGGCCACAATGGCGTCCGGGGAATAACGATGGATTTGAATTACTGTCTGTACTAGTAGGTACGTTATGATGTTAGTGCACATAGAGCAACAGTATCTCAAGGGAAATACTATACTTGTTTCATAAACACGGTTAGCGTGACCTGAATGATAATTGTGACCTTTTCGCGTGAGTAAAAATTCCTTCCCGAATAAAGGTGTGCTTTAGTTGAGTGATCACTTATTCTAGAGGATTAATTAGGGAGGATTTATTCCAGTGAAATCAGTAAACTGCCAAACATAACTTATTATACGCAATTCCCATATAAGGAGGTCCTACTAGATTCTACTACAGGAAGCACATTTGTCTCTCCTTCTAACAGAATGAGTCCGTGAAAACTTTAGCTAGCCGGGAACAATATGCTCACAGAGCGGGAGGGCTGGGAGGGATTTGAAGCCCGACTTAAGTCTACCACTTGTTTGCCTTACAAACAAGGAGAGTGAAGCTCATGGTCGGGGAGAGGCCTGCGTCACACAGCCGATTCACGATGAGGCCAGAGTCAGAATGAAACGTTCTCACCTCGATGCTGGTCTTCTTTCCCCTGCTTCCCGAGTTTCAAGGAAACGGACTTAATGAAATCATAAATTACATACACACGTGTTTGCACAATTTTATCACAATTCTTTAAGCTTAGACCTAGATATAGATTTCACGTTTAGAAGTCGTGGCGTCAGTGAGGCCTACTGGGAGCTCACTGGGCACTACGGGCCTCCCCTAGAGGTTCCTCCCATAGCAGGCAGGCTCCTGGCTCCTGTCCCCGGGAGGCAGACAGACTGTCCTAATTTTATGGCTGAGAAAGTGTAAAGTCTGGAACGGTGAGGGTCTGCCAGAGCTCAGGCCGCTCCAAAACCTGAACTCTCTTTATCACTACACTGTAAGATGCATCATCCGCTCCCCACGCTCACCAATTTTACTATTAAATTATACAAACAAACGATGTCTGGGCTACTGAATTTACTAAAGCCGACTGGAATCACTACCTCTGAAATTATTTAACAGGCTACTTACGGATATTTGAGGACGACGGCAAGGTGGTACAGCAGGAAGAGAACAGACATCCAAAGGAGGAATCCAAATATTTCAATTGTTTTAATTTAACCAGAACAGTCAGAACCCAAGAACACTGAGCAGCTGGGTAACAGTTTCCAAGCACAAAGTCATTTTCACAGCAAAGAATAAATACAACATCCGCACTGAGAAAGACCACTCGAGCAGCAGTAGAAAAAACTGAAAACTTTGCAAAAGTGAAACTTTTCATCGTGACAAATATAAGCAGCTTGGAACGCGGATCTTCCTCACTCAGACTTAGAGCTAACCTCCGCTATCTGCCCCCAGTAGCCCTCTAATTCCTGTATTTTCTTGAAGGTTCTCAGTCAAGATGAGGCTGGATGCCACGCTTACAAACCAGCTATGAAAGAAAAAAAGCGTTAAATGTGCTTTTATTTTACCTCCTTGGCGGCAAAAATCAAGCAGTTCAGAGGCGGAAACCCCCTTTTATGTTCATGGGGTTGATCTAGGCCAACAGAGCACTAATCCACATGGGGAAGTCACCCCTCCAGTTCTCCCCGTCTCCATGGCTGAGCCCGTGGAGTCCTACTATGACGGAGCCCACATCACAGCCCACGGTTCCCTGTGATCTAAACATCAAACGGCTTTACCAGTGACGGGAAATGTAGAGCTCAACGGGAAGTTAGAAAATACACTGAATTGGGAATACATCAACAAATGGACAGAGGCAAGTGGCGTGGGTACTTACTTTCTTTCTAAAGGTAGTGGAGAGGAGGCAGCACGAGGCAGGGGTTTCAGGACCGGGAAGGGGGGCAGAGAGGCGGCAGCAGAGGTCAGGGGCCCCCCTTCCCCAGGCTTAAAGCAAAGGGTTTCAGGGCTGCACTCCTGCCCGTCTGGGGGACTGAGCTTCAGTTGTGCTAAATGTCTGCCTTTGATTTCTTTCTAACAAACCGCTCATTTTATTTAACTTTTTTAGAGTTTATTTATTTTGAGGGAGGGGGATGGTCAGAGAGAGAGAGGGAGACAGAACCCCAAGCAGACTCCACATACTCCATGAAGAGCCCAACGCAGGGCCCGATCTCATGAACCATGAGATCGTAACCTGAGTCAAAATCAAGAGTCAGCCTCTTTAACCAACTGAGCCGCCCAGGCTCTCCCTGTCTCAGTCTCAAAACCAACCAACCTTCAAGGGGGTAAGTGAATAAAATATTGTGGGAGTGGGCGAGATCTATGCCAATTTTTAAAAATTTTTTAGGTCTATTTATTTATTTTGAGAGAGAGAGAGAAAGTAGGAGTGGGAGAGGGGCAGCAAGAGAGGAGAGAGTGAGAATCCCAAGCAAGTTCTGCACGGAGAGCAGCGGGCCCAATGCGAGGCTCGAGCTCACGCACTCAGAGATCACGACCTGAGCCGAAGTCGGATGCTTAACTGACTGAGCCACCCAGGCGCCCCATACCAATTTTTTAAAATAAATCCCCAAATCTTGTGTAATGAGAGTGGCTCATTTTTTGAATAATTAGCAAATACTGTCGCTAATGTGCAGTATTGACTGTCACTGATGCCACAGGCCCCCTGAGCCAGAAAGGGAAGCCGACAGGATGTACCGTGGGCTACATAATCCTGCTGCCTTCCAGGGCCTCATGCAGTCAGGGTGCAAAGAGAGGCCACTTCTTCCCGACAGTACAGGGAAGGGCCCCCTCTTAAACATGAGGTGGTTCCCAGGCAGCCACAGAGCTATGTGTCTGCTCGAAGTTGGAAAGGTTTGGGCAGATTCTGTCCCTGACATAAGAAAGAACGCCTTCTGTCACCAGCAGGATTGGCCTGGGTGGTCAAGCGGGTTGTCCATCATTCTACGATTAAAAACGTTCTCTGCGCCCTGCCTTAGACCAGTGGTAGCCCCAGACTAAGTGATCAGGAACTTTGGCGGGTGTGTGTTTTAACACCGTCTGTGTTTTAACAAGTCCTCAGCAAGCCTTCAGTACCAGTTACTGGTACAGTTCAGGACCAGTCTCTTGTCCCCACTGACTGTGGCCACCACAGAGAGGACAGGCCCTTCCCTAAATCCCACCCCACGCCGTTTTCTGCTTCTTCTCCTTGTATCTCCTTGCTGCCTCGTCTTTCCTTCCCAGCCTTTCCACGGTGAGTTCTGGAATCCCAATATTTGCTAAACAAACGCTCCAACATTTTCAACCCCTTCAAGAAGTCCTCACTCTGCCTCTTAAATTCAACCAGGCTTGTCCTGGAGAAAAGTCCCCATGGTCCGTCCTTCTGCATGGTCCCCCCCCAAACCTTTGCCCCAAAGAGCTGGGGAAGCAGAGGGGTTCTCTATCTCCTAGCCCCCCCTGGTCCTGCTTCCACACCTTCCCAGGGAGCCTTGCAATGGAAAGCTGGTGGATGTTTTGAAGAAGCAAATGCTCATAATTGCAAAAATACACAGTGAGATCCTAAGTTTGAAAATACACACGCTACACTTACAAATATGGACACTGGGAGAAAACACACCAAAATTGTTAATAGTAGCCATCTCTAGACGGTGAAGACAACACGATTTTTGCTGGATATCATACTTTCAAAGAATCTACAATATGATCTATTTTAGTGGCTGCTCTCTAAACCAACAGCTACCACACCCCACCCACTTTGGGGATTTGACGCGATGATTCTCCTTCCCTCTGTAAAACCTGCTGGCTGCTGCCCGCAGCCCGCTGAATGCCCAGCAGGATCCTGCCCTTGGCCCTGTGCTCTCATCTGCTGAATCTGTTCTGCAGAGGACAGCTATGTTTATTCCCCAACTAGTTTAAGTTGCACTTGATGTTATCGTAGGTAATTTTTCTAAACACAACACTTAGTGAAATATGGCTATATTGTATAAAGAAAAAACTCGTTTCCATGAGAAGTAAATCAAACGCTTTCAATGCATTTTCGAGTTTGAGTTGAAAAAAAAAACAAAAAACCAGTGCTGTTGGCAACACAAATGTAAAAGATTAGGGAAGACGACATAAAAATCTGGAAAGATTTTGTATGTAGGTTGTTTCATAACATATTAACCCACTTGAAAGAAACCAAAATGTGAAACTGTAGGTAAAACTTTACAGGCATGGTTTTTGCAAGAAAAGTGAGGCAGATCTGAAGTCAGTGTACCCCCGCTCAAAGAAAGGGCCTAACCCCCCTCCAAAAGTCGGGTGACTAAATGAACTTTTATATGTTTTAACTTAAAATTAAATATTAAATAGTATTATGATTCCTGCTTTAATTCATTTTTTCTTTTTAATCTACCCACCTCTACGGCACTGTTACTCTCAATTTAAAAAAAAAAAAAAAGTTTTTTTTTAATGTTTATTTTTGGGGGGGAGAGAGAGAGAGAGAGAGAGAGAGAGAGAGAGAGAGAGAGAGAGACACAGAGCATGAGCGGGGGAGGGGCAGAGAGAGGGAGTCACAGAATCCAAAGCAGGCTCCAGGTTCCGAGCTGTCAGCACAGAACCCGACATGGGGTTCAAACTCACGAGCTGTGAGATCATGACCTGAGCTGAAATCGGATGCTTAACCAACTGAGCCACCCTGGTGCCCCCTACTCTCACTTTTTACAATGAGGAGAAAGAAAAAAACAAGCCACAACGTGTAAATTCAAAGCATACTCACCTTCCAGTTCATGCTGGGCCAATTGCGAAGTCACTCCTGGTCGACGTGGGCCTGCTCAGACAAGCACATGGAGAGAGGAACTGGGAGGTCAGGTCTTGCTGTTCTGGGGGGGAGAGAAGAAACAGGTCACTTTGGGCTTTCCAGATCAGTCCACCTTAGGAAGCCTTCCCTTTGATGGAGAGAAAGGGCACATGAGCAAAGATAGCAAGCCCCACAGAGAGGAGGGTTCGGTGGGGGCGGGGGGGGGGGGGCCCAGCAGGGGACCCAGAGCCTGGTGGAAAGCAGATGGCCCGGCTCAGGGAGGAAGACGGGCTTGGCTCTTGGTGAGCAGAAAGGTCTCCGTGGCTGTTTTTTGCCGGGGCTGGGGGCACAGCCCCGAGCAGCGGTGGCAGTGTTGTGCCTGAGGGGACAGGTGCTCCCCCCCGCCACGCATCTGTGGACAGAAGAGCTCCCAAGTCTTCTCCACCCACCTCCTGTCCTGAGCAAAGAGCTGGCTGGCGGATGAGTGCCTCTTTTTTTTCAAGTCCTCTGAGTGTTAAGCTCATCTTGGTTTTTAAAAAATATCTGGAGGGGAGTATATGATACGGAAAAAAACTGTCCTCAGGAAGTAATTCCTATCTAGAATCTCATCTAAAATGTGAGGAAGCAGCAGGAAATGACAGGTCAGGGGACACAGCTGGAGCACAGCATCTGCTCCAAGGCCTTGTATGTCATTATTCTTATGCTACGGCACGTACCCCAAGAGTCAGAAGACTTGAGTTCTGGATGAAGAACCCACGCACTCTGGTAAGTGACTTCCCTCCCGGGGCCTTGGTCCCATCTGTAAATGAAGAAAGGGGGCGTCAACCAGATGGGCTCTAGGGCCCTGACTTTTTTCTGAAATTTGGCAACTTACAGTATACTCAGAGCTTCACGTCACTGTGCCCGGCTGCACTACGGCACATTAGCTGTGCAAACTCATTTAGTTTTCACACGAGCCCCGGAGAGAGATTTATTGTTCCGGGTCAGAGATGAGGCAGCAAAGTTTATGTAACGCGTCCAGGGTCGCACAGGGACTGGGATTTGAACCCATCCAATGTGGCTCCAGAGTCTTACCCTGATATAGGCAGAAAGCTTTGCAAATTCAAAAATCATGGGGATGCTTGCCTTTAAAGGTACTTAGAATGGAGAAAAGGCACAAGAAAAGGTCAGGCCTTTAGAATGGGGATACTAAAACGAACTTCGGGGAGTGTTTTATTAAAACTTTTACTTACAAAAGCATGTAAGTATAGAAAATTCATACCTCATCGATTCAAGGTCATAGTATCTGGAAAACAGGCTGGTGGTTGGCACAAGATAACTGAGTTTTCCCCATGACTTCTTTCAAAGCCAGATAAGTTCATGATAGGAACGTACACCATAAATCTCTTTAAATGGGATGACGTGATTAAAGGTGCTCGTTTTCTTCATGGATAAATGGCCTGTTTGTCCTCAAGTAGCAGGAGATTCTGACTTGCACTGGAGAAACACATTCCTATGACCTGTTGCTAGAATTTTCACTTTCAGTAATCTCTGATAATCTCAGGGCTTAGCCATGTTGTAATTGAACAATGTTTAAGGTTACGTAAATTTTATTTTTACAACTCTTGCTCTAACGGAGTTGTGTACAAATACAGTAGGTAAGTTTGGCTGTTCTTTATTTTCTGCGGTCATATTAATGTATTAATGTAATTAATTACAAGAATTAATGTAAGAATTAATGGATTAATGTAAGATGCATTAATGGATTAATGTAAGATATTGATTCCCAAGGTCAAGGGCAACAAATAGGTCCAAAAAGCTTATGAGAGGAAATTAAAAAGAACACCCCATGGGGTGCCTGGCTGGCTCAGTTGGTAAAGCATGTGACTCTTGATCTCGGAATTGCGAGTTAGAGCCTCACACTGGGTGTAGGGATTATTTAAGGAAATTAATTAAAAAAAAAAAAAAGAGTGTTGACTTAAAAAAAGAACACCCAATGGTCTGGCCCTCTGGCAACCAAATATTACATTTACTACTGGTGTGACCTTGGACAACTCACTTGGCCTCTCTGAGCCCCGCATCTCTCATTGGTAAATTCTTCAGAGACTGGATTATAAACACTAAGCACAATGCTCAGTACATGGAACACATTTCAATAAATATCAACCATTAGTGTTATGATAAATATCTCTCCTTCTGCTAATGGATATGCCAAGCTTAAGAACCATAAACAAGAGGCAACCAGGGCAAAATGCAATCAATCCAAGATAGCAGGGACCAAGAGAACTGGAGAGCTGGACTCTATTCTTGGTGGCACCAATGGCAGGCATGTGACCCGGGGCAAGCCATTAACCTCTCTGAACCAAAATGTTCTCATTTTAAAAATCGGGATCCAAGGAACAACTCTGCAACTCTGGAATTTGTTAAGTCCCCATTTTCTCTGATATCACACAATCTGACTATGAAAATTTACTGGCAGTTGCCTCGGCTTCATACCTAGGGTGATGAAATTCAAGCTCTTTAGAAGGAAACATATTTAAAGTCAACCTGCAAAAAAAAAGTAGTGGGAGTGATGCAGTGAGTGGGTGGGAGACAAGAGGGCTGATCAATCCAGCTCATTCCTACCTGCTGCCTCCAAATGATAACTTTCCTCTCCTCCCTTCAATCGCATGCTCTAACTCTAACTTTTGTAGCACCTGGCAGGACTTCAGCAAATGAGAACTGAGACAGCTAAAAATATCAGCAGGCTATTAGCTCCACTGCCATATGTATGTCTGATGCAATATTAGCCACAGAAGGCAGCTGGTATCTGAGGGCTGAACTGCAGAAGCCAACAAGGCGTGGACACTGTTGAGGCATAAAGACTGTGAAGTTCAGGAGGTTTTAGACTTCCCCCGGAACTATGCACCATTCAAGCTAACTTAAATCTGAAAAACAACAGTGGCTCAGATAGAAGCCTTTGCTTCTATCATTTTTTTTTTTCCTTTGCCAGATTTATCCTAAAAACCAGAAAAGCTCTCCGTTTATTCAGGTTAGGACAATGAAAGCCATCTGGACAAAATACTGTCCAGAATCTACGTTTTCTTCTTGGCACACCTAACAAACTCCAGGGTGGTCAGTCTCCTGCTATCTACGCTCATTCCAGCCGCTAATTAGGCCGTGTCAGAACGTTTCGGAACATGTTCGCATTCCCGGTCTCTGCCCTTTTCACCCCAGCTCTTCACCCAATCATTAGAAGTTGGGTGGTGCGAGGAGGAGGGAGTTGTAGGTGAACCCTGGGCATCACTCCGTCGACCTCTGAGCCCCACTACCAGGTCACCTGCGGTTCCCAGGGCCAGAGAGGCTGGATCTCGGCTCCTCCATAACCGACCCTTGGGGAGTAACACCTAACCCGCTGAGACCCGGGGATGAGGGCCAACGGCGGCCGTTGCTTCCCCCACCCATCCACATAACAGGGTGTCCGGAATATTCGCTCATCCCTCCAAACCCTCCGTCCAGAATAACTCTGGGGACCCCGTCCGGACCTCGTGCCAGCCTAAACACAGCGCCCCCGGCGCCGGATCCGCGGATAACGCGGCGCCGGGACGACCGAGCCAGGCCGGGGCGCTCCGCGGGTGGGGCCGCGGCGGCCGTCACCCTCCCGGTCCCCACCCGGGAAGCCGGCGCCGCGCGGCAGGGGCGCCGGCTGGCGGGCATCCCTGACAGAACAGCAAACGCGGGGCCGACCACCGGACTCCCCAGTGCCCCCCAAAAGCTGTCGGGCTTCGGGTCAGGATCCCGCTGACCGGATGTCACCCACTTACAGCTCCAGGCCGCGGAGGTTCCTGCGCCGGGCCCTGCACAGGAACGGTCACTCCCTCAAGGCGGCGGGGAGACTACACGTCCCGACATGCACCGCTCCGCGCGCCGGCGCAATGGACCCCGGCCGCATTCGCGGGCGTACGCCCGGTACGCAGGCGCAGTGGGACGCTCCGCACCGGACTGCTGGGGGCTGCGCAGGGGTCAGGGGTCACGATTGGCACGGCCGGACAAGGTGCTCCGCAACCTGGCGCGTTCCCCTTGTGACCTTACCGGAGCTGGGGGAGGTCGACGGCCGCAGGGCTGGGCGTCCCCCTTCCTCTGGATACTACCCGCTGCTGTCTGCGACTGAGGATCCTTGGGTCCCCAGAAGTTTCCAAATATAGCATTCATCTCTGACAAAATGCGTGCATTTTCCTTTGGGAGAGCGGTAGCCCGGGTACCGGGGTCCCAGCTTCCTTCGTTCACCAGACGCGAAGTACGCGCTCGGGCACGCTCAGCCCCGGCCCCGCGGGAGCGCGCAAGCCAGACCCCAGATAAATGCAAGGGTGACCCCAGGGAGGGTGCACGGAGCTCTTTCTCCGTGCTCGGCTCACCCTTCTGTGGATTAAGGAGACGAGCAAGGGGAGAGTAAGCGGCTGGCGCAAGAACAACACCCGCGAATTGCAGGGACAGAATTTAGATTCGAACCCAGGAGGAGGTCTGACTCCAAATCCCATTATGACATTTTGTGGTGATGACGCACAAGGTGTTAGGCCTGCAGAGGACAAGGACAGAGTGAGGGGTGGAGGGTTTGGTTCGGCTGACCAGCGAAGTTTTCCTATAGAAAGTAACAAAACTAGTTTTGTTCTGAGCGCTGTGAGGCTTCTTGTCTCGCTGAAGCCTCGTAACGAGCCTATAATCGGACATCCTACAACTAATTCGCAGATGAGGAAAGGGAGGCACAGAGAGAGTAATTTGTCCAGGGTCTTAAAGCCCGCAAGTGCCGGAGCTGGGACCCTGACTCTCAGTAGTCTGGATGTAGACCGTAGGGGCAGCAACTCCCATGGGCTCCTTTTCAAACCACTTCTGAACTCTTGGAAGAAGTTAAGAGGGGCTCAGGTCATATGGAGCCGGGAATCCAAGCAGCTGGAGCTCTAACAGCAAACGGGCGTAGAAAAGAAAAACAAGTTGTTTGAAGGGGCATCTTTAGTTGCCGAGTTGAAAGTGGAAAGCCTAGGATTTGGGGGATTAATGTCGAAGTGGCAAACTGAGGCAAGTGGTTCCAACAGCTCTCTACCCAACATGCTTCTGAAGATTGGGCATTTCGCCCATCCCCCAAAAGGAAAGCTGGCCGATAGCCATCTATGTCACCAGCTGTCCTTTCAGTGGTGCACTTTCTTCCAGAAATCTACATTTCTTTCCCTCAATTTGGTTTCCTGTGTCAAAGATGAAGCCAGACACTAGTTAAAGCATGAAGGATAGACTTCCTTCAGTAACTATTGCAACAGAGAAGAGGGTCCAGGATGAACCAAAGTCAACTTGGATTTCTGGAGTGGGAACTGGGCACCTTAAGGGGAGAGTGGGGGAGTGGGGTCAGTTGAGCAGAATCGGGGAAGTGGAAATTTACAAAAACCAGGGCATTAGTGGGTCTGACTTGACTTAACCTGAAAGAGAAGCTTCTGTCTTTATGACCAGAGAGAGTGGTGCACGTTAGAGCAAGGTAGCCACTGGGTGGGAAGGGTTCCCTCCTTGAGTGTTGGCGTTTTAAAGAGACAAGGCAGTGCTGGCTGGTGAAAGATTTGTATCTCAAAGCAGGAGAGAAAAGATTTCTAATTCCACGTTTTCTAACTGCTCTCAGAGGGGATTCAGGGAGCTGATCTGCCAATCTCCAGGTTTGGGCTGGAACCAACAGTGAATTTTCCCAGCAGCCTGTTGAGTTTTCTCAGGCAGACACTCTAAATGGAGCTGGGGTCCTCTTAGGGATGAGGCCTTGAGCTGTTAGAAGCTGTGCTAGTGTTTGTTCAGGTCTCTTAGGGTGAAGAGGGGGACGAAATCACATGTACCAAGTCTCTACAGTATTTACAGGCCAAGGCCGAGACCTGCTTGCTGGCTCGGAAGAGACTGACCAGAGGTTAGTGAAGGAGATGGTCTTTGTCACCTGGTAGAAACCTTGGGTCTCTGTCTGGATCCCGACCCAAGGCCAGGATTTGGTAGCCGGGGCTGTTTCTCTGGGCACACCGGGATGAACGTTCTGTGTGCAATAGCGTTTCTGGATCAATGATTTGAGGAAGGAGGCCACTCTGGTCACATGGGAGTATCAGTGGATTTTCATGATACTGTTGTAATGCTTATGTTAGCATAATTGCACATTTGTTTCTAAGGAACAAATATCTCGTAGACACCTCCCTCCGGAGATATAATCCTTGTAGGCAACAGAAGACATCCTACAAGCCTTGAAGAAGGGATTCTTTTTTTGAATTTTGTCTTGGAACCCTGAGACTTTTTGCTTTTTAAGATTTGATTTACTTATCATCTCTCTTATTTATTTATTTATTTATTTATTCATTATTTTAAATGTTTATTTTTGAGAGAAAGAGAGAAAGAGAGAGAGAGCAGAGGAGGGGCAGAGAGACGGGGAGACACAGAATCTGAAGCAGGTTCCAGGCCCTGAGCAGTCAGCACTGAGCCCAATGCGGGGCTCGAACTCATGAACCACGAGATCGTGACCTGAGCTGACGTGGGACGCTTAACCAACTGAGCCCCCCAGGTGCCCCTATTTGTTGTTTTTTAATGTTCATTTATTTTACCTTGAAAGAGAGAGAATGAGAGAGAGTGAGTGTGCATGAGCAGGGGAGGGGCAGAGAGAGGGAGACAGAGAATCCCAAGCAGGCTCCATACTGTCAGTGGGAAGCCCAACGTGGGGCTCGAACTCACGAACCTTGAGATCATGACCTGAGCCAAAATCAAGAGCTGGATGCTTAACTGACTGAGCCACCCAGGTGCCCCTAAAGTCCTGAGACTTGAGGCCCTACTGACAATTGCTGTGCCTTGGCTGAGAAGATGGGGAGATAGGGAAGAAGAGAGGGAAGCTGGGAGGTACGAAGCAATAACCCCATACACCCGTCTTGGCTTTGACTTCCTCCTCTCAGCTACTCTGAGAGAATACACCTTAACCCGAGTTAGGTCCCCATCCTGTCCCTGCTCTAGCTCTGCCCACTCTGTGTTGACCTCCTTTATAACCTGTCAAGTTGTCATCATGAGGTTTACGTACTTGACTCGCTCTAATGAGCGGGTCACTCCAGCTCCGGGAGTCTCAATCATCTCTACACTCCTGGGGTCTACGCCAGTGACCTGAGTAGATAGATAGGTGTTAAATATCGCTTGGCTTAATTAGTAGATGAAGTCACCTAATGTGTGGATTGCATCTCTAATGCAATGTCTAGTCTAGATGGAGTGAACTGTCTAGCTTTTCAACAGACATCAGTAATTCAGACACCTTCTGTACCGTTAGTCTCTTGAAACACAAATGAAAATCATTGTAAATGGAAGAAAATCAAGTGACTGAAAAGAATATGTTATTTATAAAGTGATGTTACAACTTTTCATTATCCTTTTCTATAATAACAAGAACTTTAAAGGGTTAGTTTTCCATAAAACTTTAAATGTTAATTTAAAAATATGTTTCTGTTGCACTGGGCACTTCTTAAAGATGCTACCTCTCTGTTGTGGGCGATTTGCCCTCGTGAAATGTTTGTTCTGTCGACAGACTTCCCAGTAAGCCAGATGCTGGGAAAACAATATACATAAAGTCACCTGGTGATTCTGTTCATTCATCACTTCAGACTTGACATTCATGAATGAATAAATAAACGCTCTGATGTCAAGCCAGTGAGCAGGTGACACATTTTTGAACCACAGCCTCTGCGCAATACATCTGGGTTATTTATAGAGCGAATTCATCACATACAAAATACTGTTTCATGAGGAAGACAGTTCAGTGACTTGTTGGTACCTGCCTCCCCCTCCTCCCCCGCGCCCTCGCCGCTAGCACACAGGCGCTGTCCTTCAAATTTGACTTTATTTCCACTCACTCGACAAAATGTGTCAAATTTGACATTGACTAAAGTGACATTTATGTTGCACAGAAAGTAAAAGGGATCTTCAGCATAAAACACGGCTCTGATGAGCAAGTCTAAATCACACTGAGATTACCATTGTCGTCTTAGTTGAGTTGCCACAGGCTCTCCATGAAAATTCTCAACAGAAAGCAAGGAACTTAGTGTCATCTAAGCAGTGACAACTTGGATTTGCTCCACGGCACAGGTGTCTCTTCACATCCGGGTATCCGCTGTTGGCTTGACGCCTTTCCTCCTCATCAAGGAGCCATGTTGAACCCCGCTGCCCCGAGGTTCTCGTGGATGGTGGTCTTTGATTCTTCTAGATTCAAAATTTGACTCTTGTACTTCTCTTGCCAATCTTCCACGATGTACTGGTGGTAGGGGTCGTTGGAGTGCTCTCGTCGCTTGGATTTCACCGTGCTCACCAGGATGGCGACAATGATGAAGGAGAACATGCCGATCATCACCATGAGGTACAAGATGACATAGTAGAAGTTCTCAGCATCAAGCTTGGCTTGCAGGGCCTCTTGCTCAGCTGTCGTGTTCCTGCGCCAGTTGTCCATATAAGTAATAAAAATCCTTCTGAAGACATCTTCCAGCGTCTGCGTCAGATTGGACAGAGCCGGCATGTCTCCCTCCTGCTGCAATTTAAATAATGAAACAGATGGCCAAGGTTAAGAACACTGATTCTTTCTGCATTTGCCTACTTTAAGGGATAAGGAGGGGTGAATACAAAGGGGGAGGTAATATAATTTCTTCTTTACCTGGCTGGTGATTGATTGAGTGCATATTTTTTGAAAATTATTCTTTAAGCTTTGCATATGCAGTTTGTTTTTTGCATGCGTGACACCTTCCAACAGAAGTCTGATGGGAGGGCGCCTGGGGGGCTCAGTCGGTTAAGTGTCTAACTCTTAATTTCTGCTCAGGTCATGATCTCACGGTTCAGGAGTTCAAGCCCCGCGTCGGGCTCCGTGCTGGCAGTGTAGAACCTGTTTGAGATTCTCTCTGTCTGCCTTTCCCCTGCTCGCTTTGTATCTCTCTCTCTCTCTCAAAATAAACACTTTTTAAAAATCTGGCTGGAGGGCATAAAACTGTATATAGTACCCCAATTTACATATGTAAATAAGTATAAACATACAAATGGAAATGGAAAAAAGACTGGAAATGACGAGTTCAAAATGTTAACAGTGGGTAGTATACTTAACATCCCCCCCCCCCCTCACGCTTTATACTTTGTTCACGTTCCAAATTCTCGTCAAGCACCTCACCCTACTTTGTTTTTAAAAAGACCAGTCGCAGGGCACCTGGGTGGCTCAGTCGGTTAAGCGTCCGACTTTGGCTCAGGTCATGATCTCACAGTCTGTGAGTTCGAGCCCCGCGTCGGGCTCTGTGCTGACCGCTCAGAGCCTGGAGCCTGTTTCAAATTCTGTGTCTCCCTCTGTCTCTGACCCTCCCCCGTTCATGCTCTGTCTCTCTCTCTCTCTCTCAAAAATAAATAAACGTTAAAAAAAAAAAAAAAGAATGTTTAAAAAGACCAGTCGCCTCACGATGCCTAGCGTAATGCGTCGTTCATAACAGGCGTTCAACAGACATCAGCTGAATGAAACAATGACTCATGTCTGATCCGTGTGTGCAGAGAATCATGGGGCAGAGGATTGCAAGGGGCATTGACCTTGCAGTCTGCTCCACCCCTTTGTCTCCGCTGTGGGCTTTTTCCAAGTATGCCCCAGGGCGGAGTGTGTCCATCCACATTTGAAAGAAACATCTTAGGTAAGTGGAACAACGCGAGACCTGAGAGATCATTCGTATGCCCCAAGTCGGGCTCTCCTCTCCATCCTCACTGGCGCTGCCCAGCCACCAACACCTCTCACCTGGATGACACCATGCGGTGCAAACCCCCCCCCCCCCAACAATCTCCTGGGGCATATCTGTCCCTCCCTGCCCTGCACTGCAGCCACGATGCTCTTTTTAAGAAGGAAGTGGGATCAGGAGCACCTGGGGGGGGGGGCGGGGCTCAGTCGGTTAAGCGTCCAGCTCTTGATTTCTGCTTAGGTCGTGATCTCATGGTTCATGGGTTCAAGCCCCTGTCGGGCTCTTGCGCTGACAGCGTGGGGCCTGCTTGGGATTCTCTCTCTACCTCTCTCTCTGCCTCTCCTTCTCTAAACAAATAAATAAATAAATAATGAAGCAACAAACATTTAAAAAAAAAGAAAAAACGAGATCATATCCCCTTGCTTTTAATATGACTCAATACCTTCCTGTCCCACTTAACATAAAACCCCAGTTCCCTAGTGGGGTTTACCTGGCTTGGCCTGAGCTGGCCCCCAACCACCTCCCCAGTCACTCCACCCTCATGATGACTGGTCGTTCGTGCCTCCAAGTCAATAAACGTTCTCCCGCGTCGGGCCATTTGCACATTCTCTTCCCTCAACCTGGAATAACTTTTCCTTTCTCTTCCCTCTGCTACCTCCTTACCCTTTTGGCCCCAGCTTAACTGTCACCTCTGAGAAAACCCCCTGGCCCCGCTCTAAATCACCCCCTACCACCACCACTTTTCTCCAATAGCATCTTTTTATTTTTATTTTTTTTCCAAAGCCTTCTTCACCATCTGTGCTGACTGTGCGTGTGCCGCTGGTGTTCGTGTGTGATCATTGGCTCACGGTGTCGCCTTTCCTGCTCAACTGCCATCTCTGTGACACAGGGCTCGTATCGCCTTTGCCTACCTTGGTGTAGCGAACGTCACCACAGAGCCTGACACATCGAAGGCACCCGGCGGATGCGCAACGAATAAGTTAATGTGCCAGGCACAGGCGGGGCGTCGGAAGGGCAGAGATGGTGAGGGTGAGGTTTCTGCCTGTGGAAGCTCAGTGTGGCAGGAGCCCTTCAGACAAACAGCCACGAGAAGCACAAAGGCTGGTGAGCGGTATAGACAAAGTGAGAAGGGACTCGGAGAGCTGAATGTGGTTCGGGGATGGAGAATGCAGGGGTGGGGGGAGGGGAGCAGAACTGGGCGGAATGTAGACAGGAGGTGAATTGGTGACTAGCCAGGACCTACCTAGAGGTTCACCCAGGCAGTAAGAGCCCAAGCAGTGGGTTTGCCAAAGGCCCTTCCGGAAACAACGCCCACTGTCTTCAACATGTCTTTCCTTTCCTCTTATAAGGTGAGATGTTGCAGACCTCCCTACCTGAGGGAGGGGCCCGAGTGGAGCTCCAGGTCTTTGTCTGATGCTTTCCCAACATTTCGCTCAGTGAGAATTAACTGATAACTCACTGTGAGAGAGTGCAGCTAGGCTGGTTTTAATCTTACCCAAGATGTCGCCACAGGCCCCCTGACCCTTACAGAGACAAGATCTGCTCATCTGGTGGGAGGTTTATGTGTATTCATTTTGAGAGAGAGAGAGGTGGGGGGAGCAGCAGAGAGAGAGGGAGACACAGAATCCGAAGCAGGCTCCGGAATCGGAGCTGTCAGCACAGAGCCCGATGCGGGGTTCGAACTCACGGAGCCGTGAGCTCATGACCTGAGCCGAAGTCGGACCGACTGAGGCCCCCAGGCGCCCCTCTGCCAACTTTTCTCGGCATCTTCATCCAATAAAGAAAACTGTGATTTTTCCAGCTTATATAGTCCCCCTACTGCACCTTCTAGAGAGAATTCAGTTTTCTTTTGCAAAGCCAAATTGAAGAATGGAGAGAAGATAGAGACAGGTAAAGAAGAACCAGAAGAGCTACATGTACAAAGTGAAGGGCTGGTGGAGGGATGTGGAAGTCACAGAGATGAATGATGGGGGCAATTGGGTATCGGGGAGGGTGCTGAGCAAACCCAGGGCAGCAGACAACCGGCAAGGGGAAGGGGAACCCTCTTCCAGGCAGAGAAGTCAGTCCCCTGCAGGGTTCTTTCTAAGGTGCTATCAAGATTGGAATTATTACTGAGGTGCCTGGGTGGCTCCGTCAGTTGAGTGCCTCACGTCGGCTGAGGTCACGATCTCACACTTCACGGGTTTGAGCCCCGCGTTGGGCTCTGTGCTGATGGCTCGGAACCTGGAGCCTGCTTCAGGTTCTGTGCCTCCCTCCCTCTCTCTCTCTGTCTCTCCCCCACTTGTGCGCTCTCTCTCTCTCTCTCTCTCTCTCTCTCTCTCTCAAAAATAAATAAATAAACATTAAGAAAAAAATTAAGATTGGAATTATTCCAGTTATTTTTGCTTTTTGGACAGCACTTTTTTTGGAGGAACTCTAGTATGCTCTGAGCACCCAAGGCCTTGCCTTGTATCTGAGTTTCCCCCAGAGAGATGGTAGCATTGCAAGTTCCCAAGTGCTCTGAGCTCCTCCGTCCACCCTGCTTCCCATTTATCTCCTTTGTGGATTGTGCTGCTGTGCCTGGAAATTCCACCAGTGAACGCCTCTGAGTGGAGGACATAAAGGTCCTAGTCTTTTTCTTTTAATAAATATTCAAAAACAATTTTTGTTAATGTTTACCTATTTTTGAGAGAGAGAGCAAAACAGAGCATGAGTGGGGGGGGAGGGGGGAGGAGAGAGAGGGACAGAGGATCTGAAGCAGGGTCCAGGCTCTGAGCTGTCGGCACACAGCCCCACGCAGGGCTTGAACCCACAAACTGTGAGATCGTGACCTGAGCTGAAGTCTGATGCTTAACCGACTGAGCCACCCAGGCGCCCTGAGGTCTTAAATGGGAAATGCGGTAGGGTAGGGCATGCTCACTGTCAATATCGTTTTGCGAGTGTTTTCAGCAAAGCAATGGCGCACCACCTGTGAAAAATCTAGACCAGCCCCTGACTCATAAGAGGGCTTAATAGTTAGTCCCCTGTGTTTTCAGGCCTCTGAGAGAATGGGGACACAGGAGACCTATGTTTTGGTGCTTTCTTAGCAAAGCCATCCAGGACAGGGTGCCTCAAGGGAAGCCTCAAGATTCCACAGGTAAAATGGGAATGGGGCACTTTAAGTAAGTATTGAGGGGAAGGGGAAATGGAGCCCAAAGGACAGGGGAGAGGTCACTGAAGTAACCTTGGTCTTCTGAATGATCATCCCTGAGTTGCCCTGCAGAGGAAGAAAGACATACAATTTCTATAAGACAGAGGAGCTGAGTATCTCCAGACTCACCTGTGAAAATGGCGGTATGCTGGGGCACCTGGGTGGCTCAGTCAGTTAAGCATCCGACTTCGGCTCAGGTCATGATCTCACAGTTTGTGAGTTCGAGCCCCGCGTCAGGCTCTCTGCTGACAGCTCGGAGCCTGGAGCCTGCTTCGGATTCAGTGTCTCCCTCTCTCTGCCCCTCCCCCACTTGTGCTCTGTCTCTGTCTCTCAAAAATGAATAAATGTAAAAAAAAAAAAAATGGCAGTATGCTCTTGTAGTTGAGAAAACCGCATCAGTGGCCACCTCACCCGCAAGCTCTTCCCCAGATCTCTGAGTTGGAGATCCCTTTCTGTGCTGCTTCTGCAAACTGTCACGTGTCTGTCTGCTTGTTTTCCATTACCCATTTATTGTGTGCTCGTGCATGTGAGCACTGTCTATGACACTGAGATGATTACCTCCATTTTGCAGGGATGCTCAAGTGATTTGGATCATAATTACATGACAGCTTGAGCTGCTGAAGGGCAAGGCTCAGTCATTTTAGTCACCTTTGCTTTTTTTTTTTAAGTTTATTTCTTCATTTTGAGCAGAGGGTGCAAAGAGAGAGGGAGAGAGAGAATCCCAAGCAGGCTTCACGTTGACGTGGGGCTCGACCCCACGAACCCATGAGATCGTGACCTGAGCTGAAACCAAGAGTTGGACGCCCAACTGACTGAGCCACCCAGGTGCCCCCATTCTGTTCATCTTTGAATCCCAGGGCCCTACATGGTGGTTGGTGCATCATAGATCTTTACTAAATGTTTGGTGAATGAATGAATGTTCCTCTCTAGTGTACTGTGGATTCCCACTAGAAACTGCTAGAAAGGGTGATTCTCAACTTACTTGCAGGAAAGGAAGGGATTTGACTTTATTCTTCTCCCCAAAAGTATACATGTGCACATACTCTACATTCAATCTCCGGGAACTCCCTAAAGCCCAACCAAGTACCTCTGCAGGAAAATATCTTTGAGTTGAGGGATGTCAGTGCTGGGTTCCACTGGAGCTGTTTGGGTTTGAGGCGTGAGCATGGCAGCGTTCTCCAGCCTGCTGGAGCCAATACTACTGATTATTTGTTCAGTCTGCTGACATGGACAAAGGCTTGTGGCAGAGAACACATCAGGAGGTGCTTCTTGATAAGACTTAATCTTAGAGTGAAAAGGGCCCAGATAGATAAAGTACCTGGTCCCCAGCCAGGCTGACAAAGTTGGGTCCAAGGGGGATTCGCATTTTGAACACTGTTGCAGAGACATGGCTGAACAATCCATTGTCTCTTCCCTAACCGAGGGGAAAGCCAATCAGTAGGTGAAAGCAATTTTCTTGATGGACATGGAGCTAGAACGTTCAAATAGGTTTAAATTTATGATACCCAGAACAACTACCTAACTGATAGACATTGAGCGTATTTGGTATACATATTATCCCTCCTCTAAGTAGAATACTATAATAGGTATTTAGCAATGAGAGGGCTGTTATTTATGTTCTGTTCGATCGTATGAAAGTGCCATTTCTATAGGTGAAATCCGGTCAATATTGGCGATTTCATGTGGTTCAACCTAACGTATGCGGACCTATATTTTCGGCCATTTTCAATAAGTAGTCCTTGCTCAAAAGCCAAGATAGGCCCCTAGAGATTATTTAGGCTGGCCTGCTCATTTGGCAGGTGCAGTAACTATAGCCCACGGAGCTTAGATCATCTGTCCAGGGTCACAGGGCTTGCATGTCGACCACTGTGCTGGCACTCGAAACCCAAATCATGCAGGCTAGCTAGCACCCAGGACCCACTGTGCCCTAGCAGAGGTCGCACATTCCAACAATGCCCCATTTCAATCAGCTCTGACTGGGCAGCTCAGCTGGGTAAAAGAAATGAGACTAAGACCATGGTTTCTGCTCACACACACCAATTAGTTGTGCCCTATCTTCAGGACACATAAGGACCCCCTAACTCCAGCTGCACTTGTCAGAGGGGTGTGTAATTCACAACAAGGACAGTCTGGACACTGTGAGGAAAGTAACACCCCTTTGATCCCCAAACCTGAAGTTCTCTTCTCTTAAAAGTTCATCTTTTCTTAAAAGATGGTAGCTCATTAGCATCACGGGGGCCTGGAAAGGCAGGCAAGTCTTTCATTTTTATACCAAGAATAGAAAAAGATATGATTACTTGCATTTACCATGAACATTCCATAAAAACGCTTTCAAAATTCTCCTCCAATTATGAAGAAATGAGGAAGGAAAACAATACCAAGGAGAAGAAGAGTGAGGAGGAGGGTGAGAAAAAGAAGAAGAACGAGGAGGAGAGGAAGAAGGAAGAGAAGAACAGAGAGACAGAGAACAAAGAAGGAAGGAAAGGCCATCTTAGAACAGGAAAATAGCTCCTTTTATAAATTTCTTGAAAAAGGAAATAGATTGCTTTGTTACTTAATTTCTGAAACAATAAAGAATTTGCAATAGAAGCTTACCTAGGCAGTGCTTGAGCGGTAGGAAACCCCCTACTACAAAGCCAGGCGGCTCTCAACTTCCTGGCTGGTGTTGGCAAGTTCTCGGGGACCATGCATAAATCTCAGCCTGCCGGGCACTTTCAGCTCGCGGCTGACCAAGCCTTTGTTAGCTGCAATCTGCAATCTAGGCGTTTATGAACCCAAATGTTTAATCTAATCTCATGTGGAAAGTTAAATACCGACCGGCAGTTGGGAAGTGACCTTGGTGCCTGATGGGGTGTGCCTGCTTGGAATCTGCCATTGGGTAGGGGTAGTACAGGTCTCTCCCTCGGGCCGCTGGATGACAGCTCCACCCAGGACACTGCCTGGGCACAGTGAGCCACCGTCCTCAGGAAAAGGCTTCGTGGACCGCACTGTTCCCCACAGGACTTGTGCCCAGGGAGAGCATCCCAGAGAGGTGACACGAACATGACGAGCTTTGGGTGGGTATGGTTGGAGCGGAAGGCCAGTATGCTTCCAGACAAGCGCCCCTATCCTGACCACCTCCTCATGAACCTAATTTTGTTTAAATACCCTTCCTGGAGACAGTTTTCAAGTGACTTTAGAGCAACATCGTTATCTTGTAGATTGGAAGCTGGCCACAATGAAGGTATAATACCAAGGACACAGAAGCAAGTCCAGTAAAGTATGTAAAGACTTCAAAAGAACTAAACACTCTCTACTTATCAAAAGATCCTTCTTTATCCTTGAAATTGGACAGAGTGGGGCTTGGCAAGAGCTAACACCTTCTGAGAGTTACCATGTGCCAGGCCCTTCTCAAATGCTTTAATTGTAGGAGACTCATGCAATCATTGTCACAACCCAATGTAATGGTACTCTGAGATTTACAGCTAAGGAATCCAGGCACAGAGAGGTCAAGGTCATCTCAGGATGACATAGAAGCAGAGCCAGGATTAGAATCTAACCCTGAATGGTGGATGTGGTAGTGATACACCACTAAAATCACTTGAAGGTCATGAGGTTGCCCATTACTCTGTCACATAGCTGTGCAAAGTAAGATTAACTTTGTTTTACAACTGAATCTTCTCATCAAACGGTGCTCTGAGCAATGTGGCTTGAAAGGCACTGGGTGGCAAGAGGAAGATGGCTAGGATATAGAATTATCCACAAATTGTAGTAGTTAACATAGTAGGTGTGATCTAAAGAAATATAAAGATCTCTGTTACTGTTCACCAGCTTCTCACAACACCGTTTGTCTACCTAGACTGTCTTCAATGAACACGATTAGGCAACCTCAACTAGGAAAAAATGGTTTGATGGTTCTTTTGGGCTGAAAGTGTCTCTATAGAAACGGACGCCTTTCAAATGGCTCCCAGGGAAATTCCACCAGAGCAACTGTGCCACCTGCTGGTGGCAACAAGGAACAGAGACCAATCTCTCGCTCACTCCTAAACCAGCCTTGGCCACTTAACTTGTGCCTTGAATTCTCCTAGTGCAAAGGCGAGGGGAATCAAAGCAGTGTGCAAGTCTACACTTCCATAATTTGAGGCAGAACTGGAAGGCAAGACATCATAGAGGCTGAGAGCTTGGCTTTGGAGGCTGAGAAACAAAGTGAGAAAATTACTTAGCGTTCCTGATCTCTGGATTCTTCATCTGTCAAATGGAGAGAATAAAAGTTCCTGCCTCACTGGGTTGTCATAGAAATTAAATGAGATCATGAGTGTAAAGCGCCAAGGACAGAACCTGATACATAGTAAGATAGGAAATGTTTAATGTATTAGCTTTTACTGTTATTTTTAAGAGAAATAAGCAAGAGGACATGGCAGTGAGAAGCAGAGCTTAACTGCGCCTCACCAAGGAAAAGAACATTCTAGCACTATGTGAAGAGTAGCTCCTTAGTGGTTTATTTTTAGATAGCTCTTACTCAGGGCCTGGTACACAATTCACACAACTGGAATGAGATGTGGTCCTGACAAAATGGATGCAGAAGTGGAGTGTAAATATGACCCAAGTATCAGCTGTAGGCTGAAGAAGAA
This sequence comes from Acinonyx jubatus, assembly GCF_027475565.1. Classification (NCBI taxonomy): domain Eukaryota; kingdom Metazoa; phylum Chordata; class Mammalia; order Carnivora; family Felidae; genus Acinonyx; species Acinonyx jubatus. Next base: position 10,889,171 of record NC_069384.1, read on the forward strand.
AATAGGAAGAGATGTTTCATGCCTCCCCCTGACAGGCTTCAGCCACCTTGGCTTCTGCAAAAGACTCTTAATAAATTCACTCTGTATTGTCCCCAACAGGAGAGTAAAACGGTATCTGCCAGAAAGCAAGGTACATAAAAGCAAATGTTCTCTTTGAGAGTCAAATTGCAACCCACACCTTTACAGAGCTCCTCTGCCTACATATGGCATATGTTTTTTAAAGCCCAGGGAGTTGAGGTTGCCTTTGGATTTAAAATTGGATGTCATTCAGTTGCACATCCAGCACTAACAAACCCCAAACTCCTTCAAAAGGTAAGAACAATGGAAGACTTGGTTCAGAATTGAGCCTGCTTTCCAAGCTACTAGTACTGTTTTTAGGGCACCACTATGATACAAACCAAAAGGCTTCCTTAAGTGGAACACAACTGCTAAAGACAAGTAATGGGGAATGCAGAAAGTTGGGTAATTGTCTTTGGAGAATTTCAAATCAGTTAGTGCCTGTCTGCCTCAAGGCAATCCTGCTAGGAGATATCCTGCACAGGCTTTATCTACTGACCTCCCGTTATGGTAGGTAAGTCTAAGTCTATATCCTTTCCCCTTTTCCACACCCTCCCAGCACACCATAATTGAGGGGTAAATCCAACTTCAGATTCTGCACTTCTGTGGTAACAGAAATATTGTTCTCTGAGGACCCAAGTAATGAGCTATAATTAACTCTCTCCTATACAAGTTTTGGTTTTCAAGGAGTAAATTATGATTTCATTGTTTTCATTTTTGCTATCTTTGAATCTCTTTCTATACCCCTCAATGGCTCAACATCATTACTCATTAGGGAAATTAATTTACAACCACAGTGAGATGCCTCTACACACCTACTAGAATGGCTAGCGTCCCTTTTTTTGTTTCAATTTTTTATTTAGATTCTAGTTAGTTAACATGTAGTGAAATATTGGTTTCAGAAGTAGAATTCAGTGATTCATCACTTGCATACAAACACCCAGTGATCATCATAACAAGTGCCTTCCTTAAGACCCATCACTCATTTAACCCATCCTCCACCCCCTTCCCCCCCCAGCAACCCTCAGTTTGTTCTCTGGAGTTAAGAGTCTTTAATGGTTTGCTTCCCTCTCTCTTTTTCTTCCTATATGTTCATCTGTTTTTTTTTTTCTTAAATTCCACATGTGAGTGAAATCATATGGTGTTTGTCTTTCTCTGACTGACCTATTTCCCTTAGCATGATACTAAGTTCCATCCATGTGATTGCAAATGGCAAGATTTCGTTCTTTTTGACGGCTAATATTCCATTTCGTATATAAAACACAGCTTTATCCATTCATCAGTTGATAGACATTTGGGCTCTTTCCATAGTTTGGTTATTGTTGATAATGCTGCTATAAACACTGGGGTGCATGTTCCCCTTTGAATCTGTATTTTTGTATCCTTTGGGTAGTGCAATTGCTGGGTTATAGGGTAGTTCTGTTTTTAACTTTTTGAGGAAACTGCATACTGCTTTCCAGAGTGGCTGAACCAGTTTGCATTCCCACCAATAGTGTAAAAATATTCCCCTTTCTCTGCATCTTCACCAACATCTGTTGTTTCCTGTGTTGTTAATTTAGAACGGCTAGAGTCCTTTTTAAAGAACCGACAACACCAAGTGTTGATGAGAATGTGGAGTAACTGGAACTTTCATACATTGCTGGTGGGTACATAAAATGGTCCAACCACTTGGAAATAGTTTGCCACTTTCTTAGGAAGTTACCACATGGGTTTAACAATCCCATTTCTATGTATTTATCCAAGACAAATGAAAAAAGGTATGTCCACACAAAGACAAGTGAATGTTCATAGCAGCTTTACTCATAATAGCTAAAAACTGGGAATAACCCAAATATCCCTCAATAGATAAATAGGTAAACAAATTGTGGTATATCTATACAACAGAAAATTGTTCGACAATAAAAAGGAACAAACCAGTGATGCATGCAACAACATGGATAAATCTCGAAAACTTTCCTGAGCAAAGGAAGTCAGACACAAAAAAAAGCTGTACTGTATGATTCCATTTCTAGAAATTCTAGAAAGGGAAAAAGTAATCTATAGTCATAGAAAGCAGATGAGTTGTTTCCTGGGGCCAGGTAAGAGGAAGACTGACTGCAAAAGATATAGAGAGCTTTATGGGGTAACTGGATTGTTCAATATGTTGATTTTGGTGGTAGTTACAGGGTATACACATTTGCCAAAATTCATTGAACTGTACCCTTAAAATGGGTACATGTAGAAGCCCCTGGGTGGTTCAGTGAGTTAAACATCTGACTCTTGATCATGGCTCAGGTCATGATCTCAAGGCTCGCAAGTTCAAGTCCCATGTTGGGCTCCGTGCTGAGCCCTCTTTTTGCCTCTCTCTGCCCCTCCCCCACTCACACTCTCTCTTGTTCTCAAAATAAACACATAAACATTTTTTAAAATGTCCATATAATTTTGTGTAAGCTATGCCACGATAAAGTTGATTTCTTAAACATCCATGTTTATGTAGTTTGCTTGTAAATTTATATCCCCTGACCAGTCCACTCCTCTGAACTTCAGACTCAAATATCCAAATGCTTGCTTGACATTTCCACGTGGATGTCTAATGGGAATCTCAACCTGAAGGTCCAAACAGAACTTTTAATTCTTCCACCAAATCTGCTCCCAATGCTCCATCAGTTTCTTAAGCCCAAATGCTAAGAATTGGTGTTGATTCTTTTCTTCTCCTCACCTCCCTGTTGGGAAAGGTCATCGAAAAGGTATGACCACCAACTGACCTGTGAGCTGGACTGGGGCACTTGGGGGCTCCTTGTTCCCCACCCTGTCCTTGGAATGTGGGTTCTGCTCTCCTTTCCTGTTCCCAGGGGCTGCTCCAAAGACATGGCCTTGAGATAGTGATGGGGTGTTGAGAACACCTGCACAGTACATGTGTCTAGACCCAACTAAGGCCTCTTTATAAACTTTTAAGATCTGGCAAGTAGGTGCAGGGATCTACTCACCTTGATGACACCTAAGGAAGGCTCATATGTTCCCTCTGGAACTTTAAAACTGCCACCTACCAACCTGGAGCCACCTCTTTCTTTGTTCTCTCCTTGCCCTCTGAGTAGAGGGATTGGTTTCAGGTTATACCAGAGAAGCTCCAAGGAGAATTGTCAACCAACACTCCCACATCCAATCCATTAGCAAATACTGTTGACTGCCTCCCATCAAAGAACACTCTTGAGCCTGGATGTATGAATTTGCCTACTCAGTGACACTGAACCCACCAGAACCTTAGCAGCCCATCCCAACCTCTTTGAAAAAACATACTGGGACTTTTGTGCTGTTAACTGGCATAAGGGCCAAATGCAAATAAGAATCACCATCCATTTCCTAAGCCAACCAGACACCTGTTCTCAGCATCTTGCCCTTTTTGGTTGTACTTTCTCCCTGTTGCCCCGAGCCTACTTCTTCCCATTTCTGCACAGACAAGTTCTTTAAACATGTTTCCTACGCCTGGAAAGCAAAAACTCAGCTTTGTTTGTTTCTTCTCTAGTGGTTTTGTGTTTTAATTTGACACCTCAAAACACATCCCAAGTCAGCCTTGGCTCAAGGCTGAACAGTGTCATGTCTTGGCCACTGTCTTCAGCTTTCCACTCATTGTCCCCATTCATCCACTTCCCCAGGAGTGAGCAGGGTGATGTTTTAGAAACATGAATCAGAACATGCTATTCTCTGTATAAACCTTCCTACTGCTTTCCCATCATCTTCAGAATAAAGTCCAGAATGCCTGGTCCCCTCTCTGACCTCTTCTTCCTCTCGCAGTTTGATCCTGGCTTCCCTCTTCTTCTTATTTCTGCTATAGCATCTGTATTAGTTTCACACTATGGGTATAGTAAATTACCACAAACTTAGTGACTTAAAACAACACAAATTTATTATCTTAAAGCTCTGGAAGTCAGAAGTCCAAAGTGAAGGTAGAGTGCTTCCTTCTGGAGACTCTGAAGGGAGAACTCGTTTCCTCTAGAGGCTGCCCTAATTCCGTGGCAGGGGTGGTGGCCCTTCCTCACATCATGCCAACCTCTGCTTCCACCATCACATCTTCTTCCCTCTGATCGACCCTCCTGCCTTCCTCTTCTAAGGACTTCGTTATCGTATTTGGCCTACCCAGGCAATCCAGGATAATTTTCTCATCTCAGGACCACCAAGTCAATGACAAATGCAGAGTCCCTTTTACCACGTAAGGTAACATATTCACAGGTTCCGGGGATTAGGGTGTAGATGTCTTTGAGGGGGCATTACTCAGCCTGCCATAGCACCTTTGCATCGGCTGTTCTCTCTGCCTGGAATGCTCTTCCTGCAGATCTTAACACAGCTCACGTCTTCACTTCAAATGACATCTTCTCAGACAGGTTTTCTCCTGCCGTCCCAATCTGTAATACTGACACCCACCCTAGTCACCACTCCCCCTGTTTTATTTTCCACGTAGCATTATTTATTGTCTGAGTTGTGCAAGGCTCCCACATACTGTAGCATAGGTCGGGCAGTACAGAAAAGGAGGACACCACTCAGAGTGGGCATGGAGTCTGTGCACAGCCTGCATCCTTTGTTCATGGCATCTTTGAATTCTGAAGCCACCCTATTTTGTTGCTGGCTGTGTACTTTTCTTGTCTCTAATAGAACTTGAGCTCCATGACAGCAAGCACTTGGTCTGTATTGCTTTTTTCTGAGTCTGGCTGAACAGAAGCTCTCAACGTTTCCCAAACTCCCGGAAAAGACGGCAATTCTAGATTCTGGCGCTGATGAAACAAACAACCCCATCGATTTACAAGGTACCAAGATTATGCTTCCAATCAGAAAGATACCTGGAATAGAAACTTTGCATCATTTCAAAAGCATTCACGACCCTTGAAGTTTCCAAATGGGACATAAAACAGGAAACTTCCTTTGATGGTTTTAGCACGAACATAAGGGTTTTGTGAAAAGTTGGAGCTGGCTGTGCTGAGAAACCACTGGTACTTTTGTGCAGCTGCATACAGAGCAACTGATTTCTCTGTGCCCAGCTTCAGATTCTCAAGGAGATGACAATGGTTCTGGAGCAATGACTCAGTTTGACTGAGGAGTTTCTCAAATGTTCTCCCTTCTTTAAGTCAAACACAAGCTTGACCATTTCCAACATTTATGGCTTCACCAAGAACTTCACTTCCCAAACGTGTTGGGGCTTCTTTTGTTTAGCAACGAAGGAGACAGGATGCTTTTGAGATGCTTCTTTGGAAAGAGCAAACTGGGCTTTGTTAAAGTGTATCCTTTTCAGATGGCGCCTTCACCCAAGGTGCTCTCCCAACTTTGCTGGCTTTGTGCTTCTGGGGGTGAGAATCTGGCCACCAAGAAACAGGGGGCCTCCTTCGCAATGGAAAGCCAGAGGACCCCTCAGCTTCTTCGTGCTCTATTTTCCTTGACAGGATTGAACTTCAGCAAAGCACACAGAGCCAAAGACACAGAGGCAGATGTCAGGGGCCCAATGGCAGGGCATTGTCTGCAATTTCTCTTAGGGGAAATGAAGGCAGCATGGAATGCATGTCACCCCAGAATCGCCCGTGGCATTTTTACCTAGGGCATTAATCTGGAGTGAAACGACACTTTATACCATTATACTAGAGTTACTACACAAAGATGATGTTCAATGAGGAAGAGAATCCAAGCAAAGAAAGAAGAAGCCTCAGCATGAGGGTTTGTGGGAATTAAAACTGGATGGAAAGGTGAGAGGGGCGGCCTGGAGTTCGAGGGACAGCCATGGGGGCTTCGCTCCCAGGAGCTGTGGAAGGCCCGTGGGCCCTTGTAGGGGAAAACAGACCGATGTGGAGAAAGAGACAGAGGAAGGGGTCTGCTTTTTGGTTTTGCCAAGAATCAGGCCTATGTTTGCTGAGAACCCAGGTCCTGTTTGTGTGCCCAACAAAATTCTTTCCAGATGGGTCACTGGCAACGTCTCTCCTCATTCCCAAGCCCTTCACGTGGGCACTGGGTTGAGTGCGTTTTCCCTGGAGCTTCTGTGTCTAATTCCAAGGCAGAAGCCTGGGGCTGGAGAGTCTGCAGAACAAGAAGAGACCCTCCCCTCTCAGGCCCCACCCCCACCGACACTCCCTTGGGAACAGCCACCCCTCAGACCCCGAGCTCTCTTGCCCTCCTGACACACTCAGGGTCCGCCTCAGTGGGGGACATGTGTTAAGCCCAAGCACTGTTCCCTTAATAAGTCTCTTCCAAGAAATGTCTCCTTGCACATTTAGAACAAACCCACAATTCCTTGCCTGTCGGGGAAAACCACCCCCAGGGCTTTGGTGGGCTCCAAAGTGTGGCAGTTTCAAGAACTTGCTTCGCCTCAGACCTGTCAGGATGGCCACTATCAGAACATCAAAAGACACATGTTGGCCAAGATGTGGAGGGACTGGAACCCTTGCACACTGATGGTGGAAAGGCAGCCTGGTACAGTTGTTACACATAACGGTCTTCTAAAAATTTAAAACTAGAACTGCCATGTGATCCAGCAATCCCAGTTCTGGAGACTCATCCCAAAGGATTGAAATCAGGATCTCAGAGAGAGACCTGCTTTCCCACGTTCATTGCAGCACTATTTACAATAGCCAAGATGCAGAAACAGCCTATGAGTCCATCGACAGATAAACGGATGAAGAAAATGTGCTCGACACACACACAATGGAATATTAGCCAGCCTTTAAGAAGAGGAAAATTCTCTGTCACGTGACAACACGGATCAACCTTGAGGACGTTACGCTGAGTGAAATAAGCCAGTCACAGAAAAACCAAACGCTGCCTGTTTCCACTTCTATGAAATGCCTAAAAGAGTCAATTCAGAAGATCAGAGAGCGGAAAGGTGGTTGCCGGGCACCGGAGGGAGGTAGAAATGGGGAGTTACTACCCGACAGGCATGAAGTTTCAGCCGAGCAAGATGAAAAATGTCCAGGGATCTGCTGTCTCACATTGTACCTGGAGTCAGCAATGCTGTATTGTGCACTTAAAGATCAGTGATAGGGTAGATCTCATGCAGAATGTTCTTACCACGACAGAATAAAATTAAAAGTGGAAGTTTCTGCTTCTGATTAGCAACCTCAAGGAGAAAGCACAGCTTTACCACGCATCCAGGAAAGGGAGGGCTCAGGGGCACCCGCTGTCCAGCTCTGGAGAATTCCTGATGACTTTCTAACTTTTTTTTTTTTAACGTTTTTATTTATTTTTGAGACAGAGAGAGACAGAGCATGAACGAGGCACAGAGAGGAGGCACAGAATCCGAAACAGGCTCCAGGCTCTGAGCCGTCAGCACAGAGCCCAGCGCGGGGCTCGAACTCCTGTTCCGAGAGATCATGACCTGAGCCGAGGTCGGACGCTTAACCGACTGAGCCACCCAGGCGCCCCCCCTGACGACCGCTTTCTATTTTACGGTCTTTCAAGCTTGATAGACAGGGTGTTTATAATCGGTTCCCCTCTGCTAGGGCTAGAGAAACAAAATCTAAACCAGAGGCTGCGCTGTTCAAAACAGCCACACTGTGTCCCCACAGCACTATTCAAGCGTACGTGACTCATAAAGCCACTAAGTCCAAAGGTGTTCAGTTGTGCGCGGCTGATGAAAACAGCCTGGGTGGGAGGAGCCCTCTTCCCTGCCGGCCCTAACTGCCAAGAGCCCTTAGCAAGGCTCTGGGTTTATTTCTTTTCTGATTTTTATTTTAGAGGGTGATGGATACAACCATTCTTTTTTATTTGATTCGATTTAAATTCAAGTTCGTTAACACATAGTGTAATGATGGTGTCGGCAATGGAATTTAGTGATTCCTCGCTTACATGCAACCCGTCTATGTATTTCTTTTTAATTTTTATTTCGAAATCACGATAGACTCAGAGGAAGTTGCAAAAATGTTGAGTCCCACGTACCCTTCACCCAGCTTCCTCCAGTGGTGACATCGTGCATGACTATAATATATTATCAAAACCAGGAAACCTGGGGCGCCTGGGTGCCTCAGTCGGTTGAGCGTCTCACTTCGGCTCCGGTGACGATCTCACGGTTTGTGAACTGGGGTCCCGCGTTGGTCTCTGTGCCGACAGCCCGGAGCCTGCCTGGGATTCTCTCTCTCCCTCTCTCTCTGCCCCTTCCCTGCCCGCGCTCTCTCTCTCAAAAATAAATATTAAACAACAACAACAACAACAACAACAAAACAGGAAACTGACACTGATATGGTGTTGTTATCTAGCCCACAGACTGAATTCAGATTTTCACTGTTTTTACCTGGACTCCTCTGTGCGTGTGTATAATTTGATGCAACTTCATCTGACCTACAGATTCATGGAACCGGCACCACAATGAGGTGGAGAATGGCCCCATCACCATCGAGGAACTAACTTTTACATGCCTCCCTTTACGTTCACCCCCCTACACCCCTACTCCTCACCTACCCACACCCCTACTCCTATCCCTATTCCCTGGTTGCCTTCTTTATGAATCTGTCACTTCTAGAATGCTCTACACTGGGACTATACAATTTATAACCTTTTGAGACTGGCTCTTTGCCCACTCAGCATGATGCCGTGAGATCCGTGCATGCGTATGTCAGTGCTAGCGGCTGAATAATACTCCAGTCAACAGATGTTCAACCACTCATCTTCTGAAGGGTATTTGAGTTGTTTTCAGTTTCTTGCAATTGTGAACAGAGCTGTTATGAACATTGACATACAGATTTGGGTGTGAATGTTACACGTTCATTTCTCTGGGGTAAGCATTCGAGAGTGCACTTGCTGGGTCAGATCACAGATGTGTGTTTAGTTTGATAAGAAACCGCCAAATGAGTTTCCGGGGAGGCTGTGCCGTTTTACGTGCTGACCTGCAACGCACGGAAATTCTAGTTGCTCCGTTTCCTCGCCAGCCAGCAAACCTCTGTGTTTTGGATTCATGGGTGGGAACCCCTAGGACTCTAGAAGATTCGTGCTATACGAGACTTTAAAGATGATGCAGTCCAGCCCATTGATTCCACACAGGAAGGAACCAGATGCTGAGGAGGGACCTGACCATCCCTTCCCCCTTAGTCCAATCCTTCCGTTATTGTCACTACCTGCCCTGTTTCCCAGTGGCGGGCAGGACTGTCTCTGCTCTGTGACATCTCTGGAAACTTGTCAAAGGTGGGGCAGGACCTAAGAGCCTTATGCAAGCCTCGGGGGCACGTCTTGCCCGGGAAATTTGACCTCGTGCTTTGTTGCCGTTGAAGAAACCACGCTCCAGCTGCATTGTCCAATTCTCACACTGCACTTAATGCATTGTCTTCTCTCAGGAAATTGCTAACAGCACCAAAGTTCAAATACAATCTGAAGTCACAGCCCATGGCCAACTTTCCCAGGCTCACCCGGCCTCCTGCCCAGCAATCATGTCGACACCCATTGCTGCTGGCTGAGCTGTTCATTTATTGAGAACGTACTGTGTGCCAGGCCGTGTGCGAGGCACTCTGTGTCCCATGCCTCTGGTCTTTACCCCGATCTGCAAGGCTGGTAACAGTGAGCCCCATCTGACAGATAAGGAAAAGTGGCTGGGAAAGTCATGATCTCGGACTCAAAGGTTTTAGAATAAAGGACCAAGGTATAGGTCGTTGTTTTACACAGCTGCGCCTGGTACAACATACATACAAGACTGTTTGGGGTGACCACAGTGGCCCTTCCTGTCATTTTCTGAGCATTAAACGAGCAGTGTGCCTCTCCCGGGGTTTTATACCTAAAACTCGCAAAGCGGACACCAGGTGGCGCCAACGCTGAGCTTTTCCCCCCGCGGCGCGGACCAGCCAGACTTTTCACAGAAGCATTCCGCTGATTCTCAAACCATCCTATCACCGTGCATGCCTCCGGCTCACCTATAGCATTACTGGCACATTAAACTCTTTTTTCTTTTTAAATAGCAGACATCCCTTGCTTTCTTAGAAATCAAATCATTAAATATTAACATCTGCTCGGGTTTCTAAAAGGGTTGCACTTGACAGCAAAAAGCAAAGAAATGCGACATCTAGGGAGAGTATAGAACCTTTTCACTGAACATCAACTGTTGAAACTTGCTGGGTACTCTAACTTCAACTTTTCCATATATGGATGTTCTTGAGAAGCAGATAACTGTTCCAGACCCTTCCTGCATTTTGAATAAGAGGCCATGAATTTGCTTTGCAGTTCTCTGTGGAGATGAAGTTAAAACAGATCCGTGGTTGTGGTTACCACCTAGTTCTCTTTTCTCTGAAGTTACAACCAGCGGCCCAACTTGTACCAAGTTTGTCTGGGAATTCTTTTGCATTCTGCATCCTGGGAATCGTCTCGATCCCAGGCAAGGCGGGACAGTTTGTGACCCTAGCTTTAAGTTTGAGCAAAAGTTACCTTGCGTTGGATTGCAGATGAAGATTTGACTTCAGTCACTGTAGAGGGCTTCCTTCTCCAGCACACACCTATTATTCATTCATTCACTCATTCATTCATTCAGCAGATGCGTACTAAGTCAACCTCAACTCCCTCTGCCATCCCAGGTCTATCAAAATGAGTCCTGGCATTCCACCTTTGCTGGGTTTTGATGCCAAGGGTTTGTGTCGTGTACCTTCTAAGGCTCCCCGTGCCGGATGTAGCATCTAATCCAAATAGATGCTTCATTAATCGTTATTAAATGAAAATCGAAAAAAAAAAAAAAAAAAGGAATGCCCCTCTCCCCCTCGAAGCTACTGCCTCTTTGCGGTTCCAAGAATGTCATTAGTTTGGAACCTTACGAGCCCCTGCTTGGAGCTGAAGAGGGACGTCACGATGTCATACGGGGTCTTGGCTATGATAGGGACAGCAGTTTCCAGTAGGTTTTAGAACCTGCCTCGAATTCAAAATTCCTGGTTACCCTTCTGGGAGTCAACTCTCCCCAAGTTTGTTTTCCGTGGAGTTTAGATTTCTATTTTTGAGAAGCTAGCATTGAGGAGGAACCCAGAACTCAAGAGCAGTCTTAATTTTGCACCAGACCTCAAAATTTCAGAAAAGGAGGTAGTGGTTGAAAGAGTGGGAGAAAGGAATTTGCCGGAGAGATTGTCCTCTATTCCCAAATAAGTTCTGTCTCTCTTTCCCAGCCAGACTCTCTATAAAAGGGAAAACTGGACAACAGGCAGTGGGAAAGAGTGCGTCCTGGCAAGTTGCTTCGAGACGCGTACAGCATGCTGTTTACAAATTCCTGCAGCCAGCCCCGGGATCCAAATGTAGACAACTCTGTTTATGTAACTAAAATAGATGCTTATACCGTGTGATTAAGGTGGCTCGGGGAGCCGGGCCACAGTGAGGCGACATTTGCTGCAGCCAAGGCCAGAGGGGAGCACGGGGCTCAGGGGCCCCTTGGACCCCGGCAGGTATAAGGTTTAGTAGATCAGTTTTCTGGTGGAGAAATCTCCCCGGGGAGGGCACATCTAAGTTGCATGGGAGAGCCAGAGAAGTCATGACCCAGCATCCTTTGTCGCTGTCCGTCACAGAGGATGGAGGTTTTCATCCGAGAGGGACCAGCCCAACCCTGTCCCCTCCCGGCTACGTCCTTTCCCAGCACAATGTTTGGAATGAAGCCCCCGCTCCTGCACCACCAGGAGAGGTTTCGTACCGACATGCGATTCCAGTGCCCGGATCACTAAAGAGGCCGGAATGTTGTAGGGTCAGTGGATGTGCAGCTCGGTGAAACATTCCCTCCGCGGACCACGCCCTTCGCCGCTCTGCCCCCCCCCCCCCCACTCTTTACGACTGGCAGGCTTGTTCTTCTAGAAGCAATGCAAGTTTCCCCTCCAGACATGCCCCCGGGGCCCCTGCCTAGCTGGAAGAGGTGACGGCTGGACACTGAGGTCACCCACCGCTGGGTCCACCCGCCGCTTATCACCATCTTTACACCAGCCTTGGCCCCAGCATAGTGTCCAACGTGGGCCATCAAGTTGGCCAATGACTGGTCTTTCTGAGGAACAGGAAGACAACATCCAGGGCCATGGGACGAGAGCAGGAACGGGGGTGCCACGCCTGCTGCTAATCACCCCCACGGACTCCCTGAGCCCCAAAGAAGGAGGCTCCCGTCCACGTGGCTTCCGGGCTGCATGTGGTCACCCGAGCCGGGCTGCCCGCGGCTCTTCCTGTTCCAGCCTCTCTAGTCTTCTCAGCTTTGGAAGGAGCCCGGCGCCCTTTACACGCTCGTTCTTCTCCTGAGACCTGTGGTCCCGCTTGCCTAGATCCACCCTCTGACTCATCCCACTCACCCTTCTGGTCTCCCCTCAGATGCCAAGGAAGTTGGGGACCATGTCCTTGATGGCACCTTCCCCCAGTCTAGATTAAGTCCCTTTCTTATATGTTTACACCACACACCAGGTGCTGCTATAATGTCTTACGTGCACTCACCCCCCTCTTGAGGAACAGCGCTGGATTCTATCCCTAGGACTCTGGCCACAGCTCCCTGTGTATCCCCTCCTAGCATTACTATGACAGTACTCAATTACTGTGTAATTATAACTTACCGTCTACTTTCTCGCTCGACCCTGGAGAACAGTAAATCTGGCTTCTTCTCCACGGTCTTCCCAACGCCCAGCCCAGTTACCTGCCTCACTAGAAACCAATGAACCAATGAACGGAGGAATCAGTTGATCAGACAAAGGAGGCCTGGGGAAACTTAGGAGAGCCTTGAGCAGTCAGAATCAAGCCCCCCCCCCCCCCCCCGAGGCAGGCAAGACCAAGCTAGAACTTGACCGGTGGCCCACCACCCAAGGAGCTTCTAGGGCACAAAGGGTGACTGTTTTCTGGCCAAATCGACAGGATCTTAGGAGGCAATGCGTCAGGGGAGAAAAGGCAACAGAAAAACCCCACGGTTTCAAGCTGAGTGTCTCTTTCTCCTTCTCGTCGGAAAAAAATAAACAGAAGTGTTCTTCGCTGAGTTCTTAAGGGGAAGGTGGGTGGCTGGGGCATACAGCAGGAGGAAGAAAAGTTCTTGACAGTTACCATCTCTGATCGCAGATGCAGAGTCAAGGGGAGGAGGCCCCACTGAAGTCCCACTTGGATGCCAGACTCCCGGTGCGAGGGAGGCCACCGTGGCTGCCAGGACCAGCTTGGGCACACACAGGGGGTATTCACAGCCCATGGCCACGGCCGCTCCCGCCCGCCCTGCGCACCCCCAGCAGCAAACAGAACTCTCTGTCTTGGTTCCTGAGTCAAGCCTGCACGAAATTAACTGTAATAATTGGCAGGTGTGCCTCTGGCTTCTGGGTTTCAATTCACCGGGGGCTCATGAAAAAAACTGGATGTTCTGCCGCAGCCAGTATTTAGCTTGGGCTCTGAGAAGCTTCAGCTTTCCATGACGAGAAACAAACTGTGTGGCTGCAGCTGCCCTGGGCAAATAAGAGTTCCAGAACAGCCTTGGAGAAAGAGGCCCCTCTGGCCAACAATCAGTTCGCTCCTTGGGGGAAGCGGAGGAAATAGCCCTTGACCCGCTGCCCTTCTCGGGAGCGCAAAATAATGGAGAAGAAAGGAGTCTTTCCGGGAGGTTTATTTTCCACCCCCAGGATGGAAGAGAGTGATCATCACCTCCAGAGATTTTCTAGGGCATGAATGCCCTTGGACTTCTTTCCGTGAATACCGATGACAGCGAGGGTGTTCATCCCAGCCCACGGCCGAGCCATCATCATTCAAGAGCAGCGATGCCCACAGTATAGGAACCAGCCACCTCCACTCCTGTACCTGTTATCTGCCCATTGCAGACATCACTAATCAAGAGTGGTTATCTTTTCTCCTGAGTCTTAGACGTGAGCTCAGAATCCTTCTCCACGCTTCACCCCGGGAAGCCATTACAATTAATAGGAGTTGGCATGAGAGACTGAAAGTATTTGCCACTTCTATTTTAGTAACTCAGAAGAAGCCCAAGCGATAAGCTCATCAGAAAGTTTTTTTCGCAAGGACAGGAGTCAAGCGATGTCCTATGACAGACTGTGGCTTTGATGCCAATTACTGCCCAAACAGAGAATCCTTATCACTGCTCTCCAAAGAGCTGGCTCTGACCAGTGATCCTCGGGGAGGGGAACACCTTATGGGATTTCACTGGGGACCCAGGCACGGCGGCCCAGCAGTGGGGTAGCCAATGCCAAGAGCACACCCTTTCTGCTCGTCACACCCACACTTGAAGCTTGTCCTTCGACTGGACTTTTTGCCACCAGTTTGTAGCAGGGACAGAGCTGGCCGCCATCCTAAAGGCCTTTAGGAGACAGCTGCTCATGCATGGTGCCCCCCCCCCTCCCCGCCATGTGTCACCCCACTGCTCTTTTTCAGCAGGCCTTCTTGGGCCCTTTTTTGTAGGAACTGATGTGTAGCACTGGCGAGAGAGGACTCCAGCCTCCAGGGCTGGGGAAACCCTGAAAAAGCGGCATCTCTCGAGTCGGGCCCACATTCTCCATGGAGGAGGCCCCTAAGTCACAATCCAGGGAACACCAGTTCCTCCTTCATGGACGATTGTCCTTGTGACTTTCGGCTTCCTTCCAACAGGCTTTGGGAAGGTGTCTCCTCCTAGATGCCCTTTCCCATCCCTGTTTTGCCATTCGTCAGAGACCAAACCTTTAAGTGATTACAACAGTGCCTCCCGCGCCTCAGCCCGATGATATGGGGAGCATCTTCCTCTACTATCACAAGTTGGTGTGCGTCCGTTACCCGATGTCCTCAGGAGATCGGAGAACTTCGCAGCCCCTCGCTCTTTCTCACCTCACCGCTGGGATCCTGAGTCACGTTCCTTGGGATTTGGTCAGTCACTTTAGCTCTGTAAGCTTGTGTCCTTCCCCTGCAAATGGGAATAATGACACCAGCTCCTAGGATTGCTATGAGGACCCAACGAGAGGGCCCACACAAAACCCTAACATGCAGCAAGCATCCAAAGGATACAAGCTTTATTAATATGGGGTAAATATTCCAGCCAAGACATTTCATCTTATGGATTTTATTTTAAGTTTATTTATTTATTTTTGAGAGAGAGAGAGAGAGAGCGCGCGCGCGCGCGCGAACAAGTGGGGGAGGGGCAGAGAGAGAGGGAGAGAGAGAGAGAATCCCAGGCAGGCTCCACTTTGTCAGCACAGAGCCCGATGCGGGGCTCAAACGTATAAACTGTGAGACCATGACTTGAGCCAAAGTTGGAGGCTTAACTGACGGAGCCATCCAGATGCCCCTCTCCTAAGGATCTTTAAAAGTTGTGGTAAAATACACATAACACAAATTTTACTATTTTGAAGTGTTGTCAATTCAGTGGCATTAAGTATCTTTATAATGTGCAATCATCACCATGATCCAGTTCCAGAACTTTCCATAACCCCAAATGGAAGCCCTGTACCCACTGAGCAGCCCCTCTGCTTTTCTCCCTCCCTAACAGCTTCTAACAACCACTAATCTGCTTGCTGGGTCTATGGATTTGCCAATTCTGGACACTTCAAATAAACAGAATCATACAATACGTGGTTGTCTGTCTGCTTTCTTCCACTTAGCATTATGTTTTCCAGGTTCATCCATGTTGTAACACGTATCAGTGCTCCATTCCTTTTTATGGTTAAAGAACATTCCATGGTATGGATAGACCATATTTTGTTGATCTAGTCATCTCTTGATGAGCATTTGGGTTCTTTCAAATTTCGGCTATTGTGAAAAATGTTGTGAAAAATATTGTGAAAAATGCTATGAGTACTTGTGATCAAGTGTTTGTTTGAAACCCTGTTTGCAGTTTTGGGGGCATACACCCAGAAGCAGAATGGGTTGGGTCAGACGGCAATTCTATGTTTGATGTATTGGGAAATCACACACTGTTTTCCACAGTGGCTCTCCCATCAGCAGTGTATGTGGGTTCTAGTTTGACCATAGTTTCAACAACTATTTTCCCTTTCTTGCTATTTTCCCTTTCTTAAAGATCTGGCCATCCTAGTGGGTGTGAAATGGTTTCTCATTGTGGGTTTGGTTTTCATTTCTCTGGTAACTAACGATATTGAGCATCTTTTCATGAGCTGTGTGGCCATTTGTAGATCTTCTTTGGAGAAATGTCTGTTCGAGTCCTTTACTCATTTTTTTAGTGGCGTTGTTTGTCTTTTTGTGGTTTCTCCTACAAATTTGAGGTCATCTTCTAACCAATGGGGTCAGAAAAAAAGAATCACAAGACATGAAAGTGTGTGAGCGCGCGCGTGCGTGCGTGCGTGTGTGTGTGTGTGTGTGTTTCCAAATTCCCTATATAACCTGGATGTGTGGAGAATAAAACTAGTTCCATTATGTTGTCTAAAACTTCTTTGTCTTCCTTTTCATCTTCACTGCCGGTTAAGGGAAAAGCTTCATCTCTAATCTGATCTGCTTTATTATCTAGATCCTAAACCTAAAAAGTCCTCCCACTTATGCTCAGTCTTTTTAGAAAATAAACAAATAAGTAAACCCAAGTTCTAAGTCTCCGTGATTTCTCTTCCCTGACCCCAAGGTGGTCATGGTCTCCGAGAGTATGATGTGGTGGCGGTTTTATAACCTCAAGGCAGAGGGGACATCTCAGCATTCTTGGTGTGGTGACTTCTGCCTCCTCGGGACACCTGGGCCATATCCCTTGTCTGCTGGCTGAGCCTCAGCAGACTGGAAATGGTGGCCAAAGACTGTGGTCATGTGGTCAGTCTTCTTGGCTCCATCAGAGGTACCCACTCCTGGTGACACGGACTCCCCTTTGAGGTCTGGATGTGACTTCCCCTGGGCCTTCCTCTCAGGGATCCCACCTTACCCCAACCAGAACTGGGCTCCTCCTGAGTCTTATCTTCGCCACAGGCAGGAAAACCAAGGACTGCTCAGGAAAGCTATAGCCTCGTGCCTTCCTGCCGAGCCACCCTGCACCACCAAGTTTGTGTAGAAGAGCTGCCCCCTTGGGAATCTCCTCCTGAAGACCCAAAGACCTGGTGGTCCATCAGAACGTGGCAACCAAATAGGTCCTTGAAGGACAGTGAAGCATGTTGGGGTGGGAACTCTACCTTCTGACTCTCTTTCACTCCTAACAGTGTAAGACATGGAAGGGATACTCAAGCCACAAACTGCCTGACTTGACCATGACAAATAGAAGCCTTGGGAGGTTGAAGGCAATAGCTCAGTGGCTATTTCTTTTTGAATTAGAGGAAGCATTCAAATGGCTACCCAAGCCCATCTCCATCATTGACCATGAACTCCCATAACTTAGTGCCCACAAAATGACAAAGGTATAGGGTCTATACTCATATTCTTTCTCTGCCAGTCTTGTAGGTCAGAAGAAGGAATATTTCCCTCCTCTTTGAAGCTAATTCTCCCACCTGTGCTCATAATTCCCAACCCTCCATCTTCTTTAAGATGGGAACTTGAAGGGCACCTGGGTGGCTCAGTCAGTTGAGCGTCCGACTTCAGCTCAGGTCATGATCTCACGGTCCGTGAGTTCGAGCCCCGCGTCGGGCTCTGTGCTGACAGCTCAGAGCCTGGAGCCCGTTTCGGATTCTGTGTCTCCCTCTCTCTCTGACCCTCCCCCATTCATGCTCTGTCTCTCCCTGTCTCAAAAATAAATAAACGTTAAAAAAAAATTAAAAAAAAAAAATAAGATGGGAACTTGATCCCAGGAGCTCAAAGAGAGGACACCCTGCTCAGATCTACAGAGAAGTGGTTGACCAGTTGGTTTACTGCTGACTCCTGACAGCAGAAACTGCTGAACCTTCCATTGCCTGCTGGTTTTGCCACTGCTTGACGAATGTGTTCACCTTGACCTGCCTGCTGGTAGACTACAAAATCAGGAACACTTATGGATCTGGGATAAGGGGGAGAAAGATGCAGCCTTCAGCCCAAGAGGTGCCTGTTGGAGCAGGACAGACCAAAGCGGTTTGAATGAATAGGTAGTGAGAATTCTCAAGAGGACACAGAGTCTAAGAAAAGGACTTCCTGGAACTAAAAGAAAATTATTTTTATTAAAAAAAATTTAAGTTTATTTGTTTTTGAGAGAGAGAGAGAGAGAGAGAGAGAGAGAGAGAGAGAAAGCAGAGGAAGGGCAGAGAGAGAGAGGGAGACAGAGAATCTGAAGCAGGCTCCAGGCTCTGAGCTGTCAGCACAGAGCCCAACACGGAGCTCGAACTCACGAACTGCGAGATCATGACCCGAGCCAAAGTCAGACACACAACTGACTGAGCCACCCAGGAGCCCCTATGTTTTATTTTTAAAACGTGGGAAATAACTGAAAGGAGGACAATCACTGCTTATCAGTGAGCTCAAGGTCCACGGGACCGAGTGGAAGAAGGAGCTCAAAATATGAAAACACAAAGATTTGGAAAACAGGAGGAAATAGCAAGGCATTTAGAGGGACAAAACAGGAGATAGGACGTTCAGATAACAGGAGTGTCAGAAGGAGAGATGGACGGGGAAAGAGAAGAACAGATGGAGGAGAAGTAATATTTAAGCAAATAACAGAAGAAAATCTCCATGGTCTGATACAAGATTTAAGACTGTAGATGGAAAGGGCCAAGTCCCAGACAGGGTTATTATTATTTTTTTTTTTTTGTAAAGACACACACCTAGATGTAACTTGGTGAAATCTTAGAATTCCAAGAGCAAAGAAAACTGGTTACTAAGATGAGAGAGGAGGAAGGGTTACGAAGGGAGGTAGAGCGGTTTCTTTCTACATCTTCACGGTGTTTCACTAGTAAATATGAGTACTCCCTATTTCAAAATTGACAAAGAAAAAATATATGAATGGGATTCTAATGATTCTCATTTTTCTAGGGGCCCTCTTGACCCAATGTCTAAAGACAGGCATGACCCTGGACCCAGTGCCTAATTGTCCTGTTTCTCTGGTTCTGCCTCTCACATCTGGGTCCTGGGCAGCTCGAGCTCCTTCAGACCATCAAGCACTTCTTGGGTCTTTACTTTGAGCCTGAAACTGTGCTTGACATTGACATGCAAAGGTGAATGAGCATGGTTCCTATGCTTGGAGCGTAAGGTGAGGCCTCTGGGCCTTTGCTCTTGGCTGATTGTCTAGGTGAATGGTGACATCACAAAACATCATGCACATTTCCCCCATCAGCCTGACTGGGACCGCCACCCCCCCGACCTGTCAAAGGAAGGTGGTCTGACTCTATAGCCCTGTGGTTTCCATGACAACCTCAGGATGGCATGGAACCTAGCTGAGGTTCTTCTGAGACAAGATGGGTGACTTGGCCTTCCCCCACCCATCCCAGCTCCTTTCCTTTCTCCTTGCACCTGCCTTCCACATCATCCCAGTCACAACGTGTGTTGGGATTCCCTTATTTCAGGAACACATTCTATATTCGAAAGGCAATGGAAAACAGTCCCCAGAGACAGGCCACCGGGAAGCCGTTGTCACCCAGGGGGGACAAGAGAGGAGATTAAGAACTCAAGAGAGGAGACTCCTTGAATAGGAAGGTTCTCCCCACGTCTTCTCTGGTCAGGAGAGTGAGATGGGGATATAGGAACTTTAAGGGAAGTCAGCAGGAGGAGCATCAGGGAGGACTAGAGAGGTAGTCTCTATCAGAAGGACCGTGGAGGGCCACCACCCAGGGCACTGACCTGCACCGCCAGGATCTGCCAGGGGCAGCTCAGGAGGGTTGTAAATGATACTCAGTGAGGCAGGAATATCACCATATCGGACACAGTCGGGTTTCCAATCACCAATGTGTCTGCGGAGCTAATGCGTTTGCCTATCTGGAGGTACCAGACTAGGTAAAGCGGTGCGGCTTCCCAGGTGCTCAGTGACTCCAAGTAACATCAGATGCACCTTTAGCACAAGGCAATAAACTCACACTCCCCGCTTGTTTGCCATCACCCCTCCACAACCTATCTCTCTGATTCCCCTTCCACCTGTCTGGTCAGGAACTGGGCACAGCCTGGAGCTTGGGACTCTTCCTTACCCCAAAGCTTCTTCTCAATTCCAGAGGCCAAGAAACAAGAGCACGGTCACCCCTCCTTCCCGCCCCCTGAGATATGCATCTTAGTTAGGGCAAAGACCCCAGAGGCCCAAATGAGGAAATGTCAAGGCATCCCAGGGCAGCTCAAGGTCACGTGGCCAACCCCAGCCAAGGTCCGAGCCAAAGGACATAAAGAAATAAGCTTTCCATGGAGAGAATCTTCAAGGATTTGTACTCCTGCCCAGTTGACAAAAGCCCCAAAGTGTTGGCCTGGGGAGGGAGCGCCAGCTTTATGTTTAGTCTGGCACTGATCTAACAGGCCTGCAAGGATCAGCACGCTGAGAGTGTGGGTTTCAAGGCCCCTGAGTACCCGTGTTTATCTTCAGGCCCAGATCCAAGAGCTGAGAAATGTGTCCGTTTCAAAATAATAATTACAATAGTCTGTCTTCGGTAGGATGCAGACTTTGGAATCCATGTCAAAGTACAGTGGGACAAAACACCCTAAGAGGAAGAGATTTGTATGCCCGAAGAATGGAATTTAATATAAGAATTCTCAGAATTCATGTGGGCCTCACACACCTCAATAAGAAAAAGATGTGAAGACGTGATAATTGGAAGAGATAATGAGGGAAAAGACTGGAGCTTAATGCTTTGCAAAATTGGGTGTTTCAGCTGGTTCTGGTCATTGGACAATGGAAGGATCAGCATTTGGATATTCAATTACCTCCTGAAGCTGAGGACTAGTTGAATATATTTGGTTCCGGAAATGTCCCAATGAAGCAAGAGAAAAATGGAACAAAAGGCTTTGGCAGAGGCCAAGCCATTCTCACAGCTGCAGAAATGGAAGACAAATCCAGAGCGCCCTCCACCCCGCCCCAAACCCAGCCCCCTCGTGGCCTTAGGAAAACACACGAAGCAGAGCTTTGCGACAGCTTGGCTCACGACGGCATGAGCCCCCCCAGGAAGACCCCCTCTGTGGGCCCACCGTGTCCCTAGGACACGCCATCTCTGCCCCACTAAGAACGAGAAATACTGAAATAACCTTTCTGACTGTTGGCACGAGGCACCCGGGCACCCGGGCACCCAGGCACTTACCAACTGGCTTCCCTGCCTCCTTATAGAAAAATGCCAACTTCTCAACCACACACTGACATTCCTGGCAGAAAGAGCCTTCTTATTCCAACCTGAACCAACGAGAAACAAAGCCAGTCGAGAAATTTGCCTGTTGGGATTGCAAAGCTTTGAATGCCATCAGTCATGTGGAAAATGTTGAGCCGAGCCTGGCAGAGCTCTCCAAGGCCTCCATGCAAACAACAAAAGGCTGCTGAGAGCTCTCAGGCCCGCGCGGAGGAGGAATCGCTAATCACAAAACCAGTCCCTGGCCTCCTCCGATGGCCCTAATGAGGACCAGGTGACCGCAGATGAATGCGACCACACTGCCTTTGCGTTTGTCAACTCTGAGATTACCGCAAAGCCTGGAATGAATGAGTCTACAAACAAGAAAATCTATCTGTTCGGGAGCTGGAAAGAATAGGATGTGGAAAAGGCGGGGGGTGCCATCAATTACTTGTGGTTCTCGGAGAGCCAAGAATTATGCTTGGAAGTACAACTTCTGAGCATCTGGAGAAGTCTTTGGTCAGCATCCTCAGTCTTCTGGATAATATCAAAATCATTCAGACCATCCAAGCGAGGCCAGATGGAGGCAATATTGTGTAGTGTGCAAACTTGTCTTGGGCCCCTCTCTGCCCTCCCCCTGCTTCTTGCCTGTCTTCCGGGGGCGGGGGGGGGGAGAGGGAGGGGCACATCACCCAGAACAGCTTAGGGTCTCACCTTCTCACCTGCCAAATCTGCTCCTAAGAATGGGTCTGAAACAGGGTATTAACGTATTTATATTGTAATGGGAGCGAATGCCTTCGGACAGAGCGTCCCTGCTCTCACCGTGGAAGCTGAGGAGTTAGCTGACAGCAGAGAAGGCAGGGGTCACAGTGAGGAGGCTTTGGCGGAGGGAGGAGGGAGGGACACTCACCCAGCTCTTCCCTTCACTTCCTGTGGGGCCTGGGACACTGGCCTCTCTGTCTCTCGGTCTCGGTTCCCTTCTCTCCATAAGGAGGGACACGACTGCTCCCTTTGGCGACGCATATACTGAGATTGGAAAAGCACAGGGAAGATTAGCATGGCCCCTGTGCGAGGAGGGACATGACTTAGGTGACTTGGATCTCCCTTCGATCTGGACCGGCCCACGGGCCGTGGGCCGGCGGAAGCTTCTTGTGAGGTAGTGAGGCCTGTTTATGGAGACGGGGGGGGCCTGACAGCAGTGCTGTAGCGCCCCTGTGGAGCAGCCTGTCGCCACATCCGGAAGGGCTGACCAGGGGGTCCCCCGGGCCTGGGGGACTGGCCACAAGGGGTCACTCTCACGGTACCCATGGGGGCACTTGGGATCATACTGACGGTGTGATAGTACGCGGGCTGGGCACCGGTGTACCTTGATTTTACTCCCCTGCAGGGCTTCCAGTCACCCTGCGGCTGAGACAAATGACTCAGCTTTGCCAGGGCGAATGACGCCCCCTGGGTTTGTGCAAAGCCGCCGCCACCCTGCGTCCTCCTCCAAATCACTCCCAAGCAATATCGGACACGGCAGGACCTCGACTGTTCCCGAGGACGCTGTCCCTGTCATCACGCTTCCTCCTCTTCCCTCACAGCCTGCCTGCACCTCAAAGCGCCCCACAAACCCCGTGGACTTGACCGGACTAGAAGTCAGGGCCACAGAGGACCATTCCCTGTTATTCATAAATGTAGGTGGGTTGTTGTTTTTTGATTTTTTTTTTTTTTTTTTTTTTTTAGGAGAGGTATGGGGGTGTCTGGGAAAAGGTTTTTAAAATAACTTTTACAGCTAATGAAGAATTTTAAAATATCCTTTAAAACAAAAGGCCTCTTTGGAGCTCAGGCCCGCAGAACACCAACACAATGAGCACCCTGTTTACTTGCTACAAATTGTTTACTTTGCTACAAATTGAATGCAGAGAGAGGGCTTTTTGTGCCTCGGGTTGCAAAGATGTCAGCCTCGAAAAGAATTCAAGTAACTTTAGCCCCGTTCCACACACCCCACCTCAACTATGTGCTATGGAATGATGTTGTGTTTGGAGCAGCTGTCCAGCGCTCTGATTTGGCCCTGCGGTGGGGTGGGGGTGGCCGGGTCTCTTATTACAACTCTGTCTCTTAGACCCTAGGGTGAAGAAAATGAATACAGCAACGTGGTGTTTTTGACCTGTGGAAGAGACTCCAGGCTCCACATGAGATGGAAGGGAGGGCGTGTAGGAAGGAGGGGAGGAGAGGTGCTCTCTCTCCTCCCAGCTTATTTTGGGGAGCTATCCCTCACCCTCTGACCGCCCCCCCCCACCCCGCCCTCCACGGTCTGCCATTAATGAAAATCTATCTTCCACTCTCCAATCCCATGGTTCCCCATAGTTCACCCTAGTCGCTGTTTGCTTCGGGCTACATTGTGTCCCTCCCGAATTCGTGCATTAGAACCCCAACCCCCAGTATCTCAGGATGTATTTGGAGATGGGGCCTTTAAAGAGGCGATAAAGCTAAAATGGGGCCTTTCGGGTGGGCCCTGATCCTATCTGACTGGTTTCCTTGCAAGAAGAGGAACTTTGGACACACCCAAGAGACACCAAGGGTGCACGTGCACCAAGGGAGACCACGTGGGGACACAGCGAGAAGATGGCCGTCTGTCTCCAAGCCAAGGAGAGAGGTCTCCGAGGAAACCAGCCCTGCGGGCACCTTGATCTTGGACTTCTAGCCTCCAGAACTGTGTGCAATAATTTCTGAAGTTTTAAGCCAGCCGGTCTATAGTATTTTGTATGGAGCCCTAGCAATTTAATACCCTGTCAGAATACAAAGACCCTGGAGCTGTCTCCAAGCTTTCCTTTCTCATTCTATAAATAGAAATATCTGTCTTGTAGGACTCTTGCAAGGGTTCAGATTGCAGGTGACAAGGCATGGGGAGCAGGGGTCGGAGACAGGCTCTCGCTAAATAATTATGAATGTTCAAATTGTTATTGAGGGACTAATCGGTGCTTGTATGTTACTTATGGGCCCCTGGCCCCTTACTCTCCGTCATTCCTGAAATCTCTCTCTATCGCTTTGATGATTTAGGCACAAAAGGATTTAGTGTTGTTGGCAAGCCTGGGGATCTCCTCCTCTGGGCCACCATGTTGTCCATTTCCAGGGGGCCCAATTCCTGGTGTTTGTCACCCTGAAACCAATCCCTTCTTCATGACTGTAATTTACATCCTCACCAATTTCACAGAAAGTCAGCATTCCATAGTAACCATTGGCAAGACAAAGTTGTGTTGAAGGTCTACGCGAATTGTATCCACAAAGCTATTCACTTTTAGGTCAAACTCTAGGAAATTAGTCAGGTGTGATTTTGCCCTGATACAATCTGTTTCCTTTCCCCAAAGAAATACTATTTTTTAACTATTGGGAATTCTGTCTTCTCTCATACCTGTGCTGTGTGATATGCTGGAGAAGCAAGGCTTATACACTGAGACATCTGTTAGGTAGGAGGGTTTCCGGGGACACTGTGACCACATGTAATGATGGGTTACATCCTTCACCAACAGTCCTGGCCATTGATCTACATTTAGCTTGCTTGTCTTTGAAAATACTGGACTTTGACCACCTCTGAAACGAAACTTCCAACCTGATAAATTAGAATCTCCCCCAAAGTTCTCCCAACCAACATTGGCCCGGATCCTGGCCACATACCACTTCTCTAGCTTAATTTCTCTAACTGAAAAGACCCTCTTAGCCCTCAGTGTCCGAGAGCCACAGATTCTCTGTGTGGCTTTTGGACCAATCTTTCTATAAACACTTTGGCCTTGAAAAGTTAGCTCACCGCGGAGCTAGTTTAGATCTCTTTGTCTAAATGAGATGGGCAGGACAAACAACTGGTAAGCTGTAACAGCAGAGGTAAATGTACCGTATCCTGTCTAATTAATGTTTTTCAGCTTTTACAAGACGCTCTCCTCACTACTGACGGATGACTTCAGCCTCAGGATTGTAGAGAAAGCTGTGCTCGCGAAAAGAGAGTTGTCTCCATTTATGCCAGCCATGGCTGTCCGTCTTTGGCAACTACTTCTCTCCGTATCTGACTTCTCTTCCTTCCACTTGGACTTAGGAAAGCTGCATGCCCAGGGATCACTCTTTTAAAAAGCAGTGGAGCCAGAACTCCGTCACAAGGAGTTTGACTCCTCTGAGCATGTCCTGCCTCACATCTGTATCTGTCTCCCTCTTGCTATTGTGTGTCCACTCAACTGCATGGCCCTGGGGCAAAGCAAGACTCCTCAACCCAAGGCAACCCTGGACCAGAAGGGCTGTCTTCCTCCAGGGAGCCCCAGCAGTCTGGGGAGGACCTTGACATTGGTGGCTGTGGCCCCTGGCCCCTTACTCTCCGTCCTGGATTCTGTTCCGTCCGTACTTTCTCCACCCTCTCCAGACCAGCTCAGCTGCATCCACTGTGCCTGCTGAGTTGCCACCATGGAAGGGGAACCCAATTTTGTCCCCAACATGCAGAAAAGAGGAGCAGTTGTGCCGTAGACTTCCAGTGGGCTGCCCAGTTTCAATCCTGGCTCCTCCACTTACTCGCTGTGTGGTTTGGGACAAATTACTGGACCTCTCTGCGCCTTGGACTCCACATCTGTAAAATGCGGAATGACAACAGCACCTCCCTCACAGGGAGACTGTGAAGATGAAACAGCATAGTCTGAACACTGACTAATCATTTGCTGTTGTTATTTGCACTAGCGGTCTTAAGGAAACATCCCTCCTCTTAGAGATAATATTTTAGAAGGAAGCTCTTGTTAAAAATTAAAAAAATTTTTTTTTACTGTTTATTTTTATTTTTGAGCGAGAGAGAGAGAGAGAGAGAGAGAGAGAGAGAGAATGTGAACAGGGGAGGAGCAGAGAGAGAGGGAGACACAGAGTCCGAAGCAGGCTCCAGGCTTGGAGAAGTCAGCACAGAGCCCGAGGCGGGGCTCAAACCACACAAATCGTGAGATCATGACCTGAGCCCAAGTTGGACTGAGCCAGCCAGGTGGCCCTAAAAAATTGTTTTCATGTTTATTTTTGAGACAGAGAGACAGCGAGCACATGTGTGCATGAGTGGGGGAGGGGCAGGGAGAAGGGGGGGGCAGAGGACCCAAGGCAGACGTTTCCTGACAGTGGTGAGCCTGATGCGGGGCTTGGACTCAAGAACCGTGAGATCATGACCTGAGCTGAAGTCAGATGCTTAACCAGCTGAGCCAGCCAAGCACCCCTAGTAGGAAGCTCTTAACCGTAGAAAACACTGGAAGAGCTAAAGAAATACGTCTCTAACTGTAGATTTCCAGGCACCCTGGTGCATGGGTACTTCCTTGTATCCTCCAAATCATATCACCCACCTGTCCTGACCATGCTAACAGCGCAAATAATAGCCACCAAGCTATTTGTGTGCACAAAGTAGCCGATCGCCTCGCGCCAACACTGACTCAAGCTTTTCATTAGTTTGATGTGTGCGGAGGAGGTTCCTGTCCTATTTAAATGAGGCCCAAGGAAGACTTAATCTCTGCAGTGATGACCATTACTCCAGAAAAGCAATGAGGGAGGGGCAGGGCCCGGCCCCAGGCTGGCTTGCTAGGCCTTGCCTGAATTCTGTCCACAGAGCGGGGAGCAGGGTAGAGGGGCTGTGCTAAAGGAGAGTGGACAGCTCTGGAGGTCCCCCCCCCCCTTTTTTTTTTCTGCTGTGCACAGTTGGACCAGTTACTGGTCCCGATCGCGACACCTTGTTTATTGATTCCACAGGCTCAGGACCAGAGCATGATGAATATCACTTTTCCACTGGGGCTAAAGTCACAGGGCCAAAAGACTGAGGCAGTCATCCAGAAAACAAAATTGTTTTTGTCTGAATGTGCCGTTGGAGATACTCTGAAAAACAGGCTTTTCAGGTGATTATGGAACTTAAGCAAAGCCAGGCTCTTGCTTGAATTATCCACATAATTGCCCCAGTTCTCCCGTGTGATCATGCAGATACGACCTCGCAAATCTCCGGCTCATCTGAGCGAGCATTCGAAGTCAGGCAACAAGGGTAATGATGCCAATTTAATAAAGGAAGGACTAGGCTCTGCTGAGAATCCAGCTGTAGCAACAGCCTGGTGTTTAAGAATTTGTGTTTAAGGACTTCCTTTGGCAGAGGTTTGACGAATGTTTTTATTGCTAGTTGTCCACAATAATCCTGGAAGGTGTAGTTCCCGCCTTGAGGATCATCTTGGTCCCTGAACAAGCTTGTCATCTCGGATGTCTTTCCCTGCTGGGAGATCCTGTTTCCCTACTGCTGGGGGTGTCCATGGTGGGCCGGTTCCCGAATCAGCCGTCTGCTCTGTATTAACCAACCTGGCTGCCATCTTGCAGAGTCAGTGTATTTCCTCTGAGACACGCTTCCTGTCCCTGCCTTTGGCTAGCTAGGCAGTTACCCCCCTGAGGGGGGTATTGGATAGAGTATCCAAGCACCACCCCCACCCAGGCCACAGCCAGGACCCCAGCAGGAAATAAGTGGCTTGGCAAGATATGATCATTCAAGGAGGAGATAATTACGAAATGGTGGGCTGGCTGAACGGGACCCTGAGGGCTGGTGCAAGAGTGCAGCGTTGACACTGTCTTGGCTTTTCCATCCGTCTGACCAGACAAGGGAGGCAGTGGTCCCCAGAACACGGAACATGGAGCAGGCCACCTTGGGAAGAGCTGCGAGGGACATAGCCTGCCAAGACCACCTTAGAGCAAGGGGCCAGGGAATTCAGACTAGGCGCCATCCCATTGCTAGCCTCTGATCTTAGGTTGAGCACCCTCCTAACTGAACTCAACCAGAAGGGGGAATCTCCTCCATCCCATCCATGAGCCCATACAGGTCAGGCCCTCAGGGCAGAAAACAGGGTTGGAAGAGGGTGGAGGGTGGAAGCAACATGGTGAAGAGAGAGATCCTACAAACAGAGAAGTCAAAACTCAATTGTACAAAGGAACCCAGCTTGCAAATTCAGAATAGAGTTTCCTTGGGTCTTGTAACCAGACTCTAAATCCCAACAAGAGTCAGCTGGTATAGAACCTAGAATCTGCTGAGGATATTTTGACTTTGGTTCTGATAAGTTATCATCGCCTTAGGAAGCTATAGAAATTGCTATCTTGTATAGTCACTGAAATCTCGGGAATGGGTAAAAATAAAAACGAGTAGGAAAATACTAAAGAAATCGCTCCATGATACTAGCACTTTTATCACTGTTTTAAGAGTAATTGTAACAAAGTGTCATTATCACCATGATAATAACATACACGTTTTTTGAAGTGTGTAAAAGAACCCGATATGGTAGAATTGTGATTTTAATTGGATGATAAGGCAAATTTGATTAAAGAAGTTCGTAATCAATGTTTAAATGTCAGGGACTTTTTTAATTTGGAAATTCCTAAGTTTTATGTTATTGGGTGGGTAAATGGTGTTTGGATTTTTACAGGAACAATATTTAATAGGCTTATGGGATTAATAAATCATGCATTAGATTAAGCACACGTAGTATTGAGTGTTGCTTTTTATGGTCAAAGCCATTGGACGTTCACAGGGCCACTCTCATGTTACTACGGACGTTGTCACGTAAGGTCCAAACCAAGTCCCTTCATGGCTGTGATGCATCGATTGATTCCTACAGGGATTTCTCATCCTAATTCTTTACTGCTAGACCCTCTTTTTGGTCTCTGATGTGAGGCCTCGTTCTTGCCCTACTATTATTTGGGGGTATGTATGCCTTGACTCCCAGACTAGACTGTAACCTCAGGGAGACCAGAACTTCTCCAGAAACAATCTTCATTTCTTTTCCATTTTCCATTTCTCCAAGCCCAGTGCTAGACACATAGTAGGTAGTCACTACATGTTTGCTATTCGGTTGTTCGTTTTTAGACATGTGTGCACTGGTTGTTATTACACTACAGGTACCCCAATAAACAAAATAACATTTTCTGTCAAGGAAGGAGTTAATATAAAGGATTCAGATGCGGCCAGCTTGAGTATTTAGTGATGAGAACGTTTTATTGGTACTTCCAGGACTTCCGTAAAAATACTTCCTCAATTCTAGGATGACCTTTGTGCCTTTTCTCTATTTCACCCTCACTATCGTGCACAGACTCATTCAGCACCGTGGACTTTTTAGGCTCTGGGGTTCTCTAAAGGTATAAGGTACAACTTCTTTTGAGGAGGCTCAAACCTTGTTAACAGAATTCATCTATTAAGAAGATGTCCTACGAATATCTACTGTGTGTCCAGCATGTGCTAGGTCCTGGGAATACAGAGAAAGACGCAGAGTCTCTGCCCCCTTACAAGGTCGTGATCTAGTCAGCCTCGCACAAAACCATACGCCATGTGTTCCGTGAGATGTGAGTGACAATAAATGTTCTTATTAGACTTGAGAAGGAAGCCACCATGGTGTGACTGAGTCATTGGGAAAGTTCCGTGAAAGAGGTGGCAGGATGGTGAGGCAGACCTTAGGGAACCAAGGGCGGAGGGTGGAGGTGGGAGATGTCTTCTTACTCGAGGCGGGTGAACAAGGTAGTAACAGGTAGAAACGATTCTGTTCCGGCCACACTGCAGCATGGTGGCCCCATTGCCCCAGGGTTACTGCTGAGAATGGAGCTCTGCGGAAGTGATACGAGCCGACCAGAGCCCGCTGGGGGCCATCTAGGAAGGGATGACAGGGTGTCAAGTCCCCGTCAGGGGTTGAGAGTAGATCCACAGGTAGCGCGATGACAACATGATGTGTCGGAGGTGGTGTTTTCAGTATCAGACATTCCTTCCTGCTCAATAGGTCCTTCTTCTAGTCTATCAATTGGAACATTCCAAAGGCAGGATTTTAAAAACCTGACCCAGCCAAGGTGGAGGTGGGCTGTGGAATGGGATAAGAGGCATGGGGAGTCAGTGAGGGAGGGGCTACTCTACTTTAGGAAGAATCACTCCCCGTGAGCATTCCTGAAAGGGGGCAAGCCTGGAGGGAGGAGGTGCCTCCATGCCAAGCCTGAGGGCTGGAGAAGCAAAAGCTGGGCGGCATGTCAATGGGGCAAATGGCCCAGTCCCCTGTCAGTTTCCCTGAATCCACATCAGTGTTGAGAGTAGCTGGATGATCCCTGTGTGCCCCAGAGTAAGAAGTAATAGAGAGAGAGAGAGAGCCAGAACTCAGGGGCCCCAGGAGGACACTGTGGTGACATACCTTGCCGAGCACAGGGACCTGATAGGAGTGACAGAAGCCTCGGGCTGTGCCACTGTGTGTGGAGGATGATGAGTGGTAACCGGATGCCAGACCTTCACCCCCACCACCTCCCGGCATAAGAATCCCCGGGGGGAAAGGGGAGAACAGGGCAGCAGAAGGATCTGACATGACCCTGAGTTCACAGACATTTCGGTTTCCACTATGTGGCAAACTAAGAGCCTGAAATAGAATGTAAAGGTGGTTATTTTGAAAATTAAAATAATGAACGTCTCTGAGTTTGTGATCTGAGATTTGTGCCACACGTTTAAGACTAGAAGGAAAAGCAGAGACACTGAAATAGACACAGAAAAGTAGGACAAAACCCCAAAGAGATAGGTGATGTCACAGAAGTCAGGGGAAGGAAGAGATCCATGAACTGGGTTGCAGCAGGGGAGCATCCAAGGAGCTGATGCCTGAAGAGCCAGGGATGAGCCACGGTCCCCCCAAGTTGGCTGTGAGAAGTGAGGCAGTGGGCTCTCAGGGCACAGAGGCCACCCCCACAACACTTCCCTCGGCCTTACCAGCCG
Organism: Acinonyx jubatus; assembly: GCF_027475565.1. Classification (NCBI taxonomy): domain Eukaryota; kingdom Metazoa; phylum Chordata; class Mammalia; order Carnivora; family Felidae; genus Acinonyx; species Acinonyx jubatus. The sequence continues at coordinate 10,919,954 of NC_069384.1, forward strand.
CCTCTGGGTGCACCTAGTCATGTACCTTGAACTGGAGACACCGTCGCCTGCCCCGTTCTTCGGGGGACAGACCATTTAGCCCTTTTTTGATCCCAATACAAGCCTCCTTGTCAGGAAGTTTGACCGGACTCAGCATACATATTGAAAAGCAAACGTGAGGCGGACTTGGTCCAGTTTGAAGGTCATAGAGCAGCTGACTGAATATAACGCTTCAAAATGGAAGGGGACGAAGGGAATCAGGTAAGCTTAGGACAACTGTCAGCTCGTCGATCTGACACTGTGACCAGAATTGGTCATGGTGCTGCAGGCCAGTGACTACGCTCCAGTCCAGTGTCGATGACCCACGCACTGATTCCCCATATAACTTTGGGCAAATCACCTGCTTCTCTGGGTCTCACTTTCCTCCTCTGTAAAAGAGCCACCCTGCATCCTCAGAGATTTCTTCTGTTCTCTCCACCGTTTTCAGGGTTTTGACCTCGGCTACTGGCATATTATTGTTAAACGCAAAGTGCTACAGCTGCCGATTGATCAAACCATGAGGACGTGTTGTCCGGTTAGCGTGGGTTTGGTGAAACGAGCGTGCCTATACCCTGTGGGTGAGGATATGATGCTAGAGGACAATGTGACAATAAGTAACAAAAGCCTTGAGAAAATTGTTGTAGCTGTGACACAGCGATCCCATTTCTAGACGTTTAGCCGGGAAATAATCCCAGGCATGTGAAAAGATACGTAGGCAAGGATGGACGTTCATAACTAGGAGAAAATTGGAAACAAATGCCAAACAATAGGAGATGATTATCTAAATTATGATACATTCACACAATAGAATACCATGTGTAAAATTATCCATAAAATTATACTGTAGGCGCACATTTATTGCCACGAGGAAATGTGTATAATATTACGCAGGACAGGGGGTTACAATGAGACCTGATCTTTGCAACATTATTTGTTCCATTTATAAGAATAAAAAAATAAAGGAGAAGGATGGTGTGAGGGTAGAGGTGGTTTTCATTTGCTTCTTTGTGTTTCTCTGTGTTTCCTGAGTTTTCTGCAATGAATGTGAACTATGTTTGCAATCACGTTTTTATTTTTTTCTTTATTTTATTTTTTTAACGTTTATTTATTTTTGGGACAGAGAGAGACAGAGCATGGACGGGGGAGGGGCAGAGAGAGAGGGAGACACAGAATCGGAAACAGGCTCCAGGCTCTGAGCCATCAGCCCAGAGCCTGATGCGGGGCTCGAACTCATGGACCGCGAGATCGTGACCTGGCTGAAGTCGGACGCTTAATCGACTGGGCCACCCAGGCGCCCCTGCGATCACGTTTTTACATACATCTTTTATAGAGGACATTTTTCACCCAGCTCCTCTTTGTCTTCTGATGCCAATTAATCTCTCAGAAATATGTCAGTAAGTGCTTCATCGACAAAGGGTCTTTGTCTCTGCCTGGCTCTCAGTCTTCCAGAATGTGGCTTTCCTGGATGTTGAGGAACTTCAGGTGGGTTTTGGTCACATGGTCACACGGTTGGGGTGTTTTCGGAGAGAAAGGTGAGAGGGGCTGGGGGTGGCTCCATCAGATCAGAGGACAGAGTGAAAAGAGTTCAGCAAGAGCTGTCTTCTCTCCACCACTGCTAAGTTCAGCGTAAGAACCTCCAGCTCTACAAACAGGGACCAGAGTGGGTGTCTGTCCATCAGGATTAGGCAGCCGGTAATATTTTTGGAAACGAAATTACAAAGCATTATGTCTACACGCCGACCATGGAAGTGGCTCCCCTCTCTAGCGGATCGCCAGCTTTCCCAGCTTCAGAAATCTTGTGGCGTCTCTTCAGCGGACCCGCTACATTCGACTGGTTTCGAGCAAATCACCAAGGCCAGTGAGATTCAGGGGGAGAGCAATTAGACGCTGTCTCTTGGTGGCAGAGTGGCAGGGCCACATTACGGAAGAGGGCAGGAGGTGACGTCTGTTGCGTCTGCCTGGCGCAAGGCCTTCTGGAAAGGAACAGCTGGTGCCTGTCGACATGTGGATCTATTGGTCTGGCATTTCCAGGCCTTCTAGTTTTCAGGAGCAGCCTGCAAAAGTCTTGAGTTTTATCTGAAATCGTTTCTTTTTTAATCTTGGCGGCAAATTCCAAACACGTTAAGAACCCTTCAGAGCCGCTGGCCAATGTCACTTCTTCCATGTTTCCCCTTATCTCCTCGTGAGAGCCCCTGCCCCTTCCTTAAGTGGTGGCGCTTCTATTTACCCCATACACACAAGTTTTCAGCTTTGCCGTGGAGTGGGGGGGAAGGTAACAGAGGATGCTGCTTAGAAAAGGGATGGTGCTGAGGGCAGGGGGAAGATGATGACGACGACCCTGGGCAGGACACCAGGGAGGACCAGGCTTCTAGAGCAGAGGACGGCAAGGCAGGCTGAGGTCATCCTTGATCAGGAGAAGAGGTCTTCTTCTCTGAAGGGAAGGAAGGAGGAAAAGAGGAGGGGGTGGTCTCCCAAGGTGTCCCAGCCCTTTGTTGAGTGTGGATTATGGCCATCGGGAAGCCCAACTATGATCCTCTTTGGTGCTTACCTTCTAAGCGGGTCCCCCTGTCTTCTCTGTGGGGCCCAGGCATGTGCTGAGAATGTGGCCCAGGGGAGCCCCAGGGGTAGCCCACTGTGGGCAGTGTTCTGGGGGCTCTCTGGTGTTGCTTATCAGCCACGTAGGAATTTCCGAGGGGACCACGAACAGGGACCTTTTGATGCTTGGGGGCAGGGACGCAGGGACACTGAACACGATTCTGGGCTGAAGATTAGGGCAGAGGAAGGCCAATGGAGTGAGGTATGAGTGGCTTCTAAATAGTGGCTCCAGGAGAGGGCCAGTGGAGCCCGGGGTGAGGACATGCTCAGGGCACAGTCTCCTCTTAAGAAGCTTGGGGAACACTTATGATTGACCCCAGAGGCCATGCCCACCTGCCAGTTCCGCCACGGGCCAGCTCTGTCCCTGCACCCATAGCCAGATGAGTGACAGGGCTCCCTGGTCAAGAGACAACGTGGGCCTGTACCTCTGGGGAAAAAAGTGCCACAAACTGTCAACTCCCACTTTATGGAACCGGTACAGAATTGATGATGCTAACCAACTCTTGGTTTAAAAAGAGAAATAAAGTATGTGACTACTGAATTTATTCCAGTTATTAAGGACCTGAAGGAAAATTAACAGCTGCACCTTAACTGAGCAGAATGTATGATTTAATATTCTACAGCCGTATAACCAGCAAGGGCTTTATTGAAACTCCTGGATTGTTTTTTTCTTTAGGAGACTGCTGTCAGAACCAGGCTATAACAGAACACGCAAAGATTCACAGAGAAGAATATTAGAATGCATCTGTTGGTGAACAAAAAAGGCTAAACGTATACTCAAAAGCAAGAGAACAATTTTTCTGAGCCTATAGATCTAGAAAAGCACATCAGCCCTCTATTGGCTACCTTATGTAAGAGTATTCAGAAAGTTGCTTTGTCTCTGTGAAATAAGGCATACCTTCCCAAATTTCATTTCCAAACTTAAATTTGAACCTGGAATAAAATTTAATTCCCCACTCACCATGCTATGCATCTGTTGGAAGAAAATTTGAAACAAATTTTCTATTGTACAGCAAAATCAATGCCAATTCATCCTGGTGTTTCTAATCAACATGCCTTATTTTCTTCTCTGTTCCCATAACTTATAATTATTTGTGGTACACTCCAAACAAACCCTTCTGTTCTTCTCCTTAGTGTCTCCTTGCAATTTATATATGTGGATTTATATATGTGTCTGGCTTGCAATTTATATATGTGGAAGTCATTTGAGGCTGGAGATCACTGATCTATCACTGGGCAATTCTCTGGGTCTTCAAGACCCCCTGCCATTCAAAAAAATCGGAGCTCTATCCCTTGGCTCCTCATAGCTCAGGCAGAATATCTTAGGGATTAAAATTTTAATTAGAAGTGAAACATGGAGCCATACGGTTTCTCAAATTGGACTTTGAGAAAACAAATCATTGTCTTGGTGCCACCGCTGTTCCCTGCTAAAATAATTTCCACAAATGCTGGAGGACTCGAATATTTGATTCTTGCTCAGAAATCTCATCCAATAACTTAACATTGGCACATTCCCACCTGGGCCTTCGGCGTGAGGCTGCCTCTCACCCAGCCCTGACATTCTCCCATTCTCGATCCCTTTGGGATTGTTTAAAATATATAGGCGTATTTTCAGCTTGAAAATATTGAAAACATTTCCAATAAGTTTTTATAATTATTGAGGTTGAGTTTTGGAGAGCAAGCTTCTCAAGTGGGCATCAGACCAGGGAAATTCTTGAGAAACCAGCCAGACCTCCTGCACCTGAAATGCTGGGGGCAGAGTGGGGACTGAAGCTAAAGTTCATGTCCACAGCAATCACAACCCAGAACCTTCCTGCTTGCCTTCATCTCTTCCTTAATCTAAACGTTGCGAGTCAAGGGGCAGCAACCCAGAACTAAGGAGCCAGGCACTCTCCACTGCTTAATTTAGGCAATTATGTGGTTGAATCAAAAGACAACAGAAAGACCCAGAAAAACACTCACAGCAAGATAATCCATTGCATATTAGCGACTGGGTTGGAATCTCTTTTCCTCTGGCTGTAGTGGACCCAGGTGATGTGAATTGGTAATATGCTTTCATATTACAATTTTTCCCAGTGCTGAGTAGAGAAATGTGATTTTGTGGTCTCTCAAGCCATTCAACACCACTGCTTTTTGGCAAACAGAAAAATGCTTTCCTGCAGCACTCATTTGTATATCCCACTGGACTGAATTTGCACAACTAAGGAGAAAAGCCCCACAAACTCATGAGATGCTGCATGGCCGTTAGGTTTTCATTGGTCTTCAATCTTTCTCCATTGTATCTCCCAAAATGTCAACGAGTGTTGTGAAATCTTCCACACAAAACTGATTTTAATTCACTCTAGTCAAAAACAAATAAACATACCGCAATTTGGGGCGGGGGGGAGGGGTGGTAAGGGAAAGGTTGTGAAATAATCGTTTTCCATCGAAAGGTGGTCACAACACCCCCAAAGTTAGGGACGCTGCCTGGGAAATACTATCTGAAGATTTATTTACCTGCTTGTTCGATGTCAGGATTAGAAAGCAGACTTACAACTGAAAGGAGGGGCAGACAGAGTCTGGTAAGGGGGAAAGCAAGACTGTGAGCAGGAAATGGCTCTGAGATAAGATGGCAACAGGTGGGGCTGGGGAGTGGGGTTTTAAGAAGACAACATTCTCCAAAGAGGGAACTATGGGGGCAGGGGGCAGAGCTATGGAGAGAGCGTTAAAGGAGGCTTAGACCCCCTCTCTCCATTCGGGCCACGCACAGACCTTTGAGGAGGATCAAGTTTTGTCAGTCACTTTGCAATTTAGAAAAATTAAGCCACTCCTTCCCTTACCCTTCCTCCTTTATTTTCTTCTGCATTCGAAGACAAATTGAAGTGATTTCTAAAGAGAAGTTGTAAAAAGAAGTGGTATAATATCTAAAATATAATTTCAGAGAGATCTAATATGAAATAAAACTATTTTATAAGACGAGCACAACCCAATTACCTTTCTTAAAGCAATACTGCTTTATCTGCTGTATCACCTTGGAAAGGGCTTCTCTGCTCCTGATTGGTTAGAGCTGTAGGCCTGCGGATATCCAGCCAGGATGTACCCATAAGGCATAGCACCCATAGTCCGTTTTGACTGGTTGATACAAGCCATTAAATATTTTTATGAGTGATATGGATGCTTTCGCAATCTGAGAGGGGTGAGGTTTAGAACACAACAAAATGAAGAACATTTGAGTTCCAGGAGGTTGAGTTGGAATCCCTGTTCCATTACTAACAGTGGGAACTTGACCTTCCTTTCCTCCCTTCCCCTTTCCTCTTACCCACAGTGATACATAACATCTCAGGTAACTTAAACAGCATCAACCAATAACCTCTCAAACTGGAATGCCAACAGCCTTTCTTGTCCATTGGTCGCTTTTCAAGCTGGTGAAAAAGAAGCCAACCAATAAACACCAATACAGTAGGGTCTGTGTCTCCAGAGGCCTTTACCTTTAAAATAAACTTTCCTAAGTCAGTATTCGGATCCCTTTGTCAGCCCACATTGGCACTGAAATTGGCAAGGCATTGCTATTCTCTTATAAAATATACAATGTCCTTAACAAGGAGATTATGTAGCTTCCTCTTATGTCTGTTGAGGTATCAGTTTGTAGCCAGGCATCCGGTTCCCCTTTGTATCTTTGTCCTTTCAAGTCTGATAAGGATTGCTCATCAATTATGTACTTCTCCCTCCCGGGGTTGGGGTGGAGGTGGGGAGTCCTTTGCCTCCAAGCCCAGAGAAAAATTCACTACCTGAGATAGGCCAAGCTCTCCGTGTTGTCACGTTAGTTTCTTCCATATTATGAAAGAGAATTTTCAAAACTCAGTTTCACAGCCTGTTGGAGTTTTATGGTGACGTCTCCAGGTGATGCTCACGTTTGCGTTTGCATAAAAAGCTCTTTATATTTTTACGTATAAAAACTTGTAAATGCAGGATAGCTGTCTTCACATTTTGAAGGACATTCCTGTCAAAGGAGCACTGGATTTCAGCTCTGTTGCTCCAGAAGGAAGAAATGGAACCAAGGGGCGGAGCCTACAGGAACAGATTTCTTCTCAAAGTTAGAAAGCATTTTCCTTAATGGTTTGAGCTGCTGACAAATGAATGGAACCACTTGCTTCAGAACAGTAGGGCTAGTCACTGGCACTGGAAGAAGACACCCTTAACACATTATTTCAAGAGACTGGACACCATTCATGAGGGAAGTGAAAAGGGGCTTTGGCACCAAATGATCACTACGGGTCTTTCCAATTCAAAGACCCCTGGGACCTCCCAACTTTGAGGAGTCGGTTGGAGAGTGGAAGTTAGCCCACTCTGTAGAACACAGCATACTCATGAGAATACTTGTCTTTTTTTGTTCAAGTCTTCCTTTACTTCTTTTAGTAGAGTTTTATAGCTTATGATTGTATTTATATAAATACCAGGGCTTTTTTGTTTGGTTTCGCTTCTGCTTTCCGAGATGTAAAAGTTACAGTAAAATAAAGGAGTAACTTAGACTTCCATATTTCCACAATTCAGAATGAACAGATGTTAGCTTTTTTGTCTTATTTGCTTCTTATCAATTTTTTGGAAGAGAAAAAGAAGGAAGAAAGGAAGGAAGGAAGGGAAGGAGGGAGGGAGGAAAGGGGAGGATCGAGCCAAGGAGCGATATTAACCAATGTCCCCAAACCAGTAACTCCCCACCTATTCTTCTTGACATCCCTCTAGAGACAAAAATGTTCTTGTATCACTTTAAAAAGTTTTATTGTTAGATAGATGCGCATCTGTTAAAACACACACGCGTGCACACACACTGTATAGTTTGGTTTTTAGCGCATACAAGTATAAATCCCATCAATCTGCATTTTGCTGTTACACTCTACCTTCTGTTTGTAACATCTACTAGGGACGATATAGACCAATTTTATTTATTATTTTTAATTGCTGTCTGGTATCTCATCATAGAGAATACCACATTTTCTGTATTCCTATATTGGGAGATGTTTCAGTCACTTGCTTTTTGTCCCTGCCATTACAAAAACATGCTGCACTGACACTGTTGTGTGCAAGATGCTTATGATACTATGCTGGAGGCTGTCTAGTGTGTATCCCAAAGCACGATTTCTAGCACACAGGGTAAACACGTTTTCCTAGCTGCCACCAAACTTTTCTCCTCGGCGCTTTTACCAATTCACATTTCCAGCAACAATTTATTTATTTCTCCTACGACCTCGCCAACAGTTGACATGGCCCGCCCCTTAAATTTTACGAATACAATGAATGGAAAGTGGTCTCCTTTTGTGTTGTTTCTTTGCCTTCTCTGGGCTTGAACATCATTTTTGTTTGTTTCCTTATTTGTTGGCCCTTCACATCTCCTTTTCAGACAACTGGTTCATTTTTTTCTACTTTTTTTATTTTGTGTTTTTGTATGTTCATTCCTAGTCTATTAAATGTGTCTCCTAGTCTGTTTTTAATCTTTGGCCAATAGAAGGCTACATGCTTTTTCTGTACAGAATTTTAAAATTTGACATAGTTAAATCTATCTTTTTCTTTATTGTTGGGACTTTGTAAATTTTTTTTTTTTTTTTTTAGGTTTCCTCTACTCTAAGATCATGTAGGCGTTGTCCTTTATTTTCTTTATTAGTTTTTGAAGTGTGTTTTTTCACATTTAGGTCTATAACCCATCCGGTGATGTATGTGTAAAGTGTATGGTGTGAAGTAGGGATTTAATTGCATTTATACAGCCCTCCCTCCCCTCCACCCCCCAACTGCCCAATCCCATAAGATTTTCCTAGGATTGTTTCTGCCATTCCAGAGCTGGCCTGTCCTCATCTTAGTTTAATGGTCTCTGCAACATATTCTTGTGGGCCAGAAGGTGACAAAGCGAGACAGTTCCAATGGACTCATATCATAATACACTTGAGTGTACCAAAGCAGAAAGAATGTGGAATTATGGTGAATAGTCTTGATGTGTCACTTCAGTGGTCTACACAGTCTGATCTGTTTGGCTGGCACAGACTCTCTCCCACCTGTAGCTAGTATAGAGGTTATGGGTTGGAATGTGTCTCCCCCACGATTCATATGTTGGAGCCCGAACCCCCGGTACCTAGGGAAATGACCAGAAATCGGGCCTGTGAAAAGGTAATTAAGTTAGGGGCTGCTGGGTGGCTCAGCAAGTTAAGTGTCAGACTCTTGATTTCAGCTCAGGTCATGATCTCACAGTTCTCGAGATGGAGCCCCGTGACGGGCTTTGCGCTCACAGTGCAGAGACTGCTTGGGATTCTCGTGCTCCTCTCTCTCTGCTCCTCCCCTGCTCATGCTGCTCTCTCTCTCTCTCTGTCTCTCTCTCTCAAAATAAATAAACTTAAAAGGTAATTAAGTTCAAATTGTTTTTTGGTAATTTTAGGACAGGTCCTCATCCAATATTACTGGTGTCCTTACAAGAAGAGGAAATTTGGACACAGACATGTGCAGGTACAGAGGAAAGGCCATGCGAGGACACGGCAAGAAGGAGGCCGCCCGCAAGACAAGCAGAAAGGTCTCAGAAGATACCTTTCTCTTGGGCTTCCAGCCTCTAGACCTGTGAGAAAATAAATTTCTGTTGTTTAAGCTCCCAGTCTGTGGCACTTTGTATCAGCAGTCCTAGAACACTAATACTGTAGGATAATTCCCAACAAAGATGTATGAAGACGTCAGTAATTAGATAGATTTAAGCCTCTCACCATGTATTTTTCACTTAGCATAAGTACGTGAAAAATCCGCAAACAATTCTACTATGAGCTCACCCGAACAGGGGGGACGGCGGTCGGGGAAACTGTATGAAGATTCACGCGGAGCCATCAATTTGCCAAGTCATTCCTCTCTCAAGCTAGCAGGCGTGATCTGATCGCTCGCAATAGGTTGTATTAGTTTCTTACTGCTGCAAAAACAAATTAAAACAAACTTAGTAGCTTAAAACAAATTTAGTGTCTTCCCGCGTGGGAAGTAAGAAATCCTGAAATAGGGGTGTTGGCGAGGCCGTGCTCCATGCTTCTGGAGGCCACAGAAGAGAACTCACTCTCGTGCCCTTTTCAAGTGTCTAGAGGCCACCTGGGTCCCTTGGCTTAATGCTTCTTCCTCTGTCATTACAGTCACCACTCTAGCCTTTGATTCTGCCTTCACATCTTTTCAGATTCTGACCCTCCAGCCTCCCTCTTGGGAGGAGCTTTCTAACTCACTGGGCCTGCCTGCATAATCCAGGGTGATCTCAAAAACCTTAACGTAATCCCATCTGCACAGTCCCTTTTTTGCCGTGTATGGTAACTCATTCACAGGTTCAAGGGAACATCCTCGGGGGGCCATTATCCTGTCTACCACAGTTGCAAAACAGTTCAGGAGAGTAATTTTATAAGAAAATAATTCTGTTGTGTTCAGAAGTAGAGAATTTTTAAAAGAATGGAAGTCCTGAAAGGCTTCCTGCTTCTTAACTCAAGGGAAGAGTCTTTAAATTAAGTTTTGAAAATTGTCTATTAGTACCAGAAGTTTTTCAAAATAGTTTTTAAGTCCTTGTTAAACTTAAAAGGTGTTGTTTTGGTTAATTTTTTTTGTTTGGTTTGAGCCCCGTGTTGAGCTTTTTTCCACATTCAGTTGGATTCCATCTGCCAATGTGCAAATGGGGCTGTTTCCACTTAGGAGATTTTCTCCCATGTGCAGCCTCGAGGCAGAAGTGTCCCAAACTACTGCTGATCTCTTCAGGCAGCTTATGCAACACGGAGAGTCAGGCTCCAAGTTAGAAGGGTGAAGCTGTTGGGGCCGGAAGGGAACCAACACTCTTCTGGCCCAACATGACTCAGTTCCTTCACCGCGCCTGTCACTGACCCTCCCGGGCAGCTGCAGGCAGCACGTTCTTGCCCCGAAAGCCCTGCGGTGTCACATGGGGGAAGTGAGTGTCATCGGCTGACAGCGCTAAATTATGACCTGCGTTGGGCATTGCGGATGCGTGGGTGGGAAAGCTGCCTGCAGGCAGCCTGAGATGAACACACGTGGGCACTTTCCAGAAGCCATACTGGGAGTTTCAGCTACAGACAGATCCCGACCACTTGCAGCTGACTGATGGAGGAGGGAGGGCTGATTGTTCTGGAAGGCTGTTCCATTCCCAGGGGACATGTGTTAGAACAATTAACTCCCCAGGCTCTCAAGAGAACATGTTTATCAGCAGCTACTGCTTGTATTCCAGAACGGCAAGCGGCCTCAGTCGTCTGTCTGTGTGTATCTATAATAGATGTGAGCTCCGACTGTGCACACGCACATAATCGTGCAAGTGTATGCCGGGCATGTGTGCATCAATGCATGCCTGCCGATCTGTCTCCTTCTGTGCATTTGTTGTTGCACGTGCTAGTGCGTGCCTGTGTGTGGGTCCTGCTTTTCACTAAGACTCAAGAGAGGCCAGAGGTGGGATCTTCCAGCTTCCTGGCCAGCCTCTCCCTGCTCACCCTGACGCTCCCAGGGGTGCAGATTTCTGTCCAACGCATCAGCTTTCCCAGAAAGGCACCCTGGCCATTCTTGGGGAGGCAGGAAATGCCATATGGCCCGAGTTCTCTTCTTGTTCCCCCTCATCCTTCACAGAAGCGATGTCCCAGGCTTGTGGTCTCGTTTTTTTCTTTTTTTTTGTTTAATTGATAAGCTTTATTTTTAAGAGAAGTTTGACATTCGCAGCAAAACTGAGCAGAAAGTTCAGAGAATTTTCATATAGCCCTTGTCCCTACATATGCACAGCCTCTCCCGTTATCAAATCTGACACCAGAGTGGCACATTTGTTAGAATCAATGAACCAACGGGGACACATCATTATCACTCAAGGCCCATAATTTACGTTAGGGTTCACTCTTGGTGTTACGCATTCTGTGAGTTTTGACAAATGTACATCACAGGTATCCACCATTATAAAATCACACAGAGTAGTTTCACTGCCCTAAGAATCTTCTGTGCTGTACCCATTCATCTCTCTCCCTGATCCAAGCCCTGGAATTCCCTGATTTTTTTCCAGTCTCCATAGTTATGCTTCTCCAGAATGTCATGTGGTTGGAATTGTACACTCCATAGCCTTTTCAGATGGGCTTCTTTCACATAATAATTTGCTGAATTTAAGTCTCCTCCCAGTCTTTTCATGGCTTGATAGCTCATTTCTTTTTATTGCTGAATAATATTCCATTGTCCCATGGACCATAGTTTCTCCAATCCCCGACTGAAGGACGTCTTAGTTATTTCCAAGTTTTGGCAATTCTGAATAAAGTTGCTATAAACACTCATGTGCAGGTTTGTGTGCGGCCAGAAGTTTTCAACTCATTTGGGTAAACACCAGGAAGCTTGGTTGCTGGATCGTGTGTAAGAAAATGCCAAAGTGTACGGGCTCTTTTTAAACTTAGCATTTCTGCTTGACTTTATTTTCCACAAAACTATTTATTAATATGCAGTAGGCACTTGAAATCCTCATGGGATGGCACTCTTGCTTCTTCCAGAATTCCCCAACTCAAGAATGTGGAAAATTTGTCCAGGCTCCTGGCGTCTTCCCGAATCACATTTCCATCGGGAGTTAAGTGCTTCCTGCACATCACTGCACACCACAATCTAACTGCCTCCCCACTTTTACAAAACTTCGAGCTTTTACTTGGTGGCCATTTTTCACATACACAAAAATGACTTCTTGTTGCTTTATAATTCAAAAGACTTACTCTGTAGCGTTAGTCAAGGAGAGGAGGTCAATACGCTGCCCTAGGACGAGGCTGTCAGTGGGTCGGAGGATAATCTAGGCACATTCATGAAGCCGAAAGATTTGTCCCCAGTACAAACCCCATGGCGTAGTCGGTTGATATTGATGCCTCAGCAAAATGACAAGTTGCAATCTGACGTGGGCCTTCTGAATCACACAGGGAAACTCAAACCCACAAATGATGAGTCCACAAATTCCATACGGTACCTTTCAAAAAATTTTTATGAAATAGATTCATATTATTAACTTGGTCTAATCTGAGAAACATTTCATTAGTCTGTTCTCAGCTTGCACAGTAGCCTGATGACAGTATAACTCTAAGAATGCAGAGAACAATATAAAAATCACTGATTCATTCATTTAAAAAAGTGTATCGAGTCCTGGTTCTGTTTGTTTCTCCATTTAGAGATGAGGAAGTTGTCTCTGATGTCTCTGGTAATACAGTGACACCACCACTAAACAGCCTGCTTAAAACGCTAGAGATGATATTAATTAAAATATATACATATATTTAAAGCACAGCTGAACCTGCATCAGAACAAGGCATTCCTAAGAGATCAGAAATCTTGAGAAAGCATGAATCCAGAGAGGAGAACTAATGTTGGAGGCAGTGATTACCTGTGGGGGCATGGCCATTTCTTGGTGACCTAGCTCAGGCTTTAATGGGTCATGCAGGTACCAGGGACAGGCAGGGTGAGGAGGGGACTGGGAGACCCCTCACATAAAGCCAGGACCACTAAAGAACAATATGCTGAAGAACTGAACCAGGGCAAAAGAACCCGCCCCTCTGAGGGGCCCTTTGGTTGCAGGAGGAAAGAAAAATGTCTCCCAAGAATTTCTAATAGCGAGCCAAAATTCATACCGCTCGGCTAGCTCTAAAGCCAGCAATTTATTTCATGTGATAACATGTTGGGACTACCCCCGTGCCCCTGAAAGAAGCAAATGTAACGCCTCAAAGAATCATCACAGGAAAGAGTTTAAGAAATATGAGCTCAGGATCAAAATTCACCAAACTCATGAAAAAGTAAGCCACCATTAATGAAAATCAAGAGAAATCATAAACCATAGAATCAGACCTGCAAAGATTGCAGCTACTGGAAATACCAGCAGAGAATGTGACATCAGTTTATGTAAAAATACTTAAAGAAAGAAATAAGGGGATTGAATGTAAGGTGAGGATTAATAGGCATCAAAATACATCAGGCAGGTTTGATAAGGAGCCAAAAAGTACTGTCAGAAATGGAAAGTCAGTGTGGATACAGCACAGAGAAACAGGTAAAAAATATAAAAGTGGTTAAGAGGAAGAGGACAAAGGGGGAAGATCTAACTTTACCAGGTGAGAGTTGCATGAATAGGTAACAGGAATGATGTGGAAAAAGCAGGATTTTAAAAGGTAATAACCATGAATTTCACAGAACCAATGAAAGACATCAACCTTCAGATTCAGAAGGCCTAAAGAACACCAAATCAGATAATTAAAAAAAAAATCCTCACTTAGGGGCAACTGGGTGGCTCAGTTGGTTAAGTGCCCCACTCGATCTCAGCTGAGGTCTTGATCTCAGGGTCTTGAGTTCAAGCCCCACACTGGACTCTGTGCTGGGTGTAAAGACTACTTAAAAAAAAAAATCCTCACTTAGATATCTTGGCAGTAAAACTGTGGACCAAGGGTCAGCAGTTTGGCCCATGGACCAAATCCTGCCTGCCACCTACATACAATTTTAAGGGAACACAGCCACGCCATTTGTTTACATATCATTTATGGCTACTTTTGTGCTATAGTAGCAGAGTTGAGTAGTTACAATAGAGACTGTATGGCCCACAAGGCTAGAAATATTTATTAAATGTCCCTTACCTGAAGATGTTTGCCTACCCCTGTTGCAGAACATCAAGGCAAAGAGAAGGCATAATGATTATTCATATTTATGGTGAATTGGCAGTATGACTAAGATTTCCTCTTAGATCTCTTGAGCAATAGTTCTCAAACTTGGTCTCAGAACAAGGGCCAGCAGCCTCAGCATCACCTGGGAATTTGTTAAAAGCGTAAACATCTTTTTTTTTTTTTTTAATGGATGGATGATTTTATTTTGCTTACTTCTCTTTCACATCTATATTTTCCACACTTAATATATTTTACTTTTTAATAAAAAATTGGAAGTTCCTTAGAAATAATGATTCCAAGGATTAAGGTTAACAGAGCATTCCTAAGTGATTGATGAGGAATAAGAAGTCTTTGTTATCTGGTATTGTGGTTACAGTGATGGAAAGCCCAGAATCTTAATGATGAAACTGAAGTCAAACATCCTGCCCACAGTCATCCATACTTGTATGACCACATGTCCTGATTTGGGGCTCATAAAATGTGATTACATTACACCCTATGTTATGGGTGCAGAGGTTGTCAAAACCATATAGAAAAAGTGCAAACGTCTTGAGCCCACAGTCTTCTGAACGATTCTGATGCACACTGAAGTTTGAGAACCATTGCTTTTGACTATTGTACTAGCCCAGAGGTTCTCAGCCCTGGCCATCTCCTAGAATTATCTGTGGAGCTTGTAAAAGAAATATCATTGCCTGCCCTTACCCCCAAAGATCCCACCTAACAGGTCTGTAAGGAGACTGGGCATTGGCATTAAAAAAAAATCCCCTCCCTCATTCAGGTGAGAACCATTGTGCCTGCCTCATTTGATCACTGGTAAAGTGGGCATGGAGAAAATCTGAAGAACTCCCAAAGCTTTGTCCATGTCATGTATGGTATTCTTGATTGTGCAAACTATATAAGAACAAGGGCCACTTGGGGTGCAGGGGACTGTTTTGCTGACTTATCTGAACCTCTCAAATAAGCCCAAACTAAGTCTTACTTACCTTTCCTTTATCCCTTCCCCACCCTGTCCACCACCATCTTTCTCCTGGAAGAGGAACTACCAAGGAGTGAAGTAAGGAAATATCAAGCCATTCAAGTGGGTGGAGAAACAAGTTTTGTGAACAGTCAGTTTTGTTGTAAACAATTCTGGGATAAGAAGGGTTTGGGTAATGCCGGCTACACCAACAGGGGAAGAAGGAACTGAGCCTTGATGAGTTAAGAAACTTTGACCCGGTTCCTCTGCATTGCGGGTGCATGGGATGGGGGCAAGCAGGGGACAGAGGATTCATGCCAAAGTTCTCACAAATGTGGGGTGCTAGAAGGGGAAGGCTGACCTCTTCTTTATTCACCCGTGATGACAATGACCTCTGCTGACGGACATACTTCCCAGGCAAACCTACTGAAAGCCTGCCCAACCTGCACCCACCCGCTTTACGGTGTCTCAGCACAGATACCTCCCCCAGCAGACAAGGCCACAACCTGAAACCCAGGTGACATCAAATCACTACCGTCTTCTTAGCTTTTAGGTGAAAGGGGCAATTGGGACCAAATGCTTCTTTGGCAGAGGATAGTAAAATTCAGGGGAGAGGAAGAAGGGGCCAGGAAAAGGCTGAGAACACTGCTTCTCAAGCCGTACATGTGCACACAAGCCACCCGGGGATCTTGTTAACCTGCGGATTGGATCTGAATGGATCTGGGTGGAGCCTGAGATTCTGCGTTTCTAACAGTTTCGCAGGTGAATCTGATGCGACTGGTCCTCAGACCACATTTTGAGTGGCAAGAATCTAAGGTTTGCTCCCAGGGCCGGTTCCCTTGAAAACCCTTCCCCACACGGTGTCCAGACCCCCTGCAGCTTCTAGCTGCTGGCAACAAGAACATGTAGGGGTGGACATTGAGATGCACTCAAGATTGGCCTTCTATAGTTTGCTCAAATGTAGGGACTGACTGATGTTCCCAAGCTTGGCAAAATACCACTTGCCTAAAAAAGAATCCTGGGAGTTTATGGAGTTTCTCACCTAAAATTTCAAAATAACATAATGTGGAACCACCAGGAAAACAAGTGGTTTTTATAATAGGGAAGCCCACAAAATGGCCACAGTAATTTACATCTTCATGGTTTATAGGCAAAAAGTCTTCAACTTGAGCTGAGGGAGAAGTAAAATAAATAACTGGGGTTCTTTTACCACTCACCAAGATACTTATGCACTTAAAAGACTGATGCTAGAAACCACATTCTCATCCATTCTGAGTTTCCACCCATTCCCTTGGAACTGTATCTGGTGGCTGGTATTGTAATGCCACTGTGAATATTTGTTTAAAGCTCACCGCACATTTATGGGGACCAGATTTGGTTCCCCGCAGAAACCTTGCATGAGGCAATTGAGAAAAATAATTGTCATGAGCAAGGTTTGGGCAGCAGGGAGAATGAGAGGGTTGTAGAGAACTAGAACTGGAAGACAGGCAGACCCCCAGGGTCAGAGGACTCCACACAAGGAGTTAAACTCGGGTCCAGGAAGTGAAGAACCCTGAATCCAGAAAGCTGATCTGAATCTGAGTCTTTTTGTCTAAGGCAGAGCTCAGGACAGCTGCAAGAGGTATAGGGGTCAGGCAGGGTGAGAGCTCACTGGGACAGGGTTGGGAAATGGTCAGTGCGGGAAACAGGATGAAGAGAAAAGCATTAGGTGAGTAAGAAGCCTCCTGGTACAAACTCCTTCTGATCAGGCAGACGTGGGGACTGGTTCCCAAGGATCACTGATGCCAGGAAAGGCCAGCTGCCAGGTGACCTGTCCCTGGGAAATGAGGTACCTCCTTTGACAACTCCACCAGGAGTCCGTTCTCTCTCCTGACCATCCTGGGCATGGATATGGAGTCTTCTAGGCTGCTCCTCAAGCACTGACACACAAGACCTGATGGGTAAGAAACAGGGGCAGACCGGGTATCTGCCTGGTGGGCTCGACCAAGCAGTAAACATCATGGAGATGTGGCCCCCTGGGGACTGGGAATCCAATTCTGGAAGCTCATTCCCTGGGAGGCTGGAATATAAGCATCTGTGTTCTCACCACTGACCAGGCATTAGATGATTCCAGGGAGCTTTCAAATAAAATCTCAATGCCCTGGCTCATGCCCAGAGATTCCAACTGAATTGGTCTGGGAAGCGTCCGTGGCATTGGTATTTTTTAAACATTCTCTGGGTGATAATAAGGCTCAGTCAAGGCTGAGTTAGAGGAACGTGAACAGGGGAGATAAGCGACTGTCCCTGCCCTTGTCACTCCCCTCTTTCTATGGAAAGGCCTCCTCTGAATGTTTAGTGTTTGACAGTCTGAGTTTTATTCATACTATCTCTTTAAAGAATAATAACCATTGGGTTTATTTATTATTTTTCCACTAAATTACTTTAAAATCCTAATTTTTCCAGAAGTCTTTCAGTTATTTAACAATGACTAATCACTATGTACAAAGCACTGTTCTCCCAGGGAGAGGCACGAAGTGACAGGAGATGACAGGAGGGGGAGGACAAATGTTCAGAGCCCACGCGGGGATGTGTGTTCTCGCCTGCCCACGGCTGGGCCCACCCTCCTCCACCATGCCACCCCTCTGCCGTTGGCGGATGTCTCCCCTGGGGACCAAGATGCTCGGTAACAGGCCACAGAAGATAGGCTCCATGTGAAATGTGGATCCAGAGAAGAATCGGAACAACAATGCAAGGAATGTCCTGGGCTTAAGCATCTCCGTGAGATACCATGTCAGGACATCAGTAGGCTGCCAGCCAATGGGCTTTCCCAGGCATCCTCCCTCGACGTATTTGCTTTTTCCGAGACCGCCAAACCCCAATGGAAATATCTATGAGTTCCGTGTTCCACCAGGTGCTTCACAACCTTGGTCAGAATATGGTCGTGCCCACCATGACCTCTCCAGCCGGCAAACCTACGCTCACCATTCCCAGCTCCCTAGGTTCGCGTGAGTCTTCTCTGTGGATAGCCACCGACTCCTAAATCATGTTAAGTGAGATAAGTTAGACAGAGAAAGACAAATACTGTATGATCTCACTTATATGTAGAATCTAAAGGAGCCAAACCTGCAGAAACAGAGTGGAATGGTTGGTACCTGGGGCTGGAGGTGGGGGAAATGGGGAGATGTTGGTCAGAGTGCACAAACCTATATCGTTAGAGTATGTCTGAGTTCTGGAACTTGAATGTAGAGCATGATGATTATAGTTAATAATTACATACTTGAAAGTTGCTAAAAGAGTAGGTCTTAAATGTCCTCACCACAAAAATGCAATGCTAATTATGTGCCATGATGGAAGTATTAATGCTGTGGTGGTAATTATTTGCAGTATATCAAGTCGACTCATTGTGCACCTTAAATTTACATGATGTTATATGTCCACTATATCTCAATAATGCTGGAAATAAATTTTTTATTTTTTATTAAAATGTTTTTTAATGTTTATTTTTGAGAGACAGAGAGACAGAGACAGAGACAGAGAGAGAGAGCATAAGCGTGAGTAGGGGCAGAGAGAGAGGGAGTCACAGAATCCAAAGCAGGTTCCAGGCTCTGCAATGACAGTGCACAGCCTGACGTGGGGCTTGAATTCACAAACTGTGAGATCATGACCTGAGCCAAAGTCATACATTTAACTGACTGAGCCACCCAGGTGCCCCAAAATATCAGGAAACCTTCTTGAGAATGCTCCTATTTTGTGTTCAATCTCACTGAGTGTATCTGCTGTAGTTCTGGCCAAGTCATGAAGTTGGCTAGGCCCTCTACGTTTTTGTATGCATCTCTGACTTTTGAGTCAAATGGATATGCATTTTTATATTCTTTATTAGTGGAATTAAGACATAGTAGGGTTGAAGGAATGGGATTATTTTTTATGTTTTGTATGGTCATAAAACCTCTAATTTTTTAACGGGGAAAGTAGGTATTGGTATTTCTGTTTCAGTAGAAAATCTAGGATTAGAAAAATTAAATAACTCACCCAAGGTCACAGCTAGTCAATGGAAAAGTTGCAGTTCAACCAATGTTAGTTTTATTATTTATACATTAAGTGAATTTTTCTCTGCTTTGTTCAGAAGTAAACCAAAATAAATATTTAACTGATATATTTTCTTTTGTTTTTAAAATTTTTTTTAAAGTTTATTTACTGTGAGAGAGACAGAGACACCGCAAGCAGGGGACAGGCAGAGAAAGAGGGAGAGAGAATCCCAAGCAGGCTACGCACTGTGAGCACAGAGTGGGGCTCGAACATGTGAAGCTGTGAGATCATAACCTGAGCTGAAACCAAGAGTCAGAGGTTTAACCAACTGAGCCACCCAGGCGCCCCTGATTTGTTTTCTTTTATATGGGGGGCTGTATTCATTTTGTTAGTCTGTTCTTACTTTTGCTAAAAAAAAAAAAAAAAAAAAAAAAAAAAAGTTAAAAAAGTTATTTGGGGAACTAGAACACAAACTCCTGAACCTACCCCCGTGATTGGTGAAATAATGGTCCCTTGATGATGTCCACATCCTAATCCCAGGAAACTATGGGAACAAAAATGTTACCTACATGGTAAAGAGAATTTGCAGATGGGATTACATCAATGATCCTAAGATGGGGAGATTCTCCAAGATAATACCAGTGGGCCCAATATAATCAAAGGGGTCTTAATAAGAGAAAGGCAGAGGATCAGAATGAGAGAGAGAATATATAAGGGTAGAAGCAGAAAAGGACTGATACAATTTGAAGATGGAGAAGAGGCCATGAACCTAGGAATGTGGGCAGCCCTTGCAAGCTGGAAAAGGGAAGGAAACAGATTCTCCCCTGGTGCCTCCAGAAGAAATGCAGCCCTACCAACACCTTACATTTAGCCTAGTGAAACTGATTCTGGAGTTTTGAACTCCAGAACTGTAAGGCAATACATTGATGTTGTGTTAAGCCACTGAGTTTGTGATAATTTGTTACAGCAGCAATAGGAACCTAATACTCCCTGCTTTCTGCACTTCTTGGGTTTTTTTTTTAAGTTTATTTTTGAGAGAGAGAGAGAGAGAGAGAATGCATGTGAGAGGGGGAGGGGCAGAGAGAGAGGTAGACTTAGAATCCCAAGCAGGCTCCAGGCTCTGAGCTGTCAGCACAGAGCTGAACACAGGTCTTGAACCCACGAACTGTGAGATCATGGCCTGAGCCGAAGTCGGACGTTTAACCAGCTGAGCCACCCAAGCACCCCACCGTTGTGGTTCTTGCCCACAGTATTTTGCTTGACGAGCAATGAGCTTGCCCATTCTGCCCCAGGCAACTGTTACTTTTAGGTGTGTGATCAGCTCACTTTTCCCCTGTATTTTTTCCCACTGTCCCAGATCCTAAAAACAACCATCTTGTTGTTTTGGGCTGAAGCCACATAGAGAGGACTAGGATGTTTTCTGGAATTCTTGGCTTTGGGTTGAGCTTAGTGGACCAGGCCAAATTGTGGGGGGTCTCAACACTGGGCGGATGCTTGGGGAAGATCTCTCTCCTCTTCTTCTCCTTCTTCCAAGCCACGCCACTCACCCTGGCTGGCTGAATTATACTTGAGTGTTTGTGCAAAGTTCTGGAAACATAGCCATTCCAGCCACAGAGGTGGCCAGGAGACTTCCCAGATTCTTCCATCCCTGCCCCCATTTCATACTTTCCATTCATTCATTCCAGTGACACTAACTGATTACCTGTCAGGGCCAGATACCGTGCTAGGTAGGCACTGGGAATGAAACTCTGAACAGGCACAGCCTGTCTCTGTATAGTAGGGTGATGGGCAGTGTGTTCTAACAGAGATGTGGGGTCACAGAGAAGGATGGGCCACTCTACCGACAACTGGATGGAATCAGTCTCTGGGACATTTTCAGAGAGGACAGGGCCCTTGAGCTAGGTCTTGAGGATGAAAAGGGTTCAAGAAACAGGCAAGGAAGAAAATGGAGTGTGCTAGAGACAGCAAGTTCTGCCACTGTAGAGCCTGGACATCAAGGAGTGGCGTGGCCCAACTCAGCAATGAAAATAGATTGGTGTGGCCAGAGCAAAGGGTATACAGGGAAATGGGAACAAGTAGATGGAGAGGGGGGCACAGCCCCTTGGGGTCTAACAGTAATGTCAAGGGCAGAGTTCATAAAACTGAAGCCTATTTTCCTGAACATTTGAATTGCAAAACTGAGACCCATCAGTTGGACGGGAGGGAATTCTGGAAGCACCTCTCAATGACAGTATTTGTTGGCTGATTTAGCTAATGTAAGTGTTACATGTTAAGACTGGTGTGTCATTGAAGAGGAAAGATGGGGTAGTATTGTGGTTAGACTGTGGGTTTTGGAGTCCCACAGACATAGGCTATGACTTTCCAGCTGCGTAATTTTGGGCCAGAAGATAACTCTCTGAGCTGAAGTTTTCCCAGTGAGGTCCAAAGGTCAAAGTGAAGATTAAATTTAATAATGTATATAGGGGCACCCGGGTGGCTCAGTCGGTTGAGCTTCCGATTCAGCTCAGGTCATGATCTCACCGTCCGTGAGTTTGGACCCCGCGTTGGGCTCTGTGCTGACAGCTCAGAGCCTGGAGCCTGTTTAGGATTCTGTGTCTCCCTCTCTCTCTGCCCTTCCCCCGCTGACACTCTGTCTCTCTGTCTCTGGAAAATGAATAAACCTTAAAAAAAACTAAATAATATGTGTAAGAGTGCTCAGCTCGCTACCAAGAACACAGTCATTGCTCATAAATCACAGTTGTGTATTATCATGCCCCTTAATGTCAATTGAATGTGTCACCCTATTTTCCTACCAGAGAAAGATAAGAGGGAGCCGTCAACAGCTTCAGGCTGGGATTTTAATAAGGAACTGTGAGCAAAATGACAAAAGAGCCAGGAAATACAAATCCCCAGATTATAAAAAGATGCAGGTTGAAAGCATATGGGACTAACTGAAGTAGTAGAAGATCCTCAATGAGTTAGGGCAAAGTTTCCAGATCTAGAACGACAGAACTTTCTCTAGCTCTTCTCAGGAAGCCAAGAATACAACAGCAGGAACTGGAAGAGAGATGGAGTTATGCCATTTTCTCAAAGAATCTTCACTGAGAAAAGGCAGGCGGGGCCGGGGCGGGGAATGGGGAGGAGACAAGACACTTAGTCGCCAGCATGGTGGCATAACTGTCAAGTTCAGTCACCTGTGGAACCTGGGCTCTGTGTTCTTTGAGGGCTGGCCCTTGACTTAGGTGTCTTTGTACCTGCAGTGTCTGCTTAGGTGGCGGAGAACCAATAAATGTTGAATGGGTGGGGACCCCTGAGTGGCTCAGTTAGTTAAGCAACAGACTTTGGCTCAGGTCATGATCTCAGGGTTCGTGAGTTTGAGCCCCGTGTGGAGCTCTGCGCTGACAACTCAGAGCCTGGAGCCTGCTTTGGATTCTGTCTCAGTCTCTCTCTCTTTGTCCCTTCCTCTCTCTCTCTTTCTCTCTCAAAAATAAATAAGCATTAAAAACAATGTTGACTGGGTGAAGGAGGCATTGCTGAGTTTTTGCCCTTAACCACCTCATCTACCAATCCAGGCGTTATTCAAATGCTAATTCAGCACAGGTAAAACAGTGGATGGCTTTTTTTTTTTTTTTAACTCAAGTTAGATAACATACAGTGTGGTCTTGGCTTCAGGAGTAGAACCCAGTGATTCATCACTTACATGTAACACCCAGTGCACATCCTAAAAAGTACCCTCTTTAATGCCCATCGTTCATCTAGCCCATCGTTCATCTAGCCCATCCCCCCATCCACCACCCCTCTAGCAACTCTCAGTTTCTTCTCTGTATTTAAGAGTCTCTTATGGTTTGCCTGCCTCTGTTTTTATCTTATTTTTCCTTCCCTTTGCCTATGTTCATCTGTTGGGTTTCTCAAATTCCACATATGAATGTAATCATATGATATCTGTCTTTCTCTGAGGGACTTATTTCGCTTAACACAATACACTCTAGTTCCAATGGATGGCTTTATTTTTTTATTCTATATTTTATTTTATTTAATTTTTTTGCTCACACATGAACATCATCTTTAGTTTTCATTTTTTTGAAAACTTGTAAGGATTTAATCTTGGAAAGCACTCATCAGGGCTAGGTAATTTCTAATTTTGCCTGAGATCTAACATTCTACAATTTATTGAGTTATCCTAATATCATATTACCCTCCTTCTAGTACCCTTCATGACTACACTGGACAAGAGGGACTTGACATACAGAACTAAAACACACACACATGACTAAGCATGAGACAAAGAAGTAAAAAATGGAAAACATGTAAAGAAATTCCCTTGCTCCATTGGTGTACCTTAGTCTGGGCCCAGGTCTTTATTTTTGCCAAGATACAAATTCATTCATTCAACAAAGCATGTAATTGACCATTTTAAAGGTCCAGTGGATGTGCAATTTCTTTTTTTTTTTTACCCTTTAGTGAGTTTTTTTTCCCAATGGGTGGCTTCTTTTAAATGACACCTTCTTATCTCTATTTGAACCCCAATCATCATTCGAATTCCTCCAATCACTCAGAAACTTTGCTATTGCTCGTGACCCTGTGTCACCTGATGAGTGATGCCAGGAAGAGTCACGGTCACATGTTTAGAAGACTTTTAGAAACTGAATGAAGCATTGCCCCTCATCTCTCATAGAATATGGACCAACAGTGAAGGACACTTAAAAATATATCTTTAATGAGAGAGAGGTGAGTAATATACTTCATTAGTTTTGAAAGACTTAGCTTTATACTTTGTGAAACAACAAAGCCTGTTTTTTAAAAAAGTTTTATTTATTTTTGAGAGAGAGAAATAGAGGAAGCGGGAGAGGGGCTGAAAGAGAGGGGGATACAGGATCCAAAGCAGGCTCTGTACTGTCAGCACAGAGCCCGATGTGGGGCTCGAACTCACGAACCATGAGATCATGACCTGAGCCAGAGCTGGTGCTCAGCTGGCTGAGCCGCCCAGGCATGCCAACAAAGCCCATCTTTAGAGGCACGGTTTTACTGGCTGGCATGGCTAAAAAAAGTTACTGCTCCAATCTGAGAGAACCAAATGGAAGGTGTGTTTGTCTGTTCGTACTTTACTATGTCAAGATGCTCACTGTTTCCTCCTTCCCCCCAACCATGACGTCTTTCTTGAAATGGCACTAGTTTTCTTTTAACTGACGTAA
Organism: Acinonyx jubatus; assembly: GCF_027475565.1. Classification (NCBI taxonomy): domain Eukaryota; kingdom Metazoa; phylum Chordata; class Mammalia; order Carnivora; family Felidae; genus Acinonyx; species Acinonyx jubatus. The sequence goes on from NC_069384.1 coordinate 10,944,316, forward strand.
TAGAATTTTCCTGCAATCTAAACAGAAGGTGTTGGCTTTTTAATATTTAAGCCAACAGGTTAAAAGCTCACTGAAATACTACCTCTGGAAAATTTTGGAACAGGTTAAAAAAAAGTTTCCATTATTAAAAAATGTGCAGATAGGAGTTTTTATAGTGAACACATCATTTTCAACAACAATACTACACAGTCCTGGAATATTTCCAAACATCTGTTTTCAAACTGCTTTCTCCATAGCATGATTTACTCTGGAGAATCGGTAACTTTCTTACTCGAAGGTAAAGTATCATCTTTACCTTTAGAGATTATGTTGATTTATTGCTTCAGAAATCTCTGCCAGATAGCAAACCACTGAGAGCCACAGGCTGCGGAAAACCGCCTGAATTTGCAACACTAATCCTATGGTCAAAGCAACCGGATGCCTCCTCTCTAAGTTGTACAAATACTTCTAAGTTATTTTATGAAAGATAACCAGTAACCTCTGTGCAATACAAAACATGTTCGTAATACTCCTCCTTCCATTACAGAATGGTCCAAAGAACTTCACATATTTTATTTCTTTATTTTTTTAATTTTTTAATGTTTTTTTTTTTTTTTGAGAGAGAGAGAGAGAGAGAGAGAGTGAGCATGAGTGGGGGAGGGGCAGAGAGAGAGGGAGACACAGAACCCAAAGCAAGATCCAGGCTCTGAGCTGTCAGCACAGAGCCCCACGTAGGGCTCAAACTCATGAACCTCAAGATCATGATCTGAGCGGAAGTCGGATGCTCAACCCACTGAGCCACCCACAGGCGCCCCTTGTCTCTCGTATTTTAAAGCCCTTTTCTGTGCTTTTTAAAGTTTTTATCTATTTGTTTTGAGAGAGAGAGAGTGAGAGTGAGTGGCAGAGGGGCAGAGAGAGAATCCCAAACAGGCTCCACACTGTCAGTGCAGAGCCCGAGGCGGGGCTTGAACTCACAACCCATGAGATCATGACCTGAGCTGAAGTCAGACACTTAACTGACTGAGCCACCCAGGCGCTCCTGTGTGTGTGTGTGTGTGTGTGTGTGTGTGTGTTTAACTGCTATATTTTGTTTTGAAAATTAGCTTCATCAGCGCCATCCTCTAAAACTCTTCCTTCAAGGCAGCAACAACCCCTTCCTAGGGCTCGCCTGCCTGTGAAGGAAGTAGTAAATGAAAATCACCTTTGGATCTGTCTCCGTAGGGCTCCCCTGGGATTCCTTTTATATGCGGGTCAAATGAGCTGCCTCATCAAGCGTGACACTGATGCTGTTGTCTCCTACAACATTGTTCTGGTTACAGAAGTCACTTCGCATTAAAAATATCTTCTCCAGGCCACCTTTCTCTAGACGTTCACGGAGAAAGTCATCCTGGATGTATTTCATTACTGAGTAGAATTGGGGAATTCTGGAGGCTGAGACATGTTGGAAGCATCTGTACTTCAACCCAACTGCAGAGTAAGCCTCCCACACTGTCTAATTTCTCCTGGTACTTATTCCGTTAAATCTTCAGTGATGTTTTCAAGGCACCTTCCAAGTGTGTGTGCCGACAAAGGAACACATTTTCATTTGCTTGCCGGTTTGTGTTCCGGGCATTATTGTTCCGCAGTTGTCCCCACAACGGGAGTCACAAGTGTTTCCTCCATAGTATGTGGCTTTTTTTCCCCATTTACTATTGAACAAGAAAGTGACCATTCAATAAGAAACTTAAATAAGGCTTTAGGGGCTTCCAAATGTTTACCATTAAATTTATTGTGATGTTTGCAAAGCAATGGATTACGTAAATCATTCTGAACATTAAAAACAAATTGTAGACATCTACTTGATATTCCAGATAATAGGTTTTTAAATGTTTCGCACATAGTTTTGGCTTCGTACGAGCCTTAGCTGATACCCCGGTTACAATATCCATTTAGCTTGGATTTCATTGTTAATGGTAGATGACGTAATTCCTATTTCAAGCAGTTTTTGTGGGCCTTTCAAATTTGCGGAGGAGGGGGTCACTCATTGCCAGAACTGATTAGATTATCAATGTTTTGCCTCATACTGTGGCCGCCAAAGGGCTTGCATCGGAGGGTCGACCTTGGCATTTTTCTAATGGTTCACCACTGCTTTTATCACCAGTATTATCTGCACCCGGCGATTAATCTGGAAGTACATTTAAAGCCACTTGTTCACTTTGTGAGGACTGGTTTCGTTAAAAACAAGATAATATAAGCCATAGAGCCACTTGACTTAGCTCACATGATTTGCATTTGTCAGACCTCCCTGGGCTAAAATGAATGAATGAATGCAGGGGCTGCTGTTAGCCTGCGCATACAGGGGAAGTCTACTCTCCCCTCAAGATGACTCTCGCACGTTGGATGGGACACGGGAAGATCCGACACCAGGACCAAATGGAGGCACCAGCGTCATTTCACAGGCTGAATGTCAGCGATGCTGAAGTTCCTTCTTATTATTTTAGATTTTTAAAAAGATGCTCTAATATCCTTCTCCTTGTCCCAACAGATCACCTTGTGCACGCTGGAGTGTGTGTGTCGTGCTTTAGAGACCATCATTCTTAACCCACTTCCCTGATAAATACATAGCAACGTATTAATTATTCATTTCACAAATATAACCTGGATAGCTACCGTCCCACCCCATTTCTTCTCCTTCCTAGCACACAATGCCTAATCTCCTATCTTCCTTATGGCTTCTATGGCCAAGAGACTGAGTTTCAGCCAATGGAATGTGTCACTTCCAGGCCCAGGCCATGCAACCCGCCCCCCACCCCCGACACCTGCCATCTTTCTCCCTTTATTCTCTGTTACTACATCTGCTGTCTGGCTGTCAGTGCCCAGAGCAAAGTTGGAAGCCACATGTTGAAGATGGAGGGGTCTCTTTCCCCCAGAATGACCATGTGGAGCACAGCGCCGTTCCCACCCCCCCATCGTCAACTGAACTTTACAAGATTCAGAAATAAATGTTCATTGTGTCAAGCCACCAATATTTGCGGGGTAGCTATCACAGCAGCCAGTGTTACCTTAAGTAATACCTTCCCTTTGTGTGAGACATTTTGACAGATGTTATAAGGGTTGCCAAAATAAACAGACATATGGGGTGCCTGAGTGGCTCAGTCAGTTAAGCCTCTGACTCTTGATCTCGGCTCAGGTCATGATCTCACGCACGGTTCATGGGTTTGAGCCCTACATCTGGCTCTGCACTGACAGCCCGGAGCCTGCTTGGAATTCTGTCTCTCCCTCTCTCTGCTCCTCCCCGACATGCATGCATTGTCTCTCTCCCTCTCAAAATAAATAAATCTATTTAAAAAAAAATTTTTTTTTAAAAACCCAGACATATCCCTGACCTCAAGAATATAATAAAGCAGTATGCAAATCATGGTACTGTGAATTAGTCTAGATCACGAACACCATGAAAGGGGCCCAAATAAAGCGCAAGGTGAGTTTAAGCAAAGAGAATAACTGCTCCAGTTAGTGTGGCCAGAAAACGTTCCGTGGAGGAGGTCACATTTGCACTGGACTTTGGAGCCAAGAGAAGATGGCAGTAAAAAGAGCTACAAGGAGAGAATAAGGGCAGGTGTAAGCCTCCAGGTGGGGCTGGGACTTTGACTATCAAGCTAAGGGGTTTGGACTTTATCCTGCAGGCAGTGAAGAGCCAGTGAGAAATTGTGAGCAGGGCAAGATGCATTCCCAGTGGCACATTAGGGAGATCACTCTGGTAACAAGGAAGAAGGTAGACTAGAGAAAGCACAGGAAGCCCTGTGTGTTTGTGAGACCTTTGAAGAATCAACCACAATTGTGAGCCTAGCGTCACAGTTCAGAACTCAAGCTGTGGGGCCAGCAGACCTGCCTGTGAATTCCGACTCTTCCATTTGTCAGCTATACTGACCCTGGGTAAGTTACTTAAGCCTCAGTTTGCCCACTTGAAAAAAAGTGGATAATAGCAGGTGCTTCATAACATTGGTGTGAAGAGGGAGCTCATGCATATAAAGCAGGCAGCATGGTGCACGGCAGATAACAAACCCTTAAGAAACAGCCATTGTTATTTCTATGCCCGATGTGACACAGTAAGGGTCTGAACTGGGTTTGTTGCAGTGATAATGGAAAAGAAGGACTGAATGCAAGAGTTACACAAGGAAGGCAGATGAATCAAAAATCACTCCAAAGTTTGGTCTCAGCTGCTTGGGAGAACGGTCTCCCACTGGGAGGATTGGGTGGGTTTTGTGAAGTACAGAATAACCGCATTTTTAGACAAGCCAAATTTAAGGTGTGAAGGAAAGCCAAAGACATTTGTAGACAAAGATGAGGAAGGCAGCAGAGAAGGAGAAATTTAAGAAGTAAAATAAATTATTGGAGAAAGATTCCAAATGAGAAAGGAGTAGATGTGACCAAGACGGAGGTTAGGGTCTCATGTGCCGAGAGATGAAGATATACACCCTTCTTGCTTTCTCTGAGATAAAAGAGAATGGGTTGGGGTGAGGGGAGAAGGAGGGAAAGCTTTCAAGAAACCAACATACATGGAACAGAAAAGTTGAGGTTGCTGGTGTACGTGGCCTTGGTTTTTTCTGAAAACCTGGGGGTGTGGTCATCTGCTCAGATGTCAGTAGGGACAGAGATCTCTGTACAGAAGCAGTCCCTACTTACCACTCACCTTCTATGAATCTTGTTCACTGAAGATCCGAGCACATAAGACCCTGGGCTCAGTGCTCTGCAGAGAGAATTTTCGAAGGACATTGCTTTTATGAGCATTGTTGAATGACCAGCTTTCCTGGCCCTGCTGGAGACTTACAAGGCTAGCTGCAGGCTAAGAGCAAACACTCTTGCTATTTTAAAGTTAAATCAATTTTAAAGTTAAAGGTCCAAACTGACTTTCTCCTGTTCTGATGTTGTTGGGCAGAGTCAGCCCCAAGGGCATGGCACATTACTGTGTTTGCCAAGTAGGGCCATGCTGTAATTTGCTCTCAATGATCCCAAGGAAGCCATTGGTTAGCACCATTGGCAGTTGGTTAGCACAACTGATGGTAAAAACAATGGAAGGCTGGTGTGGGTGCTCACAGAGTAAGCTCCCACCATCCTACCACCATATTTGACAGGCCAGGGCCTTCTTGACCCCTCATCTTCCAGTCTACCCAGATACTCCCTTCAATTGGATTTCATCTCTGGACAATTTGATTGAGCACACAGGGAGATGTCCAGTGCACTAGATCACCCTGGCTGCTGGAGTCAAGTTTGGGCGGAAGTTGAGTCTGAGCAACCAAACTTTGGAAGCTCATCATGTGGAAGACCACCAGAATCTTCCATGTGAGAATCTTCCTAATGAAGTGAAGTCTTGTTTATTTTTCCCTGGTGGAGGTAATTGCATATGACATTTCTCTGAATCATTTATTTATATTTTTTCTTCTTTTTTCAGCATGAGAAACTAAACAGATGGAGAAAGCTCACTTAAAGGGTTTTCTTATTACTCCTGGCAGTCTTTGGCTCCAGAAAACTGCTTAGTCTCTTTCCTTGGCTAGAAATGATGCCTGGAAGTGTTTCCGCTGCCTTCAGACTCACAGAGGGTGAGCAGGGACCACGTTTTTCCCATTTGTTCCCTTCATCATTCCTTCATCAAAGTCTTCTTCCGAACTCCAGCACAAAGATGTTTTATTGAGGCTCTGGACCCCACTCAGAAGCTTTTTTGTTTAATTCAATTCTTCTTGTTGCCATTAGGAGTTCATTTAAGCATGTCTCCATCCCCATATTTTAGCCAGAATCCAGAGCTGCTTCTCAGAAGGATGGACATGGATGAAAACACCATGATGGTGAACCCAGCTGGGAGCATGGACAAGTTAGGAGAGGACAGATGGGAGGGGGATGGGCAGCAGAGGTAGAGGACATTGTAACAGCATCTTTATAGGTAGGAGCTCCAGAAAGATGGGCCTGGGGGATTGCTCTGGGGGGCCAGGAGCCTGTTGCTACTTCCAAAAGGATTGGTTTCTTCAAAGTCTAGGCCAGACTGAGCCCCCAGACTCCACCAGCCTTGAATATATTTGTTGTCTTCTGCTCAAGGCAGAGCTTACACCAGAAAACAGAGTTAGGAAGAGTGACAAAAGAAGAGGAAAGGAGGTGTAACCGGAGTGAAGAGGCTCTGAGAATTCCAGGTGTGGGGTGAAGTTTGGGGGGGACCAGGACCTGCAATGGGGCACAAGTGGAATCTCTAGCTCCTTATCCCATGACCTATCTTCTATCTGCAAAATTGGGGTTCCCTTTCTATTTCCCCACTATCTTCTGTCCCTACTGAGAAGGAAAGTAGTAGCCCAGCAGCACATCACTCCCTGGGGCACTCTCAGTCACCCCTGATAATTACCAGAATTCCCTTATCCCACCCCTCACCCCATCCTGGGTGGAGTACCCCTCTTTTCAGGTTCCCACCATCTGTAACACTTGACTGGCGCCATATTGGAATGGACCTGCATATGGACCTCCCTCATTAGACTGCACACACTAAAATCAGGGACTGTCTCTTGCTGGTGGGTTTTTCCAGGAATTAACACCATGTCAACTCATAGTTCAACAACTGTTCAAATGCATATGTAAATGAACAAACATAAAATACATATGTGAATTTTCTCACATCGAGTCATCCAACTCTACTTTAAGAATTGCATTCAGGGGCATCCGGGTGGCTCAGTTGGTTAAGCGTCCGACTCTTGATCTCGGCTCAGATCATGATCTCACAGTTCCTGAGATTGAACCCCATGTCAGGTTCTGTGCTGACAGCTCGGGGCCTGCTTGGGATTCCCTCTCTCCCTCTCTCTCTGCTCCTCCCTCGCTCCCTCTTTCTCTCTCTCTCTTACACACACACACACACACTAAATAAATAAATAAACTTAAAAAAAAAAAAGAATGCCATTCAACAATACCCAGAAAACATTGGGTGCCTGCTATATGCCAAGCACTAGGCTGGGCCCTGAACATACTACTGTAATAAAGAAGAGTTGGGACTTCTAAGTTGCAATCAGGCATACAAGATCACAGATAGGAGAGCACTGGTTGATGTTTTCTGTCCTGCCCCTCTTGATCAGGGATGCCAGTGTCTGGTAGGAAACAGACATGGTCCCTTCAGCATGGCACATGGTGCACCCCATTGCCTCTCATCCCTCACCTTGGCAGTAACTCTCCTTGGGCTATTTGAAGTTCTCTCTCCTCCCACGGTTCTCAGTGTGTCAACTATTGTAAAACTTTGTATGGTACTTTCGTCTCAATGACCAGGGGTGCCCCACTGATATTTATTTGGTGGAAGCCAAGAATACTCAACATTCTGCAATGCCTGGGACAGTCCCCTGCAGTAAAGAGTTATCCCACATCCTGCCAACTTCCAAATGTTCCACCAGAGCTTCCCATAGGTAAAAAAAACACAAAGTATTTCTTGCAAGGTTCTAAATATGCTGAATTCCCTGGAATGAGACTCCCATATAAATTGAGGGAAGACTGTACTCTGTAAAGAGTCAGTCACTATTTGGGACACCATGTCACCAATGACAGTGCCCCATGGTATTTGAGTTGCCAGCACAGCTCACCTGCGGCAGGCTGCATTCTTATCTGCTGCTTTCATAGAAAGGCTGTGAAGACACCCAAGAATCTGACTTGAGCATTACATTTTCTACCTTACTCCTGCCTGAGCATTTATCTGTGGAAACATACTATCTTGCTATAAATTACTTCCCACATCTTTTTAAGTCAGAGCATTATATCGATCATTTAATTTTTTTCATGTTTATTTATTTATTTAGAAAGAGAGTGTGTGAGCAGGGGAGGGGCAGCGTGAGAGGAGAGAGAGAGTCCCAAGCAGGCTCCATCCTCAGTGTGGAGCCTGACACAGGGCTCAGTTCCATGACCGTGAGATCATGACCTGAGCCAAAACCAAGAGTTGGATGCTTACCAACTGAGCCACCCAGGCACCCCTATGTTGACCATTGAAAATACAATGCATGTATGCAGGGTGTCTGGGTGGCTCCGTTGGTGAAGCATCTGACTTTGGCTTGGGTCATGATCTCATGGTTTGTGGGTTTGAGCCCTGCATCAGGCTCTGTGCTGACAGCATGGAGCCTGCTTTGGATCCTCTGTCTCCCTCTCTCTCTGCCCCTCCCTCTCTTGTGCTCTCTCTCTCTCTCTCTCAAAAATAAACATTAAAAAAAATAAAAAAATATAATACAATGCATGTACAGAGATTAGATTCATTTCTGTTATGGGCTGAATTGTGTCACCTCCCCCTACAAGCATCCAAATTCCTATGTTGAAGTTCTAACCTCCAGAACCTCAGAATACAAATTTATTTGGAAATAAGGTCTTTATGGAAAGAATCAGATTATATAATTAGGTCATCAGGGTGGGTTCTAATCCAATATGACTGGTGCCCTTATTGAAAGGGGAAATTTGGACACAGGCATGCATAGAAGGAAGACAATATAAAGAGACACAGGGAGAAGATGGCCAGCTATACGTGCAGGAAGAGGGCCTGGAACAGACCCTTCCCTCAAGGCCCTTAGAAGGAATCAACCCTGTTGACATCTTGGTCTTTGACTTCCTGTCTTCAGGACTATGAGACAAAACTTTCTGATATTTACGCTGTGAGGTCTATGATACTTTGTTATGGAAGCCCCCCAGTTCATTTGTTATACAAACTAATATAATTTCATTCTGGAAAAGTACAGGAGTATGAGAGGTAGCATAAAAAGAGGGCATTGGGTGTGATGGGTTGAGAATAACTGTCCAATTCAGACTCTCAAACAGCCTTTTTTAATACAGCTCCAAACAGCAATAAGAATGCAAAAATTGGTTTTGGTTTGGCAAAGGCAAAGCATGGGTAATTTCAGTGTCAGAAATAATCAAAGCATTAAATATCTAGCAAAAGAAAAGAAAAGTAAACCTCTAACTATGGTGATTTCCTGCATGTGAGAGAAATTGACCATAAAGCAATTAAAGTAAGGTCAAAAAAGAAAGAAAACCTTCTATTTCGTACATGGAAGAACGCTCTTAAAACTCTGCCTGCTATAGACAAATAGCCCCACTTATATTTGTATGGGTTTTCAGTTTATTCCATTTAAAAGTCCTGAGAGGGGCTCCTGGGTGGCTCAGTCAGTTGAGCATCCAACTCTTGGTCTTGGCTCAGGTCATAATCTCATGGTTCATGAGTTCAAGCGGCGCATCAGGCTCTGTGCTGATGATGCAGAAGCTGCTTAGGATTCTGATTCTCCTTCTCTCTGCCCCTCCCCTGCTTGTGGTCCCTCGCTCTCTCAAAATTAATTAATTTTAAAAAAAAGTCTGGATAGGCAGGGCAGATAAAAATTATCTTCAACTTACAAATGAGAAATCTGTGGCTGTTTTTTTTTTTTTTAAAGATAATTTATTTATTTTGAGAGAGAGACAGAGAGAGTGAGCAGGGGAGGGGCAGAAAGAGAGGGAGAGAGAGAATCCCAAGCAGGCTCCATGCTGCCAGCACTGAGCCCCACATGGGGTTTGAACCTACGAACCATGAGCTCATGACCTGAGCCAAAACCAAGAGTTGGACACTCAACTGACTGAGCCACCTAGGCACCCGGAGAAATCCATGGCTGTTAAAGTGATTTGTCCAAGATAAAAATTGAATTTCTTTACTGATTAAAATTATTTTGGTTGCGAGAAGTAGCCACCAATTTGAATTACTCAGACCCCTCCAGCCAAGGGAGCCATGAGCAGTTTGCCATGGGAAAGCCAGGGCCCAGCCCATTCAGGGCCTTCCCTACAGGGGGTTGAGGGTCTTCACCCAAGAGGTCGCTATGAAGATGATTCCACAGCCAACCTCCAAGATTGAGTCTCTGATCTAATTTCAAATTCCCAAATGAGAGGCTTTGATTGGCCAGTCAGGTGTCTAATCCTATGCCAACCAAATATGGTCATGTAGTATCAGCAAGACAAATGGGGGCCAATCTTATAGATTAAGGGGACAATTTCTAGAAAGAGGGAAATCACCATGTAGCTGGACAAGTCCCCAGAAGTTCCACACCTTAACTGCCAAACACCGACTGCCAAACATACCAGTCTTCCTGTGCATCCTGATATGACCCTGGGTAGCACGCTACAGAACACAGAGGCACAAAGGCACACTCATCCACTCTCCAGGAGAAAAAACAAAGTCATGTCCAGATAACAGTTAGCAGATGGACTAGGAGCTTCTCAAACTGAATTCCTTTTCTTCAGGGGCTCACAGACTCACTCCAGTCCCCAGCCTCCCTTGGAATTAGATGTGGCACGTGACAAAGTTCTAGTCCATGGACGTGAGCGGGAGTGTTGGGTATCATTTCCAGGTCCAATCCTCCTCACGCTTCTCACTCCACTGACACGACATATGCAGTGGCCTTGGCAAGCTTCTGTAAACTGAATATGGACAAACCACAACATGGAAGGAGCTTGGGTCCCTGAGTCACTTCTTGGAAAAGAGGTACCAACAGATCAGGAATGTATGTGAGATTGTAGGAGAGCAAGAAAGAAGTTTCTATGGTGTTTAAGCCCTAGTACATTCTTGGTATCGGTTTTATAAGAGCTACCATTATCTTAACGGACACAGAAAGTAATGTTCAAGGTGCACTGTTCAGAGGGTTCCCAAACTCCAACTGATGTTCATTCCTCCCCTTCATTCCGTCATGGTCATTTCTTCCAGTTCTGTACCCTAGGGACTCTGCTACCGCCAATATACATCACGTAAGGGAGTGAGGAGAAGGAGAGAAGAAACAATATTAGAGATGAATCAGAAGACCAAAGTGAACACCTGTTTCAGTAACTCTGTCCTTTACTCATGGGGAACCCTCTTTTCTCTGGGAACTCCAGAAATGGGGTACTGGCAGCCCTGTTTATACCACATGAACTTGCAGAGCTGACTGGGGAAGAGGACCCATCCCTCACCTTAATGGGCCAATCAACTTCTTTATTCTGGGAATTTGGAATTTGAATGAGGGTAACAGACACCAGGAGATGGGAACTAACCACATTAATAGCAATGTTCTGCAGGAAAGGCCTAGTAACTCCTGGGGTTGACATCAGTAGGTCAGCCTAGTTCCCATCTTCTTTGGGTTGACTTTTCAACTCCTCCCTGAATCACACGACATGCCAAGGAACCTTCCAATAAACCCTTTATGATGAAACTTATTTTAAAAAACTATAACCAAAAGGACTCCATCTAAAGAGGAAGGTAGCTCCAGAAGAAGGGATTTGCTAATTCCCTTGGTACCCAGAGGAGGAGCTCTTCAACCATTCATTCTTTCATTAAAGACTATTTATTGAGCTCCTACTATGTGCCAACCATACTGTGATACCTACTGAGGATTCAGTGACAAATCCAGTATCTGCCCTCTTGATGCTTATAGTCTAGAGAGGAGAGAGGTACTAGACAGGTAATCTCACTCATGAACATAAAGTTACAGAGATATGGACCCTTAAGGAAATATTCAGGTCTATGAAAGAGCTTAGCAAAAAATGGAGACTTACTTAGACCTACGTATTTGAAGAAATGACATTCGGGCCAAGTCCTGAATACCGAGGAGGTATTAACTTATGGGAGAAAGCAATATTAACACAAATATTTATTTACAGAACTCTGTGGTGGGGGTACACAGGGAGTACCATAGAAGCCAAGGGGAAAAAGCATTTTACTTTCTCTGAAGGAAATTGAAAAGGCTTCTCATAGGTGGTTATATTTCAGTTGAATGCTAAAGAAAAAGAAGATGGTTGCAAAGAAGAAAAAGAAAGAACCCTCCACGCAGAAGGAAAAAAGGATGTTCTGAGGCATGAAGGCATCCAAAGTTGAGAACAAACAGTTCTGCGTGGCTGTAGCACTTAGGATATTTTTGAGGGAAATGGTCAGTGAGGAAGCCATAAAGGGCCTCACCTAGGGGGTGGACCCTACCCCAAAACCAGTGGGTAGTGGAGAGTCAAAGGAAGACTATTGCAGGGAAGTGTTTCAATAAGATTCTTGATTCAGAAGTTAATTCTAGATTTTATGAAGAACAGATTGAATCTGAGAGAGAATGGAAGCTGAGAGGATAATTTGGAGCCATGAACTGCTTCTGTGTTAACCACTGTCATCTACTAAATGGTCCACCGTAGGCCTGAGGCCCATCATAGAGTGTTGGGGGCAAAAGGAATAGTTTGAAGTGTCTTTCCAAAGCCTTGCACTGTCACCTGGCTCACCGCCACATTCTTGGTTGACACGAGACACAAAAACAAATAGCCTGGGTTAGTTAGGCCCCAAACTCTACACCCCAGATTCGCACTACCCTAAGAATGAGGCCCAAGTACTACTCACATAAATTTGAAGAATTCCAGTACGATTCTCTTCCCAAAACACAGTAAATAATTGAATTTTCCTAATTTTACATAGGTGCCTTCTATAATTAAAAAGAAAAAATCTTTGGTCCCTTTTCCACTTGTAGGTTAGAATTAGAATTTCATATTGAACACTGACTCTGCACTAATTACATAGTTATTTTAATTGATTCTCTCTCTCTCTCTCTCTCTCTCTTTTTTTTTTTTTTGTAGAGAGAAAGTAAGAGAGTGAGCGTGAGTGGGGAAGAGGGGCAGATGGAGAGAAAGAGAGCATCCCAAGCAGGCTCCGCTTTCGGCATGGAGCTTGACGTGGGGCTTCACGTGGGGCTTGATCCCACAACTCCGGGATCACCACCTGAGCTGAAATCAAGAGTTGGTCCCTCAACCAACTGAGCCACCCAGGTGCCCCTAATTGATTCTGTCTCTTAAAAAGTTTGAAAGCCGCTGAGCTAGATGACACAGTTCATGGGGAGAGCGGGAAATGAAGCCAGACATCTTTTGGGGGTGGATACACAGGAGGCTCTGAAAGCCTGCCCCGGAAGGTTGTGCTTGAGCCAATGGGGGCCTTAGGTAGTTTTGAGCTGAGGAGTGGCCTCATGACAGGCCACAGGAACACCTCCCTGACCACCAGGGCCCAAAAGGCAAAAGCAGAACTTCTCAAAATGTGGTCCCCTGCCAACTAGATCAGAATCCCTCAGGAACAGGTCAGAATACATGTCAGATCCTCAGGCCACGTCCCACAACCACAATCAGAGTCTGTAAGGAAGGGGCCCAGGAATCAGTACTTTAAAGACCTCCAAGATTTGAACGCATATGGAAATCGAGAACTGGTAGACTCGGAGGAGAAATGAGAGGTGAGGAAACCAGTTAGAAGGCTGGAGAGTCCCCAACAGAGAGGCAGCAGGGAGTGAGCTAGAAGGGAGGAGACGGAGTGGGAGGGTGGGATCTGGAACAGGACAGCGGTTCAATGAGTCGGGACATATGCAAGAGGAGCCCAGCATTTCTGAGCACGTGGCCAGGAAGCTGGTGGCGTTATTGACGGAAACAAGGAACGCAGGAGAAAAAGCCACCTGGGGGAAGAGAATATGTGCCCAAGTTTGATGACTTTGACGCTGAGGTGCTGACAGGGCATCAAAGCCAGCGTGCGGAATAACGTGCCACCAGCAGGTCTCTGCATGGCATTGAAAATCTATGGCCGCCTGGCACTTAGCTTTCTCCGCTCGTGGCCACAGACACCTCTAGCCCACCAGCCATCTGCAGAGACAGGTGCTCGTCGAAGGTGCTGGAAGGTGTGGGGCCGGGGGAGAGGAGAACAATCCGAGCCCTGCAGATCTGGCCTGGCTGCGTGGAACCAGCTCCAGGCTCCTGTGCTGCCTGGGCTCCCTTGTGACACCGTCTTCCAAAAGGCACCCCATTTCCCTTCCTCTTGTACTCTGGCTGGTATCTCTATACGTGTCGCCCTTGAGATCACTCGCCAGCAGGGAACTCTCAAAGGCAGCTTCAAAATCCACACAGCTGTGCTCTAAACTCCGCCAATTATATTTGACTGCAAAGTCAGCTGGGGCCAAAACCTGGGAGTAATTTCAAGGACACCTTTTAAGACCAAAAGAAGGCCTTTTAGAATTGACAGTTTCTGTAGATCCAAGTCACCCGGGGCCTTTCATCTGCACATTAACACATGCAGAACTCGGGGAGGGGGCTTGTCTGAAACTCAAATCATCAGGTTTTCTGAAACACACACATTTTCTTGTTTAGCTTCCAGTCCACCAACGGGGTCATCTGGGGAATATCAGCGCCGGAAATGCATCTAGAGGTTTCCAATTAAAATAAATTGCCTCAATCTTTGCATCAGCGATCTTTGAAACTGTCAGTGATGTGCTTAGGGCCACAAACTGTTCACTCTGGGGTGAGCTCCAGGCTGAGCTCCTACAGAGGCCACAGGCGAGGAAAGAAACATCAGTGAGACTCAGTGCCTCCCCCCGGAACCTCATGAATGGAGTCACAATGTCCAGTTCTCAGCTTCAGGAAGCTCTCAGCAGAAGCCTTGGGAAATCTACCCCAGCGATCAGTCCCCAGGCCTGCTTCACTCTGGGGCTGCCCAAGGTTTTCCTGTCTGTGTCCGGGGACTCCTGGAGCCCCACAGGGTTTTGTGGCCTCCCAGACCCCTTTCTCTACCATTGACCAAGTCCAGCTCATCCTTTTCTTCTTCTTCTTCTTCTTCTTCTTCTTCTTCTTCTTCTTCTTCTTCATGCTTATTTGAGAGAGATAGAGACAGAGAGAGAGAATGGGGGAGGGACAGAGAGAGAGGGAGATACAGAATCCGAAGCAGGCTCCAGGCTCTCAGCACAGAGCGCGATGCGGGGCTCAAACTCACAAACCATGAGATCATGACCTGAGCCAAAGTCAAACGCTTAACCGATCGAGCCACCGAGGTGCCCCAACCAGCTCATCTTAAGGACAAAGTGGCTCCACATCCCCAGCACCTGGTCCAAGCCTCCTCTGGTCTCTGATCTTTGTCCCCAGGCAGAGTCTGGCACATAGAACAAGGGTGCATTTACCCTGGTCCCCACACCAGATCATAAACACTCAGGTTGTAGGTTTTCGTTCTGGAATTCTCCCCCTAGCATCACAGCCCTTGAGAGGCCAGGAAGAGCGCAAGTTTGAGGTGAATTGCCGTTGTGTTGTTTACAGACCTTTCAGGATGTGATTGTTGAAGACAGGTCAGGACTGTTCATGTTGACACATGCGTATGTCACTGTCTTAGCCCACTAGGACTGCGGTGACAAAGTACTGCAGACAGCAACAGAAATATACTCTCTCACAGTTCCGGAAGCCGGAAGCCCAAGATCAAGGTGTTGACAGGGTTTGGTTCTTCCGAGGCCTCTCTCCGTGACTTGTAGGCAGCTGTCATCTGGTTTCTTCACATGGCCTTTCCTTTGTGCATCTGTGTCCTAATCTCATTTAAGGACCCCAGGCAGATGGGATCAGGGCCCACCCATATGACCTCCTTACCTTAATCACCTCTTTAAAGGGCTCATCTCCAGTACACTCTGAGGTATGGATAGTTAGGACTTTTGGAGGGGACACAGTTCAGTCTGTGACAGTCACACAGCACAGGAGGCACCCCCTCCCCACCCCCCGTTCCTTGCCGATTGGCCAGGCCATCCCCTATTACATTCCTTGCAAACTGCAGGGCTGGGGACAAGAGAAGTCAGCTGCTTCTGGGTCACAGTTCTGGTAGAAAGTTCATTCAAAGGAAGTGTCTGAAATTAGGAACTGATAGATCCCTATCCTCACCTATGTGGTCACCCATCCGCCTCGGTCATGGGAGTGACCAAGGTGTCACTTGGTGACAAGGGAGTCACCAGGTGCCTTTCACTGGGAATGCAGATCAGCTACTCCGGATTATAATGGTGGCCCTCAGCCTTCAGAGAAGATTCTTTTCCCCAAGAATTCACACACCTCAGGCAACAGACATCGTGTTAGTGCCAGCGCTGCTCTGTGTCTGCCGGGGATCCGAGCAGCAGATACAGGCCGGCCCTGAGAGCCTGTAATCTCACAGGATAGAGGAGGCCGATGGGGGGGACCCACATGGAGAGGGGCCAAGGCACCAGCCAGAGCCTCCTGGAGGCTTCATACAGCTGTTTGAAGAGAACTGTTTTGATCCTCACGACCGATGAGCCGAAACATTTCAGGAAATCCACTCCAAAAGGAAAAAAAGACACTGACATCTAGAGAAACACTGCTGTTTGTGAACAAGTACTGCGAGGTGGAGCCCTGTGTTAGGAGGAGGGGAAGGCTGGGGGCCCGGATGAAGAAGACCTGGGGAGAACGTGGCACCTGAGCTGAGCCCGGAAGGGAAAAGACCAGGTTGATCGCAGGCAGGAGGGAGGCCCCGGAGGTGGAGGGCACAGCCTGACGCGGGGACCAGATTTAGATGCCAACCAGCCGTGCCCAGGGCGAGCCCCGTTCTGACTGACGCAGAGGCAAGTTTTTCCAAATGCAGATATGAGGATGCTGCGTGGACCGTACAATTTCCAGAAAAACGGGGAGCTGACAGCAGTGCCTGTGGCCGAAACAGGCCCGCAGACAGCAGGAGAGGCCAGCCTGTTCTCAGACTCAGCACCTCTTCGGCATCTAAACCAAAGCTCCGCTCCACTTTCTGGCAGGCCCCGGACTCGCTCTCCGCTGTCAGCATTATTGCTTTCCAGGAATCTCCTGTTTTTCAAAGCATTTTTGCCAAGATGTGATGTTTTGCAAGCCCCAAAGCCCATCTCCCTCCTCCCCTGTCAAACTGATGAAACCATTCATCTTGCAGCCCCAAGCAGTCCCCCCCACCCTGCCCGCGCTCCTCAGCTCACCCCAGGATCTGGCTGAGACCCAGGAGTCCCGGAGGCAGAAGACAGGCCCGTCTGTCTGAACCAGAGCTGGCGACACGGAGGGGCTGCGGTATTCTCACTACCCAGTAAAGACAACTGCACACTGGCAGATTCTCCCAAGGGGCATAAATATCTCCAAGGCAGCCTTTGAGTTTTGGCAGGAGACAGGGTGGGAGGGTTTCTGAATATATTTTGACATGAATTAAGGGCAAGGGGCCCTTTCTAAAATATTTGCTTGAGGACTGCGTTTGAAACTTATTCCACTGCTTAGTGACTCCCACTCCATCTAAATGAATCAATACAGTAAAATATTTATCGAGATTCCCATTTATTAGGCCAGGAAGACATAAGCTGGCTATGGAGGAAATACTTAAGGCTTTTCAATTCCTATACCTGGAAATCATTTGAAGCCAACCTGAGCACTGAATTCTGCCTACAACTACACCTCATCAACCCAGGTAAAAAACACCTTAAGGCTGGAGAATATGTTATTAGCATTTATTAAGCTATGGGGCAGGCATTGTTCTGAAAGTTTTATATGCGTAAGTGTACATAATCTGAAAGAGACTTCCATTTTACCAGAAAAAAAAAAGATCAAAATTTAACATTAAAATAACCTGTGACTCTTTATGCTTTACATCCATGGTGATATCCCATGGAGGTAGGTACTGTTCCACCATAAATCCTGGAATGATAACAAACTGTACCTTTAATCCCAGGCCTAAGGACTAAATCCAGATTGTTCTACCCCAGCATTCTTGGGAGGCCATCCAAGCTTTCAACTAATCCAAGACTCAGTTTTTCCTCACCTGTATACTATACTATACTATACTATACTATACTATACTATACTATACTATATCATACTACACGACCCTATTCTGTTCTGTTCTATTCTATTCTATTCTGTATTATTCTTTACTACAGTATTCTATACTATACTATACTATACTATTCTATACTATACTATGGTGTTCTATACTATGCTAAGCTATTCTTTTTTTTTTTTTTTTAGTTTTTTTTTCAACGTTTTTTATTTATTTTTGGGACAGAGAGAGACAGAGCATGAATGGGGAGGGGCAGAGAGAGAGGGAGACACAGAATCGGAAACAGGCTCCAGGCTCCGAGCCATCAGCCCAGAGCCTGACGCGGGGCTCGAACTCACGGACCGCGAGATCGTGACCTGAGCTGAAGTCGGACGCTTAACCGACTGCGCCACCCAGGCGCCCCTATGCTAAGCTATTCTATACTATACTATTCTATAGTATTCTATAGTATACTATACTATTCTATAGTATACTATAGTATACTATAGTATTCTATAATACACACTACACTACACTATAGAGAATTTCCAGCTGCTGGCAGAGTTTTTGGTAAGCAGTCACTCTGAGAAATAACCCTGGGCCTTTTCTGGAAGCCTAGCCAAGGCCTGGGAGGGCAAGCAGATGGACAGGCTATTTTACTCCTTAGCTAGCCCCAGGGTCATGGTCTCCCCAGCATCAAACACGCAGCTTTGGGGGAACAGAAAGGTAATTCAGTAAGAATACTCTTTAGGAGTTTAGAGGGTAAAATGGCTGCTGCAAGCCATAAATAGCATTAGAGTGCTTTTCAGAGAAGCTACCCTGCCCGAGGCTGCTGGCGCACTGGAGTTCTATACGATTGTAAAGTGATATCGTGTCACACACGGAAGAAAATCTTAGAGGTTATGTAAGTTTGTGGTTTTAAAACTCTAAAATTGTTTTCACTATGGAAACCTTCTTCAAACAGAATCTTGCATGGAAACCCCATACATCGAACCGCAACTAGAAGACTCTCTGACCCTCGACCCCAACTCCAGACACCGCTGGTGTAGGGGAACAAGCTGCGCCACTGTCTTCCTGTGGCTTGCCTCTCTGCTGTCACTCAACTGTCAGCATTGGAAGCAGAGAGGAGTCCCAGAGCCTTCTAATATGGCAGCTCCATTGAAGAAAGATGCCAGGTCATCTCCTCGAGGTGGGCATCTCACAGTGCACTAGGCAGCCAAACTCAAAGCTCGCATACCTCCATCTGGGATTCACAGCATCTTGAGTGAAGTGACCTTGCCTGCATGGTCCTTCCTGCCGATCAGCCCCTTTGGCCAGTAGTTCCTTGGCAGGTTGGCCTGACCCAAATGGTTGGTACAAATAGTGCAGCAAAAATCACACCTGTTGTCAATGTAGGTCCATCAGTTGTAATAAACACATCACGGATACAACATCAAGTATTTACTTTATATCCGTTTTTCTTATCTATCATGCGTATCATAGTATCATTATCATACTATAATAGAATTCTTCTCTTAGGGCATCTGGGTGTCTCAGTTGGTTAAGTGTCTGACTTCAGCTCAGGTTGTGATCTCACAGTGGTGAGTTTGAACCCTGCTTCAGGCTCTGCACTAATGGTGTGGAGACTGCTTAGAATTCTCTCTCTCTCTCTCTCTCTCTCTTTCTCTCTCTCTCTCTCTCCCTCCCTGCCTCTCTCTCTCTCTCTCTCTCTGCTCCTCCCCTGCTCATGCTCTCTCTCTCTCTCAAAATAAATAAACTTAAAAAAATAGAATTCTTCTCTTTTCATTGGGGCTTAGAGAGGGAACTTGCCCTATTGTAGATGAGGTCTCTAGCAAAGTCAAGCTACAAATCAGGGTGCTGCCTCAGCTTTTTTCTCTTCCTCTATCTTATGTCTTTACCACCACCACCTCCCCCCGCACTTCCTAACACCTGTGTCAGTCCTTCTGTCTTTCAACACATTGTTTCAATAATATTTGTTGAGCACCAGTTGTATTCTTGGTACTGCTCCATGTACTAGGGATATAACAATGAACAGGGCACACAGGGACCCTCCCTCATAGAGTTTAAGTAAACAAACAAACAAATAATGAAGTTACATCTCATGATAATTGCAATGAATGAAATAAATAAGACGCTGGGATAGAGAATAACCGACCTCCCTCATATAATTTTAGGGCCATACCCCAAACCAGAGACCATCAAACTCCTGATATGCTCCTGACAACTGGAGAATTTGGCCCTGGTTAATCCTCCTTCCAACCTCAGAAAAGAGATGTCCATGCCCAAGAGAGGCTCTTATTGTAACCACCTACCCATCTGTGTAGAGTAGGACAAAAGAGAATGGCAGACCTGCCCAGAGGAAGTGCCAAGGGGAAACAGGAAGTGCCTAGCAGGAAAAGAAGCCCAAGAAACAGGAAGTAAAGGAAGCATAGATCCCCTGGATCTTCAAGTCTTCAGCTAGTAAAGGGTTGATTCTCAACTCCTCCGAGTCCTAACCAAACACATCAGGAAGATGGTAAAAGGGATGGGCAGAAGGGCATACTCATGAGACTTTCTTCATTTATGAGCTAAGGGGGGATCGCAATGAAGCTGCGTGGAAAGTTCCCCCTCTCATCCACCCTGAGGGAAACGTGACTCTAACAGTAGAAGTTCAGGCACTCTAGCTAAACTTTGCCAGCTAGGAGAAAATGGAAGCCCCAAATACAAAACAGTAATCAGACAATTTCTTCACCTTAGCCCAAGACAATACCAACTATGAGCCGTCAGACAGGCAGTTGCCATATTTCAGAGAAATTTGCAGGAGGCTGGGATCTCTGTCAGAAATGCTTGCTGGTCTTAGAGAGGGGACAGAGAATGCAAATATATTGAGGGCATACATTTGCTCACATTACAACTCAGAGGCTCAAAGAAACAATCCTTTATTTTCTCTATAACTTCATCTGCTATTCCTCATGAGCCCCCCACCCTGCTGGGCAGTGGAGGCAACCAAGACTGGCCATTAACAATAGTTCAGACTTCTCCAATTTAAACGGTCTCCTTTCAATGTAAACATTCAGTCAGTTTATTCAAAGTTCAATTCCCTGTAAGGCTGGTCTTAACAGTCTCTTTAGGACAGTTCAGATTTCCTCCCCTGTTTGCTCTGCTACTTTCCAATATGGCAGCTAAGCGTTTGCAGGAAATGTAAGGATTTTGTGACTTTGAAGAGACAAAGAAAGACATCTCTGAACCTCCCTACTGGAAAAGGAGCCTGAATCTCCCCGGTCAGATATTTTGTCTGGCTTCTGTCTTCCCTTTCAAGGATATCCAGGCCCATCTGCTGGCCATTCCATGCTGGAGGTGAAGACAGCTGGGGAGGGCCAATCTCTGGTTTTCTTCTGACCCACTCAGCTTATGTCTTCTCCAGGCTGGTGCAGGGGAATCCTGTGAAAGAGTCTCCTCCCAGAGTCCTAAGTTGTGTTCTCTCAACTTGTGCAGCAAGGCTCCCATCACCCCCAACTCTGGGGTTGTAATTGTAATGGTATATTAGGACTGGGGTTTGGTCTCTTGCCTCCCCTCTAACCCTTTAACTGTTAGCCTGCTACCAGTCCTCCCCTGCCATTTTGGAAATGGTCAAGATCAGGATTTCTCCCAGAGGTCAGAAGCTTCCCTATCATATACCCAGGGAAACATGCCATGAGCTTTGAGGTTTGGGGCTGCCCATGCCTATCTGGGTATTTCTGGTAGCCTCGTAAGACAACAGTGTTTGAGCAAGATCCTTGATACTTGACCCAGTCTTTTTCCTTCTCATTTCTTTTCTGTACCCACAATGCGAGGCCCGGTAGGGTTGGTTCAAGCCCTCCCTTCCTGTTTATCGTATCTTTCTCCCACCCTGGAACAGCAAGCTCCAAGGCCTAGTTGTCACTGGCTAAAGTCTGTCTCTTCCATAATTATGGAAAAGTTTTCAGGATATGAGCCCTCCAGACTTGGTTCCTGGTATGTTAAAGAATTTTGAAAGTCATCTTCCTTTCTACAAAGTCCGGTTTTCAAAACTATTGTTTTGCTGCAAAATCTTATTTTGGATGTCAGAAACTTCTTTCTCTTTGCACCCTGACAGGGCAGGCTTGACTCTTTCCCAATCTCTCCCTGGGGGAACGAATAGCTCAAACAGCGGAAGGAGAACTAGGAGGCTTTTCTGCCCACAAAAATGCAAAAGGTAAAAGAACATTAGTAGTTTGCAAAAACAACACCCCCCCCCCCACCACACACACACACACACACACACACACACACAAAACCTAT
The DNA here is from genome assembly GCF_027475565.1 of Acinonyx jubatus. Classification (NCBI taxonomy): domain Eukaryota; kingdom Metazoa; phylum Chordata; class Mammalia; order Carnivora; family Felidae; genus Acinonyx; species Acinonyx jubatus. The sequence continues at coordinate 10,966,115 of NC_069384.1, forward strand.
CCCCATTTCATAAATTTAGTACTGGACTCAATCAAATGCTTGCCTTCAGCCTGATTTTCTCTTTTTCTCAGAAGAGAAATGCAAATACTTCAGTGGATAAGAATGGGCCTACCAGAAACCCAAAGCCTATTTTGCCTCATGTCTCCACTGAACATTTACTCACCCCTGCTTCCTACTCTCAAACCATCTAGTGAAGGACTGCAGCCATCCTATGACTCCATGAGAGAACGGGCCTTGCTGACTCTGACAGGAACTTGAGGGACAAGTTGGTGTCTTTTTGATGTCAGAAAGAGGGAGAGAAGGACAGATGGATGAGGCTGGGCTTAGTAGTTTTACGAAGTAACCAACTGATGGCTGATTTTTTTTTTGCCAAGAGATGGAACAGTTTCCAGACTAACTGCCACAACTCTTAGAGACTCTGTGAAGAAAGAAAACGGCAAGTCTTCTTCAGTGCCCTCCGTATGGAGGATACAGTAGGAAAAGTCAGGGAAAACCAAAGAGAAAGAGCACCAATGCTGGCATGGGGATGGCTTTCATTCACCAGCTTCTCCAGGAGCTGCTTTAAAGAGACAGAACTATTCTTACATTTGATGATGTCCTGATTCGTGCAGCAACTTGATTCTCAAAGCACTATGACATCTAGCATCTCCTTGTATCCTCTCAAAGTCTTGTGAGGTGGGGACAATGAGCTGCACAACCATTGCCTTGACAGATGGCATCTGCTTCTGGGGCACCAAGAGGTTGAGATGCTCAAAGTTATTTGCTTCAGTGGAAGCAAAGTTATTTGCTTCAGTGAAGTGTTGGTGCATGCTTCAAAACATCCCTCTTGACCTCCAGGGTAGGTTCCTCCCCTTGTGTCACAAAGAGGTGTTGGGCAGAAATCATAAAAAGGCATAAAGTTGAGTGGCGCTGCTGAACAACTGAGACAGTGGGTGTTCATAAAGTCATGCTAGACTCTGAAATGGGAAACCTGGCTTCTGATCCTGGCTTGGCCACTGAGTGGCCATGTGACTTTGAGGAGGCCCATAAAATAGGTATTATCAATCATCATCATCATCCTATTCTACTCACTTCACAGGATGGTTGAAAGCTTCAAAAATAAGCTTATCTACGTGGATGTATGTAGGCATTTATGGAGGAACATGTCATGACACAACCAGAGCTTTTGGAGATGGTGCTGTGACTACTCAGTACTGGTAACTACAGTGTGCTCATGCTCCTGCTTTTTCGAAACTCCTTTTGGACATCAATCCTGGCATCTCTGCTTCTTTTTTTTTTTTTTTTTTGAAACTTCTTGTCAAATTGGTTTCCATACAACACCCAGTGCTCATCCCAAAAGGTGCCCTCCTCGATACCCATCACCCACCCTCCCCTCCCTCTCACCCCCCCATCAACCCTCAGTTTGTTCTCAGTTTTTTTTTCAATATATGAAATTTATTGTCAAATTGGTTTCCATACAACACCGAGTGCTCATCCCAAAAGGTGCCCTCCTCAATACCCATCACTCACCCTCCCCTCCCTCCCACCCCCCATCAACCCTCAGTTTGTTCTCAGTTTTTAAGAGTCTCTTTCTGCTTCTTTATCTCAGGAAAGAAAGGGGAGGAAATGGTGTGCAATAAGGAAGATACAGATTAGTCCTTTTCTTCTTGTTTACAGATGGCTGGAGGAAGGAACATGGCATGAATATGGTAAAGGGTGGGTGGGGGCCGTAAGGGTTCTCAGTCTGTACATTAGAGGAACACTCTGCAAAGCACCTTTTTACATACTTTTCTCTTTTGGTCCTCACAGCAACCAAGTAAGTAGGTAAGCAGGACAAATAATATTACCTGGGTACAAGACTGAACAACGGTGTGACCATGGCCACATGGTCCTGAATGCAAGCCTCCTAAACACCTCATAATCTCCCCCTTCATTGATACTAGATTTGGGACTGAAACTTTCAGCACTTGAAACAAAAGTTTCGAGCAACTTGAACCAAGGCATCCCCCCACCCCGCCCCGAAATTCAGCAATACTCATCATCCTTGAACATCTAATACTTATAGAGTGTTGTACCAACTTATAGATCTATTTTGAGTCCCTGTTAAGGGCTCCGCTTTGTGTTGGACCCAAAAGTGATGTTGAAGTAAAGTGGTTGATGACTTCCAAGGTGCATGAAACTATGAGTAGAGGCAAAGGCATGAACTAGCAATGAATGAGCCGGGACAGAAAGGAAACAACACAGGGTATGGCACATACGAAGCTCTAAAGGAACACATTGACATAGCAAATGGTTGAATTGTCTAATTAAACCAAATTAATGGAAATTAATGGAAAACATACAATTAAGCGCTAGGTTGTTTGGTTTGGGACATAAAGAATGCAGTGTTTAGGGGTGCCTGGCTGGCTCAGTTGGTAGAGCATGCGACTCTCAATCTCAGAGTTGTGAGTTCAAGCCCCACACTGGGTGTAGAGACTACTTAAAAATAAAATCTTAGAAAAAAGAAAGAATGCAGGGTTTGGGTGGCAAATAGGTCGATGAAAGCGATTATTGTCAGGGAAGTGTGATTGATAAGGAGAGATTTAACTGGGTGTTTGGGGATCAGTAAAGATTTTGTATTGTGGGAAAAAAGGGAAGACCTGCTAAATTAAGAGGAAAAAAGAAGGATGTCCCAGGCAGAGAAATATACAAGGGATGAGCACAGTGGAACGCTGGTAATGTTCAACATCCTTCTCTTGGAAAAAGAAACCAACCATTATTGGTGGCATTTACCAATTTCCGTGGTATAAATACCCCAAACATGGCTGATTCTCAGCTACTAGTGTGACATTACTGAATGCAGAGTTGGGAAGAGGTGTGCATCAGCTCACTCTCACTGTCATATAGCATTTCCACATACAACATAAATAATCTCAAGAGCACAGATAATATTAAAATAATTAGGAAGTTATGAGTTTTAAGGATTTATTAACTTTTTAAACATAATTTAAGTTTATATGATTTCCTTTTAATAATTACAATTTCCTTTAGCTGTGTTTAACTGGCTCAAAAACTCCCTGAAAATTTCACACCAGCTCTTGTGAGCCAGTACCAGACAGTTCCAGCATACTGTTGCACGTAGATAAAACGAAGACATCAGTCCCATGGGAATGGTTAGTGTTGGTTGGAGGTTAGAGGGAAAGAAAATTTGTTTCTGGGAACCAGATTATAAAGACTGGGAAAGATACAGAATGAGGTCTAGACTGAGTGTAGTAGGACATAGAGAGGCACTGAGGATACTCAGGCAAGGGAGCAGTTGCCATGATGCTTGAAGAAATCTGAGAGGGATGGACAGGAAAGAAGGATGTGGGAAGAGATGGGTATTGGGGTGTTCATCTCAGAGACCGTGAAAGTAAACACAGCTGGAAGTAAGGGCAGCAAATCGAACAAAGAAGGGGAGACTAATGTGAGAGAAATTTTGAGGTAAATCCAAGCACAGCTTGGTGTCTGGGTTTGGGTTATCCCAAAGGGCCAAAGATGTTTGAGGTAGTCTGGGTGATTGAGATGAATTAAAGCTGGGAGGACAAGCTCTCCTGAGCATACTGGAAAGGAAGGCGATTTCTTGTATCTGTGAGATACAACGCACATCAGGGGGCATGTGGGGGTAGAAATGTCCTGTGGACAACTGTAAGGAGATATGGGACTGGAGCTTGGGGAGAAGGAATGTGCTAGTAAATGCCAACTTAGGAGTCTTATATATACAGGAAAGAAGGCTCGAGTGTTGGTGCACGCTGTCATTTGGAAGGTAAGCGAAGGAGGAAGAAGAGCCACAGAAGATTCCAGATATGAAGTCACTGGAGAATAGGAGAACCAGAGAAAAAGGTCAGAGATACCAGGATGGGGAAGTTTCCAACAGGGAAGTTTGTATCAAATGCATTAGGGATGTTGAGTAAGCTAAAACAGAGAAAAATAAGTTCTCAGAAAGAAAGGAAAACAGTAATAAAATTTAATTCCATCCCATCAAGAGAATAAATTCCTCTATTTCAGGCAGAAGCTGTTCTCTTGGCTTGGTCATCTGGAATATGTCCCAATATGGCACCTCACATTGCTTTTGTAGACGCAGGCTCTTTATTTCAAAATGGAGGATCCCAGTCAGCCAAGTGTAAATGTGTATTAGGAAATCTCACTGTGCTAAACAAGTTCTAAAAATAACGGATAGCTTCTCCGTAGTCAACAACAATGAAAGAGCTGAGATTATAGAAGTTCAAACTTTAATAAGCAACTGGAGGTAGAGCCCAGCATATGCAGCCTTTAGAGACATTTTTCTCTCATAGGGAAATGAAATTGCAATTTGTGAAATAATCTGATGGCTGCATTGAATCTAGTTGCTTCCTTTGAGAAGATTCTCTGTAAAACTAAAGACACAAGTCATGTCCCTTCAGAGGAAATCGGTTTTAAATGTCCAAAAACAATAAAGTATAAATACAGTCTTCTTAAAGGAACGTGCTGTGTATGTCCATTGCTTGTTATGAGTGCCAGAGATATCTACATGCAGCCTGTAGGGACAGCTCGGTCAATAATGAGCCCTCTTAAAAATGCAAAAGCCAATTTCATAGCATTTTCATCGTTCTTATTTTGGATGATGGCTACTGAGAGAGAAAACAGATCTCAGGCCAAGTAGAGAGAAAAGATAACATCCCACATATTGTGTTGAATTTAACATATTTAACAGCAATAACAAACACAAAGCTTACGCTACAGGTTTATTCCCCAAATGTAGTAATTCTAGCAATTCTTTTGCTTCGGAAAGTGCTGAAAATAGTAAGCAGGGATATTTCCCTCCTCATTTGTTCTACAATGTGCCTCATCATTTTCCCTTTGGTGTTGTCTTATCTATTTGTTCTCTCTTTTGCCTCTAACCCCTTAAAAGGGCCGCGTGTGTCCCCACCTTTCTTTTCATTTTTGTGCTTGAATGATAAAAATCTTTCTTAACTCTTTATGATATATGTCAAAACCTCCCACCTATAACTACAGCAGGCTTTGATTAGGGGAAGATTATTTTCTGATTTCCATCCCCTTAGCTACATGGAGTTGTGCTGTAACCGGAACAACAGGAGAAATGAATAAAAATGACAAAATTGTTTATTGGCAGGGCTTTGAGGAAGCAGGCACACTAAACTTTGCTGGTGGCACTATAAAATTGAAAAAAAAAAAAGAAGTCTTCAAGAGCAGTTTTGCAATAAGTGACAAGTCATAAAAATTATTCTACTCTTTGACCTGGTGGAGCCTCTTGGGGAAAAATGTCCCCAGGAACAACTCCAAGGAAACAAACACATGTGTAAAAAGATGTTTCAAGTCCTGCCCTATATTAAAATGAATAATTGGAAACAGCCCAAGTGCCCAACTGTGAGGCAACGGTTTAGGCAGACTGTGTTCTATTAATATAATGGGATTGTAAATGGTCACCAGGAAGGACAATTATAGAGATGATTATGAAATCTGGGAAGTATCATGCAAAAGCATTCTAAGTGGGAAAGAGGAGAAATAGACCAGTGCACAGAGAAAAAGGTGAAGTTGCATGCAGCTATAGCAGGATGTATGAGGTTAAATAACCAGTGATGTAGGGGTTCAGCTCCTGGAGCCTTTATTTCACCTTGCCTTTTAGATGGGCCTGTTTGGCCTCATTGTTTGGGGTACTAAATCCTCGAGCCCTCACCTGGAAGATGGCATAGTCCCCTCCCAGGGGAGAGGCAATTTGAGAAGATGGGGTGAGGTTGGGGGGGTGGGGGAAGGAAGAAGCACATGTAGTTTACAAACAGTGGAACAGTGGGTGTTTCGTTTCATTGTTTTTGTGGTGGTGGTGGGGATTATGGTTTAATTTGAACCTCAAGTAATAATTTTAGAGAGTGTGAGCTTTGTGTGTTTATTGAAAACAAACGCAGGGCTTAGAAATACCGAGAAATACTAAGTTCCACCGGGCAATTCGTTCTAGGTATTTACTTCACCTATTTAATGACGGCGTTTGAGTCATTAACGCTATTCCATTGGAATTGGCCAGATTGAAGCAGCCTGTCACACAAAGTACCTGCCTGTCGAGCAGTTTGCCAAGGAACAGAGTTTACACAAGATAAACAGGCTGATGGTTTGTCTCACTGGGATGGCAGTATGGCAGGACACTTAAAGCAAACTTTTAAATGCTCAAAGGTGAATTCTATAAAGGGAAGTCGGATCAATGAGGAGGACCTAACAGTCATATCAACAGGATATGGTTGAAAAAGTCACATTATTTTGTTATGCATTTAAGTGGCACTTACGCCACGTCAGTGGATAATAAGCCTTCCCTATACCAGAGCTCAGGGACCCAGTCCACCACCCACTCGGTCTTGCTTCATGGAAGTGCCATCTGTCTCAGGCATCTCCACCACCGTCTCCAATGGCTTCTTACCCCCATCTTCCCCAATCTAAATGAAACTCACACTGGATCCTTTTCTCCCCCCATTCAAGCAGTGGTGGGCCACTGTAAATGGTAAATGTTTAACAACCAGCGCTCTGGGGAGAAGAGTCCTGATATACAGCCTTAGCCAGTTGCCGCGGTGTAAATACTCCTACGAAGGCCAGCTTCACCCGACCAACATGACATAACTGGATGCAGAGCTGAGAAGTGACAGTCACTGGCATGCCACTAGGTACTACTTAGACCACACAGATTCAACGGACATACATAACCTCAAGAGCATAGACAAGAGTAAAATGTAATAAAATAATTAGGAAGTGAAGCATTTGGAACCTTTATTATCTTCGATTTTAATGTATTTAATGGTAAGCTTACAAAAGATAATTTTTTAATTTTAATAATAACTCACAACATTCCCCCAAAGTCAACAATTGGCTCTTGCAAGCCAGCTCTAGCACACTGCCCTGGCACACCAACCCCTCTCTCCACTGAAATTTGAACCATAGAACTACTGTGCTGGTGGGTTTGTCTGTTGATGCTGGCCTTCTTGCAACTTTCTCCTGCCATGATTCTAAAGCTTATTTATTTATTTTTAGAGAGAGAGAGAGAGGCAGAGAGGAAGAGAGAATCCCAAGCAGGCTCAGCACTGTCAACGCAGAGCCCAATGCAGGGCTTGATCTCATAAACCTCATAAATCTCATGAGACCATGACCTGAGCAGAAACCAAGAGTTGGACACTTAACCGAATGAGCCACCCAGGTGCCCCACTCCTGCCATGGTTCTAGAGCAACATACTGTTGGGGCTTTCCTTTGACACTTCCCACATGCCTTCCCATCTCTTGTCTTGGTTCCATGTCTTTCCCCAACTCCTTTAACATAGTAGTATGCCTCCGGTTTTTATTCTTGATCTGTGCCCCTTCTTATCTTCCCTAATGATCCCATTCATCACCAGCACATTAACAACTCCAAAATGATTCCAGCATTTGTGACTTTTTGCAGTCTTGACTTTTCTCATCAGTTCAAGAGAACTTTGGGCAGCTCTGCCTGGATCCTTACCTTTGTGCCTTATTTCTTACCTCTTCATCCAAACGTGACATTTTTCCTGCCTTCCTTATCTAATCTATGGCAAAGAGCATTCCCACTCATGCAATAATTCATTTGCAAATACTAATTGAGTATTTTCTGTGGCCAGGCGTGGTTTTAGGCTATGGAAATGTGATAGAGAGCAATATTGGAAGAGTCCTTAAGCAGCTCACTTTCTAGTGGGTGACACAGTCCACAAAACAAACAAGCAAAAAAAAAACACCCATATATGTTTTATCATATCAGATAATAATAAATGCAATGAAGTCATTTTAATGTCATCCTCACTTGCTTTCTTCTTTACTCTCAACATTGAATTGGATACAAGGATCTATTCCTTTACTGCTAAATAGCCCTTGAATAGAAACCTTCCCCTCTCTGCAAACTGCCTTGGCCTTAATTTGGTCATTATCACCTCTGACTTCCACAGTCTCTAACCTGGCCTCCCTGGTACAGGTTCTTGCCTGATCCAACCTCCACGCATTCTCTGGAGCTTTCCAAAACACCCATCTCAACATGCCCCTCCCCTTGTTAAATACCTGGGGGTAGGAGGACTTTAATAACTGTAGGATAAATCCCTTGGCACGCCATACAAAGAAACTAATTTTGCTAGTTATTTACTATGTGTGAAATGCTTGGTGAATACATACACACACACACACGCACACACACACAAACACATACACACACAGTTTATTTATTTCTATATCCTAAATAGCTACAGAAAAGATTTGGTTACCCTTCCAATAACTTGGTGAATTCATATTATTTTTCACTTTGTGCTAGGCACTTTCACAGTCCAGCCCAATCTTTTCTCCATAAAGTTTCCTCTCTTGCCCCTTGCCCACACACCTGACACATGGCTTCACTGACCTAACTTTCCCATTTGAAGTTTTTTTCACTCATATGATCCTTTGTCCACTTTGTCCCCTCTTCCAGGGGTATGTTTGCTTCACTTCCTCTACCCGGTGAGACACTATAGTTTGTGCCCTGTTCTCCAGCAAGCCTTCCTCCCTTTGACCCTTACCACCATTCTTTGCTGCAGGCAATCTCCCCCTTCTCTGCAATATACAGCCCTGTGCTCATAACACATCTTTGTTTAGAACCTACTGTCAATGAGCTCTTTTCCAGACACTGGGGATAAGCTGTTGAATAAAACTAAATCCCTGCCCTCATAAGGTTGGTGTTCTAGTGGGAAGAAATGCAACAAAAACAAATAATTTCAAACAGAAACACACACCATAAGATGAAGCAGTGGGTAAAGAGTTGGGGGGATGGAAGGAGTTCCAGGTTTGTCAAGGACTCTCCCTCCTGTTCCCAGGGGGAAAATCACAGCACACACCATCAAACATTAGAGCTGGTATCTGAGTCTAGATTCATCTCCCTCATTAGTCAATGAAGGTAGGGATCATTCCTTATTTCTCTTTGTCCCATATCGGTTAGCATATATGCAGTAAGTATTTAAGAAAGAAGGAAAGAAAGGAAGGAAGGAAGGAAGGAAGGAAGGGAGGGAGGAAGAAAGGAAGGAAGGAAGGAAGGAAGGAAGGGAGGGAGGAAGAAAGGAAGGAAGGAAGGAAGAAACAGCCTTTTGTAGACAATTTCGTAGACAGAATCCAATCAATTATCAATGTTTCAATCTCCAAGAAAAAAAAAATCTTATGCTAGCTTAGTAGAAAATCCTGGCACAATAATTTGCCTCATTTTCAAGCTATTCATATCAAAGCCACCTGACTGGCTGTTCCCATCCCCACCCCCACCCCCCACCACGGTTACTATACCACATCCAGCCATTTGACAAGGAGAGTAAAATTGCATCAGAGTTCCCAATTTTGAAAGCACAAAGATTATTTCTGTCTTGGAAACAGTTCAGTCCCAAGAGTATCAGTGCCAGCATCCTTTCTAAAGTTAATCTATTTCTCCATCTGTACCATTCATGAATCTACCCATTTGAACTCACAGGAGAGGGAGGTAGCTGCATGAACTCCAGGGCTATAGGAGACAGTAAAGTGGTGACTCCCTTTGAGGAAAATGAACAGAACAACACCAAAAAGAGAGCTAATGGCGAGACATCAGATGTTCTTCATGCTCCCCCAGACAGCATGCAGCTGATGGAGGGGTAACTGAGAATTTTCACCCTTCTACCCTGAAAGTAGAAGAGTCACTTTGGCGGATCACAGGCATGATCACATTTCACGTTATTTGCAGCTCCCTAAGTAACATTACTTTTTGTTTGGGTGGGAAAATGGTACATATTCTTTTACTGCTAGTGCAAGTACAAGACGTACAAGAGGAAATATTATTTCAGGTCCTAGTTCTGTGGTTTTAACCCTAGTACCTTATGTCTTACATGCTTGCTGTCAATGTATTCAGATTTGCATATGTGTGTTTGCATATAAATTTTTCTACAGCCTACTTGAAAGAATTTCAAATTATAAAATCATTTAAAATATAATAAGATTGTATGACTTAAAAATAGAATACGATTTTTGCAGATGATCTTTACTTGAAATGAGACCAACTTACTGCACTAGATCTTTCTCACTGAGATATGCTAAAGCATAATTAGAACCTTCTGTATAGGTGCATAAGGCTCCAAAGAAAATAATGTTGCTAACAGAAGCCCAGGACAATATCTCTGGGAATGGGGAAGATTATGTTCCACATTTTGGGCATATTTTTGCACAATAAATGAAAGGGAATCATTTTCTGCATGGTGAGCAGTTGTGAAGTTTCAGTCAATGCTTTAGTTTCTAAACCTTGTTATGATGGGCAAAGGAGGTGGGGCAGAGGACTAAGGGGTTAGAACATTCTCTAAAAAGAAAATTACTACATTTTTATTTCATATTGCCCTGTAGGCAGATTGGAAGAAGGAGGTAGGGAGTAGTTAGAAAAAAGGAGAAATAGGGGGAATCATGACACTGGAGCATTGGACACGGCAACATCAAAACATTGAGAACGACGGATTTACGCAGATGTGAACTGGGAAGGCAAGATATGGGGTAGGAGTTAAAAGCATGGTTCTGGCCCACCCTGGCCTGGGTTCTAGCACCAGTTCTGCTGTTTACTAGCTGTGTGACCTTGGACAAGGTCACTTAGCTTCTTTGACTCTAAGTGTACAAGGTGTTTATTATTCTTAGCTCCCTTGTTGAAGCCAGGGAGCCAAACTAGAAGACCTCTTAAGAAAATTCCCCTTCCATTTTCAGAAGCACAGTGCAATGAAGAGGTGCTTGAGAAGCTGGTGGAGAGCTGCCATCCAACTAGGGCAAGCCTTGGAGAAGTTTCCTTCCATTTTTCCTAGCTGGATCTTTGGTGGATTAAGCTCAGAGTTTGGCCTCCAGGGGCCTACCTAGATTCTCCATAAGCATGTCTTTAACCTAAACAGCCCATTACTGATAAAAGACTTTGCACATCTCTTTGGAATATCTGCTTTTCCCTCCTTAGTGGTTTATAAACCTACCATCCTAAATTCATAGTATCATATTTGTTCTTATAAAAAACAGAGGAAAATGGCCTTAAAATGTGACCTTTCAGACTTCCTTCAGTATGTGCTGGAGGCATTGAAGCAAATGGCCTTCACCCACCTTTGCCTTTTTTTCTTCTAATTTTCTATAAATTATTTTCAAACTTAGTAAAGATTTCTTTCACATACAAACTCTCTAGGCTCATGTGAAAACTTGAAAGCAAATAAATTAAATGCAATATAGCTAGGAACAATTAAGCACGTTTTATTTTATCTCCTGGAAAAGGAGATAAAACACACACAGACTTTGATGGATTAACAGGAGGACTCAGAACAAGACCCAGTGAGAAGACCTAGCTAGGTGGCCACCACACACATTTTCTATGGATTTCTTTTCCATTAGGGCCTGTGCTCAGCTCTCTGAAATCCCTGGTCACAGGTCATTCTTCCCCAACCTGTCTCCATTTCATGAGTTCTTTACATGGTTACTCACTAGATTTTGCTCCAAAAGTCCTTTGGGAATTCTAGACTAAGAAAATATGGATTTCCACTTGATTTAAAAATCTTTTGAATGGTTCTTAAATTCTTTTAGATTTTATGTTCCTCCCCTTCTAGAAAGAATATAGCAGAAACTCAGTAAATTTTTGCTGATGAAGGTGATCATCAAGTACCTGAAGTCAGAATGTATGGACTCAGCCAATATTTAGTAAGCACATACTACATATCAGACACTGGTCTGGTCACTGGATTTATGGTGGTGAACAAAGTAGACAATGCCCTAACCCTAATGGGACTTGAAGCTTAATGGGAGGAACAGGTACCAAATCTAGAATACAACAATAAATATAAAAGTACACACTGTGATAAGTGTCCTGAAGGAGTAGTACCGGTGCTATGAGAGAATACAATAGGGGCTTTAGTTAGATTGGGAGGGGATCAAAAAGGCCTCTTCAAGGAAGTCATTGCACTGATAAGGGGACCCCAGCCAGGAGCTGGTTTAGGGGAAAGACTGGGGAGGCCAACACCCAATAAAAGGTGGAAACAGAGTGAGAGGAAGCTGGGAGGTAAACAGGAGTCAGATTACACAGGGTCTTGAGGACATGTGAAAGACTTAAATTCTGAGCTACGTGCACTGGGAAGCCATTGAAGGGTTTGGGGCAGGGCTGTAAAGAGCTTTGTTTTCTACTTAGAGGAGATCACCCTGGCTGCAGGAGAGAAGGCTACAGATGATCATAGTCACAAATAGTCCTGGGGAGACAGGTAGGAAGCTAAATGAATACTCCAAGTGAGAACCACTGGTGCTGGATCTGGGATGGGCAGTGGAGATGGAGAGAAGTGGATGGACTGCAGATGTAACCTAGAAGTTTGTAGTAGAGGAGAGAGAGTTGCAGGGGCAACTGAGTAAATGGTGGCTCCTTTTCCAGAAGGGGTGTACAGTCAAGGAGCAGGTTTGAGAGGAAGTTCTGGAGGTCCACTTGTAAGCATTGAGGTTGAAGAACTCGCAAGAGGTCGAAGGAAAGCTGGTAAGGAGGTGGTCAAATGTGAGTATCCTGGAGCTCAGAGGGGAGGTTAAGGCTGCCTAGTCGGAGTCCACATCCACTAGATAAGCCTAACGTATGATAACCACAGGACCTAGAACTTTCAACTGAGGCTGCCATTTACCCCACATCCCATGAACCCCAGTCTCAGGGAGACTTAACAGTTACTGTAGCAACATTTTGAGAACGTTGAAAACCAACCACAAATACTCCAGTTAATTGCCAAGAGAGCATCAAAAGAGTTAAATGCATAGTAAGTATCAAAATTACTTTATTTATCCTCAAGCTTCCCCCATATTGTAGTTCATATACTCAAGTCCCAGTATAATAAAATCTGGATTAAGCTGTTGTAGAGCTTAATAGAGCCAAGTCACGATGCCAAGTTTCAGTTAATACATTTTAAATGAAAACACACCAGCAAGATTTAGAACAAGGGTCAGGAATCATAAAATAAATACCACAAAATAATTCTCCATTGTGAAATGATGGGCGTCATGCCCCTGGGAGTCTAAAATCTCTTCTGAATTAAACAGTCTTTTCACTTGAAGACAATTAGCAAACTACTGGCAGGCTCTGCTCTTACCTTTAGAGAAGGAAGAGAAAAAGAAAACTCAAAAGGGAAGCCACACTCTTGCTACCTCTATTTCTAAGCTTGGTTCTAGCCATTGTCAAAATACCATTGCTCTGGTTCAAGAAAATGACCAACTGACATCTGGGTTAGTTCCTGGGAAAGAAAAACCGGGTAGTGCAAACCTCTTGAACCTTCTAAAAGCTGAATGAACTCATATTTCTGGGGATATCTTTGTTTCCTGAGAGCTACAGGTGGTCAATTAAAGCTGCTTCCCACCCATCCCTCTAAAGTCATTCTCATCATGAATCCCGCCATGAAACTCAGTTCTCCTCTCAGAGGAGCAATCTCTACTACAAATATTCTTTGCTGTGGTGATAATGAAGGCTGGGTGTCACTGTCAGCTGTAGGAGCTGCTGACCTGCACAGGCACTTTTTGTTTGTATCTAATGTTGGGCAGTGCCAGCCCCTGAAAGGAGGAGCTCAGAGCTCTGCGCTCTGACAGGCAAAGACAAGGGCAGGACACCATATTTAAACTCCAAAATACAGAGTCTGCCCAGACTTGGTGGGAGCCTCCTGGGAAGGACATGTGTGTTTCTCATAGGGAGACATCCCAGCAGGATGATTCTTTGTTGGGTGACCCTGTCCCAAGCCTTGCTGACATTTTGCCTTCCTGCTCTCGGTTCCTCATGTCAACATCCACAGCATGGTGACTAACTAAAATGGCCCCCTCGTATTTCCAAATGCTCTTCTCAAGGAGGTGGTACCATTCCCCTATTGAGAACCACTATTGAGGAAACCTCAGGAGAGGAGTTTGAGACCCAGAACTGTGTCTTCTACCTGAGTCACACCTAGGCTTTGGGTAGCAAAGAGAAAACTACTTCTAGCCTCTATCCTTCCCCAGATTAAACCAGGATGTGTCCCCCACCAAGGGTCATCTGGATCTTTTGGTGAAATGGAGGGCTTTCTCTGGTAGACCTCTAAACTGCCTTCCATGCTGCTCTCCATAGCCAGCTCTGTCTCTGGGGTTTGGCCAGCATTCCTGGATGGCCTGAGTGGCAGGCCATGTTGCCACCGTCCTCTACCACTCATGACCCTCAGTGACAGCACTTGCCACCCAACCCTCATGCCACAATTCTTTCCCTTCCTTACACAATGGTTGGGACTCCTATTCCATTACACTAAGGCCCAGGAAGAGCCATTTTCAATAGATGCTGATAGGTTTTTATGCTTCTTGAATGTGAGGACATGAGGATACATGAACAGTTTAATTCTGTGAGCAGAGAGACTAGGAATAGTGGCTGGTTTATGTGACTGGTAACTTAACTATTTGTTACAGATACCGTGCTGCCATTGGGCCAAGGCTGGAGTAAATGTAGCCACACATTTGAACTGAATTTTGAAAAGACCCTGTTTCCAGACTCTTGCAGGTAAAAAGCAGCAACGTCTACCACAAAATGGAGGTTTTTGTCCTTGAAAAAGGCGATGTCAAAGAGAAAGGTGATGAATGGTTTGTGAGCTGTATTTATAGTGCTATTAATACATTGGCCCCAAACCACAAGTGATCCCACGTGGTCGAGGTAAATGAGGAAAGAGGATACTTTTCTGAGGGCTTACACATCCAAACATTTATGAAATTCAAAGTTACTGATGGGGACAAAAGAGTGGGGTGATGGCCCAGCATGGATAACTCCCAGACTCACCATCACGCAACTGGACTGTAGCAGTCTCCAGGCAAGAACATTAATATCGTTTGCCCTAATTAAATCTACTCTGAAGGGGGCCTTTGCAGGGCTATAATGCCTTGTGAGACCTTTGGAAAGCCAGGCAGCTTGTAGCCACCATGTCTGGCTCAGAGCAAATAAACAACAATCGACATCTTGGCCCAGAACATAAACCTAGACTTTCAGGGGAGTTATTTTCCAAGGGTTGGATCAGTGTTTTTCCTCATTATTATATATATATTTTTCATATTCATGCACGTTGCTACTACTGGCCTCTAGCCAGGTATAGTCTGTCTGCCAAGAGTAGGAAAACTATGAGAAAACCTTTTTTTTTTTTTTTATTAACATTTCCACACTGACTAGAAAAAAAAGGTGTAAGCAATCTAGACAGTGACTGGTGAGAAGAAAAGGAAAAAAAAAAAAGGAGATTCATGCTTTGGGGGCCAGAGTACAGAAACATTGTAGAGGAAAAATATCTAGCACTCAAAAATAAATCATGGTAGAATGGGGATGAGGGAAAAAGAAGGAACAATCAAGGGAAAGTCCACATTCCAAGGCTGGGGTGTAGAAGACTAATGGGTCCTTCAACCTATAAACTTGGGGAGTCTATGCCAGCTTGGTGCTTTTAATGACTTTTTCCATGTGCATGTTCAAGTTCAAAGGAACACCATAAGGATTTATATCTAGCATTTCACCAGTTCAGAGCTTCCCACCCTCAAAACCTCTAATCTCTAATCTCACAAAATCTCATCTTGCTGTCTTTCTACCTAGATTCTTTCTCCTGATTCACCTCTGTGAATTGGTGATATTGGGGATAGCCTGGCTGGCTTTGATTTGTCATCTCAAAACCCATCTTTCATCTCTGTTTTTAAAACCTATCTGGTTTTATGATCCATCACCCACACCCACCCCATATGCATCAACAGCCCACCCCATGCCCTATAGCTTTTAAGAAGTGGAACTCAACTTTTCATCTGACGTAAGTCTAGGACATGCCACATAATAGGTTGACTTGAGGTTTCGATTACCTGAGCCAAGAGGGGACAAAGGGAAGAGGAGAAACAGAAAGGGAACTTGTTAGGCAGAATACAAGTTTGTTTTCATACATGTAAATGCAAAGTGGTGGTCTCTCTAAGTGAACAAGACCAGAGAACACTTAGAAGTTGGATCTGGAGATCAACATTTAGGGCTAGGGATAAAGTTTGAGAGTCATCAACAAAAAGGTAAAAGTTAAATCAATGTAGTCCTATGTATAGCAATTTTCAGCCCCACCTACAAATTGATCTACATTTTCACTCCCCAGTAACACACTGTTACTTCTCATGTCTGTATTCAAGATGACTCCCCCACTTATGGTCATAACTCCATTCCTTCCCATCTCCTTTACTAACAGCTCTTAACCTTCAGTCTGCAAACATGTTCAAATCTCCCTTATCTTTAAAACCACAAATTAACAAACTAAAAAAAAAAAATCCCCTCTTTTGACCCTGACTTTCCCTCCAGTTGCTGCATTGTTTTTTTATTCTTTTAGCTTTCCCAAGAGGTAAGGCGGTTTTGCCTGAAAAAGGGATAGATACTGCCTTTACTTCCCATTTCTCATTAACTGCTCTCTTCCTGAGGACACCACTAATCCCCATGTCTCCAAGTGCAGTGGATTTGTTTCAACACTCATATTGGATACTTCTTCATTTAACATTGTGGTTCCTTGTATTTCTTTGTTCTTTTGGCCTCTATGACTCCTCTTTCTTGGTTATCTTTATTCTACTCTGACCTTTACTCACTAGTTTCCTTCAAGAGCTCCTCCTATGGTATTTCCCCAAGTTTTAGCCTTGGACCATGTCTCCACTTTCTCTGCATGCTCTCCATGGGAGATCTCTGTCATAGATTTCTAATTTAATTCCATTATAGAAGAACAAATTCCATATGACTTCATTTCTTTTAAATTATTAAGACTCATTTTATGACTCCACATATGACCTATATTAATGAATGTTCCATGTGCAAATTTTAAAAATGAGTATTCTTTTTTTGTCATGGAGCGTTTCAAAATAAGTGTTAATCATATCACATTGTTGATATATTGCTCAAGTTCTATATGCTTATTGATTTTCTTCCCCTATCAATTATAGAGAAAGGAGTGTTGTCTTAAACTATAATTGTGGATTTGTCTGTTTGTCCTTTCAGTCGTGTTGAGTCTTTGCTTTGTGTATTTTAAAGCTTGATAATTGATGGGTATACATTTAGAATGATTATTCCTTCTTGATAAATTGATCAGTTTATCATTATGAACTCTCCTTCTTTATCCCTGGTGATATTCCTTATTCCAAAGTCTACTTTGTCTGATGTTAATGTAGCCAATTTGGCTTTCAATGGATACATGCTAGCATGGTGTATGTTTAACCATCCTTTAATCGTAACCTATTTGTGTCTTTGTGCATAAGGAGAGTTTGTTGAAAATACTGTAAAAACAGAGAAGGAGACAAACCATAAGAGATTTTTAAATACAGAGAAAAAACTGAGGGTTGCTAGGGGAGTGTTGGGTGGAGGTATAGGCTAAATGGGCAAGGGTCATTAAGGAGGGCATTTGTTGGGATGAGCGCTGGGTGTTATATGTAAGTGATGAATCATTAAATTCTATTCCTGAAGTCATTATTACACTATATGTTAACTAACTTGGATTTAAATTTAATTAATTAGTTAGTTAATTAATCAATTAAAAAAAAGAACGAGTTGTTGTAGGAAGCACATGGTGCAGTCTTTCATTTATCCAGTCTGACAATCTCTGACTTTTAGTTAGGGTGTTTAGACCATTTATATTTAATGTAATTATCTACGTGGTAGAATTTTCATTTACCATTTCCCTTTTTGGTTTCTATTTGTCCTGTCTATTCTTTATTCTTTTTCCCTCTTTTATTTCATTCTTTTTATTCACTGAGACTATTTTATGATTTATTTTATCTCCATTATCGGTAAGCAGTCAAAAAAGTGGAAATAAATATGGTTGAGCATGATGTCATGAAAGCCAACATAAAGAATATTTCAATAAGAAGAGTCATCAATTATGTTAAATGCCTCTGAGAGCTGAAAATGACCATAGAATTTAACAATATGGAGATCAGTCTAATGACCTTGATAGGAATAACCACGGCGAAGTTGTGGGGTTGTAAACCCAATCTACAAGAGATGAATGAAGAACAAATGATGAAGAAGTAGAGATAGGTACCGTGGACTATTGAAAACATTTTGCTATAAAAGGGAGCAGAGAGAATGTGGTGGTGATTAGAAAAGGATGTAGCATCAATAGGGATTGTTTTTTAAGAAGACAAATATAAGAACATGTTTGTGCTGATGAAAATGATCCTGCAAAGAAGGAGATTGATAAATTTATGTTAGAGGAGAGAGAAGAAGAAAAAAAAAACCAAGAGAGAATACAAGCACAGAGAGCAAATTTTGGTAGGAAAAGATTAGTTGTCACCTGTGAAAGGAGAAGAAGCAAATGTGTGGTAAAGACATCAAATCAGCTGGTTATTTATTTATTTATTTATTTTCTAAGTTCCTCTCCCTATTAGCTTATGTTTTCTTTTTTTTTTTAAACGTTTATTCAATTTTTGAGAGACAACACAAGGAGGGGGAGAGAGAGAGGGAGTCACAGAATCTAAAGCAGGCTCCAGTCTCTGAGCTGTCAGCACAGAGCCAGATGCAGGGCTAGAACCCACGAACTGTGAGATCATGACCTAAGCTGAAGTCGGATGCTTAACCGACTGAGCCACCCAGGTGCCCCTCTCCTATGTTTCCAAAGATGAATAAGTACAGAGCATCAGCAAAGAATATATGTATGTAGAAAGTGCTATAACAAAAGGAGTTATAAATCACAGTGCTTTAAGTTAATTCCAAATGAAGGAATCAGAGTTTTCTTAGAAGTGGTATCATTCAAGCTGAGTATGGAAAAATTGGGTAGAATTTAAGTAAGTACATATTCATTCTTTGGCAAGTATCTTTGAAAGAGATTATAACAGGGGTGCCTGGGTGGCTCAGTCAGTTAAGTGTCCGACTTTGGCTCAGGTCATGATCTCACGGTTCCTTTTTTTTTTTTTTTAATGTTTATTTATTTTTGAGAGAGACAGAGGCAGAATGTGAGTGGGTTGGGGTAGAGAGAGAGGGAGACACAGAATCTGAAGCAGGCTCCAGGCTCTGAGCTGTCAGCACACAGCCCGATGTGGGGCTCGAACTCACGAGCTGTGAGATCATGACCTGAGCGGAAGTAGGATGCTCAACTGACTGAGCCACCCAGGCGTCCCCCCCTTTTTAAATATAATTTATTGCCAAATTGATTTCCATACAAAACCCAGTGCTCATCCCAACAAGTGTCTTCCTCCATGCCCATCACCCACTTTACCCTCTTCCCCACCCCCCATCAGCCCTCAGTTTGCTCTCAGTCCTCAAGAGTCTCTTACGGTTTGCCTCCCTCCCTCTCTGTAACTTTTCTCCCCCTTCCCCTCCCCCATGGTCTTCTGTTAAGTTTCTCAAGATCCACATATGAGTGAAAACATATGGTATCTGTCTTTCTCTGCCTGACTTATTTCACTTAGCATGATACCCTCCAGTTCCATCCACATTGCTGCAAATGGCCAGATTTCATTCTTTCTCATGGCCAAGTAGTATCCCATTGTATATATAAACCATATCTTCTTTATCCATTCGTCAGTTGATGGACATTTAGGCTCTTTCCATAATTTGGCTATTGTTGAAAGTTCTGCTGTAAACATTGGGGTACATGTGCCCTAGAATCAGCACTCCTGTATCCCTGGGGTAAATTCCTAGCAGGCTATTGCTGGGTCATAGAGTAGATCTATTTTGAATTTTTTGAGGAACCTCCACACTGTTTTCCAGAGCTGCACCAGTTTGCATTCCCACCAACAGTGCAAGAGGGTTCCCCTTTCTCCACATCCTCTCCAGCATCTATTGTCTTCTGATTTGTTCATTTTAGCCACTCTGACCGGCGTGAGGTGGTATCTCAGTGTGGTTCCTGAGTTTGAGCTCTGCATGCAGCTCTGTTCTGACAACTCGGAGCCTGGAGCCTGCTTCGGATTCTGGGTGTCTCTTTCTCAGCCCTTCCTCCGAGCTCATTCATTCTCACTGTCTCTCTTTCAAAAAATGAATAAACATTTAAAAAGTTTTTTTTTTAAAGAAAGAGATTATAACCACCATGATCTTTGCCATAAACAAGATGGAGTCACTGCCCTCAGGAACTGCTAGTCAAAACTGGGAGAGGATTTTCTAGCCAAAAGAAAGAATAGGAGGATAAAGGGGATGAGTGATGAGAAATAAGGTTAAATGGACAGGTGATAGCCAAATTATGGAAGACCATAGGTGGAAGCCTAAGGAATAATGTTACTGAAAATTTTCTAGCAGAGGCATAAAAAGATTGAGCCTTAAAATGGGCTACTTATGAGAGTTTGTCTATCACAGGGAGGCCAGGAAGCCCAAAAGGCAGAGAGGGCAAGTCTCATATCCATAAAGGGTCTTAAATGGAAATTTCTGACATTATCTCCAAGTAAGCTTATATGTACAGTAATAGTAATTCAATGATGTAATTGAGAGAGGACAATGTTTATCCACCTGATTTTTTAAAATGTTTATTCATTTTTGAGAGACAGAGCCACCCGGGCCCCCTTTATCCACCTGATTTTATTTTTATTTTGTTTTATTTTTTATTTTTATTTTTATTTTTTTTTTAATTTTTTTTTCAACGTTTATTTATTTTTGGGACAGAGAGAGACAGAACATGAACGGGGGAGGGGCAGAGAGAGAGGGAGACACAGAATCAGAAACAGGCTCCAGGCTCTGAGCCATCAGCCCAGCGCCTGATGCGGGGCTCGAACTCACGGACTGCGAGATCGTGACCTGGCTGAAGTCGGACGCTTAACCGACTGCGCCACCCAGGCGCCCCATCCACCTGATTTTAAACGTTTGTCCTAATATTGGTCCACATAACGTGTAATGCCTCTCTCTTTTTATCAATCTTGTATTTATGTTGTGAGTGAGACAATTATATTGAACTTGGATTTTTATATTAAAAACATTAATTCATTAAATGGTTAAAACATTCTACCACTTGGGGAACTTGGAAACTGTGTGTGTGTGTGTGTGTGTGTGTGTGTGTGTGTGTGTGTGTGTCTGTGTCTGTGTGGGTTAAATACCAGAATCCTTAAAGGAATGGAAGCAATAAAGACTCAACTACTAAGAGGCTCTGTTTGCAAACACAGTATTATTACCTTGCATGAACTGATAATAGCTTTCTTCTTTCTGTAGTATTTTACAGTATGCTAAGAAGCATCGGATGATCAAACAGATGGTAAATTATTACAATTCTTTTATTAATGTCAACTTTGGTTTTATCATATCAGCAATGGTCACATGTTGTATCTAATTCTGCCTTCACAGACGCTCTGTGCCAATTAATATTCCCAGTCCATTGACATTTTTAAAAGGGTTTCAAAGTAAACAATTTGATACAATTTAATTTCGATGCTTTGAAATTCAGCTAAGATTAATGGAGTTAAAGAAGAACACACAAAAGTCTTGACAAATGCAAAGTGATTACTAATTGAAACTGTCATGAAAAATAAAAGATACTTATTTGAATTTCAGTTAGCACTGGTAAGGGAACTCTGTGTATAGACAAAATAAGGACATACATTAAACGATGCTGAGAGTAAGAACAGATGTCCCCAAAACATATGATTCTGTATCCTTCATTGTCTGCCTTTTCCACCAGACCCGACTAACACAGGAACAGAGTAGTAGAGTAGCTGTACAGTATTTTGTGAAGAGAATTACGAATGTATGAATGCTTCCTGACTAAGAAAATCTCCCTTGCTAGTCTTCCATTAAAGATTGATATCTTTTGTTAAGTATTACCCTGTTTTTCCTTCTTTTTAAAAATCCAAGTACTTCTGGGTATTTGCCTGACCATAAGAAGCTACACTCAAAAAGAGAGAGAGAAAAGAGAGAGAGAGGGAGAGGAGGAAGAAAGGAAGGAAGGAAGGAAGGAAGAAAGAAAGAAAGAAAAAGAAAGGAAGAAAGAAAGAGGGGGGAGGGAGGGAGGAAGGGAGGAAAGAAGGAAGGAAGGAAGGAAGGAAGGAAGGAAGGAAGGAAGGAAGGAAGGAAGGAAGAATGATGCCTCACCCAGAGTCCTAGATTTGCAGCTGGATATGGTAATTGTGTGGGCTTTAGCTTGACTTTCCCTTAGGTAAAAAAGATATACAAATTTTCTAGAAGGAGGCATATTTTAAACTATAAATATGAGAAGGATCTGTGTGTGTGCTGTGGGAGTAAGGAGTAGAATGTTGTGGACATCTGTGGTTTTTATCTGTCTAACGCCACGCCCCCCCATTTCCCTTGGGGAACTGCTCCTTTTCCATAAAAATCATGTACTTACAGATAGATAAGCAACACCAGCATCCTGATAGCATCACTTGGCATAGGAGTAAGCAACTGACATGGACCCTGATGATCAAAGTATCCCATTATTCTATTTTGTAACATTTATTTTATTTTTGAGAGAGAGAGCAGGGGAGGGGCAGAAAAAGGGGGAGCAGAGGATCCCAAGCAGGCTCTGTGCTGACAGCAGAGAGCCCGGTGAGGGGCTCAAACTCACAAGGGGCTTGAACTCAGGAACCACAAGATCATGACCTGAGCTGAAGTTGGAAGCTTAACCAACTGAGCCCCCCTGGCACCCCAGTATTCCATTACTCTAAGCCACATAGGCTGGTTCAAGTGTAAGTCTTCTCCAGTATTTTTCTATATAAGCTGGAATAAAATATTATTTAGGAGGTCAGGAGATCCCCGATAAAACTGCAGAATGTAGGGACTCTTGGGTGGCTCAGTTGGTTAAGTGTCCAACTCTTGATTTTGGCTCAGGTCATGATCTCAGTTCAGGTCATGATCTCATGACTCATGAGATAGAGACCTGTGTCAGGTCTTTGCTGACAGTGTGGAGCCTGCTTGGGATTCATTCTCTGTCTCTGTCTCTCTCTCTCCACTCTCCTCCTGTCCCTCCCCCACTCTATCCCCCCCCCCTCGCATGAATGTGCTTTCTCTTTCAAAATAAATAAATAAACATTAAAAAATGTAAAATGTAGGGGAATAAAGTGCTGACATAAGTCACTTTGGAAATGGGTAGAATCTGTAAGATTAAAGGCCAGAGGAACGTACACAGGCACAGCACTGCATTCTATGTGTAAAGTTATGTCACATGAAGGTATAAGTTAACAACTTTGAAACCACTATATATGTATATTGGAATTGGACAATTAACTACATGGATGGCAGGAGGACAGAGCTGGGTTTGTCACTGTTGGGGGCAGGGAAGGTTACAGATAAGGAATAAGAGGAGGCTAGAATAATCCATGCAGCAACGGAGTAGAGTTGGAGACATCAGTATGAACTCATATTTAGCTTAGAATAGATACTGATGGTTATGTGTATAAATATTTATAGATATATGTATAGACACAAGTTAGAATACACACATATTCTCCTTACTGTATCAGCTGAGAAGCCTAGAAGCAATGGCCATCCAGATCTTGGTTTATAATAACATTCTCCAGTGAAAGGGACCATGGCTCCTTGGAGAAACGCTGATTCTAAGACTGGCGCAGGAAATATACAAGATGATCCTGTATCATTTTGTAATGCCAGAAAGTAAGGAAGTATTCAAAACCAAAACAAAACACAACTCACATCGTTGGGGTTATGTCAAATGGACCCAGGAGCAAACTGGAAGAGTTCTCAATGGCCAAACCAGGAACAGTTTGAGCAACAAAATTTAAAACGCGGTATTTGGGTCATAACTCAATGTATAAAGTAAATATCAATGAACCCATTCTATTATAAATAAAAGATCGACTAAATAAATAAATGGGGGAGAAGAGGCAAGTCTTTTGTGAAGAGGAATTTGGAATAATTTCTGTAGCATAGGGTACAACCTCAAGATGAGAAAGCATAACTCCTCACTCTTTAAGTGTTGGCTGTGGACAGCAACTTCTTTCCAAAGAGGACAGTATGGAAAGGGAAACAAAGAGTAACTTTATGGTGTAGAAATCTAACAAGGAATACCTCAGCCAGATGATCCAAGTTAATATCAGCAGTGATAAGTCATGTTGATAGCAGTGTACCTTTGATATGATGCAATGAGACCTTTTACCTCTGTGGTCTTCCTCCCCAAAACCCATAGTCCCAGTGTAATCATGAGAAAAACGTTAGACAAATCCCAATTGAAGGACACTCTACAAAATACCTGAGCAGGACTCCTCAGAACTGTCAGAATTTGTCTTTGATGAAAGACAAATAAGGTCTGAGAAACTGTCACAACCAAGAGGAGCCTAAAGAGATACAGCAACTAAATGTAAATGTAGGATCCTAGATGGGATCCTAGAACATAAAAGGGACATTAGGGGGAAAACTGAGGAAATTTGAACAAAATATGTGTTTCGGTTTAAAATAGTGCATCAGTGTTAGTTCATTCATTGTGACAAACGTACCATACTCAAATCAGATGTCAGTGATAGGGGAAACTGGTGTGGAGTACACAGGAGCTTTCTGTGCTACCTCAACGATATTTCTACATACCTCAAAATAAGATTTGTTCCAAAATTAAAAGTTTATTAAAATAAAATTCAAAGGTTACTTAAAAAAGAAAGAAACTGCATCAGCAAAGCCAAGCTTTCCCTCCAGCACCACCTGGAACCAGGAACTGACTCACTGTTCTGTGACCTCTGCAGTTTTTCTTGACCGCCATAGCTTCTACAGACTTCCTGCTTTCTGCCCTGGGTCCCCTAGCTCTGATACTTGGATCTGCCTGGGTTACCCTTCTTCCACCATCCTTGGCACTTCACAAGGCCCTGCTGAGTGTCCCTCTTCTCCTTCATATCATCACCTACAGGTACCGGCCAGGCATCCCAGGCAAGACACTAGATAAATGTGAACCTTCACTCAAAGCCAGTAAACACTTAGGGGGACTACATTGGAACACAGCTGCTCCCACTCCCTTCTGCTTCTGCCCACTTTAGTAGGAGTAGCTCTTTGAAGGAGGAGCTACTTCTCTCCATAAAACAATAGAAGGACTGACCAAAGAAAGAAGACCTAAAGCATTCCCAGACTCTGAAGACCTAGAACATTCTCAGACTCTGATGTCCCAATGTACCTGTGCCCTTCTGCTAAAACAATGCACAAGATCCTTTTTGCAAATAGTTTTCCAAGCGCTTCAAATCATGCATTTGGCCCATAAAACTTTTCCTGGCCCTAGCCTCATATCCTCGGGTTCTCCCTCTCCTTATTCTCTATCCCCACTGCCTTGGCGTCTCTCTACACCCCAATGCATCAATGTAGTACTATAAAGACCCTGGGGAAAACAGGTGAAGGAGACATTATCTATGGGCACAGGTAGAGAGATAACTATGTGAAGGGAAAATGTGCACCACTCCAAGAAGAATGGTCAAAATGAGCAAGAAAACAGCTAGAATCTCGGAGGGGCCCACAGCCACAGGTCCACATTGGGCTGCTGCTGCTGTGGTGCCAGGAGGCCTCAGTCAAGAGAAGATGGAGAGAAATCAGGAAGAGTGTAAACCTTATCTGTAAAACAGTCAAGAGACACCTGGAAAGAGCCAAAGAAAGGGTGAATAAAGAAAATAGGAAATAGGACATACCTAGTGACTGCCATATAACAAAACTGCCATAAACTTGGTGACTCAAAATAACAGAAATTTATTCTTTCATAGTTGTGAAGGGTAAACGTCTGAAATCAAGGGGTCAGCAAGGCTGTGCTTCCTCCAGAGGCACTAGGAGAGACTCTTTCCTTGCCTCTTCCAGCTTCTGGTGGCCACATTCTTTGGCTTGTGGCCATCACTCCAACCTCTGTCTCCATCTCCCATGGCCATCCCCTCTTCTCTATGTCTATGTCTTCTCCTCTTCTTACTCTTACCCAGACATTTGTCATTGGATTTAAAGCCAATGGGTAATCCAGAAAGATCTCATCTCAAGCTCATCTCATGAGCTAAGTACTCATGTACTTAGTTATATCCTTTCTCCAAATGAGATCACACTCAAAGGATCTGGGACATAGACATATCTTTCTGGGGAGCACAGCTCAAGCTACTACATAGAATTTAGGAGAAAGGGTTGAAATAACTGTCTCTCATGAGCATGAAAAAAACAAATGCCCCAAGTGTGGTTGTTTGATGTTTGATGGAATGGGTGTTTTCACACACTGGGTACAGCAGAGGTATGAAGCATTTGTGCTTCATTGAATTTCAACCTGAAAAAAAAGATATGGCTTCACCAAGGACTAACTGAATGAGAATCTCAAGTGGATGAGTTCTGGATGTATTTTTCAAAGCTCCCCTGGTGATTCTAATGTGTGGCCAGGGCTAAGAACCACTGGGCTAGGTGTGGGCACTTACTGCTTTTATGAGTCTCGCAGCCCACCCTGAGAGTAAACAGAAGAGAGCTTTGTCCCTCTTCAAGCCCATGCGCCCAAGCATAAATGCCTCCATGCCTTCCCAGCATTGAACTGCAAGAGATGTGCCCTAGAATCTGCCCGTCCTGAGCAGGGGTGTCAGTGACATCATGGAGTAGATTCTTGGGTTCACCCATTGCCGGTATCTGTGCAGTCTCCCAGACACATGTGCATTCCCCCACACGTGTAATTCCCTGACCACAGGTGACTCACACCTCTTTCTGTATGAGATCCTCCTCCCCAAATGGGGATATTCCATCCAGCACATAGTGATCCCTGTTGCAAACAGGATAGTTTTCTTTTGCAAACAGGATAGTTTTCTTTCTTCTTTTTTTTTTTTTTTTAATGTTTTTTAAACTTATTTAGAGAGGGAGAGAGAGAGACAGCACAAGCAGGGGAGGTTCAGAGGATCAGAAGCAGGCTCCTTGCTGACAGCAGCAAGCCCCACATGGGGCTCTGACCCACAAACTGTGAAATCTTGACCCAAGCCAAAGTCGGATGCTTCACCAACTGAGCCACCCAGGCGCCCCTAGAACAGGATAGTTTTCTTAAAGATGCTATCCCAGAAGAAAACACATCTCTATATAATCAAACTATTTCTTTTCTGGCTGGTTTATGCAAGAAAAGCTAGATCAAGTGAGAAATACAAGAGTCAACTCATTAGAGTTATCAGGTTTATATTGAAAGGAAAAATTAGATCTACATTTACCCGAAACAAACATACACTCTCAGCCAGATAATGAAAAATACATCAAACAGTATTTAAGATGGAGTACAAATATGCTTTGATTGTTTTTAGTAACACTCTTTTACATAGGTGACATCAAAGGAAGCAGGAGTTAACCAGAAATGAAGCCAAATTGGCTTGCCTTTGAAAGAGAACAAGTAACTCACTATCCTATAATCATGTCTTGGATCCACTGAAATGATCACTTCAAAGTGACTTCTTGGGCTTTACAGCAATTAGTCTCAAAGCTACAGGCAAAACCTGAGAGAACAATGCCCCATTGTTGAGAATGGGGGAAGGATGATTGGATACTTCTCAAGTTTGTCATTATGATTTAGCAAAAAGAAAAGTGAAGACAAAGTCAAAAATACTTCCAGGTTAATGCAGATTTTGAGTTGGTGCAAGGGTTATTTATCTGCTTCTTAGAACAATTATAAAAACCCAAAGAGAGAATGTACATGGAAGTGTTGTATAGACTATGACGCTCTCTGACTGACTCAAGTTTTGGTGAGAGAATCAGGGTAGAAGCGTGGGAAGAGCGTGTAATAAATCTTATTGGGGTGGCTGTGGTTCCTATGAGCCTGGATGATCTGTCTCTTCCCCCATGCTCGGCACAGCCAGGCAAGTTGTCCATTCCCCACTGGTTAGTCCAAACACAAGCTTTCCTTCCTGCCAGCCCTCGGACACCAGGCAACACCTGCACATTCAGGGCACACCCAGGGCACACCAATGAGGGCTGATGAAAACCTGCAGATTGGCCAAGGCTTTTGTATCAGAGCTCCTCAAGCAACACCTGAGGGAGATGAGTACCAGATGCTCCTTGCACTAGTTATCTATTGCTGTGTAACAAGTTATCCCGAAACTTAGCAGCTGGAAACAACAAATGTTTATCATTTTACAATTTGTGTTGGTCAGGAATCCAGATGTGGCTTAGTTGAGTGCTTCTGGCTCAAGATCCTTCATGGGGTTTCAGCCAAGCTGTCAACCAGGGCTGTGGTTTTACCCAAAAGCTTGACTGGAGTAGGGGGTGGGGGGAATCCATTTTGAGGCACACTTATTTGGTTGTTGAAAGACTTCACTCTTGCCATGTGAACCTCTCCACAGAGCTACCATACAAGAGAGCTAGATTCCCCAAGGATGAGTGATCCAAGAAAGTGTGAGCCCCCAAGATGGAAGATGCAATCTTTTTACAACTTAATCTCCACAGTGGCATCCCATCACTTCTGCCCTATTCTATTTGTTAGAAGTCAGTCAATACATCCAGCACACGCTGAAAGAGAGGAGATTACCGGAGGCAGGGATCATGAGGGACATCTTGGAGGCTGCCTAGCACCCTCTTTCTTTCCCATATTCACTCCATAAGGTGGTACTGACACCCCAGCCAGAAGCCATGCTATCTACCAAGGTCAGTGCACTGCAGATCCAGTCCTAGCTCCAGAATGCTCCACAATGGCTTGAGAAGTTGGAAAGGTCACATCAGATCTACATACAAGAAGACTCACCTAGAAAACCCCAGCTCAGGCTCACCTCTAACAATGTCTTAAGTCCATTCAGGCTGCTATAACAAACATGCCACAGACAGGAGGACTTACAAACAACAATTCATTGTTCAAAGTTCTGGAGGCTGGGAAGTCCAAGATCAGTGTACCAGCAGATGTGGTATTTGGTGAGAGCCTGCTTCCTGGTTCATAGACGTCTTCTTCCTGTATCCTAACATTGGTTAAAGAGGCAAGGGGACTCTCGGGGATCTCTCTTTTTTTTTTTTTAATAATTTTTTTTAATGTTTATTTATTTTGGGGAGACAGAGAGACAGAGTGGGGGAGGGACATAGAGAGAGGGAGACACAGAATCTGAAGCAGGTTCCAGGCTCTGAGCTGTCAGCACAGAGCCCGACGTGGGACTCGAACCCACAAAGCACAGGATCATGACCTGGGCCGAAGTCAGACACTCAACCGACTGAGCCACCCAGGTGCCCCTCAGAGATCTCTTTTATAAGGGCACTAATCCCATGCCTGGGGGCTCCACTCTTATGCCCTAATCACTTCCCAAAGCCCTACTTCCTAACCCCATCACATTGGGCATCAGATATCAACACATGAATTTGGGGGAGAGGGGGACACAAATATTCAGTCTATAGCAAACACACACTGACTTAAAATGATGTTAAGGAAAAATAAAGAATAGTGGTTAAGGGTACACTCTGGAGCCAGACTATCTGGGTTCGAATCTTGATTGTGCCACCTAAGTATGTGTAACCTTATCCAGGTTTCTCACCCTCTCTGAGGCTCAGTTTCTTCATATGTAAAATGGGACGTATCCCACAGGACTGTACTGATGATTGAAGAAAACAATAAAGAACTTAGAACAGTTTCTGGCACACCGTGAACTCCCAATATATGTGTATAGTCTACTCGTGCTATTTCTTGTTGGAGATAAAAACAGAAGATCTGTTCTGGAAAGGGGATAGGGAATGATCATCTTGCTCAAACTTCCTGCTTAGCAGTCACAACCTTCTGAATATGGTGTCCGGTATTTTTTTCAAAAAGAAAAAGATTTTCCCAGGAAGGCCCAGTTGCATGCACCGCACGTTAACGCTTGGCCATCAATGTTTTGCTCGGGCCGTCACGAGCCATGAAAGTGGCAGGGATACAATAGTGTGCTTTCTGTGTGTCTCTCCTAATCTGAAAACAGATGCGGCCTGGACAGTCTCCACTCCGGGCCGTCTTCAGGAGGAA
Source organism: Acinonyx jubatus (assembly GCF_027475565.1). NCBI lineage: Eukaryota > Metazoa > Chordata > Mammalia > Carnivora > Felidae > Acinonyx > Acinonyx jubatus. Next base: position 10,995,880 of record NC_069384.1, read on the forward strand.
TGACGCCCCACAACTCTGGCACAGGGTTCTGCATTCTCAGTGGACAGGATCCCCATAAATCAGGCCACTGATTCCAACCTCAGACTCTGAAGCAGAGGGGTTCTTGGCAGCAAGTTCGGAGTTTGTTAGCTTATGACTTTTTGTCTAATTACTTAGTCCTGTAAAATCCAATTGGTTGCGACCAGAAAAATGATTTTAGCTGTGATGTCTCGTTCACACTGAGCATATGTCTCCTGTCTGCGTCCCTTGGTGACTTCGAAAGCAAGAATAGCAGATTATGGCAAATTCCTCCCAGCAGGCTCCAGTCCTATTGAGAAAGCCAAGAAAAGTAGAGCATCCAAACCAAGAGCACTTACGAGCTGGGACAGACAAGGGCGCATGAACAGCCTCCAGGCCCTCGCTGGCCATGGCGCCCACTGAGAGCACCAAGCACTGGGAAACACCTCCATGTGGATCCACGTCCTCGGGGGTGATGAGCCTGACGCCCAGTCCCCCAGTGGCTGCACGTCTGGAGCTTTGCCTCTTCGTCTCTTCAGAAGCAGGTTCACTGCCCTTGCTTCTTATCTCTCCAAGGAATACGTTCTCCCTTTTGTCCTTGTATTCCCTGTTCTCCAGACCTGGGTGTCTGTAAAACAGCTGGATGGCCTGAAAAAATATCAGTTTGGTCTCCATTCCGGGTGCTGGCTAAGTGAGCTTGGCCCGGGCCACTTCTCTGAACTCGTTTGTCCTCTCTGTCAGAGGAGAGAGGCTGAGCGGCTGGCCCCGGGGGGTCCTCCTCAACTCTGTTTGTCTGCTCTCTAGGAGGGTGGTGCTGGGCCCGAAGCAAAAGCCCACTGCTGCCCACTGATAATGAGCAATGCACCCCTGCAGGAAGACCGGTGGACCTCGTGGTCTGCTTGAGCCTGTCCTCTCTGCCTCCTCACCCCAAGCCCAGTGTGCCAGTGAGACAGGACAGCCCCCTGGGCCCCTTTCCCAGCAGCTGGAGGAATGAGCCTGGTTAGAAGACCCCAGCATGGGGAGAGGCAGTTTGTCAACAAAAAATAAAGGAATAAATACATTAAGATCCTTCATGCTTGGCAGTGAACCTTAAATGTGTGTGTGTGTGTGTGAGTGTGTGTGTGTGTGTGTGTGTGTGTGTGTGTGTAGCCAGATCCAGCTTTTCAACAACTGCTGACACCAAGGATAGAAGGTTTTTACTTGTGGGGGGGAGGGGGCACCTGGGTGGCTCAATCGGTTAAGTGTCTGACTTCGGCTCAGGGCACGCTCTCACGTTCATGGGTTCGAGCCTCTCATTGGGCTCTGTCTGTCTGTCTGTCTCTCTCTCTCAAATAAACAAACACTACAAAAAAATTTTTTTAAGGTTTTAATTGGGATCAGAAAACAAAAATTACTATAAAGGGCATTTTGGGGGGCAATGGTGGAACTTGAATTTGGACTGTGTATTACATTCAGTATTGTATCAGTGTTAAATTTTCTGAAGTTCATAAATATACTGTGATTATTCTTAGCACTCAGGGATGAAGGATCATGGTGTCTGCAACTTATTCTCAAATGGTTCAGTAACTAATGGTGATAATAAGTCTACATAAGGATAGAGCTGAAAGTGCACGTGGTGATGCCTTGACCTTAACTGTAGGTCAAGGGCAGACAGATGTACACTGTGCTATCCTTACCACCTTTCTGCAAGCTTGAAACTTTTCAAAATAAAAGGTTAAAAACTAAATGAAATAAGAAATTTAATAAACCAAGTGGGGATTTTGAAAACATCTTGGTTTGGGATTACAGGCAGCAAGAATGAAGACAGGTGACAGTCTCTGGTTCTAATTAAGTTCACGGTCCTCTTGGGTTGCGGCACATCACAGTGCGGGTCGCAAAGCCGAGCCAGCCCCGCACAGTTGTGTTTTGCCAGAGAGAGCCCAGGGAGGGAGACCCCATGTGCCCTTCAGGAGTCCACTGTCAGTGGGGAAGAAAGGCAATCCCCGGGCCATTACCTCGTGGCGACTGAAGGCCACCCAAACCTAGTAGGCCACCGAGAGGGGCAGCCCTTCAGCCCTGGAGGTGACGAGACTTCCCAGGGCATCTAATCTGACTCCTTCAAGCCTCAAACAGGGCTGTTATTCAGGCAAATCTCCTCATCTCCCCCTGCCCAGGCATCAGCACTTTCTTTCCTTCTTTAACCTCTGATTTGCATTTCACTGATTGGTCAGGATGAGGCTGGCAGTGGACCAGGCTGCCCCCAGGAGGCAGGAGGGCTGGGCCCCTGGCCACGTGTGCCACGTGACCCCAAGTCAACACCTTCGCTCAGTAGACCTCAGTTCAATGGACATCACCGAGATCCAAGATCAGAAGGGGCTACATAACCACGGGTCTTTGGGATGTCCTTGCTTTTTCAAATCTTTGTGACTGTCCCCAGAAAGGCACACCATGATGATCACAGAAGCATGGGTATCTGCCGCCCCGCTGCACAGAAGGAGGGTGCTCCTGGGCATCTCGGACGGGGCGGGGGGCTGAGGCTGCCCACAAAAGGAGGACTTGGAGAACAAAAGCGCTTCTCCTCCCAAACGTGTTGCTTCTCCTGTTGCCAAGGCAACAGCGCCTAGTCAGGAATCTGGAATCTTCTGCCAGTTGTTCCATTTTCTTCTCCTTCACTACCCTTGATTTTCACAACCCTCCTGTGCACCTATTTTGGCTTCAAATAGCCAAGGGCCATGCTGGGGCTCCACTTCCCACTCGCCTGTACCTCTTGATTGGAAAGTACCCCCTTGGCTCTTCCAGCTCCAAAGGTGCCAGGTGCGTGGAGTGGTTTCCCCCAAGGGACCACAAGAGGGAGACAGCTTTCTCTGCCAGGATGAACAGCAGGCATGCCTGTGTACCGGACCCCATGCCCCAAACAAGTGCTTAGAAAAGAGATCATTTAAGAAGACATGCATAAGGGAAATCAGCAGGTATACCTCTCTAGAAGTCATGACACCGTGAAAAACGCCCTCCCACCTTGTTCTCTATCGTTCCCTGGCTATATATGAAGTCCCCAGAGTAAATCAACCCTTTGGGTTAATTACTGGGTCCATCCCAGATTTCTGACTCCTACCCCTTCCGTTTTGAGTTTGGACCAACCCCACTCCTGGCTCAGTTTTCTGCTTTCCCCTCTCCTTTCCTTGTCCTGTGTATACAGCAGAGTCCCACTGACACCCTAGCATGGCATCCAGTGTCAGAAAGAGAGTCCCAGTAGACACGTATCACTTCTCTGCTCTGGTCCTCCCTCTCTTGGACTGCACACTTCTCTTCCCTGTCTCCATCTAGTTTGCCTGTACTGGAGCCTCAAGAACCCCTGCCACCCACTCACCCTACCAGAGAGCCCCAGGGAGACTTCTCCTCACCCATCCCTGCCCTTAGGGGGACAGATATGTCCCTGATCACATGAGCACCTCCTGGTCCCTTGCTGGTGTGCTCTACACAGCATTTGCTATCATTTGACACCCTCCACCTTCCATCTACTACAGAGCATGATCTTAAGGATGGTCCTTAAAAGGAGAAAATGTTTCTAGAAGCAGCTTGAATTGTGTGAGGATGTTAATAAAGGCAGTGCTGTTATTATTTTTTTATTTTAACGCTTATTTATTTCTGAGAGGGAGAGAGAGACAGAGCTCAAGCAGGGGAGGGGCAGGGAGGGGGTGGGGACACAGAATCTAAAGCAGGTTCCAGGCTCTGAGCTGTCAGCACAGAGCCTGACGTGGGGCTCGAACCCACAAACTGTGAGATCATGACCTGAGCCAAAGCCCAATGCTTAACCGACTGAGCCACCCAGGCGCCCCTGCTATTATTTTTTACTAGGCTTTATTTTTTTTAGATTTTTTAACATTTTGTTACAATCAATGAACCTATATTGACACATGATTATCACTCAGAATCCATGGTTTACATTAGAGTTCACTTTTGGTGGCGTGTATTCTGAGTTTGGACAAATGTATAATGACATGTATCCACCATCACAGTACCATATGGAGCAATTTCACTGCCCTGAAAATCCTCTGTGGTTTGCCCATTTATCCTCCTCTCCCTTCTCTCTAACCCGTGGCAACCACTGATCTTTTTCCAGTGTCCACAGTTTTGCCTTTTCCAGCAACCATACAGTATGGAGCCTTTTCAAGATTGGTATTTTGTATCTAATAACATGCATTTAAGATTCCTCCGTGTCTTTTTGTGGCCTGATGGCTCTTTTCTTTGTAGTGTTGAATAATATTTCGTTTTATGGACATGTCACAGTTTATGCATCCATTCACCTACTGAAGGACATCGTGGCTATCTCCAAGTGTTAGCGTTTATGAAAAAGCTGTTATAAACATTCGTGTGCAGGTTTTTGTATGGACATAAGTTTTTAACTCGTTTGAGTAAATGCCAAGGAGCATAACTGGTGGATCGTGTAAGAGACAGTGCCATTATTCATTGCACTTTTCAAGCAAAGGTTCCTCTTCCTCAGCTCCCAGATCTTCTGCGGTCTGCCTTATGAGGGCTTCGAAAAGCCTAGTCCTGGTGCGCCTCATCCACTTGACTTTTTCAACATTACTTTCTTAAAAAAAACTTTTTATTTTAAGATAATTGTAGATTCAGATGCAGTTGTAAGAAGTAATTCAAGAAGACCCCTTCACCCAGTTTCTTAAATGATAACATCATCTTGCATAACTATAGTATAATTATGCTATAGTATAATATCACCAGCAGGAAATTGACAGAGATATGGATGTACCAGTTTATTTAACCATTCACCCATTGAAAGACTTTTGGGTTGCTTCCAGTTTGAAGCCATTACAAATAGAGCCGCAACGAACATTTTTGTAGAGGTTCTGTTGTGAACATAAGTTTTCAATTCTCCGGGACAATGTCCAAGAGCATGATTGCTGGGTCATATGGTGAGTACATGTTTAATTTTGTAAGAAACTGCCAGACTTTTGCAGAGTGGCTATGCCATTCATATTCCCATCAGCAATGTGTGAGTGATCTGGTTTCTCCCCATCTTTGCCAGCAGTTGGTGTTATCAGTGGTTTTTATTTTAGCCATTCTGGTAGGTGATAGTGATATCTCATTGTGGTTTTAATTTGCATTTCCCTAATGGCTAATGACGTTGAGCATCTTTTCCTGTGTTTATTTGCTTTCTGCATATCTTCTTCAGAGAAACATCTGTTTGTGTCTTTGCCCATTTTCTAACTGGATTCTTTGGGGGTTTTTGACTATTGAGTTTCGGGAGTTCTTTATATATTCTGGATACAAGTCCTTTATTGGATAATGTGTTTTGCAAACATTTTCTGCCAGGCTTATCGTTCCATTCTCCTCACAGGACAGAAGTTTCCATTTTGAGGATTTTATTAACTTTTCCTTTGATGGATTATGCTTTTGATGTCAAGTCTAAACACTCTTCAACTAAGAGCCCCTGGGTGGCTTGGTCAGTTGAGCATCTGTCTCTTGATTTCAGCTCGGGTCATGGTCTTGCAGTTTATGGGATCAGGCCCCACGTCAAGCTCTGCGCGGACAGCACGGAGCCTGTTTGGGATCCTCTCTCTCGCTCTCTCTCTGCCCCTCCCCTGTTCATGCATGCTCTCTCTCAAAATAAATAAATAAACTTAAAAGAAAAGAACCTCAGGGCGTTAAGTGTCCAACTTCAGCTCAGGTGACCTCACAGCTTGTGGGTTCAAGCCCCATGTCGGGCTCTGTGCTGACAGCTCGGAGCCTGGAGCCTGCTTCAGATTCCGTCTCCCTCTCTCTCTGCCCCTCCTCTGCTCATGCTCTGTCTCTCTCTCTCTCTCTCTCTCTCAAAAATAAATAAACATTAAAACAATTTTCTTAATTAAAAGAAAAACCTCTCTGTCTAGTCCTAGGTCTCTATGATTTTCTATTTCTTTCCTAGAAGTTTTATTTTCTACATTGTAAATGTAAGCCCATGTCCATTTTGAGTTAATTTTTGTGTAAATATAAATGAGTCATGATGTGATCATGAGTAATAATAACAACGAGTACTAACGTGTAAGGTTTAGGTGGAGGTTTGGGGGCTTGGGGTTTTTTGGTTTTCCTGCCTGTGGACCTCAAACACTCCAGCACCATTTGATGAACAGTCTATCCTCCACTGAACTGCTTTTGCTCCTTTGTCAAAACTCGGTTTCAGGTGTTTGTGTGGGCATTCGCTTGACTTTTGTCTTGCCTGTTTCTTCCTTTTAGAAACTCCCCTGCCTGGCAGCCAACGGCTGCACACATCTGAAGTCGCAGAGACTCTAGATAAGTAGGTGGTCCTTGCTCCAAGCAGCCCAGACTCAAACCCTCACCCAGTGGCAAAGCATCAGGGGTGTGGCAAATGGCATCCAAACTCATGGAAAGCAAGAAGCAAAGATGATTTGGGGAAGGGGGAAGTGTCACTGAGCAACCTAATTCGATTTCATAAAAATGGCTCTCAGCAGGATGGGGGGCTCTTTCCAAGAAGGTGGCCAAATATGAGTGGATTCCAACTTTCCCTTCCCTAAAGCATGGAGCTGCTCTGAAGGCCTGGAAGGGCTGTGTCACCAACAGCGTGACCACACGGGTGTGAGACTAAGCCATTCCCAGCCACCAGTAACAGGAAGTTGTGCATCTTTAAGGAGAGGCTTGCAGTTCAGTGAGGCAAACGTTTTAACTTTGAGGAGGTAAAATTGCCAATTTTTCTTTTTATGGATCATGCTTTTGGTGTCAAGGCTAGAAACTTTATATGGCCCTACGTCCCTATGAGTTACTTTATTTGTTTATTTTCCGATGTGCTTTCCTTATTCTCTCTAGTTATCCTGTGAAGTGTCAGGACTCAGTCTGTCTCACCTGGAGCTGGAGGAACCCAGTGGCGTTGGTTCTGAGCCAAGAAACCGTAGATCTTCTCTTGTGCTGCTCTGTGCTCTCCCTTACCCTGCTGAGTGCCCCCCACCCTTCAGGACCCATTTCACCCTACAGCCCCCACAGGGTGGGGAAGGTGGAGGGAAGGTGAATGTTATAACCAAAAGCCTCAGAATATGGGTTCATTGTCTTTCCAGGTCTGAGCTGGAGAGGCCAGGCCCCTCAGAATAGTGCACGTTCTCCTTGCAATGCAGGCACCAAGCTGGGAATCACGGCTCCTGATCCTTCTTACGTCAGAATGCAAAAAATTAGAACAAATTTCTCAAAAAGCAGGATTTTGGTTCCTCGCAATTCCCTACTCAGGCTGGCTTTCTGAACCACCTTAAAGAAAGGCAGGGCTTCCACTTGTGTGCCTCAGAATCTCCTAGAAACAAAGGTTATTCAAGACTTTGCGCTTGGGGCAGCTTCTCAGGTCCCAAGAGCACATCTTTCTGCCTCTTCCTGGACCCAGAGCAGCAGCAATGCCCAGCAACCAGGGTTCTTGGGGCAAAAGCTTCAAGAACGTAACAGACCAAAAGGAGCTCATGCCAAAGCCATCAGCCCTTTTGGCCCCCATCCTTCCCCAGATGTGTTCAATAAGTACATCCCAGGGTGAACTCTTGTCTCAAAGCAATCTTCTCTTGCTGTTCGCAAGACAAACGAAGAGGGCAGTCATAATTAGATTGCTACTAATACACCACAGTTAATAAGTGGCATAAATAACCATGTAAATGTCAAGCTGTGAATCTGAAACTTGACAGGACCTTTCAAATCCAACCAGGGCTTGGCACCAAAAAGCATTCTCTGAATTTGCACATAATCTGCTTTTGCAGCTCTTTTGAGAAGGAGCTATTTAGCCAGTAAGCATGTTATTCTCCACCGGAGATTATAGTCATTCCAAGTCAATGAACTGCATTCCCCAGAAATCAGGAGGAACTTAAAACACAGGATTTTAAGGTTTGGGAGTAAGATAGGGAAGACATGAAGGGGTCGTGTAAGTCATGGTTGCTAATGCATTGACACTGCCCTAGAGCTCTGAAGAGCAGACAGCACCGAGCCATTTGATTAAAAAAAAAAAAAAATTCCACGTTGTTGCTAGGCTTTTCCCACGGACAGCTTGGTGGAGTCTGTCCAGATTGATCGCAGGATTGTCATTACACTGGAAGGTACCACCCAGTGCTCCCTCCCGGGGCTGCTCACTCGGAGCCAGAGGGTGCCCACAGCACCTCATTAAGCCATTTAGGGTTAAAGATTCCCCCAAGACTTCCTCATCTTGCTTTTCATTTTTTAAATTGAGGTAAGTTCGCATAACATAAAATTAACCATTTTCAAGTCCACCATTCAGCGACTCACAACGTTTTGCAACCATCACCTCTATCTAGTTGCAAAACACGTTCATCGCCATAAGAGAAAATCACTTCCATTAAGCGGCCGCTCTCCATTCCTCCCAACAACACCTGCCGCCAGCCCCTAGCAACCACTAATCTGCTTTCTGCCTCTACGGATTGACCTATTCCAGACATTTCATATAAATGGAATTGTACAATATGCGACCTTTTGTATCTGGCCTCTTTCACCTAGCATCACGTTTTCAAGGTTCATCTGTGATATAAGGTGTATCTGTACTTCACCCTTTGTTAGGTGTCGTAATCGTCCATCGTCTGGCTAGACCGCATTCTGTTTATCCATTCACCAGCGGATGGACATTTAGGTGGCTTCTACCTTTTGGCTACTGTGAATAGTGCCGTTATAAATATTCATGTACAAGTTTTTGTTTGAAAACCTTCTAAAATCTTTGGGGGTATGCACACCTAGGAGTGGAATAGCTGGGTCCTACGGTAATTCTACGCGTAACTTTTTGAAAAACCACTTAACTGTTTTCTCCCTTCTTGCTTTTGAACAAAGTTATGCCTTCACTTAAAACTGTCTTTCTTATTATTTCTAAGGTTTGGAAGAGGAGAGAGGAGGCTTGCTGGCCATCCTGATGCCAGAAGTCCCCCATTAAACCAATCTTCTATGGAATTCCAAACGGAGCTCTTCAAGGCTTGGTCTTCCACACACTCACACCCTCCTTGCCCTTAATGAGAACCGGGGGTGAATGATCACAGGGAAAAGAGGAGGAGGGACTGAACTAATGAGGCAGTGGTCTCCATAGAAAAGTACACACACCCCACGGGTGCACCAGGCCATTATCCACCGGGATCTGCCACAAGAAGCCATTAGAACTTCTATTTATTTTTACCTAAAAGTCAGAAAACAATGAGCTTTACTAATTGTTATGGGTTGAATGATGTTGCTCCCAAAAAAGATAACCCCGAGCACCTCAGAATGTGACCTTATTTGGAGAGAGGGTCTTTACAGAGCTAATCAGTTAAAATAAAGTTATTAAGGTAGGCCTTAATCCAGTAAGACTGGTGCCCTTACAGAAAGGAGAAATTTGGACACACACACACACACACACACACACACACACATACACATGGTGATGTGAAGACGAAGACAGATCAGGGTGATGAGTCTACAAGCCAACCAACACCAACCATTGCCAGAAACCACCAGAAGCTAGGAGAGAGGCCAGGAACAGACTCTCCTGCACAGCCTTCAGGAAGAACCAACCATCATGGCACCTTAGTTTCAAACTTCCAGCCTCCAGAATTGTGACATAATCAACTTCTGTTGCTCAAGCCACTCAATTTGTGGCACTTTGTTACAGCAGCTCCAGCAAGCTAATATTCCAATATTTAACATAAAGGTGCTCATAGGTCTCTGACTTAGTCCCTCACAGGTAGGATCTGAGGCCTCTTGAGGGAGGAGCCAGCTTTCGGGCAGAGCGACAAGACCAAGAACACTCAGCCTGCACCCAGGTAAGAGGATTTATAGATCAGATCATCTCATCGTGATGTGATCAGTTCCCACAAGATGAATGGGTAGACTTAGGATTACTACCAAAAGTCTTGCCTGGAAATAATGTTAAGTATAGTTGACTCGTCCCTTATAGGTGGGCCCCCACACCCACAGCACGATTAAAACTTGAGGAGCTGATCAGATCTGGCCAGAAATCATTCCAAATTAACAAGAAAACTACTTCTAATAGGTAGTTATACCCCTTTTTGTTAACAATGAACCACAAATCTAGATTCCTAGGCCTCGAGGTAGTGACTAGCAGTAATCAGAAGCCACCACAATTAACAACACTCAAAAACATTGTTTATGTCATCACGTTCCTCCTTTTAACCTCAACTTTATGTTTCTTTTATAATTTATATAATGTGCAGTGTATAACTAAACAGATGGGCAATATGTACCCCCCACCAACCTCTTACTAAATGGGCACGTAATCAGAAAAGTTTAGAAACCACTGATTTAGGGCAAGGGCTGTAGATAGACATGGGACAATACCCAAAACAGAGGTGCTGGTGCCCCGACAACTGATCCTCCAGCCAGAAGCAGATGTTGTGCAGACATCAGAGGTGTCCGAAATCAGGAAATGCCCCAGGGATGAGTGGTCTGGTTCCCCAGATCAGGGAAAGGACTCGGCCTCCTTGGCAAGAGGGCCAACACCGGCTCCCAGGGAGAGACACACTGTGGCCAGAGCTGGAGAGGACTTCCCCATGTGCACAGACATGCCACACAGCCACACTGACCCGCGCGCGGATGGAAAGAAGAAGGGGCCAGTTCTCAACTTTTGTAAAGTCACGAAGCTTTCCACTGGGAAGCGAACTTGGCAAGATGGCTTCCCTGTTGCCATGAAGGGGAAAAATCCTCAAATATCAGAAAGGGGCAAATGAAAGTGATCTCCCTTTTTTTTTTAAAGTTGTATTTATTTATTTGAGAGATCCAGACACAGTGTGAGTTCGGGAGGGGCAGAAAGAGTTGGAATCCCAAGCAGGCTCTGCACCACCAGGGCAGAGCCGGATACACGGGGCTGGAACTCATGAACCTGTGAGATCATGACCTCCGCTGAAACCAAGGATCGGATGCTTAACCGACTGAGCCACCCAGGCGTCCCAAAAGTGACCTTTTAATGTATTTCAGGGTCAGTGAGGAGACATTCTTCTTTTTTTCTTAAGTTTCTTTACTTATTTTTGAAAGAGAAGAGAGAGCACAAGTAGGGGAGGGGCAGAGAGAGAGAGAGAAGGAGAGTGAGAATCCCAAGTAGAGGATTAATGTCAGCACTAACTTGGATGCAGGGCTTGAACCCACGAACCATGAGATCATGACCTAAGCGGATACTTAACCAACTGAGCCACGCAAGTGTCCCGAGAAGAACATCCCTGAGCAAGTATGGGCCTCCGAAGCTCAGCCAGTCGATCCACCTGGACCACAAGAGGCTGGAGGCCAGCAAGCAGGAGGGGTAGGCTCCTGTGAGGCCAGGGTGGACAAAAATGTACCCAGATGAGAGGCTCCTTCATGCCTCAGCTGTTCCTGAAGTAGCAAGTGCTTAGATTTGCTCTGCCAAATCTGGAGGTAGCCTGAATCAGGCGACCTTTGCCAACCTCTCCTGTTGCTTGGCCATGTTTGAGTGTGAGAGAGTGACGATGGTATCTGCTGCTCCCCTGACCATTGCTAAAGGCTTGAGATGAGGCTTTCCTCAGGCAGCTTCTCCTTTGCCCTCAGGAGGGGGTCTCATGAGCCTCAGATGCACCTGGTTCCACCTGGTGCTTCCATGGCCGGCCCTGACACGGCAGCTCCCAGAGATGGGACCGCAGGCCTTATGTACCTGCCTTCTCCTTCAGGCCCAGCCTTGTCTGGGCTGACTTTGAAAGAAATATTTATACTAAAGGGCTGAAGCTGAGGGAAGATTTCACCACCTCTTATCTCTCGTAGTTTAGAAAAACAACCAACATTTCATTGACAAGTGACCCTGTGGCGCCTGTGTTTGTGGCTCGTTTCTCTGGGGAGCCGCCTCTTCCCAGAGCCCTGTCTCAGTTTACATAGCTCTGCTCACTTCCTCTCAGACTCCCCAGGGAAAACAAGATTCTCATGGACATGCCACGTCTCTGGTAAGGTTCCCTGAGCATTGTGAGTGCTCAAAATGGGAGACTGGCATTGCTCCATGTTCTATCTATGAGACGGTAGCTTCCAAGCCTAGACCTCCAGCCAAACATCTTGAGTCTCTCAGCTTTGAGGAACTATGGACTCTTGTACCCATCCCAGTGCCCACTACCCCACAAAGTCATTCAGTGCCTCGGCCCAGAGCGACGTGCTTAGCTTTGTTCACCCCTGTCCCCAACTCTATGTAGTCTCTTCTCTCCACTGCCCCTGGGCTGCCCATGCACTCTCCAGAAGACTACAGAGCAAAGACTCTCCAGCCCCACACCCCACCAGTGTGCCTCCCTTTCAGGCCATGGCAAAGTTGTTAGGCTCCAGCACTCCTCCTTCTCCAAGGAACCAAACATAGACCTAGAGTAGAAATCTCTGTGCAAACATGCCATCCTCCCCATACCCTCCGCCATCTTCCTCCCACCCTATACCCTCAGCCATTTCTTCAACTCTTGGCTTAACTTGGTGACTCTCAACCCTACCCACGCATCAGAATCCCTTGAGGGGATTTCTTTCTTTTCTTTTCTTTTTTAAAATCTTATTTTTAAGTAATCTCTACATCCAACATGGGGCTTGAACTTATAACCCCAAGATCAAGAATTGAATGCTCTACCAACTGAGCCAGCCAGGTGCCCCTCATTTGAGAAGACTTCTTAAAGGACACTGCTACCCAGACAGGCCTAATTACCCAAATTTGCGAGGTCTGGTGCAAAATGCATTTGCAGGGCACCCCATTCAAAAATGATTAAGAATATCAAGATTGCCTTAAACTAAGAATGGGGCCCTACTGAACACAGGGACCAGTAGGACTCAAGCCTAGGAAGCCAGATCTGTGCCCAGGCACTTTCCCTAAATATATAGATTTAATTAGCCTGGGTGGGACCCTGGAATCTGCATTTTAAAAGCTTCCCAGGAGGTGCTAAGGTGACTAAGCTGGCTGCTGATGGCTGACCCAGAGACACTGCTTCTGTTGAAGGCTTCCCAAATGGAAACTGTTTACTCTTATGCTCTTGACATTGGGTCTAGGAGTTGGCCCCACTTTGAGCTGGCTCTGCATTGTCACTTCCAGAACACTTCTTTCCTGGGTTTGCAAATTAGCCGCTCAACTGAGGCTAAGGTCATTCAGGTCTTATCCTTGCCCTAGTCTAGGTCATTTCTGCACTTTGCTTGGTGCCTTTCCTCATCCAACCAACAATTAGCAAATGGTTCACAACTTTCTCCACCCCCATTCATGTCGCTGCTTTAGAATCCTTATGGCTGGCCCAGCCATGATCTTGGCCTCTTGGCTCCTTGTCCTCTGATCTGCAGCAACTTCTTCCTTCCTCCTTCTCAGCCCCCACTCCCATGCCTATCTGGGCCTGACTGACACTATGGGCTCCTCTTCCTCAGAATCTCGACCCCAAGTGCTCTCACTCTCTGACTGCAGCCTTCTATCCTAACTTTCCCCTCAATTCCATATCCCCACTACATCTGTTACTCAACTCCATTGTGGATGTTGGACCAGTGAAGTCCAGGTGTTCCTCCAGGTGTTCCTTATCCACGGTTTTCAGTCTCTTCAGCTTCCATTCTCTCACTCTTCCAAATACTAGACATTCTCTTCCTCCTCTGTCCTCACATCCCACCCACCTAGCAAAATTCCAACCCTGAATGAACATCCATCTTCCCCACACCTGCCCCCAGGCCAGCAGAGCACCGCTGGAGGCAAATCCCACAGCTGCATGGACCACCTTGCATTCTATTGCACTGAGAAAAGAGAACCAATTGTCCAACATGCATTCCTGAATTTGCAACCAACTCTCCATCCTCCTGCCGAGGGCCAGTTCCTTCACAGATGCTCTTTGTCTTCCTTGCCTCCCATCTTCCCGGGAGCTGTTTGCAGCAATTACCTTCTCGCTAACCTGTTTCTTCCATCTCTTCTTTGTTCTGGAACCTTCCCATCAGTGGGTAAATGCCCTGCATTCTGCAGATTTTCTAAAAAAAAAAAAAAAAAAGGGAAAAAAGGGAGAAAAAGAAAAGCTGAGAAGGGAGGGGAGGAGAGAAGAGGAGAGGGAAGGAGAGGAGAGAAGTCTCCTCATCTCCCTCCAGCCCCTACCCTCTTGCTCTTCCTTTCATGGCCACACTTTCTGAGTGTGTTGTCTCTCTATCACCCTCTCATTTCCCCCTCCCTCCCTCCCCTTGGATTTCATCCCACCAATTCAATGAAACAGCCTTTGATAAGGCCACCAATTACTTCCATTTTAAACAGAGTGGCCATGTTGCACCTCTTCTTCCTTGACCTCTCAGCCTCACTGGAACTCCCTCCTTCCTCAAATAGACTCACCCACTGGCTCCTCCACACCACTTTCCTTTCTTAGTTCTCTGGCTTCCTCTCCTGACTCCCCTTAGGGGTCCTTCCCCCTCTATATAACTACTATATATTGAACTTCTTTAAGGCTCCATTCTAGGCCCTCTTATTCCTCCCTCTACTCTCTATTCCTGGATAATCTCATCTATTTTCAACACTGCAAATATCATGTAAATGTCGACTCATTTTATCTGCAGAGACGTGAAATATAAGTGCCCATTTCTCTCACATTATATAAGCATCCTGGGCTGATACAGTAACGCTATGGTTTGGGGCTCCATCTGTCTGGTTCCTCTGCCACTCCCAATGCATTGCATTCATCTTCATAGTCCCAGATAACTCCATGCCTATATTCCAGCTTTCAGGAGGAGGAAAAGTAGCAGAGAGCAGACAGGCCCCTTCTTTAAAGATACTACCCAGAAGTTGGAGGCATCACTTCTACAAACATCTCATTAGCCATAACTTCAACAGCTGGCCACACCTAGCTCCAAGGAAAACTGGGAGCTGTAGGCTTTATTCTGGGTGGTCGCATGCCCCTTAAATTTCTCTTGGCATGTAAGAAAGGGAAAACCAATACTCAGAGAAAACTAGCAGAATTGGCCGTAGGCACCAGCTAGATTTGCCAATTCTTTATTTTGTCAAATAAGGACATTAAAAAAAAAAAAAAAACCCAACTACCACCTATTGCCATCACTTCATAAAAGAAAGGACATTCTTAATACCAAAATTGGAGAAGACATAATCTCAAAATAGAGAAAAGTCTTTTAGGTTAAATGAATTTGGATTTAGAGAAGACAACACTGTATCATCCTCACTGTTCTTATTTCCCTTGAAACTGGCACAAGCATCCATCTTCTCGCCTGAACTGGAAACCATGACTGAGGCATGGCTGTTAGAGCATTGTCAGTATCATCTTTATTTCCCTACACCATCCTGGTGTAGGCGGATGGCCATGATAGCTCCCACTGGTAGTAGTACAGAAATCCCAGCATCCGTCCCCTCAAGTCCCTTCCCCTTTCCAAATGCCCAAACAGAATGGCCATGTTGCACCTCTTCTTCCTTGACCTCTCAGCATCACTGGAACTCCCTCCTTCCTCAAATAGACTCACCCACTGGCTCCTCCACACCACTTTCCTTTCCCAGTTCTCTGGCTTCCCCTCCTGACTCCTCTTAGGGGTCCTTCCCCCACTGCTGTGGCTGCAAGACCTAATCCCATAGCCGGACCTCAGGGGTCTCTGGAAAGCTTGGTCACATCACTGTTGCCATTCCCCAAGAGGGGAATTTCCCCAGCGGGGACAACAACATCCCCTTTTGACCCATCTTGAAAAGTCACGCCTTTCCTAACAGCAGTCCCTCTCTCTCCCCACCTTCCCTTCCATGTAGAACAAGTCCAGGAGACCACGCCAGAGGGCCTGTAAAGGATGTTGAGCAGTGAGTGTCTCATCTACCAGTAGCCACATCTATCACAGAAGGACTCAATGTTTTGTTTTGATTTACTTTCAGCTGAGTCCCTCCCCAGACCTCTGCTTTACTCTGGTCAAGAGAGCCACCTTCACCCCTGGACTCCTCAAAGTTTCTCTAGGAGGCTTGCAGGCAGACAGTCCTTCAGATCAGGTCATGGAATAGAAGTGAAGCTAAAGGATGAGAACTCTCCCCTGGCTCAGGGCAGTTAAGAAGGGATGCTCTGCGCCCCCTTTCTCTTCCTTCATTTGCAGGGTATATTTTGGGGCATTGGGGGAGGTTTTCGGCTGTGTTGTTAGAAAAGAAGCCTTGGGTGAGATAGTTTTTGGACTTTTCTTGTGTTCTGCCTTTTGAACAGAAAATGTTTTGGGGCACCTGGGTGGCTCAGTCAGTTAGGTGTCTGACTCTCGATTTCGGCTCAGGTCAGGATCTCATGGTTCATGAGTTCGAGCCCCACATTGGGCTCTGTGCTGACAGTGTGGAGCCTGCTTGGGATTGTCTCTCTCTCCCTTCTCTCTCTGCCCCTACCCTACTTGCTCTCTGTCTCTCTCTCAAAATAAATAAAAAAATGTTTTGATTTCATATAGGAGCTTTCACTGTATGTTCCTGAATCCTAAAAACTAAGATTTTTTTTTTTTTTGGTCAAAAATACCCCCCTTTTCTTCATGTAGATATTGCTGGATTAGAATCCTAGAATTTCAGTGCTGGAGGGGGCTTAGAGATCATAAGATCCTACAGCTTCTGGGGCATCTGGGTGGCTCAGTCAGTTAAGTATCTGACTTCAGCTCAGGTCATGATCTCACGGCTCATGAGTTTGAGCCCCACATCAGGCTCTGTGCTGACAGCTCAGAGCCCGGAGCCTGCTTCAGATTCTGTCTCCATCTCTCTCTGCCCCTCCCCTGCTCACTCACTCTCTCTCTCTCAAATATAAAATAAGAAATATTTTAAAAATTAACAACGAATCCTACTGCTTCATTCTATGGGTAAGGAAACTGAGGTGCAGAAAGGTGAACTCATCGCCCAAGTTTACACAGTAGCCAGTGCCAAGGTCTAGGTAACACAGCTCTGCACCCTTGGTGAGGGCACGGAGAGCAGGGAGGGGTAGGCACCTGGCCTGAGAAATTGGAGCCAAGCCTTGAGGGATGAGATACTTTGGTCCTGGCATGTTCAAGACAGCCTCCCCTTACCCCCTGCACTCCATCGTGGCCGCCTGCCCTCCATGGCAAATGAAGCTGATAGAGGAAATTCTCACGGGAGGGCTCTTCAAGATCCGTTAAGAAAATTTTCTCTTGTTTACAGCAGAGTGCATCCTAGATGCAATGCCAACAGGGTTTGCTTCTTTGTTTATTTTAACCAAGAAGGGAAATTAGTGGCAAAAGAATATTTTGATAATGAATGGAAAGTTAGTCATGACATTCTTGAGGGGGGACAATATAAATAAACTTTTTTTTTTTTTAATGAGAGCTGTCTCAACGAATGATAGGATTCATGAGTCTCAACCAGGGTGAACAGACACTTGGGGTGCCTGGAGCACCCCCTGTGGGTTTCTGCTTTTCCCATGCACATAGTAGAAGCCTTGGGGGCAGGGGGAGTGAGGTGTGTGTGTGTGTGTGTGTGTGTGCCTGTGTATATGTCTATGTGTGATCTCCTAAAGCAATCCTTATTAACGGAAAGGTTTTTAAATATTTGCAAACGGATCTCCGAACTTTGTAGAACACAACGGTATCTATTTCAAAACAACCTGGGAGTATTTGGTGTCTATTTGGGCCTGGTAAATTTCCACTGTGGCTAGTGCCACACAGCGTTTCCATTCCAGGCCAACTCACTTCAAGTGGCATGATTTGATTAAGCATTTCTTCACTTTTAATTGCATGCCAAGGCCCCAGGGCATCATTTGTTGGGTGGCCCTGAGTGGGCTGGAGTGGGGGCGGAAAGACATGTCAATCTAGAAAGGTTTGCGCCTGACTTGTTCTCGGGTGTAATTCTGTCCTGTACCTGGCAAGCCTTCCCGTTATTATGAACAGGACTGTCTTGGCCGATGGTGGTTTTCGACGGTTCGTGGCAAGGAGCATCCAGGGGAGAGCCTGCTCCTGAGGAGCTCCCGGCCTGATGGAAAAGAGGGGAGGGCATCACACTGCACTTGGCTGAACGCCACTCACCACCTGGGAAATTATATCCCTAAGCCACCCACTTGCAAACTCTATCACCACAGTATTTTAGAAGAGAGTTGTTTAATAATATCAAAAAAAAAAAAAAAAAAAAAGATCTTAACCTCCAAGCATAGTCTACGCCTCTGTAAAATGAGGTAATGCTACAACCTCATGGGGTTGAGGTGGGTGTTAGAAATATTGTAGACCAAGTCCTGGAACATGGTGAAATTCTGCAAATCATATTTATAGATGGCACCCTGGCCTGTCACAGTATCTATTATCCCCATCCTCCCTCTGAAAAGAAAGCCTATAGTGTTCAGATATCTGCCCCACTCCCATGTAGCTGTGAGGCCAGGCCAGGGCCTCGGGTCGGAAGGACCCCTCCATTCTCAGTGGCCAGTGATATCCTCAGGACACCCTCCCTGCAACACAGTGATGGCCAGTAAGTAATGAACAGAACCTGCAGGTGGGGGTACAGTGAGGCAGGAATGGGAGAGAAAGTCACATTCCCCAGGATGCTATTTCTCAGGTTGATGTTGCCATCTTGAAACTTGAGGATGAGGCCAATTTCCAAGGATGACAAGGCATAGAGAAGGAAAGAGATGGGCTCCTAGAGAACAATCCATGTTGCCAACCAAATACGCTCGATGTGCCTGGTCTTCTCCAAGTCTTCTCCAACTGGAAATCTCCTTTGCCCTTCCACGAGTGAGCTGCCCCCTCCCACTAGTGAGCCGTCCCCCAACTTGTGAGCCATCCCTCCCACTCAGGAGTGACTCTCCCACTAGTGAGTGACCCCCTCAACTAACTAGCCATTCCCCCACTAATGAGTCACCCCTCTACTAGTGAGCCATCCCCCAGTAGTGAGCTGTGCCTGACAAAAGCGCGGTGATTCGTCCTTCTTCACAAACAGGAGCCTGAAGGGGAGACATGCACAGGTTGGGAGGGTTTTCTGGACTTTCCCAGAAAAGTGGGAGCCGGGAGGCTGGAATGAGAACCCCAGCAGAGGTGGGAGCAGCTCCCAGAAGAGTGGGTAAAGGAAATTTCATCTCAGAGAAGATTTGCACACGAACGATGCCACTGTGCGTTCTCAGATACTGCCCCTGGGACATGCTAAGGAGCTGTGGGCTTTATGGGGTTTTGGCATTTTAACTACTCCATCCGGCTGGGAGGCTCTGGCCGCAAATAACAGAAACCCTGACTGGAACCAGCATAATCAATATAGGAATGTATTATTTTATATCATAAATATTCCCTGTAGGGAGCTCCAGGGCCAGTTGAATAAGTCGTTCAAGAATGCCGCCAAGGACCCAGTTCTCTCCCGCTCTCTGCTTTTGGTGTGGGCTCCATTCTCTGTCTGGTGTCAGGACGGCGGCAGGAATTCCAGGCATTCTAATAATGGCCCCCACCAAGAAAACAGCTGCCCTTGCATTCCATGCCCCTCCAGTACTGCTGACTAAAGATGAATGGGTTTCGAATGAGGACAACATCCAAGGTCCCAGTGCCCAAAGCGACATTTAGGTCCGGGGAAACATTTGACAAACCATGCCAAGGCAGCCTGCTGGCCCTGCAACCACCAAGGACAAAGAAGGAGGCTCAATATCCCAGCGGCTTGGAATGGAGGAGACAATAGGCTCCAGGCCCCAGGGCGTTCTCGGCAGCCTCCGTCCCGGATCACCAGATTTCAGGGGGGTCACAGCAAGACACTTGACAGGCAATGCAGGCAGTGGTAAGGCAAGCCTTGCCCAGAACGCCCATTTCCTTGAGATCCTACGGAATGACAGTTGTCCAGGACCAGGCTCTGCTAACGGAGCCTGGTCCCCAGCACCCCGCCAGCATTTCTCCCCCTCTGGCCCTCCGGATCATCTGCTGAAAGACGGCTGTTGACCTGGAGCTGCCTCCTGGGATAGAGACGGAAGAGACAGACCTGACTCTATGTCAAGTCTCCTTCTCCAAAAATAGTCAAGGAATTCCCCCGGAAAACTGAGAATATTTGCAGTATATGTGACAAAAGTTTGATTATCCTTATTTTACTACGAACTCTTGCAGATCAATTTGTCTTAAATGGATGCACACATAAAAGATCAAACTTACACCATATAAAACCATATAAAAACGCAACTGCTCACTAGTAATAAAAACGTAAAGTTAAAAACTGAGATGGGTTTGTTTCTTTTCTTCTGCTGTTTTGTTTGTTTTTTACTTCATAAAACGGCAAAGGAATACCACACAGTGGCAAGGAAAATAGGATTTCTGCTCCTATGCACTGCTAGCAGCAATATAAATTCAGGCAATCTTTCTAGAGGTCGGTTTGGCAAAATAGAGCAAAAAGACTTAACCACGTACATAACCTCTGAACCACCGATTCTGCATTCCAGAACATATCCTGAGGAAATAACCAAAGAAATGTGCAAGGCCGTGCTGAACACTCATGAATATTCAGTATGGTATTGCTTTCTTTTGACATTGCAGTGCTGGAAATTACCGAATCATCGAGTGGTACCTGGATTAGCCAAATGGATGATAACACATCCCTTCCATACTATGCAGTCACCCACCAATAAAGCAAAAAAAAAAAAAAAAAAAATCATCAGAGTTAAGTTAAATGAGAGGGTTGTGTATCACTAAGGTCAGTGTACGTTTTGGTAACCATTTGCATGGTACAACTTTGCATTATCTTTACATTCCAACTTCAGCGTACACGGAAGGGATATTTAAAACGTTTAACAATTGATTTCCGAGAACAAAGGGCCATACCCCCAAATACAGTCTGTCTTGTTACTGCAATTATTTTCATTGACGACTCTGTGTGCCAACGACTGCACACACCGAGTGGTTTTACTTAATTATTTAAAAGATTAAATAATTCTTTAAATAAATAGCATTATTCAGCTGCCCACAGATGAGTAGCTTTATTAACTCCTTTGTGTGTTTTCACGTTTTCCACTTTCTTTATAGTGAAAAGGTATTCCTTATCAAAAACAATAATGGGGGGTGGCTGGGTGGCTCAGTCGGCTAAGTGTCTGACTTCAGCTCAGGTCATGATCTCATGGTCTGTGAGTTCGAGCCCCGCGTCAGGCTCTGTGCTGACAGCTCAGAGCCTGGAGCCTGCTTCAGATTCTGTGTCTCCTTCTCTCTCTGCCCCCGCCCCTTTCACTCAAAAATAAATAAACGTTAAAAAAAAATAAAAACAAAAACAAAAACAAAAAAATTCCAAAAACAATAATGCAGTTAAGAAGCAGTTCGGTGTCGGGGTGCCTGGGTGGCTCAGTCGGTTAAGTGTCTGGCTCCTGATCTCAGTTCAGGTCTTGATCTCAGGGCTGTGAGTTCAAGTCCCACGCTGGGCTCCACGCTGCGCATGAAGCCTACTTAAAATAAAATTAAAATAAAAATTTTTAAAAAGGAGGAATTCAGTGTATAAGAACTCTTCATTCAATGTCCTTTATTCTACCTTCCCAGCCTCTGACCCATGTCTGACCTCCATATTGGGAATCCCCAAAGCCCCTCAAGCAACCACATTCTTCAAAAACAAGAAGCATCTGATCTTGGTATCAAAAACCAGATTTTCTGTCTTTGACTGGGGGCAACATCCGTGCACTCTCTGGGATGCTAAGCAGAGGGTACAGATCTGGAAGCTCCTGAAAGTCCTGCTTGCCAGGCAGTCCTCCCACTGGTGGTGACAGTACAAATTGCCACTGCACTTTGGAACAGCAGTCCAATCTTGTCCATCAAAGCCTTAAACGCACACAACTCTGGCCCATATTTCCTCTCCGGTTCTGCTCACACACTTGCAAAAAGATGTCTGCACAAGTACACTCCCTGAATGGTTGTCGGAAATAGCAAACATAGGGGATAGAAACCCACCGTCTATGAACAGAGGGTCATTAACGTGTGGGAAATCCACTACAGCTGCCGAAAATAGGAGGCAAAGTTACATGTGCTCCTAGGAAAACACATCCAAAAGGTAGCAATAAAAAAAAAAAAAAAATTAAATCTAGGGGCACCTGGGTGGCTCAGTCGGTTAAGCGGCCAATTTCAGCTCAGGTCACGATCTCGCGGTCTGTGAGTTCGAGCCCCGCGTCGGGCTCTGTGCTGACAGCTCAGAGTCTGGAGCCTGTTTCAGATTCTGTGTCTCCCTCTCTCTCTGACCCTCTCCCGTTCATGCTCTGTCTCTCTCTGTCTCAAAGATACATAAATGTTTAAAAAAAATTTTTTTTTAAATAAAAAAATAATTAAATCTACACAGCAAGTATACTATGATCCCATTTGTGCTAAAAAGAAAAAAAAAATCTGTGTGCACATCACATTTCTGGAAAGGTCCACGAGAAGCTGTAGGTAATGGGGTCTTTTGGGAATTGGAGGGAGAGGGCGGTGTGATCAGTTAAGGCTTTTTTCTTTCCACTTTATAGCCTTTTGTGCTGTTTTCACTTTTCTTCATGAGTAATAATAATTTTTAAAGATCTGCTTCCTGACATTTTAGGGCAGGCCTAGGAAAAACAATAGATACAGACCACTGAGCCAGGCAAGTGCTCTCTAGCTTGGGTGTTAATTTGCATGTCAGGGACTTGCCCACAGAGTGATTTCCATTTTAGCAGTCAAGGTCATCTCAGGGCAACGCTTCTCAAACTTTTCCACAGAAGTACCCCTGATGACAAAACAGAACAAACACGTAACCTCAAGGGATGAAGGAAATTGGCCCAAATCTTTGCCTCGAGCAAAATGTCTCTAGTGTGCAGACTATCTTAAAAATTCAAGAAAATTTAGAATTTTATTCCACCACTGAGTTGTCTTTGACTTACTGTAAAAACTAGTTTTCACTTCAAATTTTATTTGTGGAATTCTGGTCACTATCTTGGTAAATCCCTCACTCCTGCTTTAAATGGATAAAAATTTCCAGATGAAACTTAATAAGGAAAGGTTTTATCCATAGTTAGGCTCTGGGGCAAGAACAGCTGAAGTGATAGAGGGAACTCAAGGTGAGAAATTTCTGGAAACCAGGACTTGATACCAGCTGAGAGGTGCAGATTCAATTATTCATGCAGAGGAAGAGCTGATCTAAAACACAGGACTGGGTTTCGCAGAATTCTACTCCCAGACATGAAGTGAGACCAAGGATTAGAAACATTCTACCCACCAGTCTGAGAAGTGACAAGGAGGCTTGTCATCTACTTGGACTTTGGGGAAGAAAGAGGGAAAAATACTATAAATCAGACACCCAGGCTGGCACCGTTGACAAGTATACTTTCACAATATCTATCCAGCACAACATCAATGTCAAGAGTAGTTCGGTACTAAAGAAATCCATAAGAGTCCTTCCTGCTGGAAGAAACACGAAAACTGTCCTCTAGACAGGGAACCCCCCAAACCCAGGGAACTGG
Organism: Acinonyx jubatus; assembly: GCF_027475565.1. NCBI lineage: Eukaryota > Metazoa > Chordata > Mammalia > Carnivora > Felidae > Acinonyx > Acinonyx jubatus. The sequence continues at coordinate 11,019,135 of NC_069384.1, forward strand.
GACTTATCATAAAAATATGAGCCACACTGAAGATAAACAGAGATAGCAAACTGAATGAGGAAATGAATTGCCATGAGGGAAAATCACAGACGCAACAGATGGGGGGAAAGCTGCGTATCAACAACCAAAGATAATAGGACAACATAAAAGAGATATCTAACATGTTAAAAAATACATATAATGGGAAAAACATAAACCAGAAGCACAGAATGGAAATGGAACGGGGATATTGCCAAAGGACCAAACAGAAGCTTGAAAAAGAAAACAAATAAACTTCCTACAGGAAAATGGAATTGATGAAGTAGATTTGCCACAGATGCGGAGAGTATTCGTGAACCGAAAGACGAGAGGAAATTACCCAACATGCCTCAGAAAAATAAAGAGATGGAAAATGTGTGAGAGAAAGTGAGACACGTGAACATTTGAATGGGAAAACCCAGCATATATCTAAGAGGAGTTCCAACACAGAAAAGAAAGGATTGAGCAATTTTCAAAGACATAAAGGCTTAGATCATCATTATCGAAGGAAGATATGAACTCTCAGTAAAAGAAGTACATTAAGACCTGAGAATGATCATTAAAAAAAATCCATCCCTACATGCCTCATAGTGAAACTATAGAATACCGAAGACAAAGAGAAAAACCAATCTTCAAAGCTGTACGAGGCAAGTGGGAAAAAAAAACAACTAACAAGGCTAAGGGAGAACCAAATCACCTAATAAATTAGAGAAATAGAGAACATCTCCTTTTCAAGAGACCGCAGAACAAACCTCAAAATTTCCAGAAGACAAAAACAGAACAGAAAACATTCTTTAATGACAATGTAGAAATTGTCAAAAATCCGAAGACAAAAAGCCCTTACTTACTGGAAAATTTTAAATACTCTTTCAAACAACTGTGGAGTCACAGGAAAAAAGTACGAACTGATAGCACAGAACAAAAGAAGATGGTAACAAGGAAGACATGACCGTGTGAGGGCTCACAGCAATACAGCTAAAGCAGAATGGAATGGAAATGCATATGCCTTGCACCGTTTCATTAGTAAACAGAAAAAATAAAAATAAGTGAATGAAATAACATGATAAATAAGTTGGAAAAAGCAATCAGGGGCTCCTGGGTGGCTCAGCAGGTTGAGCGCTTGACTTCGGCTCAGGGCATGATCTCGCAGTCTGTGAGTTCAAGCCCTGTGTCAGGCTCTGTGCTGACAGCTCAGAGCCTGGAGCCTGCTTTGGATTCTGTGTCTCCTGCTCTCTCTGCCTCTCCCCCACTCATGTTCTGCCTGTCCGTCTGTCTCTCTCTCTCAAAAGTAAACATTAAAAGAAAATTTAAAAAAGAAAAAAACAATCAAACTGAAGGATAGGATAGCTAAAGGGATAAATTAATAAAGATAAAGTTAAAATGTAATGATTATAAAACAAAAGACTATAGAACTAGTTAATAAGTTCAAAAGCTGGGTCTTCTTGGAAAACAAAATAGTAAAATATCCAAATTTATAGCTAATGAAATCAAGAGGAATGTAGACAGGGAAAATATATAAAATGAGACTAAATGGATCCAACAACTGGAAAAACCATGGGAGTGAAACAAATCATCCAAAAGCAGTTTGTCCAGTGTTATAAAAATAATTTTTCAAATACATTTGAAAACAGGGATGAAAAGGACAGTGTTCTAGAATTGAGCTCTCGAAAATAGCAGCAACTGGCCACATGTAGCAACTGAGCAATTAAAATGTGGCCAGTCTAGGGGCCTGGCTGGTTCAGCTGGTAGAGCACGGGACTCTTGATCTCAACAGGTCGAGTCCTAGGCTGGGTGTAGAGATTATTTAAAATCAAAATCTTAAAAAAAAAAAAAAATGTGGTTGGTCTAAGCCTAGATACATTATAAGTATAAAACTCACGCTGGCTGGGGCGCCTGGGTGGCGCAGTCGGTTGAGCGTCCGACTTCGGCCAGGTCACGATCTTGAGGTCCGTGAGTTCGAGCCCCGCGTCGGGCTCTGGGCTGATGGCTCAGAGCCTGGAGCCTGTTTCCAATTCTGTGTCTCCCTCTCTCTCTGCCCTTTCCCCGTTCATGCTCTGTCTCTCTCTGTCCCCCCAAAAATAAATAAACGTTGAAAAAAAAAAAACTCATGCTGGATTTTGAAGACTTGTGAAGCAAAAAATACATATATATTTCATTAATAATTTTAATTGCTCACATGTTGATAATATTGATAATGACGATATTTGGGATATATTTGGTTAAATAAAAATTTTTTAAATAATTTTACCTAACTTTTTTCACTTTTTAAATATGGCTACCAGAAAACTTCAAATGGTATGTGTGACTTGTATTATATCGATATTTATATTTGACAGTGCTGTGAAAGACAAAAATAATTTGTTAAACCTAACTCCGGAAGAGGGTGTCTGGGTAGCTCAGTCAGTTAAGCAACTGACTTTGCCTCAGGTCATGATCTCCCAGTTCCTGAGTTCAAGCCCCACGTCAGGTTCTGTGCTGATAGCTCAGACTCTGTGTCTCCCTCTCTCTCTCTCTCTCTCTCTCTTTCTCTCTCACAAAAATAAATAAACATTAAAAAATTAAAAAAAAAACTGACTCCAGAAGAGATAGAAAATCAAATAAACTAGTACCTGCAGAACAGCAAAGAAATTTGTCCCACAGTTTCTCTCTGCCACTCTGCAACAAAAGTTCCAGACCAGGGTGGCTCAATAGGTCGAGTGTCTGACTCTTGGGTTCAGTTCAAGTCATGACCCCAGGGTCATGGGATCAAGCCCAAATCAGGCTCCGCGCTGAATGTGGATCCAGATCAAGATGATTCTCCATTAGAGAGTAATGATTCCAAAGGTATTGAATCTGTGCCAGGGCAGTTTTAAGAGAAAAGTTTTCAAATGTTCCTCATGAAATAAGCATAATACCAAAACCTGACAGGGACTGCTCACAAAAAAGACTCATACATTATCTTTCACTTACGGATACGGAAGCAAGAAACAAACAAGCAATGGCAACAACAAAGACTAAATAAAACATTGACAAACAGGGTACTTGGGCTTCCAGGTAGAATACAATGGGTCAGGAAGATGAGCCTTCTTTCTGTAACAGCAGTAGCGATGACTGGATAAATTGAAATAATTGTATTTTCAAGACAGTTCAGAACCATGAAAACAAAGACTAGATAAACAGAAAAGTCCAGAGGAGTAAGAGTTCATCATACATGAGCTGAAACTCACCAGCTGGATATGGGGTAATGTCAGCTTGGCTCAAACAGATTACCCAAAAAGAGAAGGCAGCAGAACTTTGGGTTAGTGTAATGGATTGGAAATTAAAAGAGTCCAAAACACAATGCTAATTTTCCTCATGAGACATTTGCTAAGTTCTAAGGCTGGAGGAGAGTGGGGGCGGGGGGGGGGGGACCCAGAAGGCTGGGAGCTGGGCTAGAAAGGCAGAGAGAAGAAATATTCTGCAAGTCTTGTAGGTGCTTAGGAAACTCAGTCCCATAAGATGGAAAGGCCTGCCAGAAACGTGACCAGTCTTTCTCTCAAAACTTTTGCCAAATTTTAACTTTTGGAGTGGCTGCTTAGCTCAAACCTCCAAAAGCCAGGACTTTTAGGGCAAACCAGAGGTGGAATGCATCTTACCAAAATGGAATCCAGCCCCAGCCTGACTCAGTCTCTGATTAGACTACAGCAATCGTCTCTTTGCCTCATGAGCCTAACAGAAGGAAAAGGCAACTCTCATTGGCAGAAGATATCATCTGCAGCCTCTATGCTTCTAAAATAATACGATAAATGTGTTAAAGGAAATAATTGGAATCCATGAAGATAATCAGGTGGACACTCTACAGCCAAAAATACAATAGCTAAAATTAAAAACTTATTTTCAAAAGAAGACTGTATATAGCAGAAGACAGGATTGGTAAACTCAAAAGTAGATCAACAGAAAAATCTGATAGGAAGCAGAGAGAGAAAAATGAACAGAAAGAATAGAATAGAGCACAAGTGATACATGAGGCACAGTCTAAAGATCTAATATATGTATAATTGGAGTCAAGAGAGGATAGAAATAAGGGCAGAAACAATATTTGAAGGCACAATGGCCAAGATTTTCTAATACTGATGAAAGATGTCAACTCATTGATCCAGAGTTTCAGTGAACCCCAAGGAAGATAAATAAAAAGAAAAATGTGTCAAGACACATCTAAGCTAAACAATGAAGATCAATGACAAAGAGAAAATGATAAAGGCATCTGGGGGAAAAAATGCACATGACCTTCAATGAACAACAGTAAAACTGATGATTGACTTTTTCAAGAGAAACTGTGAAAGCCACACGACAATGGAATGATATATTTAAAGCACCAGAAGAAAAAAAGAAAAAACAACCATCAAACTAGGATTCGGTATCCAGCAAGAGTCCTTCAGATAGGAAGACAGAACAAAAAATTTTTGAGACATTAAAAAAAAAAAACAAACCTGAAATAATCCATCCCTGTGGAGAAGCACTACATGAAATACTAATGGACATTTTTTTGAGTAAAGGAAAAATGTTCCCAGATGGAAGCACAGAACTTCAGGAAGGAACAAAGCACAGTGGAAACAATAAATACATGGGAAAAGAGAAAAGAATATTTTCTGTTTGAAGCCAAAGTAATAATAAGGATGTCTTGTGAGCTTTATAATGTATGTAGAGGTAAAATTATACAATATCCCAATACCTTTGACCTTAATACCTTTAAGAGTCAAAGGTAATGAGTCAGAGATGCATGATGAAATCTTTAGGGCAATCACCCCTTGAGAAAATATAATTAAAAAGCTAATGGATAACAGGGCGCCTGGCTGGCTCTGTTGGAAGAACATGAGACTCTTGATCTGGGGGTCACGAGTTCAAGCCCCACATGGGGCATAGAGATTACTTAAATGAATAAATAAATAAAAACTGAAGGTAAAAAGCTAATGCATAAGAAAATGGAATAGGAAAATACATGATTAATTCTTAGCTCTGGTTGTTGATGTATTTCTTCTGTTCATTTCTATTCTGAAATCGTGTTATCGAGAACATACAAATTCTAGCTTCTTGGGTTTTCTTATTGAATTGACCTTTTTATCATAACAAAACATCTCCTTTTCTTTCTGGTAATAGTTCTTGCCTTAAAGTGTAGTTAGTCTGTTACTGAGTCAGCCAACCAAATTTCTTCTTTGCTAGTATTGAGGGGTCTAACCTTTTTCATCCTCTAACCTTGCCCTTATATTTGATGTGCGCTCACTGTAAATAGTTAGTCTACACCCAGGTCTCAACTCTTTTTATTTAGTCTGACTGCTTTATTCTTTTAATTGGAGTGTTTTACACTTACATTTCAAGTAATTACCAACATAGTCACATTAAATCCTACTATGTTGCTATTTGTTTTTCATTTGTTCCATCTGTTCTATTCCTTTGTTCCTCATTTTCTGCCTTTTTGAGGATTAATCATGTATTTTTTCTATTCCATCTTTCTCATCTATTAGCTTTTTATACTTTTTATGTGCAGATTCTCATGTATATATTGCATATATACATATATACACACATACACATACCCATGCACAAATTCACCTACTTCTACACCTAAGTTTTGTGCACTTTCACTATCAGTAAAAAAAGTTAACCAACACACCATCAAACAGAATTCACCAGCAAGTGAAGATAATAACGCACAGCATGACCAAATGGGGCTTATTCAGTAGGAGGAAATCCACCTAATTCTAAGGACAAAATTACATAGTCACCTTCATACATGTTCAAATACAATTTGACAAAATTTAACAACAACTGATTCTTTCTTTATTTTTCAAAGGCAATAACGTAGGAATCAATAGGTACCTTCAAAATGTATATCTGAACCTCAAAACCAAAAGTACACTGAATCATGAAATACTAGAAGCTTTTACCCGTAAATCAGGAAGCAGATGAGTCTTTGCTCACTATCACACTATTAATTAATTTTGTACTGGAAGTACTAGCTGATACAACTAGAGAAAGAACAGAATTGAAAGTATAAAAATTGAACCAAAGAAGATAAAACTATCACTATTTGCAGGGGACTGGTTGTATCCTTTGAAACCCCAAGAGAAATGAATGAAAATTACTACAATCACTAAGAGGATATGGTAGGACAGTAGGGTAGTAGGAAATGCAAAATTAAAATACAGAAATCAATAGCTTTTGTTTATACAAACAACTCTGTTAGGCAATGTGATATAAGGAAATACCTCACTTACAATAAAAATGTTAAATAAGCTTAAGTATGTGCAATGTAAGGCAATGTAATGTAAGAAAATACCTCATTTACAATAAAAATGATAAAGTAAGCTTAAGATATGTGCAAGGCCCACATAATCTTTTGAACACTCATAAGTGAACAAAGAGAGAGAGAAAAAGAAAAGTAAAAAGCTCGAATAAAGTAAAAGACATACAGTGTCCTTAGATAAGATGACTTTGCCTTAGGTCAGTTTCCCTCAACTTGTAAGTGTTTATTGATAAATATTATCCCAATAAAAATATAAAAAGAAATTTCTATCTATACAAGGTGATTGATTCTTTCACACAGAAAAATAAACAAGAATAATCCAGGTAATTTTGATGGAGAAAATAAGTGAGAAGGAATAGTTATATCATATATTAAGATATATTTAAAACCTTCAATAATTAAGACATTGTAATAGTAGAATCTGATTAATCAGACTGACGTCTGGCAAGAATTGAAAATTCTGAAAAACATCCAAATATATACAGAAATTTTAAGATAAAGGTGACATCTCAAGTACACGGGAGAAAGATGGCCTAGTCAATAATGTGTGTTGATAACAAACATTGTGTATATAGACTTCAAATTCCAACTGTACTAAAGATTTAAACATAAAAGTTCAAAAACATAAAAAAAAACTGAAACAAAAATGGGAGATAAGCAAAGTCTTGCCACTATGACTCAAAAATCTAGAAGTCACACAACAAAAATTTTAAAAGGGACACCTAGGTGGCTCAGTTGGTTACGATTTCAGCTCAGGACATAATCCCAGGGTCATGGGATGGAGTCCCGTGAGGGGCTTTGCACTGGACATGAAGCCTGCTGAAGACTCTCTCTCTCTCTCTCTCTCTCTCTCTCTCTGCCTCTCTCCCCTGCTCTCACTCTCTCTCAAAAAACAAACAAAAAAAAATTTAAGTATCTAGAAGCCACAAAACGAATGGTTGACTATTTCAATTTCAACTGCATGAAAATAAAAAACTTCCACATGGCAGAAAGCAAACAAATTTTTAAAAACGCCCAAAGCAAAGTCAATAAATAGATGACAAAATGAGAAATGTGTGTAACTCATATCACAGAGGGTTTACTGCCTCAGTGCATGAAGTGCTCCTACAGATTGATGAGACAGAGACCAAAAAACCAATAGGAAAATGGGCATGTACATGAACAGTTTGCAGGAAATACACTTGGTTCCTAAACATATGAAAATATGCTCCGTGTCAATCATAACAAGAATTACACACATGGAAACCATACTGATTTTTTAAAAAATTGATCAGAAATGGCCCAAATCCAAGAGTTTGAAAATAAACTCTGTTGGTGAACTCTAGAGACACAGGCGCTCTCTCTCCTGCGTTGTTACTATGAGGAGACATTGGCATACCCCCTGCCGTGGGTAATTCGGCAACATCTGTCCACATTAGAGATGCATTTACCCTTTGACTCAGCCACTTTACTTCTCGAATTTACCTTCTGCATAAACTGTGTGCTGCATGAATCACCAAGTTATCCATGGCGGCACTGTTTGAAAGCAAAAGATTTCAAACAACTTAAATGCCCATATATAGGAGATTGTTTAGGAACATTCTGCATAGTAAGTAAGCATCAATAAAGAAGAAAAACGACATGCTTTATGTGCCATGATGGAAAGATCTCTAACACACAGTTCACAGAGAAGAACAAGGCACAAAACAGCAGGTTCTATACAATGGAGCTAATAGAAAGAATTGGAAGTGGGGAAGGAATATATATTCAATTTGCTTGTATGTGTGAAAGAAAGAAGGAAAGAAAGAAAGAAAGAAAGAAAGAAAGAAAGAAAGAAAGAAAGAAAGAAAAGAAAGGAAGGAAGGAAGGAAGAAAGAAAAGAAAAGAAAAGAAAGAAAAGAAAATAAAAGAAAAGAAAGAAAGAAAAAGGAGGAAGGAAGGAAGGAAGGAAGGAAGGAAGGAAGGAAGGAAGGAAGAGATCTAGAGATAAATTATAACAGTGGCTACCTTTTTGAGAGAAGGGATAAGAACTGAGCTGATAGGAAAGGGTACTTTCCACTGTGCAATGTTTTATAACTGTTGCGGTTTTTTTTTGAACCCTATAATATATTACTTATTCAAAATGTTAAATCAATAAACATTTAGCTATGAGAAGGAAGCATAGGACAATGCCCCACCCTCCCCCCTTCTCTCTCTTTCTTGTCCCCAGAGCAGCATGGCTCCTGTGGAGGGCTGAGTGGAGGAAGGTGTGGCCAAATTGGTTTCACAAAGTAGCTGAGTCCCTGAAGGTTTTAGGACTTGCTCAGGCCTGTCCAGGGAGATCAAGGGTGATTCTAGAGCTGGAAGCCCCAGGCTGGGAGACTCTGCCTTGATGCGTCCTATGATTTCAGAATGGAGCCCTTGGCCCCCAGGGGAGGAGGCAGGTGCCCAGGGGGCCTCGGAGGGGCCACCACTGCTGCATTCTAGAGCTGCCCTGGGCCAGCTGGCCAGTTCTGCAAAGGGTTCCGAGTGGCACAGCATTGTGGGCTTTTCTGAACCAACTTCATCGAACTTCTCTGTCCCTAATCACCCTCCTTGCCTGGTGAGAGGCCTCAGACAGGATTACAAAAGCAAAGAGGAGTCAGAGACCTGGAAAGGAGACTGGCCTATCAGAGGAAGCAGCCTCCCCCAGGCGCTGGCCCCAGGACCTTGGACTGGCCGGTAAAGGAGAGAGGCTGAGGCCTGGACGCCTGATTCATTTTGTGATTTCCCCTGGGGAAACATTCCATCCAGCCACCAGCATGGTCATTTCCTTCTTCCCGAGGCCTTTTAGCACCGTGTGGCTAGAGGGCCATTCACAGCCGCCCCAGCGGTGGTCTGGCAACACTGGCCCGTGTGCAAGTGAGCGGCTGCCAGAGGCTACAGGCCACCCCAACCCGAGAGGAGACAATTAGCCACCAGGCTCTCTCTGCCTTGGTCCACAAACGGTCACTGAGCACCTACTATGATCCCGTCACAATCCCAGGGTACCTATGGGGTTCCCAAAGCTCCCAGTTTCTTCCTCCTTTCAGGACCCATCTGCACCATTCAACACGTGTTAGAAACTTGCTTTGTATTGGTCACCAATTGTTTTTTGCAGCTCAGCTTTATTCCGGACCAGACTGTTGGGGGGGGGGGGGCGGCGCTCAGAGCAAGGGTCTGTGTCATACTTCCTTGTGTTTTCCAGAGCCCGTACCGCCCCCCCCCCCCACTCCCCCTTGCTGCAGGAGCTCAAACACAGCAAGGCTTTCAATAAATGCTTGCTGGTCGCTTGCCAGTCTCCAAGCTTGAAACGGAGTTGCATTACAAGCAGTGAAAACCCAAGAGGGATCTTCAGCAGTGACCCCTCTGGCTGTCCAGAACCCTGGCCCCATCCCCATCATCCACTCTCCTTCCAGGGACAAGTGTCTGCCTTCTGGTTCCTCCAACTGGGAGAGCCACAGTCCCACCTCAGGTCCGTGGCACTTGCTGGCACTCCCTCTCCCCCGCATTCCCCCATCTGGAAAGTTCTTCCCCCAGAAATCTGCAGGGCTTACTCCCTCTCCTCTTTGTTAGGTTTCTGCTCAAAGAGGACCTTGTCAATGAGCCCTTCCCTACTCATCCTATTCAAAATCACTCCCCTGCCTCCCATTCCCCTGCCTCTCTTTCCGGCTAGCCACTTTCAAATACCCTATAGGGTCATCTGTTTTATGCCCTGTCTTCCCCGTGCCAATCTGAGCTTCCCAAGAGCAGTGGTTGCTGTTTTGTTCAGTGCTGTCTCCCCAGGCACAGAACAATGCCTGGAACATATTAGGTGCTCAGTAAATATTTACTGAATACGTTAATTTATGTACTGATCCATTAATTTAGCAGCGGCTCTTCGTCAAAGTTAAGTCAACCGAAAAGACATAGCTTATCGTTTGCACATGTGGGTAAAAAAACCCCCACGTCCATATATTTCTTTACAAACCGTTTCAGAGAAGTCTCATTTTTCTTTTAGGTACAGGACTTGTTTTCGCCATGCTTTTACAGAGGTGAAAACTAAGACTCAGGAAAGTTCGCTTTTCCAGGTCCTTACTGGCTCCTAGCAGAACTGGGGCATCCCGCTTTTCTGTCTCCCTGTGCTTGGCTTTGTTCACCCACCTCGGGGTTTGGGATCGGAGATGGCCCCTTCCTTCTGTTTCTTGGTTCTTCCTGAAGCTTCATACTCTCCTTTAAGAAGAAAACCCTGCATCTTCCCCTTTCTTTCTCTTTCCTTCCTCCCAGATAGCTCAGGGCCCATTGTCCCCCTCCCCCACCTCTCAATCCCCGAAGAAGCCATCGTGATGGTCTTTTGGCATAACTTGGGCAAGACTGCATTCTCATTTTTGGACTCTGTTCACTAGGTTCTTTCACATGGCAAGGGGCAGAAACAAGCCTGGATCCCCTGCAGAAGGTTTATTGCAATCATGCCCGCGGAGTTAGGAAAGATAGGGATCCGGTGACACAGCCCAGCTTCGTGGAAGGGCAGCGGCCCGCCCAGCAGCCTGCCCTCCTCCGCGGCGGGAACACCGGCTCCCCGGCGCCTCCCCCTTCGCTGTCTGGCTAACTCCTATCCTTGTGTACCGCCTCTGCATCCCCTCCTCCCCCGCCCTGGCGGACTGAGCAAGAGGTCCCTCCTTTGTGGCCCTGGAATTTTCTGTGCGTCCCCGGGTTATGGCGCTGATACTATTGCGTGAGGTTCGGGCACAGCTCTGGATCTCCCCTCCCCGCCTCCCCCTCGTTAGCAATTTTGTACCTTTGCTAACTCCTAATCTTTCGCTCTCTAGGACCCACAGGCCACCTCTGAAAGGTCACCGTAGTCCTTGGGAGGGTAGATCTAGAAAGGTGCCCCGTTCATTCATTCGCCGCACGTACTGAGTTGCCAAGCCGGGCCGAGGAACTTGGGGGACAATTCCAGACGGGGCTTAGAGACGGGGGCTAAGGACGGTGCTTTCTGTCTCCATCACACACACGTAACCCCCCCCCCCAACACACACACACACACACACACACACACACACACACAACACAATGATACAAGCATCGCCAGCTTGTCTTGGCTTTTGCTGAAAGCTTTTCTCGCAGAGAGGTGGGGGTGCAAGAAAACGCTAGTTTCTCGAACGGTGACTCGGGGAAAAGCGCCTGGAAGCCTGGCGGAGCGGCTGGGGGACCGGCTCGGGGACGGCTGCGGAATGCGGAGCGCGCGAGGCCACCAGGGGCCGCCGCAGCCGCCGGCGCATGGAATTTTCCACCGCCCGGCCGAGCTTGCACAATCGCCTCTCATTGGCCGAGCGGGGGTGTCTGTCCCGCGCGGGGACGCAGATTAGATTAGCCAGGGAGCCCTCCTCAGTGGGCTTGGCAGGGTTCTGATTAATCAGGCCAGCGGGGCCAGGGACGCGAGGCCAGGGAGGATGGGAGCCAGGAGGAGCCCAAGCCTGTTATCAAAGCCAGCTCAGCTGAAGCCTTTGGATGTCACCTATCTACACAGAAAATGCTCCAGTGAGCCGGGAACAGTCGGGGGTTGACATTAGAATTTGCCTCTTCATAGTAAAAATTCCCCTAGAAACCACAGGAAAATAAGATTCCCAATGCTTAATCCTGCCGCCTCCCCCACCCTCCACCCCCCTTCCCTTTAAAGTCTCTCTTCCGGCCCCCTGTATTTAACCCTTTGGAGCACGCAGTGGCCCATCCCCAGGGGCAACCCAGAAATGCAGACAGTGAAAGACCATTAGAAATGGAGAGAGCGGACCTTTCAGGTGGGCTGGAGAATCAGCACGAACTCCCCACAGTGACATTAAAAGATGCAGCAAGGTGTGCGAGAACCTCCCTGTGCTCAAATAGATTGTTGGCTTAATGGTGTCTATGCGTGAGCTGGTCACGTTGATTTACGATGAAAAATACTCCCCTTGTGTTTGCTCCTGAAGTTTCAGGCATTAGGAGGCTCCTTTCTGGGACTTATTGTTAAATCTGCCACAAAGCCTCGCTCTGGCTCTAGATGAATGTTTGGTGAGTGAATGAATGATGACCCCTGCAGTCTGCAGGTCTGTCCTCAGAATGACAGCAGTGTGGGCTCCTGGGTCCTAGTGCTGGTTCTGTCATTTCTAATCACATGACCTTGGACAACTCATAATCTCCTTCAGCCTCGGACTCCTTGCTTTTAAAATGGCACTAATAGGGGCACCTGAGGGGGCTCAGTCGGTTGAGCATCCGACTCTTGATTTCGGCTCAGGTCATGGTCTTGCAGTTGGTGAATTCAAGCCCCATGTCCGGCTCTGCCTGACAGCGCAGAGCCTGCTTGGGATTCTCTCTCTCCCTCTCTCTCTCTCTCTCTCTCTCTCTGCCCCTCTCCTGCATTCGTTCTCTCTCACAACATAAAGACACTTAAAAAAAAATAAACATAAGGTGGCACCAATAGTTAAATTAAAACATTACCCCTATGACCCAGCTATGCCCCTCCCAGGTATACACCAACAGGAATTGAAAACAAGTACTGCACACAGATACTTGTACACAAATGTGCACAGCAGCACTCTTCACAATAGCCGAAAGGTGAAATAACCCCAAGCATCCACCGATGGGTGAATGCATAAACAACATGTAGGCATGCAGGCAATGGAATATTACTGTGCCATAAAAACGAGCCCAGCACTGGTACATCCTACAATATGGATGACCCTTGAAAACATGCTGCTAAAGGGAAAGAAGACAGGCACCAAGGCCACATGCTGCGTGATTCCGTTTCGGTGGCATATCCCATATAGGTGAATCCACAGAGACAGGAAGTCGTTGGTGGTTGCCAGGGGCTGGAGGAGGGAGGGCTAGGGTGTAACTTGTTTAACTGAGTATGGGTTTTCTCTTGGGAGTGATGAAAAGGTTTTGGAAAGAAATAGAGATGGCCATTGCACAACATTGTGAATGTACCACGTGCCCCAGAAAGGTTCGTTTTCAAGTGGTTAATTTTATGTTCGACGAATTTCACTTCAATGGAAAACATATACCGGGACTTAATAAGAAAATCACATTGGATGTGACCTCTATGCAGAAATGTCCGAGCAAGTGAAACACCTTATTCTTTGATGCCTTCCATGTTAATGTTGGGTCATGTGTTGGTGAGAACAGGGGGCTGTGTGATGTGGATCTAAGCTCTGGCCCCAGGGAGCTCCATAATGGTCTGTCCTGTAGGTAGAAGGGCCTTGAGGGATGGTAAAAGCCACCAAAACTGCTGAAGAGTAGGATTGGAATTTTTAAAAATTTTGATGCAGGTTCCTCGAAGGACAACCACAACACTGGCGTTGCGACTCATCACTCGGACTGGGAGCCGGGCAGCCTGGGTTGCTGGCTCTTGACTTTCCACCTGCGGGACCCCGGGCTTAAGGCTCTTGGCGGGAGTCAATTTTCTCAACTCAACAATTGGGTTTATTGCAAGACCTCCTGCCTGGGGCTGCTGTCAGAAATAAGCAAAGTAGTGCACGTGCTGGAAACAGAGTATGAGCTCAAAAATGTTAGCTGGTGTAATTAAGCAAAAGGTACATGATGAATAAAAAACCTTGGGTGGGGGCGCCTGGGTGGCTCAGTCAGTTAAGCATCCGACTTCGGCTCAGGTCATGATCTCGCGGTTCGTGGTTCGAGCCCCGCGTCGGGCTCTGTGCTGACAGCTCAGAGGCTGGAGCCTGCTTCGGATTCTGCGTCTCCCTCTCTCTCTCTGCCTCCCTCCCTCTCTCAAAACTAAATAAACACTACAAAAATTTTACAAACAAAACCCAAAAAATCTTGGGTGGTTTGTGCTCTGTCAGGGGACTGGTGGGGTGAGCAGGACGAGGGACCAGTTCGAGCATTTAAAACAAAAAGGGAGGCACCTTAAAGTTACTTTCAGTAAGGGGCAGTCCTGCAGGACGGGGACAGGGAAGAACAATGACAAGAAGGGATAGTCCTCCAAAGGGCATGTTCGGAAAATAAAGGAAAGAGAATGTGTCAGATGCCTGGAGTGGCTCAGATGGCACAAATGACACAAATTTGGGAGTCTCCACGGGGCCTGGGATGAGCCTTCTTTTGTTGCTGCAGTGAAAGGGGGACTGAAATTTTGTCCCCTCAGCAGGGCACTTGGAAAGTCCAGCGCTCAAAGCAGGATCCACTGTGCCTGGTGACTCCCGTAGAGGAAAACCACTAATGAACTAAAGTCAGTGGAGACCCACCGTGCAGGCACCCTTGAACCCCTCGTCTTGTTCCCACCTGAGTTGAAAGCCCCATCGGAAGAGGAACCTTTGTGCGAATCATCCTGGAGTCCACAGCCTTTAGCAGCAAAAAGGAGGGCTGCGTTGAATGGGACCCAGGACGTTTTATGGTTTCCCATGGTGACCTGACTCGGCTTCCGTAATAACCATCGTCCTAAAGGTCCCCCTTCCCTCCTGGTAACTGGAGACACCCCACCCGCTCCCTAGCCATGCATCAGTGTAAACTCCAGGGGCACCCCAAATGAAGCGTTGGCCTCGGGTACACTCCTGCTTTGTCAGCCTGTGTCCCCAAAGCCCAGCTCCCCCTGGCTGCAGGGCTGCAGGGCAGGGAGCCCAGGGAACTGGCCCTCGGGGAAAGAGTAGCTCACCACCCCCAGAAGTGTGGGATGTTGGGGCTTTGCTAGAATGTGGTGTCTTCAGGTCTATCTATTCAAAGAGAGAGACAGAGGTAACAAGTGTACAAATCAATATCCTGTACATCTTAAACGTATTCAGTGTTATATTTGAATTATGTCCCAGAAAGCTGGGGGAAAAAAAGATACGGATTCAGTGCAAACTATTAACAGTATATATAGATACTGAGATTTTATGAAAAATTGCATATAAAAAAGGGGCGGTGTCTTCTACTAGAAATAATTTGAAACCACAAAGCTACATGATTTTTATGCCTGTGGTGTATCTTCCCCTCCTGCTACCCTGCTTCCCTCCCTTCCACGCCTCCCTCCACCCCTCTAACATTGACATAGGTAAAATACTCTGCCTTGGATGGCAGGAAACTCACAGTTAACGTACTAAGCAATTATGTTGAGTGTATTCAGTGATTACAGTCATGGCTGATTTCAAGTGCACCTTAATTTTGTTAATACAAGTAACACATGTTTATTGTAGAAATTTTAAAAACACAAGTAAGCAAGAAAAAAAATTAGAACATTTAGGCACCCCAATCTTGCCATTCAGAAATTACTACTATTAACATTTTTAATTCCTATTTACATTGCTTTAATAATACTCACGTGTACACATGCACACACACACACACACACACACACAGGGAACCAGCTCAGGCTGATGAACACGGGGTCCCCCCCTTGAGCTCATCTGGGGGCAGGGAGAACTGGGAGGTGCTAAATACTTGGAGGCAAGGGGTCAGCTAGAAAATGAGGAGGTCAGCATGACTGCTGACATGGCCTCTGGTTCCCAGCCGGCCCCTGAGGCATAGCTCAGTCCCGTGGAACAGCCCTGGTTCATCTTCCTTATTCTTTGCGGCATGACCCCACCCAGCATGTGACCAAGGCAGACATTTGCAGCAAAGTGGGTGGGAGATGGGCATCTAGAGCAGACCTCCCCGAGGCACCAGCAGCAAAAGCGGGACTGTCCCCATGCGCTTCTGCAGGTGATGGAAACCAAGGCGCCAGACAGAAAGTTGTGATCCTCACAGGTGGGGAACACCCCTAAGGCTCCTCAGAGATAACTGGAGGACGCTGAACAGGAAGGAGCTACCTTTTCGAGAAAGGGGGCCACCAGCTAGGGGGATTTGAGTAATCATGACGCATGTGACTTCATTCTTTCCCAAAACTGGTGAAGCCTGGAGAATTAGTAATCGATCTATCACTGTAAGATATCTTTTATCTTCTTAATATAAAACTGGATCATACCATAATTTGATTAGTAAACTGTTTGCTTTGCTTAACAAGATCTCACGAGGATATCTGTCAAGTGGGCAAAGAGAAAACTACAACCATCGTTTTCAAACCGTGCTCGGTAGTTCTACGGAATTCTCGAGACCACTGAGGGTGTTTCAAGATCCCCAAGAGAGGAGGGCAGATTATGCGAGGGGAAGAAGATTATGAGTTCCTACCCTCGGCTCACTCAGGATTATCTACTTGGAACAATTCTATATACTAGGGTTCTCTGAAAGACTGAGTACTAATAAAGGGAGGTACCCACTACTAGAAATAATCTGAAGCTAAAGTTTTACACAATCTGTTACATGCCTCTTAGCATTTCATTGTGTGGGTAAATGATAATGTGTTAATCAGGCTTCCATTTGTAGATGCTTAGGTTGCTTGTGAGGTAGGAGTTGTGTTCGAAAGCAAAGATCACACTCCTGAGACACGGTGACTTCAGTGAGGATTTTTTCTCAATATAATGAAAAGTCCGGAAGGAGGCGGTGCCACCATCAGTTTTGTGAGTCACGGATCTCCAACACCCTATCAGCGTCCCAGGCAGAATAAAGGGGTGGGAGGGGGGCAGAGGTCATAGGTCAGAACATAATTTTTTTTTTTATTTGAGAGAGAGAACAGGGGAGAGTGAGAGAGAGAGGGAGGGGGCACCTGCTCAAGCACACTCCATGCTCAGCACAGAGCCTGACGTGGGGCTCGTTCTCACAAACGGTGAGATGATGACCTAAGCCGAAATCAAGAATTGGACGCTCAACCCGCTGAGCCACCCGGGGGGCCCGCAACCTAAACTTTAACTGAAGATCATAGAAAGGAAATTGTTCCACAGCTAGCTGTGCCGGTGGACTAATTTACTAATTCCCACCAGCAGTATCAAACAGAAGAGTATCTCTCTAACAAAAATATTGGCATAATCTCTTTTATTTTTACTCTTTGTTACTTATTCTGAGGCCACAGGTCTGGGGTCAGCTGAGAATCTGCATTTCTAAGAAGCTCCCAAATGCCGAAGGTGCTGCATGCACAGACCTACTTCGTTTTTGTTCAATTTTATTTTATTTCATTTTTTTCAATATATGAAATTTATTGTCAAATTGGTTTCCATACAACACCCAGTGCTCATCCCAAAAGGTGTGTTTTTGTTCAATTTTAATGTTTATTTATTTTTAAAAGAGAGAGAGAGACAGAGCACCAGAAAGCGGGGGGGGGGGGGGCAGAGAGAGGGGGAGACACAGAATCTGAAGCAGGCTCCAGGCTCCGAGGTGTCAGCACAGAGCCAGAACTGGGGCTCGAACCCACGAACCGTGAGGTCATGACCTGAGCCGAAGTCGGACGCTTAACCGACTGAGCCACCCAGGCGCCCCTGCACAGACCTACTTTGAGACGTGAGCTCCTAGGCACCCTACCGGTGCAATTTCACGATGAGACAGAATACGCCAGGATCTGTGGTGAGAACTGCCCTCTTCCTGAAGGGGACCTCGGCACACAGAGCAGGGTCAGACCAGCAAACATCCCCGGTGAGGATTTGGCCCGAGAGCCAAATCTCTCGTCCACGTGTTCTTGCACAGGGAATAAGACTTAGTGATGCTCAATTCAACACACGGTTTCTGAGTGAGCTGAGAGGCCCCTGCGGAGAATAAGGGTTGCTTTACACAGGTTAAAATCGGGGGTCTGGAGGGGAGAAGACAAGAAAGTCAAGCACGTCTGCAGCTATTGTCCAGACAAGAGAACCGAGAGACTGGAGCGGCCTGGGAGCCCCTGGGAAAAGTGGCAGGGCGTTATGGCAGGATCAACTGCGAAAGTACTAATTCGGGATTGGCTCCCTTATTCCCCACCCACAGCAATTTCCACCGGGCAGCCAAGCTTCACACTTTCTTGCCTTAGGGATTTGGGCCAGCTGAAAGGATTCCTGCTTTTGTAAACGCTAAATCCCTGGATGAGATTATGCCAAGGGCCTGGAAGATGGAAGGAGAAGGGAGAAAAGGGGGGAGGCAGTAAGACCCCAGAGTCATGCCCAGAGAGGCGGCCTCCACGCACCCCTACCCAGATTCCCGTTCCCACGGATGCAGCTGAACCGCAGGGTCTGAGGGCCGGGTGCCAAGACAGCGGGAGGGTAGGGAGAAGGGGGATCACCTTGTGGGGTTTGAGGGATTCCCTCTGTGATAACTCCTGATCTCAAAGCCTACTTTGTCTGATCTTAAGGTCACCACACCAGCTCTTGATGCTTTGAGCTGGCACAGGACATCTTTCCCGTCCTTTTCCTTTTAGCCTGTCTCTGCCCTTATACTTAAAGTCTGTCTCCTGTGAACATTTCTGTCCTGATTGGGTAGGGCTGTGGCCTACACACAACTAGGGGGCGCGGCATTTATATGGCTTAGAAAGTCCCCAAGGGTTCCTAAGAAGAAAACGTTTCTAACACCACTGACAGAAATTAGGTATCTTTTTAATCAATGGGAAACCAGAATACAGGTGAGTACAGATTAGACATGGAGGTCATGGGACTGTAGCTCCCATGGTTACTGGATACCCTGCAGGCCCGGCCAGGTGACCAGTGTGAGGGCCTCTCAACCTGGGAAAAGGGTCTGAGTGTGTGTGTGTGTGTGTGTGTGTGTGTGTGTGTGTGTGTGTGTCCAACAGCCAGGTGCGCTAAGCCCATGCAACGCCCGTTTCCCTACCAACAGGGCCCACAAGGATGCAACAGTCCCCAAACCCAGGAACACGAGCGTGCTCTGCTGGCCCTCAGCCCACACCCCCCAAACAGCCAACACCACCTGCGGAGACAGGGACCCAGAAGTCCTTGGAAAACATGGCCAAGAGACAGCTTTCCTTCCTCTGGTTCAGGAGATCCAGTCCTGGCCGTACCTTAGAAGCACCCACCTGAGAAGATATTTTGAAATGCTATTTGGTGGGGCTAGACTCTATCTTTTTTTTTTTTTTTTTAGGAGATTTCAATTTGAATCAATATTTGTAAAGGCTACTTAAGTAAATCTCATGTGCAATCGGATCCCTTCGCAGGCTGGAAATATTTCAGAGAAAGCCACCAGTATCATACGGACAGGTATATATTATTCTGGGGCATTACCAGTGCCACCGGGCTGGCTGGCTGCTAGGGACAGGTCTGCCGAGATGGAATGTGACCAGGCAGTGGCAGGACCCATCAAAAGCACCCGGCCTTCGTGGGAGTGGCATCCGATACTGAGGCTCCCCACGGGGCAGGACCACAGCTACGAAACGCGGAACAGGAGACCCGCTTGCTCCTCAGCAAATAATTAGGCCTGAACTGCAGCATTACTTGATATCTATCTCCAAGGTCAATGCGAATGAATAGATCTCTTTGCTTGGCTTCTTCCCTCAAAGCGAATGTTTCAACCATCTCCACTTCCCTCCTCAATTCAGAGGACATTGTCCAGCATGTCTGAGCCGCTCTGAAAACAAGCCTGTGTGGGTATAATGGAAATAAAGCCATTTCCATGAGAAATGGCGTTTCTTGTTTAACCCCACTTGCAAGAGCTTACTCGACCGGAGAGAAAAAAGCAGTGCTTTTCAAAGTATGAAAAACTACCCATTATCCATTTGAGAGAAGCCAGTGGAAGTCAGGAGCTTTTGGCTGGCTTCAGGAAGAAGTAGTGAATTTGAGGCTCGTTTTTTAAATGGAAAATGCTCTTTTTTTAATTTTTCTTTGCCGTTCACAGCAACTCGTGCACGGTATGAAGCCCTAACCAGACCTTTTGAAAACAGTATTGTTCTAGGCCTAGGGGGTTGGGAGAGACAGCGAGGGTTTTCAGTGAAAGCATGAGAGTTTGCCATTCTCCAACACCCCCCCACCCCGCCCCCCGCCCGCCTTGGCCAAACTGAACCCATCCACTTGCTCAGCCCAAGGATCCCATCCCTGTGCCTGCTGTCCCCAGGTGGGAACTTGCTGGATTTCATCAATTATAACCAAAGCTCCCTGCTTACAAACACCAGGCCCCGCCTGCTACCCCATCTTTGCAGGATCAGCCCCCCAGCCCTTTCCTCCTGGCCAACCTCCTCTGCCCCCAGCCTCCCTGCTGCTGCGGAGACACAGGGAGGTGTGCCTGGGGGGGAGGGGGGGAGTTGCATGCCTCAAGTGGATGCACCAGTCCCCTCACCCACTTCCTGCAGACATTTCAACAGAAAACAGGCTGGGAGGTTGAGAGGATGCTGCAGGGCAGCTGCTGAAGCCCAGGCTAGAATTCCCCTCTCCTGCTTAGACGCAGCAGTAGAAAGCCACAGTCACCACGAGGCGCCTGGGTGGCTCAGTGGGTTAAGCATCCGAGTCTTGATTTCAGCTCAAGTCAGGATCTTGTGGTTCGTGAGATCAAGCCCCACGTCAGGCTCTGTGCTGACAGCGGGGAACCTGCTTGGAATTCTCTCTCTCTCTGTCTCTGTCCCCACCCCTCAAAAATAAATAAATATACATTAAAAAAACAAAACAAAACAAAAGCCACAGCCACCGCCTCCTGAGCTTCTGACCACTTGGTAAGAGGAGTTAAAGATGAAAGCACGAGCAGGACTTCACCAATCCCCCTTGGCTTTCAGTGGACAGTCAGGACATCCCTTCAGTATTTAATAGCTTCACTGTTGCCCTGGACAGCCACCGCAGACATTGTAAAGGCAAGAGGCTGGGGTTGGGGTAGAAGACGTTAACCCCGGGGCTGGGGTGGCTTTATAAAAGAAGAAGCCCTGAAAAGTAATCACCTAGGTTAAGTATCAATAGCCTTGACACACTGAACGGCCTTGGAGTTGACCCGCGCTAACAAAGATCATAAGATTTTTGCCCTTGCTTGCACAAAAATTCTGCTAGCCAGATATCCTTGACCCGCTCAGCACGCAGTTGTTCAGAGGGTAATTCTACCCTCCAGGATCCATTCCCTATATTCACTGTTTCCACGTGGGAACTTGCAAGCTTGAGTCCTTCCTTACTGCACTGTTTTTTCTTGTAACTGGAATTTACAATATGGAATTTAAAGAACAAACAAATAGCAGTGGCTCCTCTGTCACCTGATACTCAGAGAGGGATTCTTCTGAGAGAACGTGTGGAGATAAAGGACTCTTTCAAAGTAACCTAACATTGCCATCTGTGGCTGCTCTGTAGATGCCTTGCGGAAGAAGCGCTGAGTAAGAAACGAGTGGGTCTGGAGTCTGCTCTTAGTCCTGAGCTCAGGTGTGCCTATGTGTGTGCATGTATGCGTGCAGGTATATGTGCATGTATAAAATGTGCATGTTCTAGGTTTTTCCTAACCTGGCAAACAGCAATGATCCATCAATGTCACAGGATTGCCAGGTAGATTAAATAAGGAATGCTAGTATTAGGGTTCTCCAGGGAAACAGAACCAATAGGGTAAGTAGAGATAGTGAGATAGACAGACAGAGATAGAAGCATTATAAGGAACTGGCTCATGCTACCACAAAAGCTGACAAGTCCCCAGATCTGCAGGGTGAGTTGGCAAGCTGGACACCCAGGGGGAGCCAATGGTATATCCGCAGCCCAACTCCAGAGGTCTGAGAACCAGGGAAGCCAGTTGTGAAGTTCTAACCCAAGGCCAGTGGGCTCAACACCCCGAAGAGCTGATATTTCAGTTCAGGTGCAAGCAGGAGAAAGCCAGTGTTCCAGCTCAACCGGTCAGGCAGGAGAAATAATCTCTTACTCAGGAGAGAGTCCATGTTTTTTGTTCTATTCAGGCTTTCAACTGATTGGATGAGGTCCACACACACTAGGGAATGGTGATAGGTTCACCCAGACTACCAGTTTAAATGTTAATCTCATCCCCAAACACCCCAATGAAATACTCAGAATAATGTTGTTTGACCACATATCTGGGCACCTCGTGGACCAGTGATATTGACACATAAAATGAACCATCACAATGGAGTGGGAGGCAGCATTCTGTACTGGAAAGAACACCATTTCTGGGGGCCAGTGGCCCAAGGTCAAGGCCCAGCTATTTACTTACTGTCTGCGGGGTGTGTAGGTTACTCTTTCTCTCTGGGGCTGCCTCAGTTGCCTCCTCGGGAGGATGAAGATAACAAAAGAATGGGCACTAACGCATTAGTTGTTGTGGATGTGAAAGAATACCTTTTTAAGGTTCAGTTTGCCCTTTGCATTTAATGTAGGTTGTTATTTGAGGCAAAAGAGACACCGATCATAGAAAATAAAGGAGGGAAAAAGGAAGCGTTACTATCAAGAAAGAAAAATAATGGACCAGAGGAAGACACTAGTGGTACGTCCTTACTCTTCAATCAGAGTAGACCAGGTGCTGGGGGCTTCAGAGAGGCGACACAACCATCCGACTGTGTGGTTCTTTTCCTTTAAGGAAACTTCTTCTCTATCTCCCCAGGAGATCTGTGGGCCCATATTTCCTTTGGAGCCTAATGGTGGGGTGGCTGTGGTCTCTGCAGGGTATGGACCTGTTTCACATTATATGCATGAGTGTTGGATGGTCGTGAAACCTAATATATTTGGGGCCTGATACCATCAACCACCATAAAAGCAAAATATTTTCCCATCTAGAAGTCAAGTTGGAAAAACCTCTCTCACAGTTGGTTTGGGTTTTAAAGACACAGTAATGGCTGCAAAGATGGCCTGTTCGTCCAGATAAGACTGGAGCCAAGCTGACACCTCATTGCAGTCTGGTCTCTCTTCCAAAGTTCTGTTGAGCATGTGGGTGGTGTTAACGGCGTCCTTCTGGCAGCTAAAATGGACCAAGAGAACAGCCTAATGGTTAGAGAAAACCTCATTGGTACAGCAAAAAATGCGGTGGCTGGACTGGCCAGATAAGACTGCTGGGGGCCAGCAGGACAGTTCTTACAGAGTGTGAGATATTTGGGGTTTGGCAAACCCTAAGAAGCTGGTTGCCAAGCCCTGTTGCCCCTTGTTCCCCTGGTGTATTTCAAAGGAAATTAAATCCACATGTTTCTGATTTGCTGACACTTAAAGCTCATCCAAAGGTGGTTTTGCAAGAGTGGTTTGGACACAAGAGGCCTAGAGAAACTTTAATTGTTATTGTTATTTTTCATTTTGAAACGCAGACCTGTATGCTTACATAATAAATGCAATGCCTACAAAATCAGAGCCCAGTTTTGCCTTACCAAAACGTTTTGTCCTGGGCCCACCAGAGACAGATAATTGAAGTCAATTCAAGAAGACAAACATCCGACCTAGAAATCCATCTTGCAAATGGCACTGTTAACAGCCCTTTTGACTGGGTTGCGTCTAAGAACCCCCAAAGCTAAAGTTCAAAACCATATGCACAGTATGGACTGAGTCTGTTGATTTCATTATTTCCTCGGACTCTGGCCAAGGAGATAGAAACCTAAATCCAAGATGGCATCCATCTTGGTAGGTCCTGGGAACCAAGGTCCAAAGATGTGGGCATGGCACCTCAAGGGCAAGAGGCCATCACAAAAGCTTTCTGTAGAAGGTTCTGAAGTGTCCTGCCATGTATGTCCCTAAATGAAACCTAAACAAGCAGCAACACAAATTCTACTTCAGGGAAAGAGATTCGCATTAGACACTTAGAGAGAATTAGTGCTTCTGGACAGGACATGTGACCTCAACAAGTCCAGTCACTTGAAAACTATTGGCCAAAGAGCTCAGGGACCAAAGGGTCCCCTTCTTCTGAGCTAGGGATTAACATTTTTGTTTCTCCCATCTCTTCCTATGGCCACTGCATATGGCTTTTCCTCAAGATTCACCTCAGAGGAATTCTCCTGACAAGAGTGGTGGCTTTGTTCTTTCTGGTGGCTCCCACTTCTTCTTCTAGCCCTGGGCCATCAACTGCTTGATTGGCAGTTTACTTCTTAGTCTCCAGCACTGGAATCCCCCAGCCACTAGCTCGGGATCTGGAAAGTTCTGTGTCTTTTTTTTTTTTTTTAAGTTTTATTTATTTATCTGAGAGAGATAGAGACAGCATGAGCAGAGGAAGGGGAGAGAGAGAGGGAGAGAGAATCTCAACCAGACTCCATGTTGCCAGAGCAGAGCCCAACGCAGGGCTCAAACTCATGAAACCGTGAGATCATGACCTAAGCCGAAATCAAGAGTTAGACACTTAACCGACTGAGCCACCGAGGTGCCCTGAAAGTTCTGTGTCTTTAAACCTCTGATTAATGAGGTGATGGAGGCTGAGATGAAGAACTGGGGCTTCATTTGGAACTCAGCCCTGTCCAGTTTTTGTCTCTGCTCCTGCAGTTGGATTTCTCTGGGTTACAGTATACACTTCCTGCTCCCTCTTGCCCTAGAGCCTTCACACATGCTCCCTGTATCCCCCATTTCTTTTGATCCAGGTAACCCTTGCTTATCAGGTCAGCTTAGATGTCCCTTTCTGGAGGAGACATTTTCCTTCCAGCCCAGGGATATGCTTCCTTCTCCTCTGCAGAGTCGATACATATTCATACCTAACTGATAAAGTACAAGGTCATCTGCACTGCCTCCCTTCCCATCAAACTGCTGGCTCCTGGAGACCAGGAACCACGTCTGTCTCCCTCACTCTGCCCCCAGCACCGGGCACGGACAAATCAGTGTCGGCTCACTGGCTGACTTCTCACACCGGCTTTGAAGCCGACTTTGCCACCAACACGGCTCACTTCTGTAAACTGTACAGACTAAGGCCAACGGGAATGTTTTCAGACACTTGGAAACCAGCACCCGCTTGAATTAGTCTGCTAGGGCTGCCATAACAAAATGCCACCAATGGGTGGCTTAACACAACAGAAATGTCCTTGTTAGCAGTTCTGCAAAGACCCTAATTTCTAAATAAGCTCACTTTCACAAGTATTGAGGGTTAGGACTTGGACACTTTTGCCGGGAACATCATTCAACCTATAATACCACTATTCTGGCAAAGAAAAAAAGAAAGTAGCCCCAAATTGACATTGAAACACAGTAACCATTTAAGTTACTGCCCAAGCAAGGATTTTTTTTTTTTTTTTTTTTTTTTTTGAGAATGAAAGGGGACACGGTTCATAATTTTTGCGGGAACACCAGGCATAAACCAGCACCGTCCAGGGCAGGCAGTCCGGGATGTATGGCCACCCTCTGTGGCTAGGCTCACTGCCCAGGCTTTCCCGTGCAAGGATGCGTCGTACCTTCCCTTCAAATCCCTCTGTGTTTGTGTTCCCAGCAAATCCAGTCTGTTGTATACACAGGCGCAGCGAGACCAAGGGATTAGCTATATTCCGGTGATGGTTAATTCACTGTTTCCAGTTACCAAATGCAAGCCCAATGTCCGCAATTAATTTGGCCAGATCAACTCGGGCCTCTTACACCTGTTCCCCTGTTTAATTAGGCTCTGATCTCCCCGGGGGAGTTGGAAGCACCGAGCACCATTACCTAAGCCTTAGATTAGGAGGGCAGTGTCAGATACCCTTCGTCGCCGTAATGCACAGCACCGTCCCCGAAACAGCTCCCGTCCTTCGGTCTAGAAATTCGCCTTGACAACTGTGATCCCCCCAGCATGGCTGGGGAAACGATCCCTTTTTTTGTTACAGATTTCCTTTCATCTCCTCCCAAGGGAAGGCAATGTTCCCAGTGGTGCTTCTTTCTGAGGTAATTGTTGGAGAGGAGTCAGCCAGTTAAGGCTGCCCATCTAATTAACAGAGTCTGTTATGATTTATCAGGATAATGAGGTGGGGAACAAAGACATCGATTTTTTTTTTCTTCCCCTTCCTGCTATTTTGGCCTCTTTTCTTCCTTTTGGAAAATGACCCAATGTTAATGAGAAACGAGTCACTTATTGTTGGGGTGCAAATAGAGAGATAAATGACATCAGTAATTAAGTCTCAAGCCCTCTTTGGTATACAGAGCCATTTTTCAGGCAATATTATTCAATTAATTAATTCCATTAGGGCTACCACGTTTCTCTAAATCCAGCCATTCAGCTATCAGTGATGATAATTCATATGATACAAAAATAGAACGGTTAATAACTGCATAGTGAACCCAGGAAGAAAGTATTTTAGCCACCACAGAAAGCCTAGCTAGGAGCACTTGATTTGAAAACATGTAAAGTGATCGAAGCTGGCCATGTACCTCTTCCTACCGTGGACTGAACAAATGCTCTGGGCATTCCTTACTCCAAATGCCTACAAGGACAAAAGGGGACATCAGAGTGGTCCAGATCATCCTCTTATGCCATACGAGTGGACACGGTCAAGGCCTCTGGTCAGTTGCCCAGCTGTGGCAGGAGAGGGGGCAAGTGACATGAAATGTGATTGAAAGGCAATACAATGAGAGAGAAGGTTTCCAGAACAGCAGCTCCCAAACCATGCCGCTTTTGTTCACATAAAACTGTATATTCATAAATATTTATCAAAATGAAAATCGGCTGACCAACCGCGAGGGCAGTTTTTGTCTGCTTTCTTTCCTCTTTTGTCAGGGGAGAATCCTGACCCGTCCATCTCTCACTGCGCACGACTCAAGTTAATTCTGTCTCTGTTGATGGTCGTGTTAACAGAAAACGCACCCACATTCTCTTTAATCCCCGAACTCTTTCCGCTCTCCTTTTCAACGCTTGCCAACTTTCCTAGAATTCTTTACATCCCTCCTAGGACGAAACTTATCTTCACAAAAAGGGAACAGTCCAGAACCACATTTAAGAAATCTTGAACTAAAGGAATTAGTATCATGACATACTGAAGAGAAAGGCCAGCAACTCCTTCATAGTCATGACAAATCCCCACGAACCTCTTCCTCTGCCTCCAAATCCACCTTTCCTTAACCCAGCAATATTAGCATAAATAAAATACCATCTCTGTATTTCGTTTATCACTTTATTACTCTGCCTTGAGTGGTTGCTAATACTACGGGAGCGTTGTGATCTGCTCTTTTTCATTGTGACGCAGCAGTATTTCAGCTAGATTCAGGATTAAATATGCCCTGTGTGCTGGCGTGGGAACCTTTCTACCATTCCTAGGAAAACAGCTCACATTCCAAACAGCTGACTTCCAAAGTCCAGAATATGATCTGCTTAGAAGCTGGGTGGCTGCCTACACGGTTCTAGCCTCTTTTCTCCTCCTCACTAATCAAGGCATCTTTTGTTTCTGGAGCTCATTCTCTGCGCAGGAGTGTGAAATCCACATTGAAGGCCCCCAAAGCACATAAGCCTGGCTGAGAAGGGAAAAGCTCAGGGAAGTGGTTCTCAAACTTAAGCCAGCATCAGAATCACCTGGAAGGCTGCTGAAGATCTGGGGAGGGACCCAAGAATTGGCATTTCTAACCTCCCCCCAGTGGAAAATTTGCCTTCAGAAGAAATGATCTTGCCCAGGGATCACACGTTGAGAGCCGCTGGCCTAGATACTACAGGTAGAGAAAGGCTACGGGGAGGTAACTAGGTTTTCAGAATCCTGAGCATCCCGTCAATAACCTGGCCAAGGCAAAGGCCACCCTTCCCTGAGATGGATCATGACAAAAGCAAAGAGGCCCCCCTGGGTCTCCTCCACCTTTACTTAAAGGCAGAGGCCATGCCCCAGAGTCAGGTCAGCAATTTCCTTGGAAGAGGCCAGCACCACTCGCGGTTTCATAACCAGATCCAGAAATTGTGCAGAGGGCTCCCAGGGCTGTGGGATTTCTGAATGTTTGTGAAGAGTGCTTTGTTTTGTGCTCTGCTTCCCCTGGATGTCATGTGTTCTCACAGGTGTTGAACAGGCTTGACAAAGCTTGGGGATCTTCTAGCGTTCATCACGGAAGATTCAGAGAGCCACAAACCTGTTAGAGCCGGACAAGGACCTGACAATTCTCATCTTACGTGCTGTGATCCCCAGAGGCATCTGATCCGGCGGTTCCCAAACTTCTCTTTGAGCCCCACTCATAGAGATACACCCAACCAATCCCTTAGCAATCCATATCCATGTCTTAGTTCTGGTGCATGACTCTAGCGTCTAGCCTGGATTCCTCAGAGGAAGCAGAGCCCGTGACAAGGGCTTATTCTGGAGAGCGATCCCAGCAAACAGGAGTCAAGGACGGGAGGCAGTGAAGCAAGGAAGGAAGGAGAGAAGGTGGCCTCGTGATCCATCTCATCTCCCATGACGATGCTCTAAGAAGCCGCAGAGGATGCACATGAGAATTTTCAGTCCGAGGGAAGACAAAGGAAAGCGCTCTTTCGGAGGCTTGTCTCATGGGGTGTTGACTCCCTTGCAACTTCTAGCTCACGCGGGCATGTCTACCAGGATACGGTTTCCAAGGAGCCCAGGGCCCAGACAGAGGCATATGGTATGGCTGAAACAAGGCACTGGTCCACCTGCACAGAGGTGGTTGCTCCAGCAATGGCTGGCATCAAGGGTGGTCCAGAAGATGAGAGACACACACACGCAAGATGTCCAATGCGATGCATTGTAAAAAGAGACCGGGAGCAAAAAAAAAAAAAATCTTTTCTATTTTATCCGCATATATGATAAATCTCATACTAGTATAATCTTTACATTCAATATATTTAAAAAGTTTAATTGAACGGGAGGATTAACACAGAATTTCAGGGGCGTGTGTCTAAAACCCATAAGCCTTATAAGGTGCGCCCCTGCCCTATTTCTAGAAAAGTCTACCATTTCTGTGCCCAAAAGTCACTCGGAAACAGTGATGAAACAATAAATTTCATGATAACAATTGCAAGGTCATCAGATACAGGGAGGAAGTCCGTAAAAGAGTTATTTTGTGTTGGCCGTGTGGTGCTCACAGTAAAATACGGGTTGAAATTAATTAACTAGGAGTTGGGGCATGAAAAACTACTTTCGTGACCTCCTGTCTGAAATTCCTATATTTTGAGCTTAGAAAATCAACTTGCTGCTATTTATAATCACTTCTAAACAATCGTTGCTTCTTTATAAATGAAAACTAAGATTAGACATAATTGTCACTGTCTCTCTTTTTTTTTTTCTCTCCCTGTAACACTTAGTTTCGGAAGTCCAGGGGCATCTTCGGAGGGATGGATTTTGATGAGAAAAAGATCATCTTCAGATGAAGAGAAGATTACCATCAGGCAATTTACTGAATTAATAACACAAGTTTCAGGAGCTGCGTTGCTAACGCTTCTAGTCTTTAACAAATGATCCATTCAGGATACGGACCAAAGAACATATGGCTAGGAATAAATGCTATTTGAAACTGTACAACGGGTTAGAAGTTTTGGGGGTTCAGCTCAGTTAAACGGACTGAGGCAAACTCACGAGCATGCCCAGTGACGCCACCCCTCCCTGCCATGCATTCGTGCATGGTACCCACTGAGGGGCTCTGGAATCATTCTGGGATGAGAGAGAGAAGTATTTAAATACTTTCTAAAAAAAGCTTTCTTTCATTAAAATGTTCACAAATATGCTAAAGTACAGAAACAAGAAGAATGAGCCCTCAAATACTTCTCCCAGCTCAATTATAATGGCCAATCTTAAATACGTTAAAAAAGATTTTTAAACAATCTAAATAGGCATCAATTTTGCTCTCAAAACCCAGAAACCAGGGAAGATTTTCATGACCCCCTGAGGGTTTGTGACCTGCTGGTTCTTTGGTTCACTGACCTTGTTCAATCCTCCCTTTATACAAGGGAATGCTATGCTCTCCCATTTTCTCTGGCTGTCTCTCACGCTTGCAGCAAATTAAGTGAACTCTGTCTATCATTTCAGCAGTGGTGACATATAATCCCAGTGTGAAAGGATGGAATTTTCCAATGCAAGAAGCAGCAGAAAGCGAACGGAGGAAACGTTGCCATGAGCTAAGGCTCCTTCACACAGTATCTCCAACTGTGCTACCAAGCAGCCCAGCGTTTGGATGAAAAGTAAGAAAAAAAAAATCTGACAATACAGTGATTGTTCGCCCTCCACAAGCAATGCTACTATTTCTAACCCCTCGATGGGCTGTGCCGGCACCGGGCAGCCATCGTCTGGGTCTTCCTCCAGTGGCGGGCAAGCCTAAAGGCAAAGGGGGAAAGGTCCCGAAGTTTTCCAGAAAACCCAGATCCACACCAGGACCGCGGCCGCCAGAACCTTTCCTCCTGGGACAGAGGGGGATGAGCAGGGCAGCTACTCACCTTGTCTCATTTGTTCACGAAGAACCCAAAGCCAGCAACATGGATCGGCTCCTTGCTTTTTTCTACTACTCTAGAAAAACAACCAAGGTCTGCCAAGAATCTGCAATCTCCTAAATCTTAAAATAATGACTAGCCTATCCAGAGTTTCCATCCAAGGCATTGTTGGTTCCTATACAAGAAAACCCTCTGGGGTGAGAGTTGGGAGGCCAAGAAAGGCATGTGGTTATTTTTGCCACACTTTGGAAAGAATGGGAAGTCTATTTTTGACATCAGCTGTTCAGCTTTCAAATAACACCAGGCCGTAAAACATACCTACTTTAAAAATTGATTACAAATTTTACTTAACTTTAATTGATAAGACTTTTTGGTTTCATGCTGCTTCAAAGACATGCACCTGTGCACACGTAAGCCGGCACACACACTCTCGCTCTCACACCTACATTCTATTTCCTGGCCGGATATGAGATAAATAAAGTTTTGGAATAGGTTAAGGCATCGACGCCCCCATTTCCATATGACAATTTCCATCTTTTAAAAAAAATAGTAAACCACCATTTATTGTTGGAGAGTTGATTGCTTTCTTCAGATTATAATGCTTCTAAGACTGATCATGGCGTTCAGTGCAAGGAGTCATTAAAGAAGGAACTAGGTGCTCAGGAGATATGAGGGGATATGAAGTGGACAAGGGAAAGGGGAAAGAAAAGAAATCACGGGAGAGTTATGGAATATTGCAGTGGATGTGTGAGTTCTCACACATCAATCCTGAGCCGAAGGCAGAGATCCAACACGAAGCTCACCGAGGGCTGGCAAACACTAATAAGTACTAAGGACAGTGGGGTCGCTGACAACTACCCCACCATATTGGCACACAGACGTGAACAGGGCTTCTTCATGTGGGGAGCCCTTGCTTGAAGGGAAAGCCAAGGGTACGTGTTTCATTGTTTCAAAGAGAGAAAAGTATACAGTTTGAATAGTCGTGAAAGCATTTGCTGTCCAGAGGCAAGCAAGTCATTTCATTAAGAAGCCGAAAGCCACACCATTTTACAGAAACGATCCTTAATGGAAAAGAATGGTTCTGTGTTTGCCCTCGACTCATTTCAAAGGCAAAGAAGATGGCTGTTCTCTGAAGCCTTTGGTTTGTATTATTTATCTCAAGTAAAATAAAATCACAAACAGGGGGCAGCCTCCCCTGCCCCCCCTCACCTCTGCATCATCCGACACCTGCCTCTAACTCCTGGAGACCCCGGTGTCCCCCCCACCCCCAGCCCACCCCATCCTCCTCCAGCATCTGAACCCAGGCGCTGTCACCTCTGGCGGCCACGTCGCCCCGTCCCTGCAGCCCCCACGGCATCTGAGGTAAGAACTTCATCAGTGCTGTCGAATGACTGAGTGCGTTCGGTAATTACAAGATTGTAGTCATATTTATCAAATTAACCTTTTTTGAAATGAAAATAGAAGAGGTGGAAATGGAAGTCACGGTTGTCAAGTTTCAATGAAACTTCACTAGGCATGGAGACAGTAATGCAAATATTAAACCAAAAGGGAGCTGAGTTAGAGCCCTGTTGGAGGGCGACCAACTGTGCCCATGTCGGTGTGGCTGGGACTGCCACTCTCACATCCCAGGAAACCCCAGGCGGCGGCAAACCTTGGCAGGCGGTCGCCCTGCAGGCCGTCAGTGACTCTCAGAGACCAAAATCCAAATGTCAACTCAGTTGGAAATCAGCAAGATTTGAAGGACTCATCACAAGTACCCGACACACACCCTGAGCCCCCCTCACCACGAGGCTCTCTCAGCCCGGTCTGTTTCCTTCACGGCACTTAAAACGCCGTGATTACTGTTCTGGGTATTCACTTATTGCGTAATCTCCCTACTCAGTGTGAGCTCCACGGGGTCCAGGAGATCACCTCGTTGGCTTCCCACCATGGGCCCTAGAACATTACCCGGCAAACGGAGGACGTTCAAGAAACAGGTCTTGGATGCGGCACTCTCTCCCAAATCGCGGAATCTGACAGAATCATTGCATCCCACCAATTTGAAAGTGTACACTTCACAATTTCACCTCTCTGGAATCCAGATGCGTCCGTCAATAGTGCCTTTCAGAAGCCATCGATTGGCCTCAGTGGCAGCGGTTGCGACGTTGCTGCCTTTGTCTCCGTTTGTGCGTCCAGTAGGTCGTAGCTGCTCACCCTGTCCTCACTTCGATGGTGCGGTCTGTGCCTCTGTTAGTTTAACTCGAGAGCTTAACTGCCACCCAGAAATGTTCTCAAAGGAAATTTCACCGCGATTCAGCATTGAAGCGACACGCTATTTTGTACTCAGAAAGGAAGAGAAGCCAAACAGTAGGATGTACATGTGATTTTAGTAACGAATATTTGTCACAGAGGAATGATCGTTAAATCCATGTTTTCTTGCAAAGGAACAACCAAGTGCCTTAGAAATCTCAGAAAGGAAGATACCAACAAAGACAGGCAAGCTGTGTCACTTTCTATCACCGGGATATTTGTTTTATTGCTGAATTTCTCAGAAGAGATGAAGATTAATTTCAACAACAACAAAAAAACTCTGCTGCGATTGATTCATACATCAGTGAGGACTGTTGTTAAAGGTACCTGCCAGCCTACTGGCAGTGTTTTTCCTTTCTTATTGGTGCGCAAAATGATAGTGGAGCTCTACATTCAAGGGCATCTTAGACTTGACTTAATGAAATAAGGTATTAGTTTTATCCGATCTTTTATTCAGGTCTGGAACAGCCTTCCCAGCGACCACCAAGGAGATTGCTGGTACATGACGGGGTCATTCAAGTGTAGCAATGCATTAGGTTCGTGCAATATTCTAGAACCCTCTGGTGACTGAGTTCTCTCCCAGCCCTTACTACTGGCTGGGGGTGAGGAGGGCTCTCTGGCTCTAACACCAACTTCAGTCTTTGGGTCCCCATCAATTTCCCATTGGTGACCTCTCACATGAAGTGCCCTGTTGCGCTCGCCCAGTTCTGCTCCTCAGTTGGTCTCGTCGTGAAGCCTGAATGATGCCCATTGACAGAATCTCACTATTGTTTCAGCACTGTATGTACACTAATTGCAAAGTGTACCTTTTGGGCAGTTATTGACCATCTTTGGTGACAAGAGCTGTATAATTCTGAGAAAGGATTTAATTGTGTCCCCTCTACAGGTTGGAAACAAAGAGATGCTCAGAAATAGTGCAGGTACACCACAAGACAAAACTGGTCAGTGGCCCAACTAGAAAAGCCCAGTTAGAGGAGGTGTTAGAGACAATCCAGTTCATAATTATGAACAGTGATCACATGTTAGGCTAAAGAGAATGGGTCTCTTTTTCTTAAAGTCTCTAGAGTCTCTAAATACGCTGTTATATATTTGCTCTTTTGTTGGTTAGTTCATCCATTTATTCTTTTATTTTCCAGATAACTGAGTGTCTGCCATATGCCAGTCTGCTGTATTGGGTGCAGGACATAGAAGAATAAACAAAAAAGACAATTTCTAAGCAATATACAGCATAGGCTAGGTTCTTGACCTGGGGCCCACAGACCCTCTCCCTGAGTGGTTTGTGAATTTGGGTGGGGAGAAAAAACATTGTCTTAACTAACCTCTCACCCCTGGAAAAGACCGACTTGTCTCTGTCATTATGGTTTTGTTTTCTCAAAAATTCACATACATGGAATTATACAGTACATAGAACCTTCAAAATTGGCTACTTTCTCTCAGCAAAACACCTCTGAGATTCATCCAAGTTGTTATGTGCGTCAAGAGTTCATCCTTTTTCTTGCTAGATTGAGTAGTATTCCACTGTACGGATGTGCCACAGTTTATTTACAGATTCACTCATTGAAAGACATTTGGATTGCTTCCAGATATTGAGGATTATGAACAGAGCTGCTGTAAGCATTCAGGTACAGATTTTTGTGTGAACGTACATTCTCAGTTCACTTAGGTAAACATCCAGGAGTAGGATTGCTGGATCATAGGTCAAATCTTTGTTTGGCTCTATAAGAAACCACCAAGTGGTTTTCCAGAGTGGCTGTGCAATGTGGCATTGCCCCTGGGAATGTAGGAGAGTGCCAGTTACTTTGCACTGCCATGAGCACTTGGCATTGTCAGGATTTTTTATTTTGTACCATTCTGTTTTGTCATTCTGGGCAGGTAGTTATAGCTCATCGGAGTTTAACTTGTATTTCTTTAATGGTTAATGATGGTGAACATCTCTTCGTGTGCTTATGTATGCTGGATATTTGCCAATAGTTTGTTGAGCATTTTTGCATCTGTGTTCATGAGGGATAGTGTTCTGTACTTCTCTTTTACTGAGCCATCTTTGTCTTGTTTTGGTATCAGGGTAATGCTGGCCTTATAAAATTATTTGAGAAGTGTTACCTCTTATTCTATGTTCTGGAAGAGGTTATGTAGAATATGTTGTATTCTTCTTTAAATATTTAGTAGAATTTGCTAGTGAACCATCACTGGCAGTATTTGGTAGAATTTGCTAGAACCATCTGAGCCTGAAGATTTCAGAAACAGAAGGTTTCTAATTACAAATCATTTTTTAAAAGTTAAAAGGCTACTCAGCTTATCTATATTTCATCTTGGGTAAATGTTGGTAGTTTGTGTTT
Source organism: Acinonyx jubatus (assembly GCF_027475565.1). Taxonomy (NCBI): domain Eukaryota; kingdom Metazoa; phylum Chordata; class Mammalia; order Carnivora; family Felidae; genus Acinonyx; species Acinonyx jubatus. The sequence continues at coordinate 11,053,968 of NC_069384.1, forward strand.
CTTGCAGAATTTTTCCATTTTATCTGAACAGTTGAATTTGTGAACAGAGTCTATAGTGATAACTCCTTTTTCATCCTTGATATTGAGCATTTGTGTTCTCTCTCTCTCTCTCTCTCTCTCTCCAAATCTCATTAGAGATCTATCAGTTTTATTGATCTCAAAGAACCAAATTTTGGTTTCATTGATTTTCTCTATTGGTTTTGAAATTGTTCTCAATTTGATTAAGTTGTGTTCTTATTTCTATCATTCCATTTCTTTTGCTTGTTTTGGATTTGGCTGTTAAGATAACACTTAGATTATTGGTTTGATAGCTTTCTCATTAAAAAAAATTTTTTTAATGTTTATTTATTTTTGAGACACAGAGATACAGAGCACGAGTGGGGAAGGGACAGAGAGAAGGAGACACAGAACCCAAAGCAGGCTCCAGGCTCTGAGCTGTCAGCACAGAGCTCGATGCAGGGCTCGAACCCATGAACCGCGAGATCATGACCTGAGCCTAAGTCAGCTGCTTAACCGACTGAGCCACACAGGTGCCCCAATAGTTTTCTCATTTCTAATATGAGCATTTTAATTGTATAAACTTCCCTCTAAGCCCTGCTTTACCTGCATTCCACAAGTTGGGATACATATTTTCAAATTCATTTCAATTCAAAATATTTTCTAATTTCCCTGAGACTTCCTTTTGGACTCAAGGACTATTTAGAAGTGTACTGTTTAATTTCAAAGGGTCTGGAATTTTTCCTGCTATCATCCTGTTATTGATTTCCAATCTAATTTCATTATAGTCAAAGAACATACCTCGCATGATTTCAATTCTCTAAATTTGTTAAAAATTTTTAGAATGCCCAGGGATGTGATTTATCTTGGTGACGGTTCCAAGTATACTTGAGAAGAATATGTATTGTGTTGCTTTGGGGTATAGTGTTCTATAAATGTCATTTCAAACCAGTAACTTACAGTATGTACCCTTGTTGGCTTTCTGTCTGCTAGTTCTACTGATTACCAAGAGAGGAACATTGAAGTCTCCAGCTGTTATTGTGGACGTATCTACTTCTTATTTCAGTTGTGAGTTTTTGCTTCAGGTATTTTCAAGCTCTTTTATTCAGTATCTACAAATTAGGATTATGTGTTTTCTTGATAAGTTAATCCTTTTATCATTATGTATTGTCCCTTTTTACCCTTTTTATTCTTTGCTCTGAAGTCTGCTTTGTCTGATATTACTGCAGCCACTCCAGCTTTCTTCTGATTAGTGTTATATATTTTCCATCTTTTACTTTTACACTATCTAGATCATTATATTTGAAGTTTTTTCTAAATATAATTTATTGTCAAGTTAGCTAACATACAGTGTATACAGTGTGCTCTTGGCTTTGAGAGTAAATTCCCATGATTCATCACTTACATACAACACTCAGTGCTCATCCCAACAAGTGCCCTCTTCAATGCCCATCACCCATATTCCCCGCCGTCCTGCCTCACCACCACCACCCACCCCCCCCCCCCCCGCCACCATCAACCCAATACAATTTGTTCTCTGTATTTAAGAGTCTCTTATGGTTTGCCTCCCTCTCTGTTTGAAACTATTTTTTTCTCTTTCCCTTCCCCCATGGTCTTCTGTTAAGTTTCTCAAGATCCACATATGAGTGAAAACATAGGATATCTTTCTCTGACTTATTTCACTTAGCATAATACCCTCCAGTTCCATCCATGTCGTTGCAAATGGCAAGATTTCATTATTTCTCATTGCCAAGTAGTATTTCATTGTATATATATACCATATCTTCTTTATCTATTCATCAGTTGATGGACATTTGGGCTCTTTCCGTAATTTGGCTATTGTTGATAGCGCTGCTAAAAACATTGGGGTACATGTGCCCCTATGAATCAGCACTCCTGTATCCTTTGGATAAATTCCTAGTAGTGCTATTGCTGGGTCATAGGGTAATTCTATTTTTAATTTTTTGAGAAACCTCCACACTGTTTTCCAGAGTGGCTGCACCAGATTGCATTCCCACCAACAGTGCAAGAGGGTTCCCGTTTCTCCACATCCTCGCCAACATCTGTTGTCTCCTGAGTTGTTAATTTTAGCCACTCTGACTGGTGTGAGGTGATACCTCAATGTGGTTTTGATTTGTATTTCCCTGATGATGAGCTATGTTGAGCATCTTTTCCTATGTCTGTTGGCCATCTGGATGTTGAGGTGAATTTCTTATAAACAATATATAATTGAGTCTTTATTTTGAAGGGGGGAGGAGCAAAGGGAGTGGGAGAGAGAGACTCTTAAGAAGACTCCATGCTCACTGCTTCCGATTCTGTGTCTGCCTCTCTCTGCCCCTCCCCCCTTGCACTCTGTCTGTCTGTCTGTCTGTCTCTCTCTCTCTCTCAAAAATAAACCTCAAAAAAATTTAAAAAACAAAAAAGAAGAAAAAGAAGAAGAAGAAGAAGACTCCATGCTCAGTGTGGAGCCCATTGTGGGGCTTGATCTCACGATGGTGAGATCATGACCTGAGCTGAAATTGAGTGTCAGATGCTTAACCAACTGAGCCACTCAGGCAGCCCACTAATGGAGTCATTTAAAAAAATCTGTTCTGACCACCTGTGTTTTAATTACTGTGTTTAATCTATTTACATTTAATGTAATTACTGATATTTTTGGCTTTAAGTCTACTATTGTTTTCTATTTGTCTATTTTCAGTTTCTAGGTTTTCTCTTTTCTCCGTCTCTTAAACATTTTTTAGTTTCCTATTTATCTATCGCATTTTTACTAAGTATCTCTTTGTGTAATGTTTAAGTGTTTGTTCTAGGGATTAAAATATACATATTTAACTTTTCATAGTCTATATAGAATCAGTATTTACCACTTCAAGTGATATATTAACACCACATACATTCCCTTACCCTCCCTTCCTCATGCTGGGTTGTTGTATTTGTTACCTCAACATACACTGAAAATCTCGAGACAATGTTATAATTTTTGTTTTAAACCAAAACATATCTTAAAGAACTTAAGAGGCAAAGAACAGTCTATTATATTTACCCAGGTATTTACCATTTCTTTTGTTTTTCCTTCATTTTGGTTGTTTCAACTTTCCTTCTGGTGTCATTTACCATCTGTCTGAAGAATTTCCTTTAGTAATAGAGCTGGTTACACTAAAATCTCTTAGTTTCCCTTCATCTGAGAATGTCTTTATTTCATCTTCATTCCTGAAGGGAAATTTTTATGGGACTTAGAATTATGGGTTGACAATTCTTTTAAAATGTTCTTCAAAAATGTTCCATTTCTTTCTGGAAAAATCTGTGGCTATTTAAATCAAGTTCCCCTATAACTAATGTGTAGTTTTTCTCTGGCTACTTTAAATATATTTTTTCTTTAGTTTTCAGCAGTTTGATAATGATGTGTCTGGGCATGGATTTCTTTGATTTATCTCATTTGGATATAGGAGTGCTGATATAGGGGCACAGGTACAAATGTTTATGGCAGTGCTAGCAACAAGAGAATGGGTTTCCTAGACTTCTTGAGTGTGTAGGTTTACGTCTTTCTCCAAATTTGGCAAGTTTTCAGCCATTGTTCCTTCAAACATTTTCTGTGCACCACATCTTTTCTTCCTAGGACTCCTATGAAAAGACAAATGTTTTGGTGTTTTCGCACAGGTTGATGAAACTCTGTTCTTTTTTATGTTAAATGTTTCATTCTCTGTATTGTTCATATTTTATAATTCTTATTGATCTATATTGAAATTTGCTGACTCTTTCCTCTGTCATCCTCATTCTCCTGATGAGCCCATCCAGTGAGATTTTTATTTCAGCTATGGTATTTTTCCATTCTAAGGTCTCCTTTTGGTTCTTCTTCATATCTTACATTTCTTTTTGAGATTTTATCTTTTAATTCATTTTAAGAATGTTTGCTCTTATATGTTGGAGTATTTTTATAACAGCTGCTTTAAATTCTGTGTCATCTATGCATTGGCTTCTGTTGACCATCTTTTCCCATACCAGCTGAGATTCTCCCAATTCTTCATACGCACTGAGTAATTTTTAACTGGTTCCTGGATATTTGATGATAATTTTACAAGACTCTAAGACTCTAGATTGTGACCAAATCCTATGGAAAATGTTGATATATTTTTTTTTTTTTTAACAGAGAATCTACCAGGTTCAATTCAGGTCACAAACTCCAACCAGTTTTCTATGGGTTGTAGTTCTAATATAAGTTCTGTTTTCCATGACTTCAGATCTGTCCCTGTGCACAGTAGTAGGTGACCAGTCTGAAACCTGGGACAGTGTATTTTGTAGTTCAGTTCCCAAAAACAATGGTGTGCTATTTAGGTCTATTCTTGTGAATCTCAGGGATAAGCCCAGAAGTTCATAGACAACTTCATGAGGTTGCTTTCTCTAGCTCTTCCCTCTGTCTGGTACTTTCCAGTTCCCAGGGGCTCAACTTTTTGGTCCTCTGGCCAGAAATCTAGGGCTTTACTTAGCCTGCCCCTCTAAGTACTTCCCATAAACTGTATCTGCACCCAGCGACAAGTGGTGAGAGGACACAGAGAAAAAAGCACTGGGAGTCTGCCCCTCATTCTTGGGACCACAGTTCCTCTGATCAGAAGGAAGACTCTCCTGCCTTCAGTTTTAGGCTTCTGAGACTTCTTCTGCCTCTGATACCACGGATTGTTTGGGGGGCTGAGTCTCAAGAGAATGGAGAGAAGAAAACACAAAACTCTATAGGGGATTTCTCCACTCCTTCTAAATATTAGGAGACCTCCTTTCTGCTCTCTGTAGGACTTCTCCTGGGGCACTCTCTATTGGCACCAGTGCCTACTTCTGGGTTTTGGGCCGTGCTGAATCCAGGCTATGTGGCTCTGGAAAGGAAAAATGGTATCTCAGTACCAGTTCAGGGGTACTTCAGATTCTGTCTTTTTCACCATTCTGCCAACTCCTACAGCAGCATTTGCTTGGAGAGAGAGTGGAATGTGCTTACTCCATCTTGCCCTGAACCAGAACCTAACGTGTCTTATTTTATACATTTAAAAAACGATTCTAAGATATGATTCACAGGCCTCATTAGGTTCCAAAGACATCCATGGCATGGAAAGGACCTTTAGCCAAAACGGAGGGGCAGGCATATGAAAAGTCGTTTGCAAATCAGCATACACATGCTCAGGAGAAGCAGCTAGGATCTTTGGAAGCCTGTAGAGAGCACCTAGGCTAGTTTGGGATCAGGGATGGCTTCCCAGTGGGCAGGAGAGGAAGAGTGTTCTCAGCAGATGGAAAGTTGTGCTCATGAGCCAGAAAAGAACCAGTGTGGAAAGTGTGGGTCATAGTAAGCAGTTCAGAGTGGCCAAGACATGAACTTCTCTTGGCTCTTGAGACCATGCACAGAAGAGAATCACATTGTTTTATCAGACAGCATTAGTGGACTATTCAATTCAATGAAATCCTAAGTACACTGGAAGCTGTCATCCTGATGATATCCATTGTAGAATCCAATTCCAGATCTCGATCTCAGTTCTATACATAGAATCTGTATGTAGGCATTTAACATTTGAATAAGGAACCCATTCATTTTGTATGCTTGGCAACACACTCTGTTGTGGATACATATACCATTGGATAGCTATTTTAAATTGCTATTTCCAAGAAATAGCAAAAATTCAATAAGAAGACTGAAATCAAAATATAAAAATGAAGAGTGCAAAAGAATAAAATAGCCAAAGGAAAAACTTTAATTCCATCTTTTCATTATTATAAACTAGAAGAATAACCACAAATAACTGACATAATCAGTATAATGCATTTCTCTGTGCTTTCTGAAAAATTCAAATTTGCCAGAGCTTGGGGCAGAGCATTGAAATAAATATGATGAAACAGAGAAAGTGTGCTAAGAAATAAAAAAGAACTAAATTCCCAAGGCAGGTAAATCCGGTATGTAATAACACAGATTCAAATCCCCACAGACAAACACACATAGGCCTGTTGCGAGAAATCCAGTGACTATGCCACAGAGACTATGGATTGGACCTGCCCTAAGGCATAGAACTTATTTCCTTACCATGCAATAGAAGACTATTTTGGAGCGGGGGTCGGGGAAGTATTCATACTACCATAGAGTTCTTTATACAAAATATGACTGGCTAAGGATAAAGAAGACAATAAAGATACAGTTCATTTAATTTATCTTTAAAGAGCATATGGCACCATCCCATGCAACACAACTTGCTTGAAAATCAACATGATTAAAGAACAAATTGGGGAGCTTTCATCCAGACATTCAACTAACCTTTATCTGTCAATCTACTATCAACAAACCCTGCACTAAGCTCTAGTGGTATGTTATGGACTGAATCATGTCCCCCAAATTCATATGTTGAAGCCTTAATCTTCAGTAGCTCAGAATGTGACTATACTTGAAAACAAGGCCTTTAAAAAGTTAAAGTTAAATGAGATCATTAGGGTGGGCCCTAAGCCAATCTGATGGGTGTCCTTAGAAGAAGAGAAAATTTGGACACACAGACACATGAGGAATGTGCACACACCAAAGAAAGACCATGTGGGGACACAACCAAAAGACGGCCATCTTCCAAGCCAAGGAGAGAGCCGTCAAAAGAAACCAAACCTGATGACACCTTGATCTTGGACTTCCAGCCTCCAGAACTGAGACATAAATTTCCACTGTTTAAGCACCCCAGGCTGTGGTACTCTGTTATAGAGGCAGGAAGGTAAATGGAACTCACAGGCTCAGAAGGAAGCTGACCCAGGGACAAATGGTAACAACACCCAGGACCCATGTCAGGGTGATAAGAGCAAGAGTGTGGGGCTATAAACAGGGTACAAAGGGGAAAAAAGACATGATTACAGGAAATAACCAATTGGATCAAAGGACAAACTCAACTTCAAAAACCATCAGCACTGCTACTTCCTCTAGAAACTGGATTCATCCTGGGATGTGTCAGACTGAAATGTGATCTGGGGTCAGCCTGGGAATCTGAAGTTTCCCCCTTCCTGAAGTAGCTCCCCCATCAAGGGGTTTGGGGACCCTGTTTCTTTCCAGGTGTAAACTATCTCCAAGCAGCTAGCACAAAAAGCACAGCGTGCTAACAATGTACATTCATCCCTCAGTCCTGAACTTCCTCATGATGATGCACAAGTTCTGCATGACCAATGACCTGATTGATCTCAGAGCATAGCTCAAAAATTCAATGAAATGAAAAGCATTAATAAAACAGAAGAGCTAGGGAGTACAGATTCAAGAATATTGCATTCTCGGGAGGGGGGCGGCGCCTGGGTGGCTCCAGTCGGTTAAGTGGCAGACTCTTGATTTCAGCTCAGGTCGTGATCTCACGGTTGTGAAGTTTGAGCCCCGCATCGGGCTCTGTGCTCATAGCACAGCCTTCTTTGGATCATTTGCCTCCTTCTCTCTGCCCTCCCCACCCTCTCAAAAATAAACAAACACTAAAAAAAAAAAAAAAAAAAAGGATTTGTATACTGGAGAATACTGGCTATTGAATATTAGGAGCTCGAGAAAAATGACATGGAGAAGCACACTCGAAAAAAAAAAAAAAGCAGAATACTCCTTACCTGAATACAGAACAATTTTGGGGCCAGAAGTAAACTCAAGTACCAAGCAAGATTAATTAACAATAATTTGAAGAGAAAAAAAAAAAAAAAAGAATCACGTCTGGACATAATCTGGAGAATTCCCTAATCCTAGCTACCAGAGAATGAAGACAAATTATTTACAGAGGCACCAGATTTACACTGCAAATTATTTATAAACGGCACCACATTCTTCACTGGGAACACCTGGAACACTGAGGCAGTGGAGCCAGGCTTAAGGCTTTTGAGAGATAAGGCTCTGATCCAAGACCCCTCTGCCTAGCCAATATCATGCATATGGGAGGCCAAGGAAAGACACCTGGGGACTTACGTAAGTGTACTTGCCCATGTTCCATTTGGAGAAAAGACCTAGGAGTACTCTGGATTTAAAAAAAAATCAATTAAGGGGCACCTACGTGGCTGAGTCAGTTAAGTGTCTGACTATTGATTTCGGCTCGGGTCATGATCTTATGGTTTGTCAGATCAAGCCCCACGTTGAGCTCTGAGCTGACAGCACAGAGCCTGCTTGGGATTCTCTCTCTCCCTCCCTATCGACCCCTCCCCCTGCTTGTGTTCTCTTTCTCTCTCTCTCAAAATACATAAGAAACATTAAAAAATTTTTTAAAGAGATACACAGGTGAACTTCCAATTACCAGTGAGGATGGGGACAAGATGTGTAGGAAGAATTAAAAAAAAAACACACACACACAAAGGAGAGGGAAGGGAGGAGGTGTAGGAGAAAAAAACAAGAAGAAAATGTAAAACATAGTGAAAAAAATGAAAAAGAAGAAAAAATACCAAAGATATCAGGCATCTCAATAAATAGGACTCGATTAAATTCCTCCATTGAATGACACATAATTGAAAATAGAGTTTTAAAGAACTGTTTGTTATGTGCTATTTATGGGAAACAGCCAAATGAAATCACAAAGAAAGCTCGGAAAGAAAGAGATGGGAAACGAGATCAGGCACGAGTAAACAAAGTGAGAGTGGAGGCAATATGAAGATCGGATAAAGTGGAATTTAAGACCAACAGCTTTTAAATAGGGCCAAGGAGATGAGGAGAGGGCTCTACCCTGATCCCCGCCCAACGCCCTACCTCCTCACGCCACCGCATCGGGGATGAGGGCTCCAACAGACGTATTTGGGAGGACGCAAACATTCAGTCCATAACACTTAGGCCACAAAAGAAACGGTAAAAATGTAGACATTCTGATCAACGTGGAAGACCCAGATGATGAGAAAGGATGTCCTGCTCCCAATGAATGGAAATACTGAATAAAACACAACAACGGAATTTTATTACAGAGCTGAGCTCAAAAACCAGAGACCAGAAAAAAAGGCAGCAGGCACAAAGCACGTGAGTACTGCTAAAGTGCCAATAACCTTGCAAAGCCTGGCAGCGTCGCACGGGTCTGGGACATTGGGGCTAGGACCGGGGTCCGTACTGGCAGAGGAGCTCAGGCTGTGGGGCTGGGAGAGGCTGGGAGCTGAAAGGAGCCACGGGCACGAAACCAGGACCTGCCTGGGGCGACCTGGCTCCTGAATCTCAACTAGAAGAACTCTACCCGTGGACCCAAGAAGCTTGCTTCAAACCTAGACCAAGCCACAGACGGGCAAAGAATTACCCGAGTAGTTGGAATGACTGAATAGATTGTAATGTCTCCTCTTAGCCCTGAATTCAGTACTGCCCTTCCATTTATTATTGGGGTACAGGCACAAAACTACCTCCTGATGCCTGAATCTTTTATCTAATTACCAACTAGAACTCTACTATTAAGAACTAAGACCACTGCATGTGATGGGCAGCCTGCTTCTTCACCCCAAGAAATAGTTGTCGGAAAACACAAAACCACACTGCAGCTGGTTCTTTTCACCACTACCCCCAACTTCCTCTGCCAGCCTGAGGCCAAGGGCATCACACATTTCAGAGACCACGAGAAGGCCAGGCTTTGGGAACAGGACAACTAGAAGACTTCAGAAAGTATCGTATCTCTTTGAACTTCCGTTTGCTTGTCTGAAAACGGGAATGATCACAACTACTTTTGAGGGTTATCATGAGAATCAAACGAGATATGTAGAATGGTAACTATAATAAACAAATGAGCATTATTATTACTCTTACATGTTTAGATATAAAGCCTTCCTTGATTTGAAGAAATTGCCCCAATGATTTATTTTTATTTTTGATTTAAATATCTTGCTAGAATTCTTTTTTGCAGCCAAATAATACTCCACTGTATGAGTAGACCACGCTGTTTGTCCATTTATCAGCTAACGGACATTTGGGTTGCTTCTACTTTTTGACTATTATGAATAATGCTACTATGGACATTTGTGTACAAATTCCATGTGGACAAATGTTTCTCAAATTTCCTGGGCATATACATACATAGGAGCGGGGCTGCTGGGTTACATGGTAATTCTCTGTCTAACTTTTTGAGGATGAACTGCCACACTGTTTTCCACAGCAGATGCACCATTTTACCTTCCCCCAAGCAGTGTTATGAGGGTTCTGGTTTCTCCTTATCAGCAGGATGCTTTTTTAAAGCAACTGATGGGCCACTGAACAACAGAAAATTGGGATATTCAGCACCCTCACGTCTTTCCTGGAGACCGTCACAAATTGGTAAAAATCTGCTTCCCTTTCATTTGTACAAATTGAGACAGAAGCAATAGGGTTTGATCAGTCTTTCTTCCCATTTGTGGGGATTTCAGTCATGGCAAACATCCTCCTCTCTGATTCCATTTTCTCTCCTAGAAACAAAGAGGCAGAAGCATCTCATTAAAGTGCCTACTTGGTCCAATATGATAGAAAACAAGGTTAGAACACATACTGAAAAATGGTAAAAAATGTGGATTCAAACCAAAGAATTTAGAACACGTAAAAAAAAAAAAACCCTGCATGTGAAATACAACCATATCTTTTGTAAGCATATTCGAACAATTAAGGAACCTCCTTGGTGCCAAAGAGAGAGATTTTCCTTGTCCCTTTTCCTGGCCTAAGAAGGCAAAGACGAGAGTGATAGAGAAATGAGCCAAGGAGCCAAGGTGGCTGTAAACCGAAGGCTGTCCCAAATTACCTAGTTAAGTGATGTTTTCAAGTGGTTTCGATAGAAAGACCGAAGAACAAAATAAACAGCGTGCTCCAACTTCTCATCAGAAGCCCACACCATCGTGCTCCGCAGCACATTGCATTCATGGAATCATCAACCATGGACAAAATGGACTTTGGATGTGATGCATGGTGTTGGCCATACTTTGAATCTTATGCCCACGTATGTTGAATTGAAAGGGTTCATTCGGAGAGTTCTTTCGAGTGTAAAATGTAATTCTGTTGGTCACAGGCAAAAAAAATCACTGTGGTACAGAATGACTAATAGGATGCTACATCCCCTTTTCCACAATCAACTACAAGAGGTGGGGGGGGGGGGGGAACCAACGGAATATTCTTTTATGCATTGCTTCCCCTATGCAATTCAAAGCACAAGGCAGTAGAGTAATAAAACTAAATCTGCCATAATGGAAAAAAACAATTCCACTACAAATAAGCTTTATTACTCCATCTGAGAAAGGAAACAGGGAGCTAGATTGTGTGTGACTCTTCCCTTTCAAAATCAAACCACAATCAAAAGCAAACAGGTTCAAAAACACAACAGAGAGAAAACTGGAATTTGCAGTTGAAAGACCCATGGAGTGGAACAGCCCCACACAATGAGTGCACAGAAGTGTGGCGTCTGGTTTTGTTTGGGAGATGCCTACGTGGGGCTCTGACCTCATGAGTGGGGGCCCCAACACTCCCTAGTTTGGACCAGCACCCAGGGGTCAGCAGCGTGAGGTGGCATTTGAACCTCGAACCGGAGCAGAACAGCAGCCCCAGGGTAGGAGGTAGGGAGTAAGTTTAACAATCTGCAGACTGCCAGGAGCGCCTACGGTGGCTCAGTTGGTTGAGCGTCCGACTCGTGATTTCGACTCAGGTCATGATTTCACAGTTGGGGAGTTTGAGCCCCACATCGGGGTCAGCACTAGCAGTGTGGAGCCTGCTTAGGATTCTCTCTCTCCCTCTGTGTGCTCCCCCGCCCCCTGCCCTGACCCTGGTGCTCTAATCCTCTCTCTCAAAAAAAATTAAATAAACTTAAAAAAAAGATGGAAGAGAATTTCTTATTTTTTACCTCTAGGACAAGAATATATCCAGAAGGAACAACCAGTAGGGTCTATTATACATTGTTCTTTTCCTTTTTATATTTTCTTCCCAGGATCTTGGCATCTTAAAAGCGTCATCACTTTTTTTAGTAGTCCTGAGTAAAGTGGCAAATTATGCCCAACAGAGAGTAGGGAGCTGAGCCAATATACAACACTGAGGCTTCTTTCGTGTACAGTTTAAACAGCTCATGAGTTCGAGCCCAGCATCAGGCTCTGTGCTGATAGCTCAGAGCCTGGAGCCTGCTTCGGATTCTGTGTCTTTCTCTCTCTGTCCCTCCCCCACTCGCACTCTGTCTCTCTCTCAAAAATAAATAAACATTAAAAAAATTTTCTTTTAAAAAAGAATCTGCAGACCGCTAACCAAGAGTGACATATAGCCCTGAAGGTCCAAAGGCTTCCAGGCTGTGTGTAGCTTTCTGTGGCGCGGGAAGATAGCCTCAGCTTTCCCCATCTGTGGACCCTCATGAGACAGAGGAGGCTGTTTTCTGAGAAAGGCTGGGAATGAGATGTCAACACCATAGAGGCTGGCATCTGAGGCTTACCTGTGTCTCTGTGTCTTGGGGCAGGACAGGCAGCAACCTCATATAGATGCCCATATGTCACCCAAATAATTTTAATGATTGGGTCTCTCATGGCCAACTTCTCCACTCATGCCTCTCATCCCAGGAATGGTCTCAAATGTTGACTCCTTTGCTCATCAGACATCATCAGGCAAGGTAGCCCTGTTGCCACCACTAGTCTGTCACCACGAGGGAGGGGTTCAACATCCCCTTTGGTTCTCGGAAGCTGCCCTCTGCCTTAACTCCTGTACACCAGTGAGCTTTAGCCACCTTCTCCCACGATGGTGCCATAGCCTTGACTTCCCCCAAATCACTCTGCCTCTGAAATCTTGCTCTTCAAGGTGACATGTACACCCATCAGGATCCTAATCGTTCTATCACTCAGAATCCCTTCCTTTCCATTCTGGCAGCGTGGGCTTCACCCACAACCAACCCCAAAGGAAAACTAAGCAAACAAGCAACCAAAAAACAAAAAAACCAAGACCTCTGTTAGGTTTGAAAAAATCCAATTACCTCTTGCTCATCAAGGGGCTAGCTTAATCATCCATTATTACATGAGAATTAATGAATCTTCTTTCAAAGAATGATCATATAAACATCTATACAGATGAGAATCAATGTCATGCTCTTTAAAGCTATTGTCCTAACGTGACCTCATCTCCTTCCTGTCAAAGTATAATTTTCAAAAAGTTCAACTCATGACTTGCATACAAATATAAAATGAACATGTGTCCATAACGTATTTAACTAACAAGCAAACCAGTAGGACAGGAATGATGGTTCAAAGAGCACTTGCAGAATCTACTGGCCTTAATTATTTTTTAAAAATTCTTTTATTTTTTGAGAGACAGAGCATGAGCAGGGGAGGGGCAGAGAGAGAGAGGGCAGAGGATCCAAGGCAAGCTCTGTGCTGACAGCAGTGAGCCCAATGTGGGTATCGAACTCACAAACTGTGACATCGTGACCTGAGCGAAAGTCAGACGCTCAAACAACTGAGCCCCTCAGGTGTCCCAGAATCTACTAGCCTTTATACACAAAAGAGACTGTTAGAATCACTGCTTCGTTAGGTACAAAACTGGTTAATGCCCTACATGGGAATAAAACCATAACCTTTGTGGTTGTTTTTTCTAAGCAACAGAAATCGACAAGTTAACATGTAACTTTACTGTGTCTGGACTTATCAACCAGTAAATAGTAAAGTCAAACACAGGTGTATTCTCCTCGAGAATTAAATAATCCCTGGGTTAGCCTGTCAAACAGTGCCTCAGTCTGACATTGAGAGGACATGGCCCTTTGCCTTACGTCTAAAGTTTGGGTCGCTTTTCTTAACGATCCCTAAAGAGAGAAAATTCTAAACGAGTTCTCTCAAAATCTCTACACTTATTCCCTCCTGAACTTGAGAAAAGAAAGAAAAAAGAAAACCATAAGGGCATCGCTCACACTCCATTGCGCTCCTGATGACCAAAGAATGATTGTCACCTGGTAGAATTGCAGACAGCATGACTCAGCGGTAGGAAAGGTATTTTGGCAGCCAGCCTTCCCATCACACAGATGGCCACCAGCTCTCCCAAGACCAGTCCTGGCCAAGAATACAGACACTTCAGGTTCCATGACAGGTCATTCAGGAATGGGTTAGGTGAGTTTATACCTTCATCGAGACATCATAGGATTGGAACTTCAAGGAACCTTCTGGAAAGTCTCCCTGGATCTTCTAGGACAGATGGCGTTTCTTATATTCAGTCCTCCCAGGACTGAGCAAGCCCGCTATCAGCCCATGCCAGGCTCTCATCAGCCTCCCTGGCAAGGAACTCTTCTTCAACCTCTCTTAATCAACTTAAGGCCATTTCTTCTTCTTCGATCCTCTGCGAAAATGGTTTGCAGTTGATCAGTGTTTTCATCTAAAACCTCTTTCCTTAAGACAATTTTTAAACCATAATTTCTTTTAGGCTAAATAATCCGAAAGGCTATTTTCTTAATTCTATTATTAGTTGTGCTTGGCTGAGCCCTCTTGGGTCTCTCCTAAGGCCAGGGAGAGCATTAACAAAGCCCCCAGGGATGATGACTTCACAAGCCAGGTCTGCTGTCTTCCGCACCACATGAGCTTTCTCCAAACAAAAGCCTGGCTTCCCTCACACACATTTGCTATGATAATCCGTTAGGTCGTTTTGCTTGCTCTGTCCTCTCTTCCTTCCCTCCCCTCTTTTTCTTTTCTTGTCTTTTCTTTTCTTTCTTTCCTTCTTTCCCTCTTTCCTTCCTTCTTTCTTTTTTCTTCCTTTTTTTCCAGTATAATGCTTTAGCTTTTAGGCTTTTTTTTTTTTTTTTTTTTTTTTTAATAACAGAAATACCATTAACATACGGTGTTATATTAGTTTCAGGTGTGCTCGGTCTCTTCGTTGTTATTGGAAATATTTGTACTATGTTCTTCACCACGTGGTCATTGTTTAAAAAAATAAGCAACTATAGTCAACAAAAAAAGGAAAAATGATCCATCATTGCACTTCTCAGAGACAACTACTGCTCATATGTTGGTGCCTAACATTTTGGGGTTTTTTTTCCTGATATATACATTTTTAAGAAGCTATCAGACTGTATTGCAGTGTTCTTCAACTTTTTTTTTTTTTTTTTTTTTTTTTTTTTTTTTTTTTTTTTTTTTTTTGCGATGTGGGGGGTCCCACACTGCCTCCCTGCTCAGTGCTGCCTCTCACCCTCCGGCTGCTGGGTCACTGCCTTAGACTGTCACCATTGCTACAGCCGAATTCAACACAAAAGCAGCTCCTGGTCTCAGAAGCAGTCCAAGCAGCAGGTCGGATCAGTTAAGGAGACAAAATAAAATGAATCTATCAACGCTGATTCATTTAACCAGAGAGAAAGCAGCCCCATAGGTGGGAGAACACACTGGCAAGTGAGAAAGGTGAAGTGGAGATATTTATTCGAGCCCAAACCTCTCCTTTGTTCTGTCTTCTGAGTCTACTCAGGTTTACTCCAGGGACCTTTCCGGGCCTCCACAGTGGGTCTATCAGGCCTACAGAAAGGCCCTAAGGTGAGCACCAGCTAACATCACTGCAGCTGCAGGAGTGGTTTTCGTCCTAATCTAGCTTGCTTGGTGTCTACCCGGTCGGTCCCTTGCGATGCCCCTCATGCTTAGATGGTTTTCTTCCAAATTGGTGCCAACCTAATGATATTTCTGTGTTCAAGGCATCCAAGATTATGCCAACATCCAATCGCTGATTTTCTAGTATATTATGAACTCCCATTGACACGACTAATCTGACCCATCTATGTATTTTACTGTCTTTGTAAAGTTCTTGTTTTGATGCAAATCTGTTTTATTTCCATATTAAGTTTATGTATCTAAAATGCCATTAGGCGCTGTTTAAATTTCATTTTACTCCCAATGATAGGTCATATTTTCTCATGCTATTGAGAAAATAAAAATCAATAAAAATCAATTTTTTATTGATTTTTAATGGTAACATAGTAAATCCATACTCAATTTATTTCAATAATCAACTATAGAACATTTCGGTAATTTTCAGCTTTTTGGTTTTATTAAAGAATAATTTGGTGAACATCCTGGTACCTTAGCTCTGTGTGCCATTGTGATTCAAGGTAAATGCCTACAAGTGGAACTTCTGGGCCATGGGATGCAGGCCTTTTTTTTTTTTTTTTTTTTTTTTAATGGCTTTTGCTACCTCCTGGCAACTCAGCCTTGGTAGTTTGTGTTTTACACCTACAGGTATTTTGCTGTACTTTCCCTTAATAATCTACCCAGTTTTTGACCAATCAATTCTCCACCTAGGATGTATGGCAGGGCTACTGGAGCCGGCTCTCTTAGAACCAGAGGTTTCACAGCCCAGGACACTTTAATTTCAGATACACCATTTCATCTTGGAAAATTCCTCTTCGTTCATCCAGCTGCAACGCGTCAGGCACCATTATAGGCAAAATAAAGTGCAGTGGTGAAAAATATAGCAGGGTAAGGAAGTGACAAAGCAGGGGTGTGGTCCTCATAAACAATAAATGTTAGATGTGTGTCTGTTAAACACGAAGTTTCAAGGAAGCGTTCAGGTAGAGGGCACTGCCCGAACCAAAGGTGTGGGGAGCCAGCGTCAGGGGAGGGGCTGGGGCGGGAGAGAAGATGGGAGGTAATTGGGTGACCAGATTGAGCCAGGTTCCATGGGCCATTAGGACTTTGGCCTTTACTCTGGGTAAAACAGGAGCCTTCACAGAGTTTCAGCAGAGGACTGATGTGCTCAAGCTGCTGGGCCAGACCAGAGGATGCCTAAAGCAAAGCAGGGAGCCTTGTGAAGAGACAGAGTGGGTTGCATAGTGTCCCCAAGATGCATGTCCCCCTAGGACCTCAGAATGTGACGTTGTTTGGAAACAGAGTCTTTGAAGATGTAATTAGTTAAGGATCTTGAGGTGAGGTGAAATCACCCTGGACTTAACGTGGACTCTAAATTGAAACCCGATAATCTAAGGAGAGGGGAGGGGAGGGGAGGGGAGGGGAGGGGAGGGGAGGAGAGGAGAGGGGAGGGGAGGAGAGGAGAGGAGAGGAGAGGCGACAGAGAGAGACACGGAGACAGAGAGAGACACAGAAGCAGAGATTGCAAAGGAAATGTCAGGACCTCCCTCCCCACCCTCACCCCCGCAAAGCTGGGAGAGACAAGGATCTTGCTCGAGAGCCTTGGGAAGGAACACAGCCTCGCTGACACCTGTTTCAAGTCCCCGAGTTTGTGGTACTTTATTATGAGAGCCCGAGGAAACTAACCCAGGAGGTTCTTGTGGTCTAGATGATGTGGCTTGAACCCTGGTGGTGGCAGTGCAGGAGGTGAGCATCAGTTGGATTCCAGGTACATTTTGAAGGTGAGAAAACAGAATCTGCTGAGGGGACAGGATGGGGGGTGTGAAGGGAAGTGAGTGAGGAGTCCAGGATGATTCTAAGATTTTGGGCTCCAGACAGTGGAAGGTGAGAAAGACTCAGAAGCTTGTGCTTGGGCGGGGGGAGGGGTGAGGAGGAGGAGCTCAGTGTTGATGTGTGAAGTCTGAGGGGTACCCATCAGGCTTTCAGGGAAGATGGCGTTTAGGCCACTGGAGATACCTGGTGGTGCCCAGGACAGAAATCCACGCTAGAGACAAAAACGAGGGGTCTTAAGTTGTATGTATGTGCAAAACCAGAAGAGTGGATGTGAGAGTAGACAAGAGGAGGGGGAGTCTGGAGTGCCCCAACACTAGGAGGCAGGGAAGTGAAAAGGAAGCAGCCCAGGAGCCCACAATAGACACTGGCAGGAAGAGCAGAGCCGTGATGCCCTAGAAACTGAGTGAAGGTGGCATTTTCAGCAACTGCGGCTGGGCTGGCAGGAAAGTGGCATGAGAACCAAGCAGGCAGTGGGCTTGGGGACTTTGACCCAAGTGATGTGAGCCTGACAGGAGCTAGCCAAGGAGGCGAGGAGAAAAGTACCTCAACACAATAGGTGCTCTTCTTTAATTTTTTTCATGAATGTGGGCAGCACCCTCCAGGAGGGAAGGTGGGATGTGGCTACAGACACAAGGAGTACAGTAGGTGTGGTCTGAGCACTTGTGGAACTTTTCTGATTGCCTTAATTTTTTCAGTAAAATAGGGAGCAGATCATCCATCAGCTGAGAGGGAAATGGGGGCAAAAAGGTACTAGAAGATGGAGGGGAAGGGAAGGAAGGAAAGATTTGCCTGGGAAGGATGGGGGTCAAGGGACTGGGGAAGCACCACTGTGCCAGCAAGCACCCAAGGCCCACACGTGGTCTCTTGAAGAGACCAGTCAGCAGAAACGTGTTCTCCCGGAGAAACACATGCAGGACAATGAAACTGGACCCCTACCTCACACCATTCACAAAAATTAACTTGAAATGGATCAAAGACTTAAACACAAAACCTGATACCATCAAACTCCTTGAAAAAAATATAGGGAAGAAACATCAATATTGATCTTGGCAATAAATTTTGGGGGCATGATGCCAAAAGCGCAAACAACAAGAGAAAAAAAATCAACAAATGGACTACATCAAAGAAAAAGAAAAAGAAACACAGAAAAAGAAACAATTAAAAAAAAAAAGACAACCACAGGATAGGAGACAATTTTTGCAAACCATTTATCAGATAAGGGGTCAATATCCAGAATATATAAAGAACTCAGTCAACTCAGTAACACAAAAAATAAACAACTTGATTAAAAAATGGGCAGAAGAACTAAATAGACATTTCTCCAAAGACATTAAAATGGCCAAGAGGTACAAGAAAAGATGCTCAACACTGCTAACCAGCAGAGAAATGCAAATCAAAACCACAATGAGCGCTCAACTCACACCTGTTAGAATGGCTATCATCAAGAAGACAAGAGACAACAGGTGCTGCTGAGGATATGGTGAAAAGGAAATCCTTATACATCTTCCATCTTTATTGATGGAAACTGGCCCAACCACTAAGGAAAACTACAAGGACGTTTCTCAAAAAAATAAAAACAGATCTACCATACAATCCAGCAATTCCAAGGGCAATCCCAATTTCAGTTGGGGCAACAAGAGGAAGAAACCATTTTAGAAGAGATTGAGGGGATTGGAGAGGTGGCTGATGCCTGTGAGTTCCAGAGGCACAGGAAACAGGTTTCAGGATTAGAGAGGGAGATGGGTCAAAAGATGGACTGACTGAGAAAAATGGGGATTGGGTTGCCAAGCATGAGGGATGACCTGGAGATGCTGGCCTTCTCGTGGTGACTCTCATAAACAAGAATAAAGGGCATCGCTATATTGGTCCAGAAGTTCTCAAGGGAGACAGCAGAGCCAGACTCTATGTGTGTGTGCATGTGCGTGTGTGTGTGTGTGTGTGTGTGTGCGTGCGCACATGCACACATTGAGAGGATGTCGAGTGGGGTGGGGAGGCAAAAATGAAAGGGGGCGTTGCCAGAAACACATGGACTCTGGGGCCCCCTCTTTACTCCTGCCAGTGGCAGGGCAAGACCAAGGTGGTGGTCTTAGACCCTCTTGAACTACACTTGTATAGAAAGCTTTGCTATTCTGTTTTCTTAGGTCAGAAAAATGACAACTCAGGAAGGAAATTAGCAGAGAATATAAAAAGACAATTAACAGAAAAACACCAAAATGCCCATTACCACAAAAATAAGCTCATGCCTATTAATAATAGAGAAAATGTACGTTTAAAAAAGAGATAGCTCTTGACGCTCATTAGACTGGCGAAGTCTGGGGACTTTTTTTTTTTTCTTTTTAATATAAGCCCATGTATTGGGAGGTGTCTGAAAACAGGAACTCTCAAAACTTGCCATTGGGTGTGTAAGTTGGCATGATGACTTTGAGAGAAATTTGTCAATAACTAGTAAAAGCGAAAATGAAAATGCCTGATGAGCCAGCAATTCGGTGTCTAGTGAAATACACACATGCTCCAGGAGTCATCCCCAGGAAGTGAACGGCAGCATTGCTTGAAACACTGTAAACTTGGACGTGCCCATTAAGACGTGGCCAAAGTGTGATGCAGTCACACACAGAACCCTTTAGGACAGTGGAGATCAATGAACGAACTAGATCTACAAAACAGATCTCAAAATGATAGTGTTGAATGAAAAAAAAAAAAAGCACATTGCTGAAGCCTCCATACCACGAATCCATTTAGCTCATTCAAAATCCACAAAGCAGTGGGGTGCCTGGGTGGCTCAGTTGGTTAAGTGCCGGAGTCTTAGGATCATGAGTTCAAGTCCCATGTTGGCCTCTGCGCTGGGGGTGAAGGACACTTAAAAAAAAAAAAAACAATCCACAAAGCAGTATTATAAATTGTAACCCAATCTATATGGAGTGGGACATACATATAAATAAGATAAATAATGCGCACTGACTGTGACGTGATGGTAACCTCCTGGAAGAACAGGCGAGATAAAAAAAGGACTTCAACTAGGTCTAACATTTTAGGTCTTTAAAAGACCTGAAATACAGCAAAAATACAGTATCAGTCTAATCTAAGTGGTAAGTGCCTCAAGTTTGTTATGGTATCTTCTGTGTACTTTTATGTATGTTTGAATTTTTTTTTAAAGGAGAATGTTTCTAGTTTATCAATACACATACGAGTTTGAAGAAAGAAAGCAGAGTACGAACAGTGCCGTAGGTGAGGGCAGTCTTTGTAATGCCATCACATTTGACCAGAATAGAGATTTAACCCAACCATTTCATTATGATGAGGAGGGATGAGAGTAATGACCAAACAGAAGTTTCCTCAATATTTGACTGAATCACATTAAATATCTTATGCCATATTTAGATGCCGTATTTAGATCTGGTAAGAAGTATATGGAAGAGAAATAAGCTTCCAAAGCATTGTTTATAACTATTAACTATAAAATCAATGCCTTTAAAATTCCTTGTGATTTTGCCTTGTGACCAAAGTTTTGCTCTTGTTTTCAAGGTCATTAAAATGTATTTGACTTGGAGGATGCTACGAAAAGCGTCGCAGTACCCTGGGAGCCTTGCAGGGGATGGGGGCGGGGGGTTGCTACACTACTTATCTAATTACCCCTTTCCAGGGCCTTAATTAAACCCCACAGAATCCGCCTGCTTCTATGGCTAGGATTTACATGGAGCACCGTGTCCAGGCTCTTCTCTTCCGGTCTGGCTCTTTCTGGCCACGTCACCAAACGCTTCTGCCAAGGTACGTCTTAAGAGAAGGGCCCTGGCTTGTGTAGACAGAGAGCTAGCTCTCTAGTGGACGGTACTCTAGATAACGAAAGTAAGTGTGGATGAGAGGAGGCAGGACGGCAGAAGACAACCAGACGTGCAATCTTAAGAACAACGGTGGGAATAAAAATCACCCTAACGCAGACAGAAATCAGAGAATTATAGAAATCTGTCAAAGAAGTCCTCAGCAGAAAAACAAATTACACACACCAGAGTCAAGGAAGAGCTGATTCTTGTTATTTGATTGAGTATGTCCTATAAAGTTGGGGCTGCAAATACTCGTTTGGAGAATACTAACCCAATGCTCCTAGGAGAGGTTCCTGTGAGCCTCTGACCGTGTTTATGTCAACCTGTCAATATACAGTCTTGGTGATATATGTTTCTTTTTAAAGACACCTTATTTAATTTATACTGATTCATTAACATTGAATGAGGCCAACAACCCAGTAACTCGTGCCTCGGGGAAGCCAATCTAACACATGTATTTTCTCTGTAAGGCACAGCACAGCCTTCTCTGCTTAGGAACACCGGATGGCACTTCAGCGCTATGCTTAGGGCCATTTTAAACAGTAAGATCACCAACAAAAAGCACACTGATGCAAACAACACTGATGCAAACTGAATAGATCACAACAAAGACACTTGTTCACAGTAGGAGAGCTGAAACAAGGCAGAAGGTCACTTTGTACAACCTCATCTGGAAAAGGACTCGACAGGAGGCTCAAATTTTTGCCTCCCTATCTGTGAATGACTGTGAAAATACTGTATTGATTTGGGGGAGGGGGTACAAATAAACGTTTGCAAGTAGGCAAATTGACAAATACAGATTCTTTGGATAATGAGAACTGACAGTTAACAGGGTTTGACATCTATAAAAAAAAAGCAGTATCTAGTCCTCCACAAAGAGGTACTCACATTTTGGGATTCATTTGGACAAAGAACTTTATAGTCAAGTCATTAGCTCAATAGGAGCTTTATGGAAACAATGGTCTCCTACGGACTTGGAATGGAGAGATCAGGTCCGTTTTGCATATTCCTTACTTCTGGCATTGTCCACCGAACAATGCATCCTTGTCTTTTCCACTCACGATGGAAGCATCTCAGGCAAACCTTCTCTGGGAAGTGGGATGAAATCACATTTCCTTCCCCAGAGGACGCACAGCTTAGCTTGCTCTGGGGGAAAAGATGCAGATACAACACACAGACACCAATTCCACAGTACCAGACAACACTTGCAGCAACCCAAATGTTCTCGAACATTGTGAAGACTCCATCTGCTTTCAGGAATCTTTTGTTAATTGCCCCACCGGGCTTGGGGGATCTGGGACTGCGCAGGGTTATCTAGGTCTTGCTGCTGTCACTACAGACTTAGGGGTTGATTTTTAGGGTCGTGGTGTGCCGCTCCAAAAACAAGACTTTGCCACCGCCCAGAAACTTCTTGGCCACCACACTATGTTTTCCTCCTGTGGAATAAGAGTGCCTTGTGCCTGTGTTTGGTTTTAAGTCCATGTGCCTTAAAGCTGTGTTCTCAAAGCAAAAAGTATGTTGGCAATTTGAGCCCAGCAAATGCTCGTGCTGGCCTCTGGGGCTCCCTTTGCTGTTTTCTTGTGGTCGGGTACAGAGCCTATTCTGTTTCGAGTAATAGCCCCACAGAACCCACTGGCAAGCCATGAAAACAACAGCTATGCTTATCAGAAGATGAAGAGAAGTGTGCAAAGAAGCCCCTGAGAAATTATTTTAAGCCCTCCCCCTCTCCCTACCAGGTTCCCGAATCACTAATGGAATAACCCTTCAGCAAACCAGGCAGTGGGACCTGATCCAGGGCCTTGCAGACTTGGAAGGCTCTTTAAGACCGGCTGGTTCACTGGCCACACTTTTTCAAAGACTCTGAAGCCTGAGGCTGAGGGAAGACAAGAAAGTGTGTGAGATCCTGTGGCTGGAGGGTGGCAACGCAGGGCCATTGAGGAGGTCTCTGACCCAAAGTTCTATGCTCCTAACACTTTTTTCAAGGTGACCAAGAATCCCACAAATTGCTCTGGGATCTTCCCACCGTCAACACGATCCTGGCCTGCCAGGAGACAGGGCAGGTCCTGGCAGGTGGCATTCCAGGTCAAGCTCAGGTGCAGTCATCTATCACCGAGCCCTCTGAACAACAAATGGCAACAGCCCAGACCACAAAAGGAGAGGATGCTGTATACTCTCACAATGCTCCCACACACAGCATTTCAGGGCACACCCAGTTCAGCTGGGGGTCACTGGGCAAGCACACGGTCCAGTGCACTGTCCACCTGCTGGTGGACATCTGACAACCTCGCCCCAACCCCCTTCGTACTTCTCCATGATGAGTTTATATCATAGTTTCTTTCTTACAAATATGTGGGTAGGGTAGGGCATTGGTCAATTAGGATGCACATTTTATAGGGAATTAGTATGCATACTACTCGTTCCTGGCTCTTCAAAATGATCCTTTCAGTTCAAGAAAACTTCAATCACGAAATGCCTTCTCACCAGCAGTCAGGGACTTGGACCCTCCCTGAATTCCCAACCTGTCGTGTGCCAGACCATACCTGCCTGGCCCCCAGGTGTACTGAAAACACTATAGTTTTGCCACCGCCCATCTGCTACCCTCCCATGCTCCACACTAGTCCCTATGCCTGCTGAAACACGATCTCTGCTGGAAACCGCACCCTCCTCCCCAGCTCCAGGTGCTAATGAATCCAGTTCTGTGTTTTCCATTGCACTTAGTTTAAATCTTAATTACCATTTTTATTATGGCCTGTTTTTAGATAGCGGAGTATTTCCACCTCCCCTGTCTATGACTTTGAGGTCAGGGTCACTGCCACTCATCTTTGTATCCTGCCCAGGGCATCACCTGCCATGTGTGCGCTTCATACACATACCCCTGGAGTATGGAGGGGAAAAAAAAAAAAAAAGAAAAGAAAAACTACGGGAAATTACAGAGAAAAAAAAATGTGCAGAAAGGAGGCCTGGTCTCCAGGGCATGCTAACGTTTTTATTCTGTCGTTCTCATGACTTCTCTTCGAAGACCTGAGATAAAAACACTCCCAAGAAGTCCCAGATCCACCCTCTCCCCTCTTAAAATGATAAAGCCTGGGTCCTTGGTCTAGGTGTAGGGTAGGAAGGGACCAGGGCATCAAATCCTGGAACCAGCCCCCTGGAGCATGGCTGATTCAGCAGGGATTGCTGGTGTCCACCTCCAGAAGGATGCAGTGAGCCAAAATTGGACTTTCAAATCCCAATCCAAATCCTCCCGTTGCTGCCTTGGACGAGTCACTTATTTTCTCTGAGCCTTGGGTGCCCCATCTGTAGAATGTTAAGGGAGCATAAAAGATTACTGTTAACATGAGCACTTGCTGAAAGTGTCCCTCAGATGTGCTGTCATGCATCCCCTGGCTGTGTGGGGTAGACCATGACTCTTCTGGACTCGACTACAAGGAGGGAAGCACAGCTCATGCTTTCAATCCTCCTAATCCTTCAAACAAATATTTCATCTCAATCAAGAAAAATGTTACCTTTCAGCAAAAATCTAAGGGGCTCACCTGTGCTTAACGGTCCTTCCTTGACATTCCATAGTACAGGACCTAGTCCTCCGACTCAAGATGCCTGCTGAATACCTCCATCACTTACAAACGTCTCCAGGAAGCAGTTTCTGAGACACATCTGAAACTAGCTTCTTGGGCCCACAGCCTCCATCGCACTCTCTACCTGCCTCCTGAGCCCAACCCATGTGAAAAAGTACTTCCAGAAGCTTGTTCCTGTCCAAAGTGAACCACAAGTATAGTCAAGGTAACAAAACTGAGGAAGACGCATCATTTCAAGAAGTGAGCCCAAAGGGAACGCTCTGGAATCACTGCTTCAACCTTCAGCCCTGGCCTCCTGTGCTTCTGAGGCTCAGTGCATTTTGGCAGACTCCAGTCCTCCAAATTTATCCCTGTGGGTCCCCCAGATCTGACGGGATTCTTTGTCAGGGACCTCTCTTCCCCTCCACAGGGGCCGCTCTGCTCTCTAGCTCAGGGTCCCAGGGCGGCTGCATGCGCAGGGCTGGCTCACCCCCCAGACCTCAGCCTGTCACTTCTGCAGCCCTCCCCATGCTGGGCGCCACACTCACTTTCCTGCCTTCTCTGCTAGGAGCCCATGAAGACAGGGGCTGTCTTTTGACTGCTTTCCTTCCAGAACCCTGCTCCTAATCACCCCGTGAAGGAGCAGACCACCGCCAACCTGGGCAGGAGGACCAGACACTCTTGGCTCTGATGGCAAACACGCAGCCTGGAAAGGACCCCCACACAGGCCCTGCTCAGACACCAGGTATTTTGCAAGGGGACAAGGGCCCCTTAGTGGCTGACGGTCTAGCTATGAATCAGCAGCTCAGAGAGGAGAGACTGTGCCTTCATTCTGGAGCTTCCAAGGAGGGCAAGTGGCACACTGCATGGCTGCCCTACTTAGCCAGCCTCCTTCCTCTCTCTAAACTGTGCCACAGGATTCTGAACACTGGCATGACCTGGAATGCTCAAGAACGTCAATCAACTTCCCAGGGACTAGCAAGTGCAGGAAAACAATGTGCCAGCACCACTCTCAGGCCATGAGGACCACTACTACTCGTCTGAGCAGTCATCATTCGCCCCAGACATCCAGGTGCCTAGTTTAACCGGAGAGAATAAAGACAAGTTCGCTGTGACTGAAGGGAAAAGACTGGATGGCCTCAGGGTCCCCAGTTCAAGATTCCAGCTGTCAGTTGGTAGTTGTAGGGTCAAGGTCAAATCGCTCTGAGCCTGTTTCCTCATCCAAACACCAGGGATGACAATGCTTCCTTGTAACGCTGCCGAAAGGACTAAGATGAGGTTCCAGAGAAGACGTGTGTGGCCCCAAATATGGCACGCAGTGTGCACATACTGAACTTTAGAAGCGAAAATGCGTCGGACGGCACCTGAGCGAAAGTACACACACTTGCAAGCCATTCGGAAGAAGAGTTAGTGCTCTCACGCGCCCTGGCTGAAAGCCCAAACTTTCAGGAAATTCCTAATGAAACAGGAAGTAGCATATTTTCCCAGATAACCTCCACTTTATCCCTTTTATTTCCAGGCTACAGTTTTTAATGACCCTCTTTGCTGAACTACTGCTCTTCAAAGAGACTTATTTTACAGTGAGGAAGTTGAAGCTCGGTGCTGTCTGAGCTCTTAGGGAAAAGGGTGAAATCTCGCCATCTGCAACAACCTGGATGGACCTAGAGGGTATTATGCTAAGTGAAGTAACGCACACAGGGAAAGACCATCACTGAACGATTTCACTTCTTTGCGGACTCCAAAGAATAAAACAAACAAAACAGAAACAGACTCATAAATACAGAGCGCTGCTGGTTGCCAGAAGGGAGGAAGGGTGGGAGGGGGGTGGGCAAAATAGGGGAAGGGGATGAAGAAGTACAGCCTTCCAGTTATACAATCAGTCATGGGGATGTCATTTACAGCATGGGGAATACAGTCAACAATACAGTAATAACTCCATATTTGTGACAGAGTAACCAGGCCTCTCTGAGCAATCATTTTGTACATCTGTAATGTATAAAAATACCAAAACTCTACGTTGGCTACCTGAAACTAATATAATACTGTAGTGGGTCAATTATACATCAACTGAAGACAAAGAAAGAATGAATGAGCAAAGGGACAAGGCAGAGACGGGCAGCGTTACAGAGGGAGGAAGCCCGGGCTTAGTTAGGAGCTGGGCTCCTCCTGATTCTTGGGGACACCGGGCTTGCACATCTGTGTCTCCGTCTCGTGATTTAAAAGAGGCAGAGGCCTAATCTCTGGGCCCCTTCCTGCTTTAACATGATCTGACTGTACAAGCTACAACGACCACAGATTGTACTCAGGAGCTGGAGCTCCCCCCAACAATTAACGCACAGAAGCTCTGTCACTACGGACACCCTGTGCAGGGCACCCCTTTGGGAAGGTGGACAGGCTAGTTAATTTCTTCCGGTTCACCGGCTCTGAGGAGACCGAGGAGGAGACGCCAGTGACTGTTCCGGGAAGAAGCCGCCTCCTCACCCGCCACAGAAGCCATCCGGCTGCCAGAGACACCGGGTCCTCCGCTTGCTAGGCCTCGGGCAGAGCCCGCAGATGGACTTTCCTTAAAGGAGAATTTGTTTCTTGCAAAAGGCCGGTGGCACTTACTGATTCTAAGACTGCAGTGTGACTTAAGGCTCACAGAACAGATGATCTGGAACTGACCAGGGATGAAATTTTAGTTTCTAGATGGGTTTTCTGGCGGGCTGAGGGAATCAGAGTTGGAGGCAAACAAGCATGCCAGCTGTGTTCTCTTCTGTTAGCTCCTGATGCTCTTCAAACTCGCCTCGGTGCGACGCCACCAGCTGCAAAGCCGGGCTGCCCGAGGCCGGCTTCCGCTCCCCAAGGCAGAGCACACCCCATCTCTGGGCAGGCGTCATAGCAACGTTGCCTGCCACGTAAAATACAGAACACCCAGGTAAATCTGAATTTCAAACAAACGGCACATCGCTTTTTGCTCTAAGTATGTTCCATGCAACATTGGGGCATGCTTACGAGGAAAAAAAGATTCGTTGTTTATCTGCAATTCCAATTTAACTGGGCACCCTGCATTTCTATTTGCTAAATATGGTAACCTTAATTGCACTCAGTTCAAGCAAAGACCGGTTGGTTCTTAGTCTCAAAAGCGTAACAACATCCTACAACCAACCTCTCCCCTGCCAAAACAAAAAAACGCTCAATACAAAACTTGTCTTTTTATTTCAAGATGTGGTTTTAAAAAGCAGGTCCGTTAAGTATCGAATAAAAAACAGAAAAAAAGAGATGTAGCTCCTTGGAAGTCTCCCTAAGTTAAGAGCTCAGAGTGCCACTGGCCACAGGCACTGGTGCCAGCCAGCTCTTTGGGCAACCCCACCGCTTCCAACTGGTCAGGGTAGGGGGAGAGGGGAGGAGGCCGGTGTGGGCAGGGGCGGGGGGAGTGCGGAAGAATGAGAGGAAGCAGCGCGAGAGCTCAAGCCACAGCACTTCACGTCCCTCTACAGACAGCAACACCCACCTATGGTCAAGTTAACTGTGAGAGAAAAGAAAAAGTCACTGATTTTACAGAATGCCCGGTAGTGGAGGGACACACACATCCCTGCCCCACCCTCGCCCCTGACTTCTCCCAGTCTCTGCACTTGGGCTGGTAACCAGGTAACCCTCCCACGCACTGCGGGCATTCCGGGCTTCTGGGCAGACGGCGCTCAGGGCCTCCGGCGGTTCACTGTGCTGGGGCAGGTGAAGAGACAAAAGACCTCCCCGAGTTTTTCTGAAATTATGTTTATTATTCTGGTCAAAAGTTACTCATATAAATGCAGTGGTCTTAAATTTTTATTTTGCATGGTTGACTAGCCTGAATAACGAGCTTGCAGTCTGAGGCAGTTTTCGGAAGCTTTGCTCTTCAAAATGGTGTTAGCGTTGTTGTAGGGCAAAGTCCCCACCAACAAAAAAAATCACACGAATGAAATGAAGTCAAGAACAACATGCTGGTACCACAGATTACAAAGTGGCTCTAAGCCGAGCCCTTCCCCAACCTCTTAGGGCAAGGGAGATCAAGAGCTAAAAAATACCTTCGAAAAATCAAATGGCACCTGTAACACACTCTTATATAAGGGTCAAGTCTGTAAATTATTAATCCATGGTACTCAAAAGTGATAGAATTAAATATAAAGCTATAATCTGGTAAATCTTCTCACTTCCTCTTCTTCGTGGAATATAGTTTTTCTTCAAGTGGGACTGGGACAATCCCTTCACACGCTTTTACTTCCTGGGTCAGAGGGTGTTTTACAACATTCGGTCTAATCACATCAATGTCTCGAGACAAATGTTCCATTATGCTTTCCACAGCGGTTGTTGGTGCATAAAAATCCACCAAGAAATACCTGCAATAAAATAAAAATGTGTGAATTCCTGCATTCTGAAATATAGCACTTCCACTATTTTGGACAATGTTTTCTACTCCTGCCCAGATAAAGATCAACTAC
Source organism: Acinonyx jubatus (assembly GCF_027475565.1). Taxonomy (NCBI): domain Eukaryota; kingdom Metazoa; phylum Chordata; class Mammalia; order Carnivora; family Felidae; genus Acinonyx; species Acinonyx jubatus. The sequence goes on from NC_069384.1 coordinate 11,083,071, forward strand.
ACAAGAACACATACACACCTTTGTCAAAATAGAAAGTACGAGCTGACCAGCTAAACAGAAGTGTTTGCCCACTCCCCACCCTTCCTATGGCTCTTCTCATTAACACCCTCAGGAAAATCCAAATCCAAACTCTGTGGTAGCAAAAAGTGCCGTGACTTTACATAGAGAGGGAAATAGAGACAATATGGTAAAACGATGGGTTTAAGAACAGAATTTACTATTCAACAAGGCTGGATTTTGCAAACTATTTTTGAGAAAACATCTTATTCGGGAAGGCCTTATAGTTTTCCAAAGGGTTACACCAGTAACTCAGTGCACCAGAGAGAGTGCAGACCACCAGCCACACTTCACAAATAAGGAAAAACATTCTGAAAGGCCTGGGACTTGTCTAAGACTACCCTCCATGTTCAAGAACTGACAAAGACCAGAAAGAAAGTTCTGTGAATCCTGAGTAAGACAAAGAATTTAATGTTCCTGCACTCAAAGCAGAGTCACGCAGAAGGGCATCTCCTACAGCTCACTGGCTTCACCACATCAACAACTGGATCGGCTCAGCTGGTCGATGTCACAAAAGCAGCAGGAGCCCTTCTCCCTGCCCACGCCCTCCACTCAGTTCTAAAAGTTTAAGCCTCCCTTGGACCGTTTGGTTTGAACCACGGTGCTGCAAAAGGCCAGTTTTC